>NC_069077.1:97464033-98089033 GCF_025698485.1 Gossypium arboreum
GGGGATATTTTATAAGCCATAAGAGTAACATGTTTTTAATCCAATTCTTGATTTGGATGATTTATTATGTGAATTAGTGAATTTGATGCTCCTAATCCTTTAAATTCATGTTTCTACAATTAGGTGAGCATAGGGGAGCAAAAGGAGCAAAAACGAGCCAAAATTGAGCAAAAAGAGCTATTTCCAGGATCCACACAGCCTGGACATTTCCACATGGGCTGGCCACACGCCCATGTACCACCCGTGTCGATTTCATACCCTGCTTCTCTTTACGCAAAAAAAACCAAATTTTTAGGGTTTCTGAGCATTCTAAAATTTATAAATACATATTAGAAGAGGACTAAAGGGGACCACAAAGAGAAGAACAAAAAAATTACTCGAAGAACGCCGTCCAAATCAACTCAGAAGCAAGATCTCCTTCAAGATTCAATATCTCCAGTCAACTTCTTTAAAACTTTTTGGGTTTCTTTATGTTTTGTAGTTTTCCTAATTTTGAGATGCTTTCCTTCCAAAGTTTGAACTAAATTCCCTAGATACCTAGGGAGGATGAAACCTATGATGGATCTTTTTATTTAATTTTTTGAATTACATGATAAATACTTGATTTCTTGATCTTAATTCCATGTTTCAATGTTTCCAGGATATTAATTCATGATTGATGTGCTTAATTCAATGGAGCAAAAGTCCCTGTTTAAGAGTAAATCTGGCATAATTGAATGGAGTTGCATGCAATCCTAGAAATAGGACGACATAAATCTACTAGATTAGAGGCAAATCTAATAGAGGAATCCATAAATAGAGTTAATGCGACAATAGGGGTTTTAAATAGAAAGAGATTTCAATTAATCAACCTAGAGTCAGTCTCGAAAGAGATATTAATATAATTTAGGGATTTCTATGGATCAAGGCAAGTGAATAAATCGTTTAATTCAATTTCAGAATAATAAGTGAAGCCTAGGTGGATTCTTTTCTGGATATTGTCTCTCTCATTGTTTTATTCGATTATTTTCTTACTTATTCTCTGTTGCATCCTTAGTAATTGGACAATTTTAGATTTAAGACAAACTTCTTCAATTTACCAGCTAGATAATAGAAAGATAGTAAGTACTAGTACTTTTAGTCCTCGTGGATACGATATTCCCTACTCAGCATAGCTAAACTATTATTCGATAGGTGCGCTTGCCTTTGTCGTGATATTAGTTAGCTAAGTGGATCATCATCAAGTATTGTGGCGTCATGACGGAATTGAAATAGCTATTCTCTAGTAAGATTTTTGAGGACGACAATTCTTAGGGGGGAGAGTTGTAACATCCCATTTTTCAGTGGTGTCGAGAACAGTGGTTTTAGGACCACAATTTCAGCTAGTAATTCAATGTTTTATTGATTATTTAATATTTATAGGGAATTTATGATGTAATATTCGAGTTTGATTAAGAAATTTTTAGTGTTTAGTCAGGTAATTAGGTAAAAAAGACAAAATAGTAAAAGTTGAAAAAGTTAGTGGTTTTTAGTTAAAAGTGACATATAGCTTAAAATACTAGAATTGTTGGTCTTATATGGTAATTAGACCATTATTAATTGTAGTGGACAGTCATGGTTGTTAATTTTTAAAAATTTGGGTAATTTTTAAGGGCAAAAAGGTAATTAAGTTAATAGTCAAATTAAACGAAAGAAAGAACTATCATCTTTCTTTTCTTAATACCAAAATTGAAGGAGAAAAAAAACACCATTGAAGGAGCTTGGTTCGGCTAGGTTGTCTTCAATGTATTATCAAGAAACGAGTGGATCAGTTATAAATCGTGGAAAGGAAAAGATCATCGAGTAGTCGTCTTGTTATCATAATTCAGTAAGTTTCTATAGTTATTTTGGTTATAATACATGATTAAAATTGTTATTGATGTTTATATATATTTTTGAAATTGCTGAATCAAATGGATCTATGTTAATTATATTGAATTTCTGGAATAATTTCGATGGATCCAGTAAAAGATTCTTACATGACATTTCTGTCTAAATTTCTGATATAGATTGAGTTCCTGCATGTGTTGCGGACTCAGATGTACATTTGATCAAGTAATCCATTTTCGTTTCACATGTATACCTAGCCCTGGCTAGGCTAGTTTGTGTGTGTTATCAATTGTTTAGCCTGGACAGGTAACTTGACATATTTAACCTGTATCTGATTAGCTCTTACGAGCATTATCTATTTCTGGACTCCTGTATTTGACTACTTTTACAAAGATCTATCAGAAGAACAAAAGTTAATTGATATGAATTTCGATTATCTGTACAATTAAATGTTATAGATATGAAATTGTCGGACTATGTTGTGATAAGGTTGAGGTTATTTGTTATGTGCAAATACCATTTAAATGAGTTTGGTAATTTATATGTTAAATTATGGAAACTTACTAAGTAATACACATACTTACTTTGTTATTATTTTCTGTAGATTTTGAACTTTTGGAGCGTGTTGATCGGATCGTCAGAGCTCACACATATCATCAACTATCATCGATAGATTTTGAAGTCTTGGTTAGTGGTTATATGTGGCATGTATATAGGATGTTTATTTTATGAATGTTTGAACATAATTTGAACTTAGGTTGTTAATGACTATTTATGTAAAGTTAAGTTTATGAATTGTAACTTTTGGTTGTTTTGGCAATGTGTGATCAAGTCAAGTTGAAATGGTGCTTATGCTATTATATGGTATCAAGTTGTGATGAAGATTTTTTTTTTATGTTTGAATGGATGAATGGTATGAATCTTTAATTGATAGTTGAAATGTAGTGTCAATGAGGGCACATTGGTTAGTCTTATAGGTTTATGGAATTGGTATGTTTTAAGTGGGGTTGAAGTGTGTTTTGGTCATGTGAATGTTTGTGGAATTGGTGTATCTTGGTGTGCAAGACTTGGTTTTGAAATGGCTTGTTTTAAAGGCAACTTATGCTGCACACTGCTTGGGACACTGGTTGCCACATGGCCGTGTGCCAACATTACCACCCTACACGACCATGTGTCATTATTGTTTCAGGTGCAATTTTCACAAGGTTAGAGACACGACCGTGTAACCCAACATCGAATGCACACACAGTTTGGCACATGGTCGTGTGGCCCTATTTCGAATACCCACATGGGCAAACTCACGGGTTGGGATATAGTTGTATATCCAAACTTCGAATGTCCACACGATCTGGGCTATGTCACACAGCCTTGTGACCCCTGTTTCCCAAATTTTCATGTTTTTCCAAAAAAAAATTGTTTTCTTTCAAGTTGGTACCTGATTGGTCCAAAGTTATTTTTAGGACCCCGAAGGCTCTGTTTAAGGCCCGAAAGTGTATTTTTAATATGATTATATTGAGTTGTTAAATGTTCATATAAAGTTACATAATTTTTTCTATTTTGAAGTTAAGCGTTTTGATTTGTACGGTAATGCTCCATAACCTTAATCCAATAATAGAAACAGGTTAAGGGTATTACATCACCCTTTTGTTGTGATTTGGGGCATTGAGGCTCTAGACAATTTTGAAAAGATAAGGGAATGTGAGCTCAGCTCCATTCACAGGATATATTGGTGTTTTGGACAGTGTTAGCTTGTTGCTACACTTTTAGGATATGTTTGACTCTTCGAGTCAATAGCGTGTTAGAGATTCATGTATCCAATGTGTGGTGATAGAACCCATTCATATGTTTCTTAGCCTCAAGTGCCAATTTATCATTTATGAAATGTGATGTATGACCGATTATTTGATTACAAAGTTAAATGAGTTGATAGTTGATGCATGAATACTTTAGTATGTTACTTTAGTTAAATATGTATGAAATTGTGCTTTAGATGTTCTCTTTTAATGTGGGATATCATGTTTTTTGGTAGTTTTTTTCGATCATTCACTGAACTTTTTTAAGCTCATACACTCCATTCTAAACCATTGCAGATATTCAGTATTGCAGATATTTAGCATTGCGATGTGAACGGTGTGGAGTTCCAAGGAAGTGATCCAAGTTAGGCTTTATTATTTGAGTAGGTGATATTTTTTCTATTCTTTGTACTGTGTGAATAACGCAATGTGGTAGAATTATTGGTTGATTACTATCGTTATAACTTAAATGATTGTTTTTATTTTAAACACTTAGGACTTAATGGATATTTGTTATTATATTGTTGGTTTTGTCTTGGATTGTACTATGCATGTTGCTTTGGTTTGCAAGTAAGGTCATTTTGATGATTGAATACTGAGGTTGTAGATGCATGTTGAAGTGGTATGTGATTGAACATGTTAAATGCCCTGTTTTGTTGTAATTTTTGTTGTTTTGTATAGAGGTACCGATAATCGGGGCCTAAGTATAGATACCTTGATGTTGAAACGAATGTGTAGGAAGTCAATAGCTTAATTTGGTATCGATACCCTTCTTCGAGTATCGATACTCAGGGTGAAAATATTGATACTTTTTGCTTTGTATCGATAATTTGTTTGGTTCCATTATTTTGCGAAGAAACAAAATGTGACAGCCCAAAATTGACCCTAGTTGGAATGTGGTTTCGGGACCACAAAACCGAGGCATAAAAATAATTTAATGTTCATTTTGATGCTTATGATATGTGTTAATTCGTGTGTGACATTTTTGATGTTTGATTTAGAGTTATAAATGTGAATTTCACTAGAAAGGACCTAGTAGAAAACTTTGAAAGTATGATGGGGAAATGTGTGATGACTAATTAAAGCATGCATGCAAAACAATGGCCTTGCATGTCAAATATCCCTCTTTTTATAAGAGGTGGCCGGCCATGACAAGGAGGATGGGCAAAACATGTCATAGACATGTTTTGTTGGTGCATTAGGGAGAAACATTAAACTAAGGGTATGGGTAATAAAAAATGAAAAAAAAATTGTGTGAAGGCTTCTCCCTCCCCATTGCCGTGTATTGAAGAAAAGAAAAGAAAAAATTGTTCATCCATTTCATTCTCTCTTGACCGAAAATACTAAAGAGGAAGGAAGGATTTTTGCTTCATGTTTGGTTTGGGAGGGATTAGGAAGAGATTTGGCTATACTTGCATCAAGATTAAGGTATGTTTGAGGTTGTGCCATGAGATTCATGTATGTTTTAGTTGCTAGCTTGATGTTCTTATTAGCCCATGGTTCAAATCTTTGCTATGTCATGGGAATGATATTCGCCAAAGTGGATGTGGTGTTAATGCCATTGCATGCTAAATATCAAGCTTGATAATGATACATGCGATGGGGATTGAGGACTCTTAGATTTTCTTTAAGCATTTTTGAATGAGATGCTAAGTTCTCTGTTAACCATGACCAAATTGAAACGGTATGGTGTTGTGGTGTATTCGCCATGGTATATCCATAAGTATGTTTCATGCATGTTGCATGGTAGGTAAGATTTGAGCTTTGGATATGTGTTTATATTTGGATATAAGCAACTTGAGATTCGGCCCTTGCACCTACATGAATATATGTTTGCACATGATGTATTGGTATGACATATATACTATTTCAAGGTGTATATTTGCTTGTGATGATGTTTGGTTATGAAGTAAATGAGAGATGTGTATTGAGCTACAATATGTAATCGTTAGTTAGTAAAATGTATGCTGTTTTTTTTGTGTGGTATTAAGTGTATAATTGGCCTCAACATGGACATGCATATTCGGCCACATGAGGGGAGTTGGTGTGCATGCATTCGGTTAGAGGCAAGCATATTGATGCCTATTCTTGGCTTGGAAAATTCGGCTAAGGAGAGTACTAACTAATGTGTTGAATTCGATTCGTGATTTCGTGCACATGTGACTCTAATGTCTAATGTATATAAGGGCTAAGTACCTTGAGCTTCACTTTGATGTTTGAATGAATTGTATTGAATTGCTTGTTGTGATTAAAACGTGCATGACCGTTGTGTATTTGAGCTAAAGGATGGCCATATGACCATTTAAACTCCTTGTCATATTCGCCATAAGCTATCATAATGAGATTTTAATAAGTTAAATTTGTGTGAATTAGCTCAAGAGCTTAGAGGACCACAGTTGGATAAGGAAAGGAAAAAGTGATCGAATAGCCGTCGAAATCGTTCGACAACATCCGAGGTAAGTCTTCGAGTAATGACCCTACTTGAATTATATTGAAATCATGCTCCTTGTGTGTGGCTATTGAGCCGAAATTGTAAAGGTTTGATAAATATTTTGTGTTTGAGCCTTAGTAACGAAAATGAAATATAGATGTGTCGTGATTATTGATATATGTGTACATGAGCATTTGAATGATACGGGCTAAGTCCCAAGGCATTTATGCTAGTGATTATATCCGGCTAAGACCAAGGCATTCGTATGAAGTTGTTATACCCGGTTAAGACCAAGGCAATTGTGCAAGTTACTAAATCGGGTTAAGACCAAGGCAATTGTGCTTGTGGTTATATCCGGTTAAATCCAAGGTACGTGACTCGAAATGAGCAATCTTGCTGTAAAAATTTCAGTTTATACACTTGTGAAAATTCCAGCAATGAGGTATGTTCAGTATGTGCTTGAATTAGTTGAGTCCTTACAAGTAAGTATTCGCTCAGTTGATAAACGAGCTACCGCCTTTGGCTAAGTTGTTCTTTTGTGTATGAACATAAGGGTCGGTAATGTGAGGTAAGTATGATTATGAGAATGTGTATTAATAAAGCGATTCATTTAGTTATGTAAATGTAATACTTTAGTCAAAGCTGATTTCATTACTTGAGACTTACTAAGCATTAAAATGCTTACCCGTTGCTTTGGCTCTTTGTTTTATAGATTTTGCTCGTTAGCTATCGGATTCGGGATCATCAAGTCGAAGTCATCCACACTATCAAAGCCCCCATTTTGGTACAGTTTTGGTTGAACTTTGAAATGGCATGTATAGGACTACCCTTTTGTTGTAGGTCATGTACCTTTCGGTTTTGTGTAAACTTGGATAGCCATGCGAAAATGGCTTATATCGTTTTAGCATAGTACTATAATCGTTTGTATGTTGATCATTATGAGGTATGGAATGGTTTTGAAATGATTAGCCATTGGAATGGTTAATCATGATCACACTTTGTGCTATGTATGCAAAAAGGGCCAATTGAATCATGGAAATCATAAAATAGGTAAAGCCTACCTTAAAGGCAGATGCTGACAGCAGCAGTGATGTGGATGTGAAAAATCACTAAAAATAGTAGGAATGGTATTAAATAGTGAATAAATTATGAAAATGAACCTTGATGAATCTACTTTCATATGGAAGAAACAAAACGGTCATATGAGTTATTTGTTAAGAGATATTTAAGTTCTCGTGAAACAGGGCCAGAACAGTTTCTGGATCCCTTGTTCCAACTTTGGAAATTCATTGTAAATTAACCAGAGATAATTAGGAGTCATTCCATATATGTATAGATTCCTATCTGAGTCTAGTTTCTATAGAAACAAACGACATCAGTATTGAAGCCCTGTACAGGGAGATATCCAATTCGTAATACGTGAAGGTCAGAGTAGTCGAACCCTGGATTAGGGGAGACTTTAACTAATAAACTTTACTAATTGGCCAGACCAAAAATTCTAGAAAAAAATATGTTGATGGAATTATGAGTCTAGTTTCATGAAAAAATTACAAAACTGATTTTCGAGCTTTAAAACTCAAGATATGATTTTTAAGGCGACAGTGATGCAGTAACCAGCTAGTCTGGAAAATTTTTTTTATGGACTGTGAAAACAATTAAGTTAAGTCTGTGTGCACCTTGTGTTCGATTCCGGTAACGGACTCGGGTACGGGGTGTTACAATTTTATTGGTATCAGAGCTACGGTTTAGTCGATTCTAGGACTACCGTAATACGTTTGGGTCTAGCTATACATGCCATTTTGTGATAAATTGATAGTGTGGTGATTTCTGACATTTGAATTTGTGTTTATTTATAGTAATGGATCCCGATCCCAACCGAGCGATAGCGATGATGTGGAGAGTGTGGCGCTCGCTCTGCACAAGGGACAGTCTTGGCAGACTCTCAACCTGTCGCTAGCAATCCGAATGATGAGGCTAGGCAAGCTTTCTATAGCGTGATGAATGATTGGTTCAACCAATACATTCGAACTAACACTACTGTTCCACAACCTCCATTCCCGACTAATCGACCCCGCACCTACAATGCCTCTCGTAATCGACCAAATAAGGTCCAATAAGCCCCAGTTGATGAATCCGAAAACATGGGGCTACTGAATTTAAAGCTACGGATAGCGACGATGCCGAGCAAGCTGAATTTTGGTTGGACAACACTATCCGGTACTCGATGAGCTATCTTGTACACCGATGAATGCCTAAAGTGTACTATCTCCTTGCTACGTGATTACGCCTACTATTGGTGGTGTACTCGACTTGTTGTGCCCCGAGAGCAAGTAACTTGGGAGTTTTTCCAAAGCGAGTTTGGAAAAAGTATATCGATCGAGATTTATGGATCAAAAACGGAAGGAATTTCTTGAACTTAAACAAGGTTCCATGTCGATCGACTACTGAACGAAAATTTGTGAGGCTTAGCCAGACGCCGGAATGCATTTCTTGAAGTCGTGATGTGTAAACGCTCGAAGATGGATGAATGATGATATAAAGTCGTATGTTGGCATTTTGGAAATCCGAGAGTTTGTGGCTCTTGTCGAGCGAGCATGCAAAGTCGAGGAGCTCAAGATGGAGAAAAGAAAAGTGAAGTGGGAGCAAGGGAGTTTCAGAAGAGGTCTTGGGAAGCCCTTCCCACGATCATCAAAGAAATTCAGAGATGGCTTAGGCCGGTCTAGAGACACTTCGGGCTTTTCTAGACGAGATCGCGATCGACCCCGTGACCACACGAGTCACTTTGATCGCTTGATGGTGGAAATGATCGTCGAGAGAGAGCGAGTGCCGATTGTGGCAAATGGCATTCGGAAGTTGTAGATTCCGTGACCGCTCTGTTACAAGTGCGAGCGATTGACCACTTCATTAAAGATTGCCCAAGGTTGTCTGAACAGAATATAAATCAGAGTGGGAAACCGGGTGCTACCACTGCTCGAGGTAGACCATCTGGAAATACGGGCAATGCTAGTGGTGGTCAAAGAGGATCTAGAGATGCTACGACCAGATCCGAGGCTCGCGCTCTGCTAGGGCTTATGCCATCGCCGCAGCGTGAGGATGCTTCCTCGCCGGATGTTATTACCTGGTACTTTCACTCTCTTTGGTACTAATGTGATTGCTTTAATTGACCCTGGTTCTACTCACTCTTATATATGCGAAACTTTAGCCTCCAGTAAGACTTTACCTATTGAGTCTACTGAGTTCGTAATTCGGGTGTCAAATCCCTTGGGTCGTTACGTGCTGGTCGACAAAGTGTGTAAGAAATGTCCCCTAGTAATTCAAGGTTCCTGTTTTCCGGTGGACTTGATGCTTTTGCCGTTCGATGAATTTGATGTTATTCTTGGGTTGGATTGGTTGACCGTGCATGATGCGGTTGTGAATTGCAAAAGCAAGACTATTGATTTGAGGTGCGCAAATAACGAGATGATCCGAGTTGAATCTACGGACTTAAAGGGTTGCCGGTGTAATATCATCAATGTTGGCCCGTAGTATGTAAGAAAGGGTGCGAAGCATACCTTGCGTATGTACTTGATGATAAGGAGTTAGAAATAAAACCGAATCTCTGCGGTGGTTTGTGAATACCGGATGTTTTTCAGAAGAATTACCGGGTTTGCCACTGTTCGGAGATAGAGTTTGGTATTGAGCTTGTACAGGACCACACCGATTTCGATAGCTCGTATCGTATGGCACCAACGGAATTAAAGGAGTTGAAAGCTTCGATTACAAGAGTTGGTGGATAGAGGTTTTGCTCGCCTTGAGTTTTTCACCTTGGGGTGCACCGGTGTTGTTTGTGAAAAAGAAAGACGGAACCATGAGGTTGTGCATCGACTATCGTCAGCTAAATAAAGTGACAATAAAGAACAAATATCCGTTATCACGTATCGATGATTTGTTCGATCAACTGAAGGAGCCTCGGTGTTCTCAAAAATAGATTTGAGATCGGGCTATTATCGATTCTTGAATCCGAGATCGGATATACCCAAAAGCGCCTTTGAATGAGATATGGTCACTACGAGTTCTTAGTGATGCCGTTCGGCTCACTAATGCCTCTCGCAGATTTATGGATTTGATGAATCGAATCTTGGATCGTATTTGGATCGGTTCGTAGTTGTGTTCATTGACGACATCTTGGTCTATTCAAGAGATGAGACCGAACATGCGAGCACCGAGATTAGTGTTGCAAATTTTATGGGATAAGCGGTTATATGCTAAGTTCAACAAGTGTGAGTTACGGTTAAGAGAGGTTAGCTTCTTGGGTCATGTGGTATCTCGCATCGGGTATTCGAGTCGACCGAGCAAAATTTCAGCCATACTTAGCTGGAAGCCTCAGAAACATTCTCGAGGTTGAGCTTTTGGGACTTGCTTGGTTTACCGACGGTTTGTAAAGGATTCTCGATGATAGCCACACCCATGACGTAAACCGCTTGTAAAGATGTCAAGTTGAATGGACGGCAAAGTGTCGAAAAGTTTCGATCAATTGAAAACTCATTTGACGGAAGCTCCAAAGATTAGTGCGGCGAATCTGCAAAGAGTTTGTCATCTATAGTGATGCATCCCTACTTGGGTTAGGTTGCGTATTGATGCAAGAAGGTCGAGTTGTGGCCTATGCATCGAGACAATTAAAGCCACATGAGAAAAATTATCCGACCCATGATCTCGAATTGGCTGCCATCGTATTCGCCTTAAAGATATGGCGACATTACTTATTTGGTGAGAAGTGCCATGTGTATTCGGATCACAAATCTCAAATATTTGATGACTCACAGAGACTTAAATCTGCGACAAAGACGTTGGCTCGAGTTGTTAAAAGATTATGAGCTTATCATTGATTATCACCCGGGAAAGGCTAATGTGGTTGCGGACGCCTTAAGCCGGAAATCACTTTGTTTTTTTCTGACGATGAATGTACACTTGTCCATTCTCGCCCGACAATGTGTTAGTAGCCAATTAAAGGCCAAACCATTATTGACTCATCAAATTCGTGAAGCTCGTAAAGTTGACGATGAGTTGGTTGCAAAACGGGTGAGTGTGTTCGAACAAGGAATCGGAGTTTCAAATTGATGATGACGATTGTTTGAGGTTCGAAGTCGTCTGTGTGTTCCAAAGAATTGAACTTATTTCGATAATTTGAACGAAGCCCATTGTAGCCGAATGGCAATCCACCCGGAGTACGAAGATGTACAACGATTTGAAACGTCGGTTTTGGTGGCATGGTATGAAACGAGACATCTCTGACTTTGTTTCGAGATGTTTAATATGTCAACAAGTGAAAGCGGAACATCAAGTGCCTTCAGGATTACTTCAGCCGATTACTATACCCGAGTGGAAATGGGATCGAGTCACAATGGACTTTGTGTCCGGACTGCCATTGTCAGCGAGCAAGAAGGATGCGATTTGGGTTGTTGTTGATAGACTGACTAAGTTGGCTCACTTTATTCTCGTGCGTACGGATTTTTCATTGGATAAACTAGCTGAATTGTACGTTTCTCAGATTGTGAGATTACACGGGGTACCGATTTTTGTTGTGTCGGATAGAGATCCGAGATTCACCTCGCGATTTTGGAAGAAATTGCAAGAAGCTTTGGGTACCAAGTTGCATTTCAGCACCGCCTTTCATCCCCAAACCGATGGTCAATTCGAGCGGATAATTCAGATACTTGAGGATATGTTGAGATGTTGCATCCTCGAGTTCAGTGGTTCATGGGAACGGTACTTACCTTTGATTGAATTCGCTTACAACAATAGTTTTCAATCAAGTATTAAGATGGCACCTTACGAGGCTTTGTACGGTCGTAAATGTCGTACACCATTGTTTTGGACCGAGCTCGGTGAAAGTAAAATTTTCGGAGTTGATTTGATTAAAGATGCTGAACAGAAAGTAAAGGTAATCCGTGAAAGTCCGAAGGCGCCACATGATCGTCGTAAATCGACGCGGATTTGAAGCGAAAAGACATTGAGTATCAGGTGGGAGATAAAGTGTTTCTTAAAGTTTCGCCTTGGAAAAAGATACTCAGATTTGGCCGTAAAGGCGAATTGAATCCGAGGTTCATCGGGCCATATGAAGTCTCCGAACGAGTCGGTCCAGTTGCATATCGTTTGATTTTGCCCCCTGAACTTGAAAAGATTCACGACGTCTTTCATGTTTCGATGCTTCGACGCTATAGATCTGATCCGTCACACGTAATTAGTCCATCAGAGGTTGAAATTCAAGCCGATATGAATTATGAAGAAGAACCGATTCGTATCCTAGCTCGTGAAGTGAAGGAGTTGCGAAACAAAAGGGTTCCGTTAGTAAAAGTGTTATGGCTCAAACACGGGATGGAAGAAGCTACTTGGGAACCCGAGAACTCTATGAAAGAGCGTTACCCAAACCTATTTACGGTAAGATTTTCGGGACGAAAATTTCTTAAGTGGGGAGAGTTGTGACACCCAAAATTGACCCTAGTCGGAATGTGGTTTCGGGACCACAAAACCGAGGCATAAAAATAATTTAATGTTCATTTTGATGCTTATGATATGTGTTAATTCGTGTGTGACATTTTTGATGTTTGATTTAGAGTTATAAATGTGAATTTCACTAGAAAGGACCTAGTAGAAAACTTTGAAAGTATGATGGGAAATGTGTGATGACTAATTAAAGCATGCATGCAAAACAATGGCCTTGCATGTCAAATATCCCTCTTTTATAAGAGGTGGCCGGCCATGACAAGGAGGATGGGCAAAACATGTCATAGACATGTTTTGTTGGTGCATTAGGGAGAAACATTAAACTAAGGGGTATGGGTAATAAAAAATGAAAAAAAATTGTGTGTGAAGGCTTCTCCTCCCCATTTCCGTGTATTGAAGAAAAGAAAAGAAAAACTTGTTCATCCATTTCATTCTCTCTTGACCGAAAATACTAAAGAGGAAGGAAGGAATTTTTGCTTCATGTTTGGTTTGGAAGGGATTAGGAAGAGATTTGGCTATACTTGCATCAAGATTAAGGTATGTTTGAGGTTGTGCCATGAGATTCATGCATGTTTTTAGTTGCTAGCTTGATGTTCTTATTAGCCCATGGTTCAAATCTTTGCTATGTCATGGGAATGATATTCGCCAAAGTGGATGTGGTGTTAATGCCATTGCATGCTAAATATCAAGCTTGATAATGATACATGCGATGGGGATTGAGGACTCTTAGATTTTCTTTAAGCATTTTTGAATGAGATGCTAAGTTCTTTGTTAACCATGACCAAATTGAAACGGTATGGTGTTGTGGTGTATTCGGCCATGGTATATCCATAAGTATGTTTCATGCATGTTGCATGGTAGGTAAGATTTGAGCTTTGGATATGTGTTTATATTTGGATATAAGCAACTTGAGATTCGCCCTTGCACCTACATGAATATATGTTTGCACATGATGTATTGGTATGACATATATACTATTTCAAGGTGTATATTTGCTTGTGATGATGTTTGGTTATGAAGTAAATGAGAGATGTGTATTGAGCTACAATATGTAATCGTTAGTTAGTAAAATGTATGCTGTTTTTTTTTGTGTGGTATTAAGTGTATAATTGGCCTCAACATGGACATGCATATTCGGCCACATGAGGGAGTTGGTGTGCATGCATTCGGTTAGAGGCAAGCATATTGATGCCTATTCTTGGCTTGGAAAATTCGCTAAGGAGAGTACTAACTAATGTGTTGAATTCGATTCGTGATTTCGTGCACATGTGACTCTAATGTCTAATGTATATAAGGGCTAAGTACCTTGAGCTTCACTTTGATGTTTGAATGAATTGTATTGAATTGCTTGTTGTGATTAAAACGTGCATGACCGCTGTGTATTTGAGCTAAAGGATGGCCATATGACCATTTAAACTCCTTGTCATATTCGCCATAAGCTATCCTAATGATATTTTAATAAGTTAAATTTGTGTGAATTAGCTCAAGAGCTTAGAGGACCACAGTTGGATAAGGGAAAGGAAAAGTGATCGAATAGCAGTCGAAATCGCTCGACAACATCCGAGGTAAGTCTTGAGTAATGACCCTACTTGAATTATATTGAAATCATGCTCCTTGTGTGTGGCTATTGAGCCGAAATTGTAAAGGTTTGATAAATATTTTGTGTTTGAGCCTTAGTAACGAAAATGAAATATGGATGTGTCGTGATTATTGATATATGTGTACATGAGCATTTGAATGATACCCGGGCTAAGTCCCGAAGGCATTTATGCTAGTGATTATATCCGGCTAAGACCAAGGCATTCGTATGAAGTTGTTATACCGGGTTAAGACCGAAGGCAATTGTGCAAGTTACTAAATCCGGGTTAAGACCCGAAGGCAATTGTGCTTGTGGTTATATCCGGTTAAATCCCGAAGGTACGTGACTCGGAAATGAGCAATCTTGCTGTAAAAATTTCAGTTTATACACTTGTGAAAATTCCAGCAATGAGGTATGTTCGTATGTGCTTGAATTAGTTGAGTCCTTACAAGTAAGTATTCGCTCGGTTGATAAACGAGCCACCGCCTTTGGCTAAGTTGTTCTTTTGTGTATGAACATAAGGGTCGGTAATGTGAGGTAAGTATGATTATGAGAATGTGTATTAATAAAGCGATTCATTTAGTTATGTAAATGTAATACTTTAGTCAAAGCTGATTTCATTACTTGAGACTTACTAAGCATTAAAATGCTTACCCGTTGCTTTGGCTCTTTGTTTTATAGATTTTGCTCGTTAGCTATCGGATTCGGGATCATCAAGTCGAAGTCATCCACACTATCAAAGCCCCATTTTGGTACAATTTTGGTTGAACTTTGAAATGGCATGTATAGGACTACCCTTTTGTTGTAGGTCATGTACCTTTCGGTTTTGTGTAAACTTGGATAGCCATGCGAAAATGGCTTATATACGTTTTTAGCATAGTACTATAATCGTTTGTATGTTGATCATTATGAGGTATGGAATGGTTTTGAAACGATTAGCCATTGGAATGGTTAATCATGATCACACTTTGTGCTATGTATGCAAAAAGGGCCAATTGAATCATGGAAATCATAAAATAGGTAAAGCCTACCTTAAAGGCAGATGCTGACAGCAGCAGTGATGTGGATGTGAAAAATCACTAAAAATAGTAGGAATGGTATTAAATAGTGAATAAATTATGAAAATGAACCTTGATGAATCTACTTTCATATGGAAGAAACGAAACGGTCATATGAGTTATTTGTTAAGAGATATTTAAGTTCTCGTGAAACAGGGCCAGAACGGTTTCTGGATCCCTTGTTCCGACTTTGGAAATTCATTTTAAATTAACCAGAGATAATTAGGAGTCATGCCATATATTTATAGATTCCTCTCTGAGTCTAGTTTCTATAGAAACAAACAGAATCAGTATTGAAGTCCTGTATAGGGAGATATCTAATTCGTAATGCGTGAAGGTCAGAGTAGTTGACCCCTGGATTAGGGGAGACTTTAACTAATAAACTGTACTAATTGGCCTGACCAAAAATTCTAGAAAAAAATATGTTGATGGACTTATGAGTCTAGTTTCAGGGAAAAATTACGAAACTGATTTTCGAGCTTTAAAACTCAAGATATGATTTTTAAGGCGACAGTGACGCAGTAACCAGCTAGTCTGGAAAATTTTTTTTATGGATTGTGAAAACAATTAAGTTAAGTCTGTGTGCACCTTGTGTTCGATTCCGGTAACGGACTCGGGTATGGGGTGTTACACAAAATGCTAAAAAGGTATCGATTTCTCTAATGGTATCGATACCTATTTTCATAAATATTGATATCTGAGATTGAGTATCGACGCCTACGTGATTTCTTTGGGAATTTTTATTAGATGGACCCCATGAATGATTAACTTGTTATTAATGTTGATAAACATTTAATAAGTTGATTTAAATGTTGTCGATGTTTTAAAAAACTCAATACTCCCCTAAAAATTTGAAAGTGACGATAGTTGCATGTATTTGAGATTGTATGAATATGTATGAGTTCGATGTTTGATGTAGTATCCTATTACTCAAGCTTGGGGATCAAGCCGAGTATAGGGTGTTACATCGATCTACTAAGAACCTGTCCAAGACCTGCACATGGAAAAGAAACATAATTGTACGCTAAGTATTGAATACTCAGTAGTGCTAACATAATTTGAATTCAATATATTCAAACAATGAAACATAATTATGAAACACTTGTATATATATAACACTATTCCAATTAAAAATTTCTTAACATTAACCATTAAGTTTCCATGTTATTACCATAATAGTATACCATTAGGTTTTTCAATTTACACAATTGATATCCACAATGTCGACACACCTTCAAGGAATTAGCATCTTGTTTTATATAACATACTTCAACCTCAATTATTCATATTATACATATAATTGATTATCATTTGTATTTCACATTCATTTTAATACACGAATCAATCCACCAACACACTAGAATACACAATGAAGTGCTAATTGGGCATAAATGCACCGATCCTAAACCAAACCAAAATATGCTCTTATCCTCAAGGAATTGAGCTAGATCAAGTATAACACATATAAAACGTTGAATCAAATAATAACACACATAAAGCGTTGAATCAATGTAACATGCATAAAGTGCAGGATCTCCCACCTATCAAATGGATCCTATAAGATGCCAACTATATTTGTAACTCTATCTGAAACTATTAATAGGGAATTCTTTTCTCTATCAATAATTCATTAAAATATATTGTAATCAAATAACTTAACATTATCATCATAAGATATCATAATTTCAAGTATATACAAGTATAAAAACATATTCTCAAAAAACACAGTCAAGATCAAGTAGTTACATTTGTATGTACCTCAAACGACATTTGGCTTCAATATTATTCAATTATATGATGGAAATTATATCCAACAAGATAGCAATTAGGTATCACATAGCAAGCATATACACATCCGCTAAACATATCTCAAACATATCGAGTAGTCAATTATACACATACTTATTTAACATACCTCATATGTATCAACTAGTTAAGGGTATACACACCTTTCAAACATGTTCCTCATTTATACCTTTCTAATCTAATTTAATTTGATATATATTTTTCAAAGTATCATGTGTAAATATACATAGTTCTCTCATGCCTAATTATCAACTTATTCTAGGTTTTCATATTAATGAATTTACTCATTTATTTTATCTTTAAATCTAACAATTACCATTTAAAAATTTGAGCAACAATTATAATTCATAAAAAATATTAATTAATATTAATAATTTCATGAGCCAAATATTTAATTACCTAATGTGATGAGGACAAATTAGAGTAGCACAAAACGAATTCGTTGTTCGTTGCTTGATTTCGCCTTTGCCCCTTAACGTTTAATGTTGTCGTTAACTACGTACGACAGATTTAATTACAAAAATAGCATTCATTCCCTATTCAAAAAAAACATATCAACAACCAAGCATATTCGTAGGTCTTTACATTTAAGTCCTTTTTTAAACTTAATATCTAAAATAATGGTATCTCATTATTTACCCGATTGATGGACAATCAGAAAGAGTATTTCATGTCCTTGAAGATATGTTCAGAAGTTGTGTAATAGATTTTAGAATAAACTAGGAAAAATATCTTTCATTGGTGGAGTTTGCATACAACAACAATTATCATGCCAACTTATGAATCTCACCTTTTGAAGCATTGTATAGAAGAAGGTGCAAATCACCCACCTGTTGCCTGGAACTCAGTGAGAGACATATAATTAGACCTAACATAGTACGAGAAAGGGAAGAGAATATTTTGATCATTTGAACCCATCTGAAAGTTGTTCAAGATCGTTAGAAAGCTTACACTGATAGAAAAAGGAAAGGCATTTTGTTTGGAGTAGGAGACAAGGTATTTTTGAAGCTTTCTCCCTGGAAGAAGGTTATAAAATTTGGACAAAAAGGGCAGTTAAGTCCACGTTTTATAAGACCATACAAAGTAATGAAAGAGTTGGTCCAGTGGCGTATAGATTGGCACTACTGCTAGAACTGTCGAAGATTCATAACGTGCTCCACATATCCATGCTGATGAGATACCAATCGAATGCAAACAATGTAGTGCAAGTAGAAACTTGAGAGGTGGAACCCAACTTATCTTATGAAGAGAAGTGAAAGAATTGAGAAATAAAAGAATTCCATTAGTAAAAGTATTGTGGAAGAACCATAATACAGAGGAAGCCACCTTAGAGAAAGAGAGTTCGATGGGAGAGAAGTATCCTCAACTATTCATAGATAAGAATTTCGAGGATGAAAGTTTCTAAGTGGGGGAGAGTTGTAACAAATAGTCTATGGAAGCATCCTAAACATCATGGAAAATATCAGTAAAAGTCTACCATATTGCCTTATTCCCAAAACGAAAACAAATAATGATAGCACCTACGGAAACATAGAAATGCACTTGCTTGGATCACCCCTTGGAACTACACCGCTCACACTGACACTTAATTACCCTGGAAAGGAGTGGGTGAGCTTAACAAACTCAGTGAATGCTCAGAATAACCACAATGCAAACAATTCATCAAACATCAATGAAACTGGTGCCGTCGTTGAAAGCACCAAATATATCCAATCCCTAAGAAATAATGAAAAGAACAGTATAAGGGAAATAGGGTCAAATCCTCAAAGACTGGATTGCTTCAACTTCTTGCTCCTCGTAATCCTGGGCGCAATCGTGTCCAAGAAAAATGTCTGACCTGAAAAAAACCAAAATTAAGAATATGGACGGGTTGAGATTAAATAAATTGAAATCCCAATTGTGAAAAAAAAAACAGAGTTGAGAAAATGGTTTTTTTTTATTTGAGGGATTCCAGCCTCCAGTTATCTCGATCCTCATTTGGTTTAATCATAGACCTTTAAACGGTTCTTCTCTTGACCGAATAGCCAGTTTTAGTGGAAGAGGACACTTACGACCACCAGCTCACTTTAGATTATAGCCTTGAAATCCAGAGGAACTTGACTCTAGCTAACCGTCACTCCTGATGGACAGTCTTACACAAGATCATCATTTCTGAATGGCGAATTCCACGCCATTTCGTCTCTTTTGCTCGACAACCTCTGACACAAGAAGTTAGCAAATCAATTGTGCAAACTTCCCAAAACATACAAAGCAGCCATCTTTGTACAAGATGAAAAGATTACTTTTGGAATGACATGGATGGAAGCACCTGTCCACTAATGCGGAGAAATGATGAATACTCGTTGAGAAGGTTTAAGTGTGGGTTCTAAGCCGCATGAACTCGTTTTAAGTAATATTGATAACCTTTGGCTAGATGAATTTAGTTACTCATGCTTTTTGGGAATAAAAACTATAACAACCCTAACCTGTCTCCATCGCTGGATTAGGGTTACGGAGCATCACCAATCAATTGGGAATTAATTCTCATTATAACATTTAATAGATTAACCTTAATAACAACCAACCAATCAAATACATTTTGTCCCTAAATCGAGCCTTCGAGGCCTAACAGTAGCTTAGAAGGAATTCAGGACTAATTTGAAACAAATCAGAAAAATTTAGGAAAATATGAAAAAATTCAAAAAAGGGGACACACGACCGTATAGCCAGACTATGAGGAATGCCCCAGGCCTTCTAACTTTTGAAATAGGGACACACAGTTGTGTCCTTACCCATGTAACTCACTGATTTAGGCCACACGGCCGTGTCACAGGCTGTGTGCCAGACCGTGTAAGTCTCTGACTTGTGACACATGGCCATGTAACACATTAACTTAATACACACAACAATGTCGCAAGCCATGTGTGGCTCACGGCTAAGTGGCACGAATGTGTCCCAGGATATGTGCACCTAAATGAACCTTAGATGACAAGTTTACCATTTCAAGCTTTCTTGGACCCTAAGTAATCCATTTACCAACTATTAAACCTATTCAAAATGATATTAAACAAGCATAAAACATGCTAAATCAACCATCCTAAGTGCCTAACCAATGTACCCTCATTAGTACCACAAGTATACATAATTATACAACAATATGAGTCATCAACCAAAACATTTCAATTCACATAACTTAACACTCAACCAATGCCTATCATAGGCACCTCAAATCACAACATTGCAAATTAACATATTAATCAACCATATGCTATAAATTTGTACCAAAAACATCTTTCTTCACTCACATATATCACCATAAGTTATCTACTTGCACTTCATTCATTATAAATTTACAAACCAAAACAATAGTAATGACAAAACAAGCCTATTACATGCCATATAATCCAAAATAAACATTCAAAATCTACCAAAAACGGATGGATAGTGTGACTTGAGTGCTGATCCGATCGTCCAACCTTCAAGAGTATCTATAAGAACAAAAAGTAACACAAGTAAGCTTATTGAATCTTAGTAAGTTCGTTGTGCAGAAAAGATAAATCTTACAGAAGTAAATATAACAATTCAATCAAAATAATTCAACAACAAGTACTTCCTGTCAACCACAATATCAAACCGGTGAATTTCATAATTTAATTCAAAGCTCAAACAATAATCTCCAGGAAAACAAATATATATCCACAACGGTTAATTCAAGTGTCAAATACACATAATGTCTTTCAAAATCATTAAATATGTTATAATACAATGATTTACGACCTGATGAACGACTTACAGATACGATTAGTACACAAGTAATCCGACCGAAACATGCCAATCGCCTATAAGTGCTAATCCACCCAATAACATGCCAATTGCTCATAAGATCTAATCCACCCGATAACCCACTAATCGGTCATAAGAGCTAATCCACCCAATAACACGACAATTGCTCACAAAAGCCAATCCACCCGATAACACACCAAAACAGGGAGTATAACATGAGAGTTCACAACAAATATTGAACCTTGGCATACTTAGGAAAAACATATATATATCACATCACATCAATCTCCACTCCAATCCCCACATAACATGACGTTATTCAATTGTACTCTATCTCGCGTTCATCCGATCGAAATATTGAAATTCAATAACATTTCTCAAACAACTTTACATCAACAATAAAACTATTAGTATCCATTATATCATATTATATCATCAAACAATTCATATAGATATTAAATTATAAACCGTACGAACTTACCTGGACTAAGTTGTAATAGTTGCAGAAGTTCAAGGACTATTTTCTAATTATTAGCTTATTTTTAATATTCCAATTTACTTTACATTTTTATACCCTTTTTATTTTTTAAATTTACACAATTGCGTTTAACTTTTACAACTTTTGTAATTTAATCCCTTAAACAAAAAATCATCAAATGAAGCATTTTCTAGGAATCAAATTATAGTTGAATATTCCAGGCCCTTAAACAGTCCCTATTGAACATTAAATTCACCATCAAACCTTGAAATTTTGACATTTTAACAATTTAATTCTTAAGTCAAAATCTAAAAAAATCACTTTACAAAACAACCAAATACCACAACCAAAGCTTCAAATACATTTATCATAAAAAAACATTCAAGATTCCTATGGCAACTTCTAAAATTTTTAACAGATTCAAAAAAGAAGGTATGGGCTAGCTGGATCTAGTTGCAACAATCTCAAAAACATAAAAATTACTAGAAACGGGTAAAGAAATCATTCACGGGCAAGGGATTGAACTTGGTCGATTCTCCACGCTTAATCAACCATGTGTATTCGGTTATGAAGAAGAGAAATGAAAAAGAAAGTAGCTTATTTATGAAGAAGAGAAATGAAGAAGAAAGTAGCTTTTACTTCATTTAATTTTTGTTTTAATTTTAGAAAATTTATCATTTTGCCATTAAAGCATTTATTATTTTATAATTTTCATCCATAATGTCGTCCTATGTTAATACTACGGACTAATTGCTACATAGGTCCTTGCTAATTTAGTAATTAAGCCATTTAATCACTTAAATGTAATAATTAACAAGTTTTGCACCTTTTTACAATTTAGACTATTTTCTTTAATTAGCTATATAAACGGTAAAATTTCCTATCCAAATTTTAATATGGCTCTAATAACTCCGTAAATATCCTATAAAAAATATTTACAAGTTAACACGATGGAAATTTGTGGTCCCGAAACCACTATTCCGTCACCACTAAAAAATGAGCTATTACAACTCTCCCCCTTAGGAAATTGCATCCTCGAAATTGTTACCTGAAAATAAGTTCGAATACTGTAGCTTTATTGATTCCTTGGTTTCCTAGGTAGCCTCTTCTGTACCATGCAGATGACATAAGACCTTTCCTAACGGTACTCATTTATTCTGAAGTTCTTTGACTTCTCGAGCTAAAATTTTCACTGGTTCTTCAGAATACATCAAATCTGATTGTAATTCAATCTCACTATGAGGAATCACGTGTGAAGGATTAGATCTATATCATATCATCATTGAAACGTGAAACACATTGTGAATTTTCTCAAGTTAAGAAGGCAAAGCTAATCTGTAAGCTACAGGGCCGACTCTTTCAATAATTTCATACGGTCCTATAAATCTTAGACTCAGCTTTCCTTTCCTGCCAAATCGTAGTTCTTTCTTTCACGGAAAAACTTTTAAAAATACTCAATTGCCAACAGCAAATTCTATATCTTTTCTTTTCAAATCCGCATATGACTTCTGACTATCAAATACAACTTTCAAACATTCTCGAATAATTCGAACATTATCTTCAGTTTCTCGAATCAAATCGATTCCCACCATCTTGGATTTGCTCAATTCAGACCAATACAAAGTTGTTTTACATTTTCTTCCATATAAAGCTTCAAACGATGTCATTTTAATACTAGACTGATAACTGTTATTATAAGTAAATTCAGCTAACAGTTGATATTTTTCTCAGCTACTTTCAAACTCATGTATACAACACCATAGCATGTCTTCCAGAATCTGTATCACTCTTTCTTATTTCCCATCCGTTTGAGGATGAAACGCTATACTAAAATTGAGTTTAGTGCCCAAAGCCTCCTGAAGTTTACTCCAAAATCTTGATGTAAACCTTGGATCACGATCATAAATAATAGATGTCAGAACTTCATGTAATCTTACAATCTTTGACTGGAATAAAGTGTGTCAATTTAGTCAATCTGTCAACAATCACCCAAATCAAATCTTCTTTTTTTAGAGTTATAGGCAAACCAGATACAAAATCCATCATAACTCGCTCCCACTTCCACTCATGAATCATAACAGGCTGTAATAATCGAGACTGAAGCTGATGTTCTGCTTTTGCCTACTAACAAATCAAATATTTATCTACGAACTTACAAATCTCACATTCCATACCCGGCCACTAGTACATATGTTTCAAATCACAATACATCTTCGTGCTACTAGGATTAATGGAATACGTACTACTGCGAGCCTCTGTTAGAATATCGTATTTCAAGTCTAAATTATTTGAAATACAAATTCTATCACGGTAATGCAATGTACCATCTTCACCAATACTGTATTTAGTAGTCAAATTATCCTGAACAATGTTTCGTTTCATTATCAACTTCGATCGTCATTTTGCAATCCCAAATTCATTGTAGGAACAAGGGCTTAGCCCTCAACTCTACTAATATAGAACCATTATCATTCAGAGCTCAATAACGTTCAACGCTAGAAGTGAAAATAATGATGACTTTTGACTAAGTGCATCTGCAACCACATTAGCATTTCCCAGATGATAATCAATAACTAGATCATAATCTTTCAGTAGTTCTAACCAACATCACTATCTGAGATTCAATTCCTTTTGTGTCATTAAATACTTTAAACTTTTATGATCAGTATACACATGACATTTCTCACCATACAAATAATGCATCCATATCTTCAAAGTGAAAACAATCGGCCAACTCAAGATCATGAGTAGGATAATTTCTTTCATGTGGCTTTAATTGTCAAGAAGCATAAGCTACTACTTTCCCTGCCTGCATCAACATGCAACCCAAACCACTAAGAGACGCATCACTATAAACAACATATGCTATCCCAAACTCAGGCTGAGTCAATACTGGAGCTTTTGTGAACATGTTTTTTAGCTAATCAAAACTCTGCTGACACTTATCAAACCAAATAAATTTGACATTATTCTGTAATAAACTGGTTATCGGTGAAGTGATGATCGAGAAGTTTTTAACAAAACGACGGTAGTAACTCGCTAAACCAAAAAAACTTCACACTTTAGAAACATTTCTCAGAGTTTTCCAATTCATTATAGCAGAAACTTTACTCGGATCAACTCGAATCCCGTCAGCTGATACTATATGTCCTAAAAATCCAACCTCACGAAGCCAGAATTCACATTTACTAAACTTTGCACACAATTGTTTTTCTCACAAAGTCTATAACATGATTCTTAAATGTTGATCATGTTTAGATTCTATTTTAGAATAGATCAATAAATCATCAATAAACACAACCACAAATTTGTCCAAATGATATTGAAAAACCCAATTCAGTAAATCCATAAAAGCAGCAGGAGCATTTGTTAATCTAAATGGTATTACCAGAAACTCATAATGACCATAACGAGTTCTGAAAGCATTCTTTGACACATCACATTCTTTAACTCGCAACTGATAATACCCAGATCTAAGATATATCTTCGAGAACACTTGGCACATTTTAATTAATCAAAATAAATCGTCAATACGTGGCAAGGGATACTTATTCTTTATTGAGACTTTATTCAACTATCTGTAGTCAATACGCAATCTTAAAGAACTATCTTTCTTTTTCATAAACAAAATAGGTGCACCCCAAGAAGATACGTTCAGTCTAATAAACCCTCTATCTAGCAACTCTTGCAACTGTGCTTTCAACTCTTTTAACTCAGCTGGCGCCATACGATATGGTGATATCAATATTGATGCAGTTCTAGGAACCAAATCAATCACAAACTCAACCTCACGGTCAAGAGGCAAACCTAGTAACTTTTCAAGAAATACATCAGTAAACTCATTAAAAATCGGTAACTAATCTAACTTTAATTCTGAATCTCTGGTATCAAGTATATATGCTAGAAATGCCTCATTAGCTTTATGTATCAATCTTTGTGCGGACATAGCTAAAATGATTCTAACAATACTATTTGATCTGTTAGATTCAATTGAAATCATTTCTCCCATCTGTCATTTCAAATCAATTTGTTTATGTCTAAAATTTACTACAGCATCATGTAGTCATACCCAATAACATCAAATTCCCAAAAGGGTAATAGCATCAAATCAACAGGGAATTCACAACCTCTAATTTTTAGTGGACATTTACTACAAACTAAGTTGACTATCACACTCTGACCTTGTGGATTGGTAATTTGAATATCATATTTATTTTATTCAACAGGTAGTTTCTTTTTCGTTACTAATGCAGTGCAAATATAAGAATGGGTTGACTCAAGGTCAATCAGTGCATATATAGTAACATCAAAGAGATAGAATGTACCAGCAATCACATCAGGTGCAGCAGCTTCCTTAGAGGCTCAGATGGCATATGTTCGAACAAGAGCTATAGTCTCTAATCGAACAATTGTTTCTTTTTCTCCAATATGAGGAATCCAATTAGTACTATTTTGGCTCGAACGTCTACCCTTCTAAGATGTAGATATTTGCTTTTCATTCTGTTCTTCATTTTTCTTTAACTATTTTGGATAATTTTCCACAGGGTTTACAATTGGGCTTCGAAGTGTTCTGTACACTTCCCACACTATCAACTGGTTTTGTAGGAGATTTAAAATCATGCTGAATTGATTTATTTTTGTTCGAATGCTCAGACACTAAAGTAGCTCAAAAAAAATTCTCTATTCTTCTTTGTTAGGGGTAAAGAAAATGACTCGGATGAACTTCTCTTGTTAAATTCTCCAATCCGCCTATCACTTTATACTTTACGGTTGTACACTTCTCTTGTTAAATTCTCAATTTTATTACCTCTAATCATCATTTTAATTTCATTGTTCAGGCAATTTTCAAACGAATACACATTTCTTCTTCAGTAGGCACAATTTCTTGAGCATATTTACTGAGATACACAAACTATCTCTTGTATTCAACCACTGACATGTTTCCATACCTTAATTCAAGAAATTCTCTCTTTTTCTTGTCCAGATATCATTTTCCAACATACTTCTTTTTCAACTTGGTCTGAAAGAAATCCCAGTAAATTTTCTCTCTCAGTACCATAGCCGTCAACGTAGTTCACCAACTATACGTTTTTTTTCTAACAGTGAATCGACACATCTAAGAAGGTCATCGGGAGGGCAAGCGATTTCTTCGAAAACTCACAACATATTTTGAAACCAATACTCAAATTTAATCGGATCATCTTCTGATCTACCTCAATATTCTTCAGTGCCACACTTCTTTAGTTTTTCAAGTAGTATATGTCAGCTAGATTCAACCACAAGAGGATGTAGAGGTGCAACAGAAGGTATAACAGAGGGTAGAGGTCGTTAAGTCGTAGCATTCATTTGCATAAATTCATTATACTGTTGATTCATAAACCCAAAAAACATGTTTTTAAGTTCGTTTCCAAGTACCTGTGGAATCAAAATATTACTACCCGTCCTATGTTTAAAGGATTATAAATTACTATTAACCTCATCAGTGTTATCACGATCAGATTCGGTCGACATCTTTACAATCTATAAGAAAAACAAAGATTAGATCAAACCAAACACGTTACACTATAATAGATTTATATGGCATGTGATTCTAGAAATTTCACAAGCTACGTTCAGTCCGAGAATCGACAAACCATAGCTCTGATACCACTAAATGTAACACCCTTAATTCGTTTCTATCGTTGGATTAGGGTTACGGAGCATTACCAATCAATCGAAAATCATTTCTCATCATAACATTCAATATATTAACCTTAATAAAAAACCGACCAATCAAATGCATTTTGTCCCTAAATCAAGCCTTCAAGGCCCTACAGTAGCTTAGAAGTAATTCGGGACTAATCTGAAACAAATTAAAAAAATTCAGGAATATATGAAAATTTTCAAAAATAGGGGACACACGACCATGTGGCCAGTCCGTGTGGAATGCCCAAGCCATGTAACTTTTGAAATAAGATATACAACCGTGTCCTTGCCCATGTAACTCACTAAGTTGGGCCATACAGCCGTGTCGTAGGCCATGTGCCAAACCGTGTAACTCTCTGACTTGTGACACACAGCCATGTCACAAGCAGTTTGCTAGGCCGGGTAACACATTGACTTAATACACACAGCCATGTCACATGTCGTGTGTGGCACACGGACATGTCGCAGGTCGTGTATGGCACACGGACATGTTACAGGTCGTGTGTGGCACACAGACATGTTACAGGTCGTGTGTGGCACACGGACATGTTACAGGTTGTGTGTGGCACACAGCCAAGTGGCACAGGCTTGTCCCAGACCGTGTGCACCTAAATGAACCTTAGATGACAAGTTTACCATTTCAAGCTTACTTGGACCCTAAGTAATCCATTTACTGGCCATTAAACCTATTCAAAATAACATTAAACAAGCTTAAAACGTACTAAATCAACAATCCTAAATGTCTAACCAATGTACCTTATTGGTACCACAAGTATATAGAATTACACAACAATTTGAGTCATCAACCAAAACATCTCAATTCACACAACTTAACACTCAACCAATATGTCTATCATAGGCATCTTAAATCACAACATTTCAAATTAACATATTAATCAACCATATGCTATAACCTTGTACCAAAAACATCTTTCTTCACTCACATATATCACCATAAGTTGTCTACTTGCACTTAGGCTCATTCATTATAGATTTACAAACAAAAACAAAAGTAATGATAAAACAAGCCTATTACATGCCATATAATCCAAAATAAACATTCAAAATCTACTGAAAACATATAGATAGTGTGACTTGAGTGTTGATTCAGTCGTCCAACCTTCAAGAGTATCTACAAGAATAGAAATTAACACAAGTAAGCTTATTGAAGCTTAGTAAGTTCGTTGTACAAAAATGATAAATCTTACCGAAGTAAATATTATAATTCAATCAAAATAATTCAACAAGTGTTTCCTGTCAACCACAATATCAAATCGGTGAATTTATAATCCAATTCAAAGCTCAATCAATAATCTTTGGAAAAACATATATATATATATATATATATTCACAATGGTTAATTCAAGTGTCAAATATACATCATGTCTTTCAAAATCATTAAATATGTTATAATACAACGATTTATAACTTGATGAATGACTTACAGATACGAGTACACACGTAATCCAACCGAAACACGCCAATCATTCATAAGAGCAAATCCACTCGATAACATGCCAAATGCTCAAAAGAGCTAATCCACTCGATAACACGCCAATCGCTCCTAAAAGTGAATCCTCTTGATAACTCGCCAAAACAGGGAGTATAACATGAGAGTTCACAACAAATGTTGAACCTCGACATACTTTGGAAAAACATACATATATCACATCACATCAATCTCCACTCCAATCCCCACATAACATGTCGTCATTGAATTGTACTCCATCTCGCCTTCATCTGATCCAAATATTGAAATTTAATAACTTTTCTCAAACAACTTTACATCAAAAATAAAACTATTAATATCCATTATATCATATTATATCATCAAACATTTCACATAGATATTAAATTATAAACGAATCAAACTTACCTAGACTAAGTTGTAATAGTTGCAGAAGTGTAGGGACTGTTCTGCAATTTTCTTTTTTCTACGTAAATCAACAGGGTCTTAATCTAAAATGTAAAATTCTAAATTATTAGATTATATTGCATATTCCAATTTACTTTACATTTTATACCTTCTTATTTTTTGAATTTACACAATTGCCACTAACTTTTACAACTTATACAATTTAATCCCTTAAACCGAAAATCATCAAATTAACCATTTTCTAGGAATCAAATTATAGAATATTCTAGGCCATTAAACAGACCCTATTAAACATTAATTCACCATCAAACCTTGAAATTTTGACATTTTAATAATTTAATCCTTATATCAAAATTTAACAAAAATCATTTTACAAAACAACCAAATATCATAATCAAAACTTCAAACACATATTCATCATCAAAAAAATCAAGATTCATCAATGGTAACTTCTAAAATTTTTAACAGATTCAAAACGAAGGTACGGGCTAGCTGGACATATTTACAACGATCTCAAAAACATAAAAATTACAAGAAACGGGTAAAGAAATCACTCACATGCAAGGGATTGAACTTGGCCGATTCTCCAAGCTTAAGCAACCATGTGTATTTGGTTATGAAGAAGAGAACTGAAGAAGAAAGTAGCTTTTACTTCATTTAATTTTTGTTTTAATTTTATAAAATTTACCATTTTTCCATTAAAGCATGTATTATTTTATAATTTTCATCCATAATGTCATCCAAGGTTAATACTAAGGACTAATTGCTACATAAGTCCCTCCTAATTTAGTAATTAAGTCATTTAACCATTTAAATATAATAATTAACAAGTTTTGCACATTTTTACAATTTAGTCTGTTTTCTTTAATTAGTTATCTAAACAACAAAATTTCCTATCCAAATTTTAATATGACTCTAATAACTCCATAAATATTCTATAAATAATATTTATGAGTCAATGATTTGAAATTTGTGGTCTTGAAATTATTATTCCTTTACCACTGAAAAATGGGCTGATACAAAAACATAAGTTTAATGAAACATAATTTTATTGAAAAGGAAAAGAAATAAGATGCTAAGAGCCTTAGGGAATTTCGGCTGTGGGAAGGGAGTTTTTTACAAAAAAAAATTGGAAATGTCAATTCATGTCACTCCATCCCCTATTTATAGTACATGAAAAGCCCTAGTTGGTTCCGGTTTAAACTTTAAATGATAATGTTTAAGAGATATAATTAAAATTAAATCAAAACAATATCATAATAATCCTAAAAATAATCCTAAATTTAAAAAAAAAATAGAATTCAAATCTAAAATAAGTTTTATGTTCATAAATCTCTTCTTTGAAATTTTGCCCCAAGTCTTCCACACTTTGTATTTTTGGCACCACCTCTTCCCTATTTTTCATGTTCACCTGTTTTGTCTTCAAATTCGCACTTTTTGCCCCCCAAATTTCCTTTCGCCTTCAATTTAGTCCCTGCAAGATAAAAAAAAACCATATACAACCCAAATTAGTAAGATCGAACTCAAAATATATAGGTAATTAACTCATAGAAGTATGTCACTTTAGAGTATTATCAGAAACAATCATATAGCATAACCTCAACAGTTCCAAGTTTAATGTCATATTATTCTTACTCGTGTATTATTTACTAGTTCATTTACAAGGTAATCATATTCACTTTTGAGCATGTATCACATTACACATATAATCACATAACATTTAGGCATACATCACAATACTCATATAATCACATAACATTTAAGCATATATCACAATACTCAAAATCATGTTTATAGATAAATTGCATAATGGTCACGTATCATATAAACACATAGCACAATATGTACATATTCATAATTTAAGATAATTTGACACTTGAGCTATGAAACATAAAAGTGAGCTCTATTATTACTCATCGGATTCACAAATCTCCAACACACCACATAGACTCATAGAGTCAAACATGTCCCAAAAGTGAAGCATAAAACTAACACTCTCCTTATTTCCCCCTACATGTCCCTTTGAATGGAGCTTAGCTCACATTCTGTTATCCTTCTAACATGTCCCAAGGCCTTAATGCCCAAGATCACTGTACATATAGGTGAGTACTCACAATTCTATGGCATGCCAACTATATCCAACGATTGTAAGATCACAAGGCCAAAATATTTGAAATCAAACACATATCACTTACCGATTATCCATGCATTGTCACTGCATATTTGCATATTTAGAAAAACACTGTCACTAACATTTAACATGTACACATTTTCACTTTCACAACGGTTATCATAACCACATATCATATGTTATAGCATCTCATCTCAATGCACATATTCACAAACACATAAGCACATAGTTCACAAGATAACATAGGTATGAGAAAGCTTACACTTAGAATTTAGAGTAGGGGTTTAGGCTACTACTAAATTCCCAAATAACATATTGAATCATGCCCACAAGAAATTGTTCCAAACATTCTCCGATTACACTTTCGCCAAAAAGTCGAAAGCTCAAACTAGCTTTTTATTGCCTTTATCTCTACTCGTAGAAAGTCCTAACAAATCCAAATCTTCAATACAATAATTCATACAATAATACATTCAAAAATTAGCTAAGGACTCACCACAATAAATCAAAAACATAAGCCAAAGCTATTTTCTCATGTAACCGAAACCTTTAATATAGCCAAATGAAAACTCAAATATCTCTGTCTATAATCAATATTTTCACCTAAAACCAATTCTCTTCATCTAATTATTCACTTACAACTAATTCTCAACCTTTAAACTACAATAAAATACTCAATTCATAGTATCGACTTTTTTGACATGTTTTATGGCTATCTTCCTAAAATTCATTAAAACTCAAGAAATTTTTAACGAAACGTTAAAGTAAGTTTGAAACCTTCTAATCATGTTAAAAAAATTGAAAAACACTTTAAAACCATGTTTTTATGCAAAATCCCAAAATCCACCATTAACGACCAAATTTTCAATTTTTATTCAAAACATATGATTTAATGGCTAAAAACTTGGTTTCAAAGACTAAATAACATTTAAAACTAATTAGAAGTTGAATCATTACCTTAGATGATGAAAAACCAAGTGTTTGGGCATAAACCCGAAAAACTTGAAAGCTTGATAATGGAGAAAACTATTGTGTTTTTGGTGTTTTTGTAACGTACCAAAATTTAAATTCATGTTTTTGCGATTGTGTGACACAAATATCTATCCTCTTGAGTGGTTAAGTGTTCTGGGTGTATGTGGGAGGTCCTAAGTTCAAGCCATGACTTAGGCAAGTTTTGGTATTTTTATTAATAAAGCCCAATCTTTGGTCAATAGGCTTTTATTTGATTAGTGGTAGAATCATAATAGAATGGGCCTGCTTATCTGGTGGTTAAGGGGTGTGTTGTTAAGCTGGAGGTCTTGTGTTTGAATCTCTGCAGTGGCAAGGGGATTATTTTGCTGCAAATTTTGGCTAAGAGTTTGTGTTTTACCGAAAGTCTATACAGTGGAGTGGTGGATGGAGAAAAGTAAGGGGAGTTGGGATAGGGGGTTATCAAAATTTTTCTGTTCAGTTTTCTTGTTTTGTAAAAATTCTATTCTCTTCTCCCCTCCCTTTGCCTAAATTCCATCTCTTCTCCCCCTCTCATTTTTTTTATTGTTTTACTCAAGTTCACCTCCTTTGTTTATGTTGCACGTAATCCTGATCTTTCAATAAGTTTGGTTTTTGATTGGTCTTAAGGGTTTCGTCTGAATATTGGTTAAAGAACGGTTTACAACTTGTTTGTAGGTGTTAATCAAAGGGTAGAATATCGTTCATCGGTGTTCTAAAGGTGTGGAATTGTCGTTGTTCGATAGAAGGTAATGGTTTTTCGCTCGAAAGATAAATATCCCATTCTGTCCTTTTGTTAAAATGATTATCTAAGTGAAGTATTGATCAAATATAGGTGTTGAAGGGCTCTGGAGTATATAGGCACCAAGAGCGATACAAGTGTATACCCGAAAACACAGAAAATGAGAAATGGCAAAAGCTAAAAAACGGAACTGTCGATGCCACACGGGCATGTGGTCGCCCGTGTGGTAGGCCGTGTGGTAGTACACGGCCGTGTGGTTGATGAACTAAGCTGTACGCATGACACGAGCGCACGACACGGTCGTGTGATGGGCGGAGAGGCCGTGTGCGAGACATGGGCTCGACCAATTGGGTCGTGTGGGCTACACGGGCTTGTGGGATTCTGGGCTAGGCCTTTTGATCTACACGGCCAAGGCAAAATTAGGCCATGTGGGCCACACGGGTGTGTGAGCCTATTTTTCTGAAGTGATCTGTAAGGTTGCACGGGTCGCCCAAGTCGACTGTGGACCTACTGTAGGGTCGGTAAGCGTTTAGACCCCTATTTATCTGATCTGGTTATATGGTGTCTGATTGAGCATGATATGTGTACTGAACTGAATATATGATCAGTTGTTTGCATGTTGCATGTCATTTTTGGTATGTTGCATTGTATCGGGGAGGGTTGATGATATTTCGGAGGAAGTGTCTGAAAGGCTTTTAGCCTGTTATCTGGTAGCTCAGCCGCATTATTCTGTTTATGTGCCACACTTTGGTACAGTATGATGTGTAGGGATGGGTGGGTTGATTATATCCCTACATGGTGTGTAGGGCTGGACAGAGATGGTCTGTAGAGGCTGGTGGGTAGGATTCTGATATTCTGATCTGCATTCTGTACCTGATTGGGCTGAGGCCCTAATATATTTTTGACTCTATTTTTTAGCTGAGCTAAGGCCCAAATTTATATCTGATTCTGTAATGGGCTCAGGCCCAAACTGTATATACATGATTGATTACTGATAGTATGCTGTGTGCATGTATTCTGTGGGGATTACTATGACAGCCCTAAAGTGACCCTAGTCAGAAAGCGGTTTCGGAACCGCTAAACCGAGTCACCAAATTATTTGAATATGATATTTATTGTCTAAAATATGTGATTATGAATGTGTGAAAGTTTTAAGCTTCGATTTAGTAAATTGCATGTGAATTTAGTCAATAGGACTTATGTGTGACACTTTTGAAATGTGATAGGTTAATCTATAAGGATCTATTAGTGCATGTAATCAAAGGGTGGACTTGCATGTCAATTTCCCCATTTAATTACTAGTGGCCACCATGACAAGGGTGATGGGCAAAACATGTCATAAAACATGTTGTGCTAATGGTTTATGTGAGAAAGGATAAAATAATAATGGGAAGGTAAATGATGACAAAAAAAATGTGTGTGGTTGCCCCCCTCCATTGCCGTGAATGGAAGAAAGAAAGACTTCAACTTTTATTTTTCTATCTTGCTTCCTTGTCTCTTTCAAATGAAGCTAGAGAGGAGAGGCACTGCATGTAGTGGAAAACCATGAAATTTGTTTGCTTATAAGTTGAAATTTTCAAGTAGAAGGCTAAAAGGGAGGAGCAAATTGAATAGGTAGAATCGGTGTTGGGAACCTTGGTGAGTTTTCCTTGAACTTTTATTTGATAATTGTTGAAACTGTCAAATTGCTGTCCGAATTTTACCTTGTTGGTATTGTTAATTGCTGCCTGTTTATGCTTGTCTAAATATTGTATTATTGATGCTGTCCGAATCAGCCTCCGAATGTGATATGTTACAGCAATTAAGCCAAGTGTTGCGAGTCCTCTTAGGCTGCCCACAACGCAACCTTTCAATACTAATGTTACCATGAATTAACCTTCAATTGATGGTGTGGTGTATATACATTTTAGAAAGAAAGATGTTGTTGTTTAGTTGAATTTTCATTTGATAAATGTTCATTCGGTCAAATGGGAGAAGAATGAGATGAATTTAAATGTTGTGGTTTATTATTTTAGTTGCTAAATGAAGAAAAAAAAATCGGCTAACAAGGGAGTACTAAGGCCGAATATGATTTTGAATATTAGTGGTGTAGTTGCCGAATTTGAACTATGAAGTTATTGAGTAATGTGTGTTTTAAGTGATAGAATCGAGTAAATGCTTGGAATGTGATATGTATGAATTATGTGTTAAATTAAGGTTTGCTAAGCTAGCTATTAAGATGAAGTGCAAATGTTAGTAATTGATTGCTAGTGTATATATGTGTACTAGCCGAGCTTTGAATTTAAATAATGGTTGGAGCACCATGTGTTGTAATGAGATTATTTGAGTGAAATCATAGATATTTATATGATGAATTGATTGTGGATATACATGCTTAAATAAGATGCACACGTGAATGAATAGATAGCTTGGTGTTGCATGTATTCGGTCATAAAGGTGCACATGAGGAAATGTTAGATTAAGCTGTATTAAATTGCTCAATGTGATTAAAAATGCGTATGACCATTTTGTGTTTGAGCTAAAGGTGGCCATATGACCTATCAAACTCCTTGTCATATTCGCCATAAGCTAGCATAATGAGACTTTAATAAGTTAAATTTATTTGAATTAGCTCAAGAGCTTAGAGGACCAAAGTTGGATAAGGAAGGAAAAAGTGATCGAATAGCCGAAATCGTTCGACCACATCCGAGGTAAGTTTTAAGTGATTAAACGTTGAGTAAATTCAATCATAATAGGACATAATGAGTTGATTTAATAAGATATGATGTGGCCATGATATGTCTTAAACTCAAATGGTAAGTTCATAAGTGTTTGGACTTGGAAATTTAAGAACAAATTGTAATAATTTGCTTTGGACAGCAGCAGTAACGTGATTTTAGAAAATCACTATAAATTGTTGGTGTGGAAGTATAGGCTGAATAAAATATGTAATCAAAGCTTAGTTAGTCTAGTTTCTTATAAAAGAGACCGTGGAAGCAAAGAAATTTCCTATAAAGAGATATTTACAGTTTGGTGTGACAGTGTCAGAATGACTCCGAAATCCCCTGTTCTGTTTTTGGAAAATCATTATAATTTGTACAAAAATGGTTATAAGATAATATTAATATGCTTAGACTCCTTAATGAGTCTAGTTTCAAATGAAATCAAATATAACACATTATGAATTCTGTACAATGAAAAATTTGATTCGTAGTGAGGAACGGTCAGATTAGTCAAACAGTGAAACAGGGGAGACTTTAAGAAAAATCTGGTATTGATTGGCCAAACCAAAAATTCTGAAAATTTTATGGATGGAAGATATATGAGTCTATATTCAGATAAAATTAACGGCAAGTGATTTGGAGTCTTGTACCTCCGGTTATAAATAATTTAGTGACCATTGCTCAGGAAAACAGCTCGTAGTGAATATGTGATTTTGTTGTAAACATGGATAAAACTTGTTTTAGTTGCTCATAAGCTATTGATTAAACCCATACTTGAATTCTAAATCGTGATATTGTAAAATGATATATGAGTGTTAGATGGATCTTTGATATTAAAATTTGTGAAATTGTAAGTTTATGAGTATTCGAATATGAAATGATAGTATGGCGTGAAATTGAATTATTCATTGGAAAATGATTGATGTAGATTCGGCCAAGACCAAGTCTGTACATGATAGTATATGTGATAAGGCCTAATGGCCGATGTGATGAATGTGAAAGTGTATATATATGTGATAAGGCCTAATGGCCGATGTGATGAATGTGAAAGTGTATATATGTGATAAGGCCAAATGGCCAATGTGATGAATGTGAAAGTGTATATATGTGATAGGGCCGAGTGGTCAACGTGATGGATGTGAAAGTGTATAAATGTGATAAGTCCCGAAGGGCATTTTTGTCAGTACTATATCCGGGTTAAAACCCCGCAGGCTTTATGCGAGAATATTATCACTGATTAATGTCCGTAGGCTTCGTGCTCGTACTATATCCGAGCTCTAAAGACCCGATGACTACGTGTGGAGATTTTGTCCGGGTAAGCCCCGAACTAAAGGTTTTGCTGAAGATTCAAGTAAAGCGTAAGATTATACGACTTCACAGTAACAATTGGTAATAAATACGTTCAATGCGTTAAGTTGGTAAGGTATGTATTTTGAGATTATATTTAAGTTTGATTTAGACTAAATCACAAGGTCGTTATGTGATGCACATGTGAGTAAAGCAATAAGACTATTCTATGATTATTGTGCATTTGGTCAATGTGGAAAGTCAGGTAAAAATATGTAATGTACCTATGATCATAAGAGGTCACTATCAAGTGAGAATTTATCTGCCTATTATACATGATGAGATGTGCATATTCGGTAAAGGGATGGTATGCCCGAAGGAAGAGTGAAATAAAAATACGAACAACTATGTTATAATTTGATTGTTATCTGTTGACACTGCTTAAAACTTACTAAGCATTAAATGCTTACTCCGTTTCTTTGATTCTCTGTTTTATAGATTTTGGTTCGTCAGCTATCAGACTCGGGATTTTTGAAGTCGAAATCGCCCACACTATCAAAGCTCCTTTTGGTATATTTTTGGTTGAACTTTGAAATGGCATGTATAGGACTACCCTTTTGTTGTAGGTCATGTACCTTTCGGTTTTGTGTAAATTTGGATAGCCATGCGAAAATGGCTTAAGTATACTTTGATCATAGCATTATAATCGTTTTGTATGTTGTCCGTCGAGAGGTATGGAAATGTCGGTAACGGTTAGTCATGGGAATGGTTATTCATGATCACTTTTGGTATATGTATGACAAACTCTAGTTGATCCATGGAGGATCATGAAATAGGTAAAGTTTACCTTAAAAATAGATGCTGGCAGCAGCAGTGATGTGGATGTGAAAAATCTCTAAAAATAGTAGGAATGGAATTAAATAGCGAACAAATTATGCAATTTAACCTTGATGAATCTATTTTTATAGGAAAGTAACGAGAAGCTCATATGAACAGTATATTATGAGATGTTGAAGTATTCGTGAGACAGGGCCAGAACGGTTTCTGGATTCCCTGATCTGACTTTGGAAATTCATTATAAATTAACCAGAGACATTTAGAAGTCATGCCATATATGTATAGATTCCTTTTTGAGTCTAGTTTCTACAGAAACAAACGGCATCAGTATTGAAGCCCTGTACAGGGAGATATCCAAATCGTAATGCATGAAGGTCAGTGTAGTCGCACCCTGTAACAGGGGAGATTTTAACTAATAAACTGTACTAATTGGCCTGACCAAAAATTCTAGCAAAAAATTTATAGATGGACATATGAGTCTAGTTTCAGGGAAAAATTACGAAACTAATTTTCAAGTGTTGGAACTCAAGATATGATTTTTAAAGTGACAGTGACGCAGTTAGCCAACTGCCTGGAAATTTTTAAAATGGACTGTGAAAGCGAGTGATTTAAGTCTGCAAACCCCTCGTGTCCGACTCCGGCTACGGTCTCGGGTACGGGGTGTTACAATTACACATTGAGTTGCGACATCTTGGGGCATCGACAAAGTACTCTAGATCTCCTAAACACATGTCGAGCTCAAAATGGTCATCAAGAAGTTCGTACAGATAAGCTCATGCTAGGATATCTGGGGCACTTAGTTTTCATCTTACCTATATTGAATTTTCTGTCCTTGATTATTGTATTCGTTTTGAGCTACGCTCCCAATCAATTTCCTTCTTATTACATTTGCTATCTTTGATTCGAGTTAATTTTCTTCTTATTGAATTTGCTATCTTTGATTAATTTATTTATTTTGACCTATGCTCCCAATTAATTTCCTTCTTGTCTATTGTTATGATCTTTTCAAGCATTTTGCATTGAAATAATGATTAATGGACTAATAAAATTTTCATAAAAGAAGTTATGCATATTACTCTGGAGGCTTCTAAATAGTACAAGAACCTGAAACAAGACTGTTGTTTAGAACTCACCAAGCCTAAGGCTGGAAATGTTTGAGAAAGAGGAGTCTAAATTGTGACTATCTCTTCGGATTTTCTATCAAAAATATCAGTTGAACGAGGAGACAAGATATTGCATCAGTGATACAACCTCGTTGAATAACGAGTAACCCAAGCATTAAAATGGGATCATTCTCGAAAAAAATGGCATTCTACATTCCTGCATACACATCTGGTCATGTTACTCAGATCAATTGATTGAAGAAGCCACAAATCCTATACCCCTGAGCTGCAGTGGGATGGATTGAAGAAGATACAAATCCCATACCCCTGAGTTGCAGTAGGATGGATTAAAGATGATACAAATCCTATACCCTTGAGTTGTAGTGGGATGGATTGAAGAAACCAAATTTTATCTTCTTGAAGTTGCAGTGGACCAAACCAGCTGAGTAAATGTGATTGTTTCTTTGGGTTTTCTGTAAAAGATACCAGCTGAGTAAGAAGGCAGCATAATATGTCAGTGATAAAACCCTGATGAACAACGAGCAATGACAACCTAAGCATTAGAAAGGGATCATTCTTGTAAAATGACATTCTACATTCATGCAAATATTATTCATAACACATCTAGTTAGGAGCATTTGATTCATTTTGATCATGGCATCCTAATCATTTGCCATAAGCATAGGCCTATGAAATCAATTCTACAGATCATGTTCCCCAGAGGACAGTGTAGCAAGATCGATGAATCCATAAATCTTATCTCCTTAAAGTTGCAGTGGAGCAGATTGAAGCCACCAGCCTTATCTCCCTGAAGTTGCAGCGGAGTAGACTGAAGACAGTGAATCTTACTTCCTGAAGTTGTAGTGGAACAGATTAAAGCTACAAATTATGGCAGATCTTATCTTCCTGAAGTTGCAGTGGAGCAGATTGAAGCCATCAGTCTTATCTCCCTGAAGTTACAGCAGAGCAGACTGAAGACAGTGAATCTTACTTTCCTAACGTTGCAGTGGAATAAATTAAAGCTACAAATTATGGCGGATCTTATCTTCCTGAAGTTGCAGTGGAACAGATTGAAGCCACCAGCCTCATCTCCCTGAAGTTGCAGTGGAGCAGACTGAAGACAACGAATCTTATCTCCCTGAAGTTGGAGTGAAATAGATTGAAGCTACAAATTATGGCAAATCTTATCTTCCTGATGTTGCAGTGGAGGAGATTGAAGCCACCAGCCTCATCTCCCTGAAGTTGCAGCAGAGCAGACTGAAGACAGCGAATCTTATCTTCCTGAAGTTGCAGTGGAACAGATTGAAGCTACAAATTATGGCAAATCTTATCTTCCTGAAGTTGCAGTAGAGCAGATTTAAGCAACCAACTTTATCTCCCTGAAGTTGCAGCGAAGAAGACTGAAGACAGCGAATCCTATTTCCCTGAAGTTACAGTGAAATAGATTGAAGCTACAAGTCGCAAACCTTATCTCCCTGAAGTTGAAGTGGAGCAGGTTGAAATTACCAATTCTTACCTCTTTGAAGTTCCAACGGAGTAGATCGAAGCTACAAATCTCTTCTCCCTGAAATCACATTGGAGTAGATCGAAGCCATAATCCTTATCTCCCTGAAGTTGTAGTAGAGCAGGAAAAAAATACACAAACCTTATCTCCCTGAAGTTGCAGTGGAGCAGGTTGAAATTACTAATTCTTATCTCCTTGAAGTTTCAGCGGAGTAGATTGAAGCTACAAATCTCTTTTCCCTGAAATTACATTAGAACGGATCAAAGCACCAATTCCTATACCTCTGAAGTTACAGTGGGTTGGAACGAGGCTACTTGGAAGAAGAGGAGCACTAAAAAAGTCGAGATTTGGAGACCGGGCAAGATTGGTCCTTCTTAAAGGTCTTTGCTTCATTCCCGTTACACGACAATGAGCAAAGAAGGGCAGCTATACAAGCCCAAATCTGTCCGGACCCATACAAAAATAATAAATAAAACCAAATAATTAAAACAGACCAAAATTACAGCCCAAGTTCTCAATAGCCCAATATAACCCAATAATACAAAAATTTTACAAGCCCGATGGCCCAAAATGCTTATGCATTCTCAGCAAACAGAAACCCTAGGTGCACCGCACCCTCCTCTGCCCCCACCATGCCATGTCAGTACCTCCATAACCCCTCACGCATCCACGTCTTTGCTCCGTACCTGCACAGACGCTAGACAACAATGGCAGAGAGACAACAACACAAAAGAACAAAAAATGAAAAAGAAAAAGGCTTGTATTTTTAGGCTATAAAAGCTACAAAGATATTAATGTATTTTTTTTACACATACAAACAGAGAAATCAAAATACAAAAAAACAATATTCGAAACATAGAATCGAAATTTCCAAAGGTTGCATTTTTATTATGTTTTTATTTTCATTTTATTTTTTTATTTTTTTGGTTTGATTTTACTCCTAGTTTTTTTTTAAAAAAAAAAGCGAAAATACGAAGAAAGATTGAAAAACTAACCTGATTTTTTTGAAACCCGCCGCCCTGGGTGGTCGAGGCTCATCATTTCCGATGAAAAATGATGCCTTTAGACTTGGGAAGCCAAAAAAGCAAAAAAAAATGGTTTTTTTATTTTTCGGCCACTGTGGACGGCGGCACCGTCACTAATGGCTGCCACGGTGGTCCGACGCCGAAGCCTAAGGTCGGACACGGGGCTAAGAGAGAAAAGGGGAGAACAAATTTTTGTTTTTTTTTTGTAAGGTTAAAATAAGGGGTTTTAAAAAATTTTGGGCTTAAATAGCGGTATCAAAATGGCGCCGTTTTGATCAGCCCCTCAAACGCCCAAGACAGTGTCGCTTTAGGGGGCCAACCCGCAACCCGACCCAACCCAACCCGTAGGTCTTAGGATTCGCGTGTTTCTGCAAAATGGGCTATTTCCCCTTTTAACCCTTCCGCCTTTTGGGTTGTTTTATTTTAGTCCTTTTATTTTTTTAATTTGGCCACGCATATTTTATTTTGTCTCAATTTGGTCCTTGGGTCAGTTTAAAAGACAAACGCAGAAGGGAGCATGGAATAATTTCATATTTAATCCCCATTCATTTTCACGCATCTTATTTTAGTCCCTAATTCTATTTTAATTATTTATTTATTTCTGATTATCCTTTTATTTTGTTTTGATTTCAATTAAGTAATTTATTAAATTTCAACCTTTTAAGGATTATTTATTATTTATTTACTTATTCTTTATTTCATTATTATCATTTATTGGTTTATTATTTTATCTCATAAAATACTTTTATATATCATTTATTTATTTAATTAAGCATTATTTCATTTGTTCGTTTATTATTTTTACATTTAAAATTAAAATTATTTTGTATTTTTTACTTGTGCTTTCTATTATTTTTCATTTGTTTATTGTAGTAACCAAAATTTGCCCGGGATTTAAAATTGAAAAAATAAATAAATGTTTATTTATTAAACAGTCCTTTTACAGCCCAAAAGCTAAAACCCAACTAGCCTAAACCCAAGCCCAAATAGACTCGTTACACCCAGCAGCCCATTTAGCCTAGACCTAGCAGACTGGTAACCCAAATACCCCATAAGCATGCCCATTACACCTTTGACCCAATACAACGGCCCAAAATGAACTAGGCCCAAAACCTAAAATTTCCAGCTAGGGTTTCCAACCATAGCTCTTTCCCCTCACGTCGCAGCAGCTTTTGGAAGCCTTGGGGAGTGTCTGTTGAATTCCCCAAAATCGAGGCCATTAATAAGCCTTCTCAGCACAGCCTGGACGACTCCTCAACTACCAACCAACGCCTCACCGACACCACCGCCAGACTTCAGGCCTCCATCAACGCCAGTGATCCTTCCATTACTAGATTTTTTGCGAGCACCTGCAAAGAAAGGAAAGAAACACAGCAGATACGAAAAGCAAAAAAAGGAAACTAAAATAAAGAGATCACAATCAAAGATATGATACAGCAGATGAGAAATGGAAAGAAATCTTTTGATTTCTTTCCAGTTTATGTAATAAACAGTGGCTATAAAAGCCCGAATGAAAAACAATGTAAAGGACCTTTTTTTTGACAGAAAAAGAAATATACTTACACAAATTTGTTCAAGGAAAATACCAACAGTCTCTCAAAAGGTGATTTAATCGCATATTTTGTGTTTTATTCTTAATATATATGAAATGTTATAACATATACGAAAGAGATCTAAAGTAAAGGAGGTTACCTGGGGAAGGACAAAGGTTTTAAACCTTTAGACCACCGTGAACGGCGGCGCGTGGGCGAATAAGGCCCAGTGGCCGGAGGCCAAAACTGGAAACTCCTCCTATCCTCTCTGCAGAGAGTTTCAAATTATTTTTTTTTTTTACAAACGGTGCAAAATGATTTCTGGGGCTGAAGTTTTGGCTTATATAGCCTCTTTGAAACGACATTGTTTCTGCTTAACTTAATAAGCTCAAAACGGTGTCGTATCAAACATCAGGATCCGCGCGTTGACCCGATTACCCGGGGAGGATCCACGCATTTTTTAGAATTGGGTTAATTACCCAATCAGTCCTTATATCCTTTTAAATTTATAATTACACTTTATTTTATTTATGATTTAGCCCTATTATTTTGTTTTAGTTTTAATTTAGTCCCAACAGTTATTACATTTTGGAAACCGTGTCGTTTAGGATTAGGGCAAATTGCCTAGTAAGTCCTTTGTCGTCTTAATTTTTGCAAACCGAGCCCAGAACTTATATTATTTTGCAAATTAGCCTTATAAATCTATTTGAATTGATTTTAACCCTTATTTTTACTATTTTTAAATTTTGTTATTTTATTTTATATATAACTTATTTTTTTCTTAAAATATATATATTATTATTAAAAATACTACTTATATTATTTTCCTATATATCTATACTATATTTTTACCATTTAATGTTTAAATATCTTTATCTTTATATTATCTTACATTTTAACAATATGATATTTTATATTATTATTTTACATTATTATTTATATGGTTATTATATTTTACTTATATTATATTTGTATATACTGTACATTATTTTTACATACATATTATATATTATTCTATATTATTATGTCATTTTTTATACTATCATATATATTTATCTATATGTTATTATCACTAAAGGCTTTAACTTGCATTATATACTTATCTTTATTTATATATTAATAATTACTTTATTTATATTCTATTATTACCTATTTTGAGGATATTATAATATTATAATTTGTATAATATGTATATTTCATCATTAATTACTTATTTTATATTATACTTAACTTATATTTATATATTATATATTATATAATTATTTTATTATAAAAATCCTTTTACATATTTGGAATTTTATACATTATTTTTCTAAACCAATATATTTTTATTTTTATATAATTATTACTAATTATAAATTTTGTTATTATATATTATATATTGTATATTAAATACTATTTTATTATTAGATATCATATTTTATTTGTATTATATGTATATCTTGTCAAACAATCACTCATTTGGGTATTAAATATCATTTTTTGTATTTTTGCTTATTTATATATGCTATGAATATCTTTATGCGTATGTTAAGATTTGCTATATTTTTTTTTATATATGTATGTATCTAATGCATGATCTTTATATTATTGCTATCATATTGTTTAAATTCATGATTTTACTTACCTATTATGATAATATGCCATATTGTATGTCATCCATGCTCCTTTATGCGTCAGTTTTAAAAAACGAGACTTCAAAGTTTTCAAAAAAATAAAAAGGCAATACTTGATGTTTGAAAACTTCGAGAAAAGTAGTGCCCTAACTTATTGGGTTGCAACTTCTCTCGTTGAGTTCGAATAGTCAAGTACCCTTCTAAAATTTTTTAGATTTTCAAAATACAAGCAACTATCTTGGAATTTCAAAGCGTTGTGTCCTAACTTATTGGATGTGGTGTTTTGTCGTTTCGAGATAGGGATTTCAAAAAAAAAAAGGATAATTTAGTGTCAATATTTTGATACAAGTGAATCTCAATTTTCAAAAATCAAAATATTTTAAAGAGGATTGCATCTTAAAATTTTTTTCCGACCTCAAAGACATTTGATAATTAATTAGGTACCAATTTTTGGGCGTTACGAAGGTGCTAATCCTTCCTCGAACGTAACCGACTCCCGAACCCTTTCTTTTATTTCGTAGACCAAAAACTAATGATTTTAAAACAAAATGTTTTAAAGGTGATCCAATCACACCTAAAAAGGTTGGTGGCGACTCCCGTTTTTGTTTTTAAAGTCGATCCTCATTTTTCAAAATTCGATTTAAAAATGGTTTCGACATTTATTTCATTTCGATTTTCAATCGCATTTATAGTAGTTTCTAATTATGTATTTATTTGTTCTTGGCCCCTTTTTTTGGCATATTCTTTTTACATTTCTATGTGTACATGTTTTTATTATTCCATTTCATCCATTATTTAGTTATTTGTTTATCTATTATTATTTTTATGTTCTTTCAAAAACATAATTGTTTATAATCCTTATTGCGCCAAATTTTACTATTTTTTTATCATTACCACTATTTTATTTTTCTTTGTCACATATTTCTTTTTACTTTCACGTTTATTATTATTACGATCATGCCATAAATCGTTTTTTAATATTTATTATCCTCTATGTCTTGAATAAATAAAAAACTGGTGTTCCCAACATTGTATTCGTTTTCACATAATCGCATAAATTTAAAAAAAAAAATGATATTTCGTATTTTGGAAATTTGAAAAGTCGTTCCTTAACTTACGGGGTTTTGATTTTCTCGATAAATCTAAATAAAAAAACTTTTAAAATGTGAATTCTAAATGTTCTCGGGAATTACGAAAAACCATGTTCTAACTTACAAATATGGTTTTTCTCTAAAACCGAGATAATCAAATGTCTTTCAAAACCAAATAATTTTTTAGCGTTTATTCTCATTTCGGGGATTTAAGATGTTGTATCCTAACTTACGGGACGTAATTCTATTTTCCTCGATAAACGTGAAATATGCCCTTTTCTCAAAAAGTTTTCAATTAAGCGATATTCTAACAAAGGATCGTATTTTAAAATCTCTTCAAAATTCTCAACTTTCGGCATTAAGACATTTATTAATCAATTAGGTACCAATCATGGACGTTACGAGGGTGCTAATCATTCCTCGTGTGTAACTGACTCCTAAACCCATTTTCTGAATTTTGTAGACCAAAACTCGTTGTTTTAGTAAATCAAAATATTTTATTAAAACAATCAAATTACGAGGTGATCCGATCACACCTAAAAAAAAAGATTGATGGCGACTCTATTTTCGTTTTTAAAATAAAAGTCGACCCCTTTTTTAAAAAAAATAGTTTCGACAACTTTTACTTAAGAAGAAGGAAGTACCCAAAACATAACCCAACTTGATGCATAAACCCTTTTTAGTTAATTTTTACACAAGTGGCATTAATTCAACCAAAGCTCGATAGACTTTATTTGAACCTGAAGAATGAATGAACAAAATCAAAATTTTGTGTGTGGGTGGACTTAGAATCAGAGAAATGAAAGAATAATAAAGAAGTTCTAGGGTATGTGATATAATTTAGAAGGTTTCAAATTGGTGGTAACATTGAAATACTTCAAGGTATGAATCCACTTCTCCTGATTCTTCAACAAATGCACAGCGATGGTGTCGGGCCATAGGTCATGCGTGCACCTTGTGGGCGGCTCAGGATAATTGTACATTGACCACTTAGCGTTGAACCTGTTTTTAGCCCGATGCCCATCTCGTAGCCACTCTCCAAAAACCTTATCCTCCGGTCCTTCCAAATGATTTTTAGGAATCTCCGAGTCTCTAATCCACTCAGCTATGTCCCATGATACCAAATATCCCATCCCAGACATGTAATGAACAAAAGGGTCCATGCTGGGGCATGGGATTACGTACCCGTAATACAAGTCTTCTCTTGGTAATGGCCTTAGTGACTCCACCAACTTGTCTAACCTCAAGTATGTATCATCGTCTCCTTTCATCACGTAATGGTAAGGAGGGTAAGGCCTATCCGAGGAGTTAAATATCTCCGGCAAGCTCGAAAAGAATGTGTAAGTCTTGCCCTTGTTCATATTTTCTTTACAGTTGAGGATTATGATATCATCGTATCGCATTATCTCAAGTGCAACCAATACCTTCTGGTCTTCTTTTGTGAGGTTACAAAACACGAACTTCACGTCCACTTGTGCCCCCACCGGAGTCTGCGTACCATATATGAGACGAAGGAAATGGCGGCGATGGTACTGATCGGGAAGTGTGAGGATTCCGATCAAAATCCGAATGTCATCGGATGAGGAATTGGGTACAAGTGTGGACATTTCTGAAGATGAGTTGAGAGGCAGAGGGGCGTTGGAAAGAGCACATCTTCCAAGCTTAAACAAGCTCTCGAATCTGATTTCGTTGATGGAAGCTAATGCACAGAGGAAGAAGATGAAAGTGAGAGATGAGAGAATGAATCGCTTCCCTTCTGATGGTTTTGATGAAGGCTTCATATTGTAATTTGATATTATGGAGTTAATTGGCTTCTTTAGACAGGGTTTAAGAGAGAGAGGGGGTGCGAGATTCAATAAAGTGTTTTCTTTAGATACAACGGATGTAGTAGTTGTGAGTTTCGTGCTATTTGGACTAACAAATTTGACTTTTCATCCCCTTAATGGTCTAAGAACGTGATTGAGAGAAGAAAGCTTGAATATTTTCAGGAAAAAGGCATGGGAAGCATGAAATTTACCCTTCTTTCCTTTCGACTTATCTCACAATATTGAAAAACTGAAACCGAGTCTATTTGAAGTTACAATTGACACAAATAATCCTAATCTAATTTTAATTAGAGGATACTCCTTTATAGGTTTTACAATGAATAACAACACAACAAATTATTATTAAATTAAATAAAAATATGAACAACTTGTAAATAAATACTAATAATTTTATTTAAACATTCATCGTAACAATTATAAATAAACATTAATAACTCTTAGATTTAAGATCTCAAGCTTTTAGGATTTATTTATAATTTAATTATGTTTAAATAAAGTTATTAATATTTATTTATAAGTTCTCCACTATTTTTTATTTTATTTAATGATGAGGTGTCATATTATTATTTACCGATGGTACACTAAATTTATCTACTGGCACTGCATCAAATGATTTATAATTAAAATCCAAACAATGAAAACTGAAATTTCATGTATAACTTGATTGTGAGCATGGAATTTGTTTAATAAAGTTAAGGGTAATATTTTCATTTTTGTTAGAAGTTAGGAAAAAGAATTCCAGTATCCTGGATTTGAACAGCTGTGAAGGTTCAACTATGTGTGTCTTTAACCCACTAGAGAGAGGAATGAGTTACAAATCTAAATCAGGGGCGGGGCCAATGGGTACGCAAATCTAATGCTTTCTCTTATAGTATGTGTCGACTACATTATCAACCACTAAAAGTGTATTCAAATTTGTTACTCTATCACAATAAATATATAATAATAAATAAAGCAAAACAATGTACTTACCTGCATTGTATATGAGTCAAATTAAGAATAGAAAGTTCCTTAGGTGGATTTGAGCCTAACGTTAGCTACGCAATTTTTGTTGGAGTCCTGTATGTAGCCCAAGTTTTGGTAATTAGGTGGAAATGCAATTTGCAAGAACATGGCAAACATCGATCCTTTTCTTGCGCTTATACTCACCGACCCATCCAATGCTTGGATCTAAAAGAAAGTGCTATTGACCCTGGAAGCATGCTGCTCAATACTCACAGTCCCGGTGAGAATCTTGATTTATAGTGATCCAAGATGAACGGGAAACTGCTTTAATTGTTCATACTATATAGTCTCGGTTTCTTTTTCTTTTTTATATAATTCCTAGGATAGATAGAATTTTTTTTTGTCTTTAAATAAAAAAATAAATATACTTTAGTGCGCTCGAACCTATATTCTTCTACTCTAACAATAAAACTGACGCTAACCGAGTTAAGAGTTAATCAACAATCTCGATTAAAATTAAAATAATAGCAAGATTAAATATTGTTTTGCACATTTAATTGCAATTATAATTTAACTATTTTGTTAGTATATTTTAACAAGATTAAAAAGATTTTTTTTTACATATTTTCGGAATTATTGATGAAGATATTCAATCAATGAAAAATATAACTGATGAAAATATCGGTCAAAACAAGAATAAAATATTTTAAGGAGTTCTACTATAATTTACCTATCTTTAAATAGATACTGAGATCAAAAAGTTTATATGAAGATCTCTTTTGATCTCATGTCAAGGAGTAATTGGGGGTGAAGCCATGTAAGGAGTAAATGGGGGTGAGACTTGTTTACTGCTTTTAGTATGCTAATTAGGAAGCTCAATTTGTTCATTTACGAGTAACATTCATGTGTTTTTATGTTTGTAAACAAACTTACTTATTAGTTTGGTCTAGGGAAATTTTTAATTGGAGAGTTTAATTTAAATAATTGTATGGGAGGAGGCTGCAATAAGATGAGTAAATTAAGTTTAAATTACATCTTATACAATAGAATTATACAGATTCTACATGTGTAGGATTTGGATTCAAATTGCGTAACCAATTTATGTTTTTCCTCTTTATATTTCTAACTAATTTCTTATCACGTGTGACACACGAATTAGTTGTATGTAATAATTATAATATATTAAAATTATTTATATATTTTCACAAATAATATAAAATAATATATCCTAAATGCTGTATAAAATATTATATGTTTTTCAACCCATCGATTGATTGAATCAATGAAATCTTTTGATAAATCTCCATAATATTTTTGTGCTCTTTAAATTTTTTATTGAATTTAAATTGCTCATTGTACAATGTCTTGTGCATGTAAATCTCGCACTACAGTTGTTCGATTATTCTCTCATCAAATTCATTCTTCAAATTGATAGTGAATGGATTCCTTCCATGATCTTAATGTCAAAAAATTAGAGAATAAATAATGTTAAAACAAATGATGCAAAGTTATCATATCCATTCTTCAAATCTTTAAATGATTCCCTTTCATGATTTTAATATAAAAATTGTAGAATAAATTATGTTAAAACAAATTATTTAAAATCACATTAAAAGATATTAAGTAAAAATGAAAAAATATTTAAAATAGGAAAATAAGGTTAAAATACCTTACACTGTTAGTGGTTTAATTTATATTTTTTGTTGTGTTTCATCATCTTTTGAATCTATTTATATGCTTTTATACATACATAAAATTGAAGGAAGACAGGTGCATCGATTTTATTTTATATAAATTATTCCTTAATTGTTGTGATTTTATTTCTCATTTTACCTTAATTTTCGTAATCACTATTAAAGAATTTTTTAATTACCTTTTACATTAACATTAAAAAGTAGATATGTTTCAATGTATTTATTGTTGCATATTGGCATTAATGTACTTAAAATGAATCTTTAACTGCTTTCAAAGATAGAGGTAGCAAATAAAGTTTAATATGAAATGAATTGTTGACATTATAAGTAATAAACATATTCACGATCTATTATTATGATAATTAATCTGCTTAGTTATAAATTTGTTAGTAGTAAATTACAATTCAAAATAGATTATTAGAGATTAATAATGCAAATATGAAAAAGTCTATAGAGGAGTTATTCAAAATGTTTAATGATTTGGTATTTGTAATTAATGTAATAATACATCATTAATAATAGAAAGAAAATTATATTTAAAACTTAATTCTAAAATGAGACCCACTTTAAATATAACTAACAAAAATAAAAAAAAGCATTTTTAAAATTCGCATAGAAAGAAGAAAAAAAAAAAGAAGGTAAAAAAAAGGAAGGGTGATGTTTCATGGTGGTAGACTTAAAATTGGTTCCAACATTATCATGAAAATAGAAATTGTTGGGAATTGATTATGATTAGAGGAGGGAGATCTTTGGAATAGAATTGGATGAGGAAGATGACTTTGTTTTTGCAGAAGGGGATATCACGAGGTCTTTTGTCAATGGCATTCCCTCGATTATTTTCTTTGATAAAGTTAATCAATTCTTAATCAAGGACGTGGCTAACATCATGCTAATTAATCTTTTAGGTCAAAACTTTGGGTATGTTGCGCTTCAAAACAAAGTGTATTCTCTTTGGAAGCCATCTAAGCCTTTTCAAATGATGGACATCGAGAACGACTATTTTTTGGCTAAGTTCCAAAATTCTGAGGATTTTGAGAGAGTTTTCTCCCAGGTTCCTTGGATCATCTACGGAAAATACTTGACCATGCAACCATGGTCCATAGAATTTGATCCTGCACAATCGTTCCCTAGTGTGGTTATGTCGTGGATCCGTTTCCTAGGGCTTTCGAGATACATGTAGAAATGAAAAATTTTATAGGAGATTGGAGAGACGGTAGGAAAAGTCGCTAAGCTAGATTTCAATATTGATAACCGAGCTCAAGGAAAATTTGCGCATATGGTGGTTGTAATGGCCAATTTTGGCCCAGATCAATAAAACAATAAAACCCAAACAATAAGTAAAAATCCAAATATTTATTAACAGTCCACTTACAAATTTATAACCCCAAATAAAATGGCCCAATATCAAACCCAAATTACGTAAACCAATTCCTAACTAAAACCCATTACATATTAAACTAAACAACCCAAAATTTGAAGGCCCAAGTGGCCCAGAATGTTTAAACATTTAGAAACCCTAACCCTAGCCCCAACTTTCAACCACTACTCCTCACCAGCAGGGCCACCACACGCGCCGCTTCGTCGCACGCCGCACGCCATCTCCTCCATGCATCATATAACACCTGCAACAAAATCAAATGCAACAACAGAGAGAGAGCACGCGAGCAACAGAGAAGTAAATAGCAAAAAACAAAAAAAACAGAAACAAAGGGTTGTGATTTCGGCTATAAGAGCCACATCGATTTCTCTGTCGTTTTTTTATGAATATTAAGCAATCAAAAAGCAATACACAAGAGAAAAGGTTGATTTCTATTTCCATATCTCGTTTTCCTTTCGTTCTTTTCTATTTTTCTTTTTTTATTATCTTTTATTTTTATTATAAATCTATTTTAAACAAAAAATAACTAAAGAAATAAAAAACTCACCTAGGATCTCTCGCGGTTGCGATGTCGGAGAACCCTCCTTTTTGCTGAAATCGGGTCCAAAGAGGGGCCGAGAGCCTCTCCTATACGGCGTTTGCGGATCTCGGTAGCGTGGCCTTCAGGGGTGCTCCAAAATGGGGCTAAAGAAGCCCATTTTTTGAGACGTCGGCCACTGGCCATGGCGGCGATAGGGTAGACCTCCGAAGGACCCCAACCGTCGAGGAGAAGAGGGGAGTGAGAGCATGTGAGGGTTTTGAAAATTAAAAGAAAAGGGTAAAGGGTAGAATGAAAAAAGGAAGGGAAAATTTGGCTTTTGGTAACATGTGAAACGGCGCCGTTTAGGGCCTGTTTCAGTGGCCCTAAAAAGGCACCATATAAGGTTTAGACCCGTGCGACCCAACCCGATTTAAAGGGGATCCGCGTGTTTTTAAGGCCCAATTGGGCTATTTGTGATTTTGGTCCCTCGTTTTTGCATCACCATTCGATTAGGCCCTATTTTATTCTTTTTGACTTTTAATTTTACCCTGAAATTTTCGCATCATTTCATTTTGGCCCTAGAACAAAATGTTGAGCATAAAGAGCCTGGGACATTTTCTCTTTCGATCCCTGTTCTTTTGCGCTCACTCAAATATAGTCCCTGGCAGCTTTTATTTTTTTATAATTTATACCCTAAATTTTAATTCTATTTCAACCTAATGCTTGGTCTGTTTAATTGATTTATTTATTTATTTTTCATTTTGTTTTTTATTAAAAACTGTTATTATCATTCATTTTAAGTTTCTATATTATTTATTTCAAATCATTTTTTTACATATTATATATTTAAACTATTACTCATTTTGAATTCTACCTATATTATTTATTTCAAACTATTATACCTTATTTATTTTGAAATTATTTATATACTTTAAACTTTTATATATTATTTATTTTGGATTAGTCATATACATATTTTCTATTTAAATATTTTTATATATTATTTATTTCAAATTTATTTTTCATATTATTTATTCTAAATATTTTTATCGTTATTTATGTTAAACCATTTTATATATTATCTATTTTAAGTTTTTATATGTCATTCATTATACTATTTTATATGTAAACTATTTTAAATTCTTTTATTATTTATTGTAAACCTTTTATCATTTCATATATTACTTATATTAAATTGTTTTATATATTTTTATATATTATTTACTTTAAATTTATTTTTCACATATTATTTATTTTGACTTTCTATGTTTTCTTTTAAATTGTTATATATACTATTCATTTTAAGTTGTATTATTTTATTTTAAATTATTATGTGTATTAATTATTTTAGATTGTATTATTCTATTCCCTTTAAATTGTTTTTTATAGTATCTATTTTAAACTTATTTTTATGTATTACTTATTTAAAATTGTCTCATTATTTATTTTAAATGGCTTTGTGTTATTTATTTCATTCATTTGATTATTATTGTTGGTATCTAAATAATATGTGTTGTGTGATTTTTTCTATTGTGTTTTTAATTGTTCATTCGTATTTTCATATTATTGTCATCCTCTTGTATAATATTGTATTCGTGTGGTATTATTCCATGTCTTTGTTTTATCTAGTTTAAATCATATCGTACATTAAGCTCCAACATTTTAATTCAATATAGATCGCTTCGTTTTATTCCAAACAAAATAAATGCACATTGTTAAATATTGTACTCACTATTATTAAAAAAAAAAGAAGAAGATAAATTTTCAAAATAAGGCACTATTTTGTGTTTTGGGAAATTCGAGAAATTGTACCCTAACTTACAGGGTTTTGATTTTCTCGTTAAGCCTAAATAGCCAAATATCCTTTAGATTTCAAAAAACACGAAGTTTCAATAAAATCAAAGGCAAACTCGTTCCCGAGAATTCAAAAGTTGCATCCTAACTTACGGGATATGACATTTTGTTCCATCGAGATAAGTAGGCCCTTGATGTTCGTCTCACTTAATTCAAGCTTGTTTTTATTAACGTTCATAAAAAGGGATAGTATTTTAAAATTTCTTTTAAAATGTTTTCAACTTTTGACATTAAGACGTTAATTAATCAATTAGGTACCAATTTTGGGCGTGACAAGGGTGCTAATCCTTCCTCGCACGTAATTGACTCCCGAACTCGTTTTCTCAATTTTAGACCAAAATCATTTGTTTTAATAAATCAAAATATTTTATTAAAACGACCAAATTTATAGGTGATCCGATCACACCTAAATAAAAAAGATTAGTGGCGACTCTATTTTCGTTTTTTAAAAATAAGTCGACGCCCTTTATTCAAAAAAATGGTTTCGACAGTGATTTATGTTAATTTGGATAGGCCATTGCTATCTCAGGTACTAATTAATGGTACAATTCAAAGAATCGAATATCAATACCTGCCTACAGTTTATTTGTCGTGTGGATGCTACAAGCATGTGAAGGAAATCTGTACAAAAAAAAAAAAAAAGAACCTGGCCTGAGTATAGAGGGAGGTGTTATGGGTTCTTATGGTTTCTTATTATTTTCGATTGGAGGAAGAAGAAAAGATAGTGGATGATACTTTTTCTTTATTTTAATTATAACATATAATTTAATTTAGTTATAAAATAATATAAAAATCAATTTAATCAAGTGCACTAACTGTCCAAGCTATCATATTATTGTCTAAATGCCATAATAAGTCCTCCCACATTTACTATTTAAGCCACTTAACTAATAAAAATCAATAATAATTAACTTCTACAATTTTTACGATTTAGTCCTTTTTCTTTAATTAACTATCAGATCACCAAAATTTCAGGACCAATCTATAAATATTTAATAAAAATATTTATGAGCTCAATTTATGAAAACGAGGTTCCGATACATCATTTTCTAAAACTATTAACTTTCTATACGAACCAATCGTACTTTGACTAACTGATCAATTAATAAAATTTATCAAATCAAATTCAAAATAACATTATATTTAACTCATAATATTAAATAATATTATTTACGGACTCCCTCATTGGAGTTGTGGTCCCGAACTACTATTTCTGGCACCACTTAAAAACGGATTGTTACAACTCTCCCTCTAAGGAAATTTCATCCTCGAAATCTTTACTTGAAAATAGGTTTGAATACTGTGATCTCATTAAATTTTCCATTTCTCAAGTAGCTCTTTCTATACCATGTCGATTTCACAATATTTTCACTAATGGTACTCATTAGTTTCGTAGTTCTTTTATTTCCAAAGCTAAAATTTTGACTGGTTCTTCTGAATATAACAAGTCAGGTTGTATTTCTATCTCGTCAAAAGTAATCACGTAAGAGAAATCTGATCTATATCATCGTAACATCGGAACGTAGAAAACTTAATGAATCTTTTTGAGCTCTAAAAGAAATTCTAGTCTGTAAGTCACCAAACTAATTCTCTTGATAATTTCATTTTGCCAAACAAATCTCAGACTAAGGTTTCCTTGACTAAGGTTTCCTTTTCTACTAAAATGTAACGCTTAGTCCCACGGGGAGACTTTTGGAAATACTCTATCACCAGTCTAAACTTTACATCTTTTCTTCTCCAATCCACAAACAATTTCTAACGATCTAAAACAGATTTTAAAACAATCTTAGATCCCGATAAAAAAAATAAACAATGGCACATTGTACAAGTTGACAATCTTAACAACATATAGTTCAGTTAATTTTCTTAAGTGAGTAATCAATCATGACTGGAATAAATGAGTTGACTTCATCCACCTATCCACAATTACCCAGATTGAATCTTCTTTTCGGAGTTAATGGAAGTCCTGATACAAGTCCATCGTATCACGTTCCCATTTCCACTTAGGAATCATAATAAGCTGTAGTAAACCTAACAAAACCTGATGCTCGAATTTTACTTGCGGACATACAAATATCTCGATACAAACTCAAATATTTCTCATTTCATTCCCGACTACTAGTAACTTTGTTTCAAGTCATTATACATTTTGTTGCCTCCAAAATATATTGAATAAATGTTGCTATAGCTTCCTATAAAATTTCTCTTTTAAACTCAAAATTGTTCGGTACACAAATTCGATTTCGAAAATACAAACTATCATTACTACTAACACTAAAATCAACAATCTAGTCATTCTGAATTTGCTCCCATTTAGATAACAAATTCAGATCATTTCTTTGAAAATCTCGAATTTTCTAAGAAAGTAAATTAACTTTCAGTTCAATAACAATAAAACCATTAAATTCTCAAATCAGATGAATATTCATAGCTTTTAGAGATTTCTAACTCAACAAATCTGTCATTATATCAAATTTTACTCGGATGGTAATATTTCAATAACTCTAACCATCTATGTTGTCTCAAACTCAATTTTGAAACTTTTGTTAACATAGCTTTCAACTGTTCGAAACTCTACTGACATTTATTCAATAAACAAAACTAACATTTATCTGCAACAACTTTGATCTGCCACAATTCGTTGTGGTAAATTAAGGTCTTTTTGACACCTAGTGAACTTATTTTCCTATGTTTTTATATGTTTTTATTTCGGTTTTGGTTTGTATTTGCTTAGGTTTAATTTCGGTAAAATAAGTATTTTTACATAGTTTTTAGTGTTTTGATGTCCTATAAGGCCAAATCGAGCCTTGGGAATGACTAATGGGTATTTGAGTGTGTAGGGCATCAATTTGAGCTTAAGTATGTAAGGAACAATGGTCGTGTCGCGACATCAACATTTGGCGTCACGACACTAAACTTCAAAACATCAAATGCTGAAAACAGGGTTGATGTCATGATGTTGTGGCATCATTGTGAAAAATTGTTGAGTGGTCGCGTGATCAGAATTTTAAAGCTGAAATTTGGTTATTAAATCAGAGGTATTTTAGGAATAAATTACCTTAATGTTTCCCTAACTTTTGCCTATATATACACTATTATAATCTTATCATGGAGGAGGTTGTTGATAGCTAGACAATTAAATAGTTTTATTTGCTTTTCTTTGTAATTTATTTATGTTCACTTAGTCAGTATTTTTCCTATTCCGATGTGAAGACTATTGCGAGCGGGGATTGCTCCAGCACCATGCCTCAATTAATTATCAACGAGCAATTTCTTCATTTATATTTTGTTTCTCTGAACAATGAACATTTGTACGAATATAAGAATAAATATTGTGCTTATTTCATATCTGACATGTTTTTGTTGTAGATATGATTTATTAATTAAGTAATTATTTATCTAAAATTGAATGTTTATTCAAGAATTCTAAGTATATTAGGGAGTGACATCCCTAATAGAATATCAAGATAGGTGAGATTGAGAGGGTATCCTATCGAGTATAACTTGTGCCAAGCGGTGAGATCAAGAGAGTATATGTATGTTTAGGAAGAGACTGAGAAGGTGACTTAGGTGGTAATCGGTAGTGAATATGTGACTGAGAAGGTATTCTTAGCTAATGGTGACAAATAACTCAATTGAGGGTAATTAGAAACTTAGTTGTCCTTCCCCATGCTGAGTTAGGCTATGGTGACCAAAGATTTTTTGGCCCAAATTTTCGAGTTTATCTTGCTTAATTTGAATCAAATACATGCTTAATTAATTAAGAACCCCAAACTAAAATGGCATAATAACATTTTTTACCCTTAACATTTCTTTAAAACATCAAAACAGCTCTTTAATTTTTTTCTGCTTCTTTATTCGTCAAATTAGTCTATTTTCAATGGAAATACTAACGGAGCTATTAAAATTTGGCTTGGCATCCACATGGGTATTTCTTAATACAATAAAATCATGTGTTTTTTATGTTTTAAAATATTTTTTCTTTTTTTTTCTTTTCTCTCTTTATTTTTCCTTATTTTTCTTTCTTTCTTTTTCTATCTTATTTTTTTCCTATTCTTCTTCTTCTTATTTTTTTCCACAAAAACTCGTAGCACCCTATTTCACCGCCATCACTTCTCCGGCGTTGTTACCTATTCTTTTCTCTACAAAATGTGCACTCTTCCCTCCTTCCTCTTTTTTTTCCCTCTTTCCTCCTCTTTTCCCTTCAGTTCTAGCCCTAGCTTCTTGTTGTGTCGTCACTGCTTCACTCTGATGATGAAACACTGTCTAAAACCACCTAAAGTAGAGCCCTAAACCCCCTCTCTTCCTTTCTCTAAATGTGATAAGAAACAACCTAGAAAATAGGAAAAGAACAATAGAATGGAAAGAGGCAAGAGAATAAGAAAGAAAAGAACCAATAGTTGTTTTCTACTGCATATTTCATGCCCTGTATTGCAGTCATATAACCTGGTTTATAGAGAAAATAAAGAAAAACGACAAAAAAGGAAGTTGTGACAATAGTAACAAAAATAACAAACTTATTTGGATAAAACGCCCTGTTTCATTTAAGTTCATTGAAATTACTCTTTTGCCACTAAAAATTTTAGCTCGTATCAAATACCCTTCGCTCTAAATGTTCCTTGTCCTCAAAGATTCATATTAGGAAAAACTTACTTCAATTGTTACAGGGACTCTCAGGTAGCATATTTAGGAAGCGAATTTTCCCACTCTACCAACACTTCCGTTATGGCCTCATTCCCACGTTTCACCATTCGTCTGTCCAAAATCTTAACATGTTCCTTTGACTATACTCCATGTTCGTCAACTAAAGGAAGAGTGGCCTAAATATATGTTGTTCCCACATGTATTTTGAGGTGTGACACGTGAAAAACAGGATAAATTTTTGAACCTAGAGGTAGTTGCAATTTGTAGGCTACCCTTCCCACTCGACTTTCAACTAGGAATGGACCAAAAAACTTAGGAGCAAGTTTCTGATTTATCACTCTTCTTACTAAAAATTGTTGACAAGGTTGCAACTTTAAATACACCCAATCTCCTACCTTGAAAATTCTCTATGTTTGGTGTTTATTAGCCTGTTGACGCATTCGGTCTTGGGCTCTTTTGAGATGAAATATCAACATTTTCCTGGTAGCTTCTTATTGCTGTAAACTTCAATCTACCTTGGCCACCATTGAAACACTAGCAAATAGGGTATGTGATGAGGTAAAATCAGGCTATATAAGGCCTAATACGGGGTGGTTTTAATGGAAGTATGAAAACTGGTGTTGTACCACCATTCAGCCAACAGAAGCCAACTATTCCAATCTTGAGGTCGTTCTCCAGTCATACAACACAAATAACTCTCAAAGCATCGGTTTAACATCTCTATTTTTCCATCTGTCTCGAGATGGTAAGTGATGGAAAGATGAAGTTTGGTGCCCACTATGTGAAAAAGGTCCTGCCAAAAGTTGCTGACAAACATCTTGTCCCTGTCAAACACAATGGAATCGGGTAATCTATGCAACCTATAGACATGTTCCATGAACAGTTTAGCTATAGTAACAGCAGTGAAAGGATGAGCTAAGCTGATGGAATGTCCATATATTATTAAGCGATCTACAACCACCAAAATCACATTCTTACTATTGGAACAAGGAAAACCTTTAATGAAGTCCATATAAATGGAAGACCATGCCTTCTCAGGTAAAGGCAAGGGTTATAGTAATCCTGAAGAGGCCACAGTTTTATACTTATTTTTTTAGCAAACCAAACATTCCCCTACCCATTTCTTAACATCTTTCGATAATCCCTTCCGGTATATATGGCTGTGCATCCTCTTTCTAGTTGCCTGGATCCCTGAATGACCCCCCAAAGTACTAGTATGGAAGTGTTGAAATAGCTCCTGCTTAAGATTACTCACATTCCCCCACTACAATTTTGCCTTTTCGTCGAAGGAATTTGCCATCCCATATATATTTTGGGTGTTCGTCTAGTTACTGTTGAACCTCAATACAGATTTTTTACACCTTTGGTTCAGCTTGATAGGAAGCTTGGACTTGTGTTAGCAGATGGGAGCTGATAGAACTACTAGTGACTTGTAAGAGTTGCCCTTCTTTTAAGGTTTGAATCCTGGATAAAGCATCTGCTACAACATTATTTAGACCCCCTCCTATAGACCATCTCATAGTCATAGCCCAGCATCTTTATGACCTACTTTTGTTGGAAGGGTGTAACAGCAACTTGCTCACCCAAAAACCTTAAACTCTGGTGATCGTTCTGAATTTTAAAGTGCATTCCTATTAAGTATGAGTGCCACTTCTATACTGCTAACAAAGCAACCATCATCTCCTTATCATAAATTGATAAAGCTTGATGTCAAGCGCCCAAACCTTTACCAAAATAAGCAATCGGTCGACCTTGTTGTTGAAGAACAGCCCCTATTCCAAACCCAGATGCATCCTTATCAACACAAAATTTCAGTTGGATGTTGGGTAAAACTAAAACTAGAGCTGTACAAAGAGCCCTCTTCAATTGCTCAAAGGCAACCGTTGTAACAACCCGATTTAGACCCTAATCAAAATGGTAATTTCATGACCACGAATCCGAGTAAGAAAAATATTTAAAAATTATTTTTTGTGTTTATTTTGTGTGAATTTATATCTGTGAAATTTTCGTGATTTAATTTTGTCGTTTAGGTGTCTGATTAAATAAAAGGGCTTAATCGCGTAAAATAAAAATTTGGTGGTTAAAGGTGAAAGTGCTTAATTGTTGTTGTTTTTATTAGTGGAGGCATTTATAATGCAATTAAACCATTATTAATTTTGGTGGACGGCAATGGACATAAAATAAGTGATAATAAAATGTTTAAACAAAGGTTAAATTTGTAATTAAGTAAAATTATATCATAAGTTATAATATAACATAAAATAAAGCCATATTTGTGTTATATTATGTTCTTGACCGAAACAAAAAGAAAAGAAAAAGAAATAGAGAAAGCTAGGTTCGGCCATCCTTTCAAGCTTGATTCAAGGTTTGTTCTTACTCAATTTTTGATAATTTTTACGTTCTTGAGATTGTTGCTTTGAGTACTACAAAACCCATCCTTGAATTTTTTATTTTGATGAATATTTTGAGTTATGCCATTTTTGAGAGCTTGTGATTTTTGTTGTTTGATGATGAAATATGGAAGATATACTTTAGATTAACATATTTTGTATTGGAGTTTTTGGTGATTTTGAGTAATTAGGACTAAATTGCAAAAATAATAATTTGAGGGACTAAAATGTGAAAGAAATGAAATATATGGACTTGTATAAGTATGGGTAAAATTCAACCCAACATGGGTATAGGGAAATTTTACATATTTTGTGTTTTGTGCAATAGGGACTAAATTGTAAAAATTATAAATGTTAGGGGTAAAATGGTAATTTGCCCACTTATGTGTTTTTAGACCAAATTGAATGAAAATATATTTGAATGAGCTTAATTTGAATATGTTTAGATCAAGAACCAAAGAATTCGGATTTGGATCGGGGAAAAACGAAAGTCGTCGACTAGCTGCCCTGTTCTGTTTTACATCGTCCGAGGTAAGTTTATAAGCAAATAAATGTTGTTAATTTTGTATATACATATATATATAAGTTTTATATGCTGAACCGAATTTTAAGATTTTATATACCTAATGACCGAATGTGTATATGCTTGGAAATTAAGTTTACAAGTTTGATTCAACCAAGTTACGACGTCTGAAAGCCCCGTATGAGCCTTAGGAATAGCTAGGATACATATGCCATAACATAGGATTCCGATATGTGATGTGCGAGTAAGACCATGGCATCGATATATGTGTGTGAGTAAGACCAAGTTTAACACGTTGGCATCGATATATGATTCCGTTATATGTGTACGAGTAAGACCCTGTCTAGGACAGTAGCATCGATATGTGATTACATGTAAGACCACGTCTAGGGCATTGGCATTGTACGATATATGTGATAATCTGAGTATCCTACCCAATTCCGAATGGTTCAACGGGTAATGATAAGTTGTGAGCTTACATGTAGAATGAGCTGAATGACCAGGTATGAATTAGGTTATTACCTACTTGTAATAAGGTAAGTAAGTACTTAATGGTTGTTACAAATGACTTATGAGGTAAATAAAGAATGTGTATGAATATGCAAGTGTGTTCGGCCTTGAAATGTATATTGTGAAAATCTTTGAGATGATACTTGAACATGTGTAATTTTGACCAGTAATTATTTGATATGTGGTACAAACATATGTATGATGTTAGTTTGAATTTGTGAGTAATTGTGAAGTATATTCGGTTATAAGTTAAGTGTAATTATGTGGCATAAAGGTTTGACACATGAGTATATGTAAACAAGTGTTTAAAGGTTTAGTTTTATGCGTTGATAATATGGTTTTAATAGTGTATGGTACCTTGGTATAGACATATGTATATTCAGCTACATGAACGGTATAAGAATAGAATATTAAAGTTTATTTCAAGAACATATGCTTACGAATGTGTGTATATATATTCGAATAGATAATGGTACTATGGTTTTGAAATTTGAATGTTACCATGATAATAGATATAGTACATTCGTCCAAAAGTTATGTATAGTGACATCATATTTGTGACTTATGTGCAAACTTATATAAGTGGTTATGTACAGTTTTAAGAATAAAATAAGAATAATTATGAAATGATCCATGAATATTAGTTTATGGGTCTAAGTATAACCGGTTAAATAAAGATATTGTGGCTTTGAGTTTTGAATAATATTTTGATGCTGATTGTATGTGTACTTGGCAAAATGAAAGTATATGTATTATATGAAATTATAAGTTTGAAATTTTAAACGTGATTATAATAATATGAATTGGTTTGGAAATTCAATTGATATTATTATTAAGTTATTTATCTGCTTACAGCTTATTAAGCTTTAAAAGCTAACTCTGTGTATTTTTCCTATGTTTATAGAGTCACGAAGACCTGCTCGGGTTGGAATTCATGGGAGATCGTATCAACTATCCAGTTTTTGGTTTGGTAAATAAATGTTTTGAAGTCTTGGTAATGTGGCATGTATAAGCTAGTCTCGATTTGGTTTATTTGATTTGTATTTTTATAGCCATGCGAAAATGGCTTAATTTCTTTGCTTGAATCCGGTTATGTTTGATTGTGGTTTAAGTTCATTTTAGTTATAATGTTATGTGCCATGGATGAGTGGTATATATATAGTATGTGTTTTGTGCGTTGAAGCTGGTTAATAACTTTGGATGTGGTATGAATGAATTGGTCATAAAATATACAAATGTATGTTTGGTTGATTTGGATGTGGTTCATGTTAAGATAAAGTATGTATGTGAATTTGGGTTATTATGCTTAGTTGGAGATATTTTATTATGTTTTCCCTATGATTTGTGAGATTTGGGTCTTGGATATATTTACCAATAATTGGTTAATGACATGAATATTATAAATAGCTTTAAGTAAGCTTGTTAAATGGAAAATAGATGTATTTGAGTGGTGGTTTGTTAATGATGACAATTATAGTGTCAGTTCAGTTATGCTTAATATTATATTAAAAATATGTATTCATAGAATATCGTTTAATGCATGATTACTGATAAACCTAGTCGAAATATGATTGTATGCTCAAAACATGGTTACCATGAATTTGCTATTAAAGTTTGGCCTTGAATAACAATAAGTGAACTATAATTAAAAATGACCGAATGTTGACTATTACTTTATTATTGAATATGAAATTTTAAATATATTAATTAGCATATATAATGAGTGTACTTTTTAGTAGAGTGTGTTCATAAAATGGTTTATTTTACTATGGCTAAATGCGTGTGATCTAGTGACTAAAAATAGGTATGTATAATCTCTAATGATTAATGCTAAAAATAAAGTATATGGAAATGCATGGTTATTGCTATATGGATGTTTTAACTTGTATCCAAGTGCAAAGCATGCAAGTTCGTATTGACCATGACCTAAGCCGCATATGTAAGTGATTTTAAGATGTATAATATGGCTTATCAAGTTATAAGAATGTTTATGTGATTAGGTGGTTATACGCATAATTACATAAGTGGTATTAGAAGTATGTTTGACCATGTTGATAAAAAAAATTAATGTCGTGTGTATTAATGTATTTTATGTAGTAGGAAATACGTTGAAATTTGTTATAACTTGTGTATACAATGTGCAAATCAATGTACGTTCTGAAATGTAAATTAATTATATTTATAAATGAGTTTGACTTGTATGAATATATAAATGTCTGGAATGATGATTTCGATCGGTATGCCTCATAACCCCAATCCGGCGATGGATACGGGTCAAAGGTGTTACATTTTATTGGTATCAGAGCTATGGTTTAGTCTGTTCTAAGACTACCATAGCGTTATGAGTCTAGCTATACATGCCATATTTAACCTGCGATAGTGTGATATCTCTCGACTCTGACAAAAATTATTTTGATGAGACAGATAAGTTTTCCAACCGAGCTAATTCTGATAGTACAGAATGTGTACTCAAATGTTTGAATGGAATTTTGTTGATGATGTGTTGAAACTCATAAATGTATGGATCAAAATGTATGATATATATTGATGTTGACAAATGTTATAATTATATGAGCATATAGATTATGATATTTGAGTTGTGATTGCTATCTGAAATGTTTTGATTGTGAAATAATGATATGAGTTGGTATATCAATTAAATGCTAAGAACAAAAGTGATTAAAAGCAAATGTTTATTAAATGTTTGGACAAAGTGAAATTATTAATGAATTGATTATTTGTGAAAGTATGTGTTATGTGTATTTATGTGTAAATTAAATTTGAGGCTTTATTATCTTCACCCCCTTATCAGTGAAATATTACTGTGAAATGTGTAAGATTTGGTTGAATAAGTTCATAAGTCTGAAGTTACAGAAGTCTATTTTTTGGAAGATTAATAATGTGGTCAGAAAAGTGAATGAATCAGCAAATGAAGATAGTATTAAAAGAGACATTGGATGGTCCTGAAGACTATTTAGATTATGTGACATCACTGTTAAAGAAGAAGTTATCTCCAACTGAATGACCATGTTATCTAAAGAAAATATTAGCTAGAAGCTTTTCTAAATTGACTTCCGTTAGTGAATGGATGATATGAAAATTTCTGATGACAGAATTAGACAGTTGAATAATGTTTGAATTATATCGATGGCGGCTAAGTGCAGTTGTAACACCCCAAACCCGAGACCATCGCCGGTGTCGGGCACGAGGGGTTAACAAGCCAAGTTCACATATTTTGCCCACCAATTTCCACTTTTCCAGTCAGGCTAGAAAACTGCGTCACCGTCGCCTTAAAAATCATATCTCGAGTTTCAAAACTCGGAAACTGGTTTTGTAAATTTTCCCTGAATTTAAACTCATATATCCATCCATGGATTTATTTCTAGAATTTTTGGTCAGGCCAATTGGTACAGTTTATTAGTTAAAGTCACCCATGTTACAGGGATCGACTGCTCTGACCTTCGCGCGTTATAACTTGAATATCTATCTGTACAGGGCTTTAATACTGGTGCCGTTTGTTTCTAATGAAACTAGACTCAAAATGGAATCTGTACATATAAGGCATGACTCCTAATTCTTTCTGGATAATTTATAGTAAATTTTTAAAGTTGCAACAGGGGACCCAGAAACCGTTCTGGCCCTGTCTCACAATAGCTTTAATATCTCTTAACATGTAACTCCTATGACCATTTCGTTTCTTCCATATGAAAATAGACTCATCAAGGTTCATTTACATAGCTTATTCACTAATTAATACCATTCCTACAAATTTTGGTGATTTTTCACATTCACGTCACTGCAGCTGGCAGCATCTGTTTTAAGGTAGGTCTTACCTATTTTGTAGTCTCCATGAACCAACTAGTCTTGCCATACATAGGTTCATATATGATCATTTTAACCATACCAATGGCTGATCATGTGACCAACATTCCCATTTCCAATCCATAATCACATCATGACACCATATATATACATACAAACCACAAATAGTCTAAGTTCATGCTTCCTTTTTACGAGCCATTTTAGCATGGCGTATACATATACATCACCACATTTTAAACCAATAAGGGTAGTCCTATACATGCCATTTCAAAGTTCAACCAAAATTTATACCAAAATAGAGGCGTTGATAGTGTGGATGACTTGACTTTATTGATCCCGAATCCGATTGCTATCGGCGGAATCTATAAAACAGAGAGCCAAAGCAACGGGTAAGCATTTTTATGCTTAGTAAGTCTCAAGGAATATAATCAGCTTTAATTAAAGCAATACATTCACATAACCAAATGCATCATTCCATTAATACACATTCACATAGTCATTCTTACTTCACACTTCATCATTATATACTTTCACAAAGTATCGATCAATTCAATAGCTGAAATTGTTAGTCGATTGAGCGAATGTTGCTAAAACATGTCAACTTTCCAATGCACATATAAAGCGTACCTTATTCTTTGGGCTTTTCGAGCGTACTAATTGAATTTATTACAGCAACCAACACTCACCTCCAGCCCAAGATTCTTGAATATAACCGGATATAACCACGTGCACAAATGCCTTGGTCTTAGCCGGATAGAATGACTTCATACGAATGCCTTGGTCTTAGCCGGATGTAGCCACTAGCACAATTGCCTTGGTCTTAACCGGATATAATTTCCAGCATAATTGTCTTGGGGCTTAGCCGGATATCATTCAATTTCTCATGCACACATACATCAATAATCATTGGACATACATATTTCATTTTCGTTACTAAGGCTTAAACACAATTATAATCACTAGCATAATCGCCTTGGGACTTAGCCCGGGTATCATTCGAATACTCATACACACATAAATCAATAATCAATACATCCATATTTCATTCCACATAATTCAAGTAAGATCACTTCTTGAGGACTTACCTCGGATGTTGTCGAAGCGGCTTTTCTACTATTCGATCACTTTTCCTTCCCTTGTCCAATTGTGGCCCTCTTAGCTCTTGAGCTAATTCAAACAAATTCAATTTATTAAAACCTCATTGTGCTAGCTTATGGCGAATATGACAAGGAGTTTAAATGGTCATATGGCCACTCTTTAGCTTGAATACACAATGGTCATGCACATTTTATACTACATCAAGCAATTCAATACAATTCATTCGAGCATCAAGGAAAAGCTAAGGCCATCAATAGGCTACCTAAGGCCGAATATACATGTCCATGTTGAGGCCAATTATGCACTTAATACCACACAAAAACAGCATGCATTTTACTAGTTAATGCTTTGCATATTGTAGCTCAAAACTTATAATATAGCATCAAGCACTCATATGTGTGCTAGGCGAATGTGCTTACAATTTCACAATTATTCTTCAACATCTTCTTCTTTAAACAAACATATTCATCACTTACTTCATAACCAAAACATCATGTGCAAACATATATATACATATATGAGCATGGCGAATTTCAAGGTGTCCATAGCCATCCAAAACACAAATTTTAACTAACATGCAAGAAGCATGAACCATGCTCATGAATGCATCATGGCGAATATGACAATCATGCCCCTTTTCAACTTCAATCATGATTAAACAAAAAGAAAACTCAAAATCTTACTCAAGAGTAGACAATCCATCATTGCATGCATCATCATCAAGCTTCACACTTAGCATGCAATGGCTTTATCACCATAACAACTTTGGCCAAATACCATTTCCATGGCATAACAAAGATTTGAGCCATGGCTAACATGCACATCAAGTTAGCAACCAAAACATGCATGAAACTCCCAACACAACCTCATACATACCTTAATGTTGATGCAATTTAGCCAAATCTCCTTCTAGATCTCTTCTAAACCAAGCATGAAGCAAAATCCTCCCCTTTTCCTTAGTATTTTCGGCCAAGAAGTGAAATTGGATGAACAAAATTTCTCCTCTCTTTTCCTCTACTCACGGCAACAAGGGCATCCAAGCTCATCTTTCTCTTTTTTTTTCATTTTTTATGCTTATTTTATTATAATACTTCCTACATAACTCACTAGCCAAACATGTTGGAAACATGTTTTCCCTTGCCCATCATACCCACCTTGGCCGGCCATTATAGTCAAATTTGGGGAATTTGACATGCAAGGACAACATTTCCTAGTGTGCATCAATAGGCCACTTCAACATTTGCCTATCTCATTTCTAAGTTTTCTCACACAAGTCCTTTCTAGTGAAATTCACCTTTATAACACTAAATCAATCATCATAAAATGTCATACATGAGCACACACATATTATAGGTATCAAAATAAATTTTTAATTATTTTTATGCCTCGGTTTTGTGGTCCCGAAACCACATTCCGACTAGGGTCAATTTTGGGCTGTCACAGCAGTAGTTATAGTCGAGCAATTACTATGACTTCTTTTGAGTATTCTACGTGTACATTTATTTTCAGAAATATATCTAACTGTTTAAATTCAGAAGGAATTCTTACCGTATGAGAACATTAGCTAAATATGTTTATAGATGAAAGCATCGTTGGTCTGTTTGGCTTATGTTCGACATTGTTGTGTCTCTCTTTGATATTTATTCCATTGTGTGGATATTAAAATTGATGGTAAAAATCTGTATGATGCTAATACTCCGTATCTGCTGGCTATTGTTCTGGTGAAAATATGAGAAGATTTTATTGCTTCTAATACCATGGATTTTAGTATTTAAGAGTAATATTGTTCTTTGTCGACATTTTTTGAAGTATTATTGGGGTTGATATCATTCTATATGGGTTGTAATTCTCAGATATTTTGTATAACATCAGATATTAAAATCTCACTATTCTGGTTTTCTTATGATTCCATGTGATTATCCGTAAGAGATTTCTATCTGACGGAAATGGCTATATCTATTATAATCATAATTTTTGTTTGAAATTTGGGAATACTGCAGTACCGTTATCAGAATTATAAAGTTGTGCTTCTGTATTGGTTGCTGTTCAAATCACATCTGATTTTCTTTTGGGTTCAGATACTTTATTAACCGTTAGGATATTATCTATTGTTACGGGTAAAACGTCAGTCTTATTATGACATTATGATTTTTATTTGATAATTGTAGCCTCTGTATAATGATATGTCTGGGTTATCCTTTTTACTAAGAATGAAAAAAGAATCTCTTTGAAAAGATTGATTCAGTGGTTTAGTCTGATTTGAATTATTTGATTGAAAAGTTAATTAGGTTATATGTGTTTGAATCTACTTATTAAACTGGAAATAAACTTTGAATGCACATATGTGAACCGAGGAATAATCTAGAAAAAGAGTTAATGTTCTTGAAGACTTGATGCAGAGTTATATCTATTGGAACAATTCTATCTGAAAAATGTTGTGGTAAATAAAAGTTAGTTTAACTGTTAAAGCTTCTCTTTTTGCATGAAGATGTATAATGATCTAAAACAGCTTTATTGGTGGCATGGTATGAAATGAGACATTTCTGACTTTGTTGCAAGATGTTTAGTTTGTCAACAAGTAAAAGTCGAGTATCAGGTACCTTCCGAATTACTTCAGCAGATTATGATACCTGAGTGGAAATGGGACAGAGTTACTATAGTTTTGTATCTGGTTTACCGTTGACACCGAGCAAGAAAGATACAATCTGGGATATTGTGGATAAATTAATTAAGTCGGCTCATTTTGTCCCGATAGTACAGACTATTCACTTGATAAGCTGGCTAAATTATACATTTCTCAGATTGTGAGATTACATGGTGTGCCTATATCTATTGTTTTGGATAGAGATCTGAGGTTTACATCACGGTTTTGGAAGAAACTGCAAGATGCATTAGGTACAAAGTTTCATTTCAGCACTGCTTTTCATCTGCAAACAGATGGCCAGTCTGAGCGAATTATTCAGATACTTGAGGATATGTTGAGATGTTGCATTCTCGAGTTTGAAGGTACGTGGGAACGGTACTTATCTCTAATTGAACTTGTGTCTAATAGCAGCTTCCAATCGAGTATCAAAATGGCACCTTATGAGGATTTGTATGGTTGTAAATGTCGTACACCATTGTACTGGACTGAGCTCAAGTGAAAATGAGATACACGGGGTCGATTTGATTAGATGAACTGAACAGAAAGTGAAAATGATCCGAGAAAGCCTGAAAGCAGCATCAGACCGTCAACAATCATATGCGGACTTGAAACGAAAAGATATAGAGTTTCAGATTGGAGATAAAGTCTTTTTGAAAGTCTTACCGTGGAAGAAAATACTTAGATTCGGTCGTAAAGGCAAATTGAGTCCGATTGATGCAAAAGGGCTGGAGCTATCTTGAATTATACCTACTTGTAGCATTTCTTGTACCAATTTATCCAACTCATTCTTCTGAACCATGGGGTATTTATATGGTCATATTTTTACTACTGCCTTATCATATTTGAGAGAGATTCAATGGTCTTGGGATCTAGATGGAGGTAACCTTGTAGGAACTTTAAAAAGATTTGAAAACTCATCCAAGAACAGCTGTAGTTCTTCAAGTATTACAGCCTGTGTATCTGATGATAAGCGAACTTGTTCTGAACTAAAAATGAACAAAATTTAAGGATCCAAGCCTCTTGAAATTGTTGAAAGGCATTTATCTGCTTGTCATTGATTCATCAGTTCGATTTTTCCTAGAATAAGACCTTGTATAGAACAAAGAGACCCTTTGGTAGTAAACTACATGAGCATGGATTCAAAATTCCAGGTTATGGATCCTAGTGAAACCAACCATTGAATACCCAAAATTTCATCGCATCCTTTTGAAGGGAATACCATAAAGTCAACACTGAAACTAACTCCCTGTACCTCCTGTGCAACATTTTTGCAACTACCACGAGTCAACAACTGTCGTCCATCAGCTATAGTAATCTTCATCTATTGATTATGCTCTACTAATAAACCTAGCTTGGCCATCAATTTGTTATCTAAGAAGTTGTGAGTGCTGCCTGAATCCACCATGAAAATATCCTTCATCTACCCTATGGTTGCTTCAAACCTCATGGCATGAGGACCGTGAGCTCCCTTTATAGCTTAGAGTGAAAGGATTGGTGTTTGCGTAAAATCATTCTCTATTATAATGTCCTCTAGTGCCACTATTTCTTCTTGTTCTATTTCCCCAACCTCCACAACTGATGAATCTAGTAGCATTTGGTATAAATGGCTCCGAACACATTTATGCCTTATGTGATACTTGGCCCCATACCAAAAGCAGAGGCCTTTTTGTTTTCTTTCAGCCATTAGTGTTGGACTTATTCCTTTGGTGGAACCCTTAGTGGTTGTTGGCCCAATTTAGGTCAATTGGGAAGTTTGAATATTCGAGTTAGCTTGGAACATCCCTATGAATCTGGCCGCCAGAGATGTTGGTCTGGAAAGACTATCACGAGTTAAAAACCCTCTTCTAGGTGGGTCACCTAGAAGACCTTCAACTTGATTCACGATATGGAAAGCCTCGATTAATGTTTGAGGTCTAAAAAGTTGTAAATATTTGCTCAAATTGTCCTTCAAGTTATTGACAAAAATTCTGAGGGATACGATTCCGGCAAATGTAGTTGAGTGTGAAAACTTACAAATTGATCATAATATTCCTGCACCATTCCCTTCTGTCTCAAGGTGACCAATTTAGCCATGGAATCCTTGAACATGTTAGAGCTAAAACGTTCTCTTAAGGCTTGGAAATAAGTTTGCTAGACCAACTGATCCAGGTTGTCACGCTTCTGTACGTAACAATGATGCCAATCCAAAGCTCGGCCTTCTAAATGCAACATCACAATTCGAACCTTATCACAGTCGAAACTAACTCTAATGCAAAATACTATTCGAGTTTTGACCACCATCCTTTGAAATCAAATCTATTGAAATGAGGACATTCCAATCTGGAAAATCGCTCAGTACAAATCTCGCTCTAGTTAGCTGAGTTGATGCTAGAACCAATGAGGGTTGGTTAGGTACCATCGATTCCTTGAGGGGAAATCCTGGAGGTTTTCCTAAAGAGTGAATGCATCTCTCTATTTAAATCCTCATTAAAGTTTTGAAGCCTGCTGTCTAACTTAGAGTCCCATTTAGCATCTAGCTGAAACAGTTCCTCTTGGACCTTCAAAAGTTCTTGCCATAGAATCGAGGTATCCTTCTGTCTACGCATGGTCACACCGTCCCCAGCCATGAAGAATCACTGAAACTCTGATACCTTGATAATAATTGACCGAGAAAATAAGAAAAGAACAGTAGAATGGAAAAAAGACGAGAGAATAAGAAAGAAAAGAACCAAGAGTTGTTTTCTACTGCATATTTCATGCCCTGTATTACAGTCATACAACCTGGTTTATAGAGAAAATAAAGAAAAATGACAAAAAGGGAAATTGTGACAGCAGTAACAAAAATAACAAACTTATTTGGTGAAAACGCCCCGTTTCATTTAAGTTCATAGAAATTACTCTTCTGCCACTAGAAATTCCAACTCGTATCAAAATGCTTTTCTTGAAAAAATCACTAGAAATTTCCAAATATCCTATTAGACTTTCGAGCTTGTTAAACCCGAATCTCTCTGATCAGCTGTTAGATCGACTCGATTTTGAGATATGTTACTCTTTTCAACAGTGGCTATTTCTTTACTGTTGGGATTTGTGAACTGAAGGTCAGAGCTTCATAAAATGCCACTAACCCAAGATAAGTTCCCTTCTTTTTTTCGATGCTTTCCTTCTAGTTTTGATAAAATTTGTACATGATTTGATTTATTTCACACTATTTTCAGACACTATAAGAAGGCATAATGACATTAATTATACATGATTCCGTAGCAATTTTGATTAAATTTTGTTTTTCCATTTGATACAAAGGCTTGAGAGTTAATGTTTCCAGTGTTTTTTCACTACAATTCATAGTGAATAGGGAAAAAAATCCATGTTTTTTTTTCTAGTTATTTTGTTGCAGAGGAATTCAATGAAGACTCCGAGTTTAAATGATTAGAAGATTAGAAAACTCTTATTGTTAGAATGTTCAATTTGGTTGGAGAAAGGTAAGTTTTGGTTTTCAACTATTAATTCTAGTTTTTGGATTTGATGAAAAAGAAAAAATGAAAACTAAGACCCAACATTTTTTGAATGTGGTGTTTGAAAACTAGGAGAATCTCTAAAAGAATAGTTTAGAAGGTTGAGAAATTTTGAATTTCTATAATAAATTTAATATTTTTATTTTTAAAAGCTTTCTTAATGTTTTTAATATTTTTTAATTATTGATGTGACATTGCTAGATTAACAATTAATACATGTGGCATCCATGTTAGTACGCTGACGGCACCAAAATTTTCCCATCTGATTCTGATCAATTTAACAAAACAATAATAGTTGGAGATATAAAAGAGAGGGAAAAGAAGGCTTGATTTCTTGTTTAGAGGAGGTTCATTAATTGATTGATTTAATTAATATAATTATAATTTTATCAAAATCATAATGACTTTATTATATCAAAATTTATATGTAAACTCATTTAATTCCCTAAATAAGATTTAACTAGGACCAATTATTTAATTTATTCATCTATTTAAATAATAATTTAAAATAAATTAATTAATTTTAAGTCGTTTATTGAAAAAATGCAATTAGCATATAGTAATTTATGCGATAAATTTCTCTTTATGATTTGTTTACTAATTCTAAGTTGTTACATGCAATTAATTCATAGTTACAATAAACTAGCATAGTAGTTGATTGAACATGTATAATTAAAGTATTCACTTTTAACTTTTCATTTATTAATTAAAATATATTTACTCATGAAGTCAAACTACTAAAAGTAAAAATATCATGACTGAATTTTCCATTATATGAAATTTACTTATGTTTTTAACATTCAATATGTGTTACTTTCATAAGATATCTTCAATTCCTTAAATTTATCCACATCATTTGATCACTTTTATGTCATACACACTATTCTATCTACCATAATAAAATAATCATTACTTATACAAGTAATGATTAAATTATTTGTCCTCATCAAATGACCCATACACTACAAGAAAATAGGGCTATAGTGGCGTTTTTAGTGGTGTTTGGCCAAAAAAACGCCGCACAGATTATGCATTAGCGGCGTTTTCACAAAAACGCCACTAAAAAACTGAGTAATAGCAGCGTTTGAAGCAAAAACGCCGCTAAAACTGTGTAATAGCGGTGTTTTTAAGAAAATGCCGCAAATGGTTGATTTATAGCGCCATTTTTTATCCAAACGCCATAAAAAGTTGAGCAGCCATTTTCGAGTACGATAACCGACACTCATTCCAATTTGATCCGATTTAATTTTCATATTATTTTCTTATTTTTGTTTTGAATTCGATTTTATTTTGATATTTGAAACTGACTTTATAAAAAATATAAACTACACACCATTTACTTAGCTATGAGAAAGTTTCATTTTAGTTACTTAACTATGAAAAGTTAGAAATTGATTACTAAACTATTTAGAAATTTTCATTTAAGTTATGAAGCTATTAAAATCGACGCTGTGAGATCTAAACCCCTAAACCTTAACAAATTAAACCCCTAAATTGTAAAAACATATATATATAAACCCTAAACAGTACTAATTATCTATAGACCCCAAAGTCTAAATCCCAAAAAAATATTCACACATGGATATTGATGTGTATATACATAGATATTAATGTACAAGCGCTTATATTGTATTATAATAAATTGTGGAAGTAATACGTACGTAGTATTGATTAAATTTATTTTTGGTTTAGGGTTGAATATGCATGTAAGGTTTAAGGTCTACGTACGATTTAGGTTTTTTATGGTTTAAGGTTTAATGGTCATCATGTTAAGTTTATGGTTTGTTATTTTAGATTTGGGGTTTAGTAATTTAAATTTTATTGTTTGTGTGGTTTACCATTTAGGGTTTAAAGTCTTAGTACATGTTTAGAGTATTATATATGTTTATAGTATTATATATGGTTTTAGGGTAAGGAGTATTGATAAAATGAGAAAAAATCAAATTATTTTAGGGTTTAAACAAGTAGTAAAAATCTTGACATTTGTGGTTTATGAATTTAGGGTATATGGAATTAGGGTTTAGAGTTTAAAATTTAAGTTTCAAGTTTAGGGTATTTGAATTTATGGTTTAGATTATAGGGTATTCAGGGGTTTACAAATTAAATATATTGTTAGAAGCAAAACAAAAATTAATTTAAAGTAATTTAATAAATAATTAAACTATAAATATTTATTACTATTTAAGGTATTAGCAGTGTTTTAGACAAAAATGCCGCAAACAATCATATTTGTTAAAACAAAACGGCACCGTTTGTTTAGAGGGATTAGCAGCGCTAATATGAAAAACGCCGCAATAGAGTAACATTAGCGGCGTTTACTTGAAAACGCTGCAAAAATCATATTTTCATTAATCGAAATGACGTTGTTTTACAATGCATCTTTAGTGGTGCAAGGGTACCAAACGCCGGAATAGATTAGCATTGGCGGCGTTTCTACTAAAACGCCACAAGAATCAAAGTTAAACTTTAGCGGCGTTTTTCAAAAACGTCGCAAAAACAATGTAAATTGACTGAAACGTTTCCATTTTTTAGATGCATTTAGCGGCGCTAGTATGGAAACGCCACAATAGATTAGAATTAGCGGTGTTTTTCTTGAAAACGCCGCAAAAAATAATTTAGAATAGTTAATACGTCACCGTTTTAGTGTGCAGTTAAGTGGGTTTAGCGGAGGTTTTTGGAAACGCCACAAAAGGTCCAATTTTTTTTAGCAAAATGCCGTCGTTTTCCTCTCTTTCATTTTATCGTATTGCTTGCCCGATACTTGGCCATTCCCTCCTTCCAAAATAGATTTCCCCCAATTCCACAGATTTCTTAATCCCTAAAATTTCCCTAAAATCCATAGCCATCTCCTGCTGAAGACGCCGGCCGGACCACCTGCTCAGCGCCGTCCGTTCTACTCTCTGCTGCGTCACCATAGCCGTCGCCCTCCTCTGCCGTAAGCAATCGGTAAATTTAGATTTATTTTCGTTGTTATCTCAACTGATTAAATATTGTTGGCCACTGTTTCAGTTAAAGGAAAGAGTAGGGTGAAGAGGTATATTGTTCTTGTTATGCGCTCAGAAGGTTTTTTGTCCTTCTTTTCTTGTATATATTTGAGGTTATGAGGATTTGAAGTTTTGAACCCCGACTACTAGAACTAAGTCGAACACTCTACCTTCGTAGTGCTTTTCTGACAACAATCAAGTACTTGCAATTTGTAACTAATTCTTTCTTAGGTTTACACCTTAACAGGCTTTAGTTTGTTTTTCTTGAGTGATTTCTGTTCAAGTACTTGGAACTTGTGGTTGATTTGAAAACAAAGTCAACTCATAGACTGCAATTTTGTTTTCATTATCATGATGTTGCATTGAATGAGGAGATGAAAGGAGTCACCTTTCTGCGTCTGTCAACTGGATAATTATGAGAGTTGGCAATGGTTTATATAAAAATAATTTATCAGTACCCTTACATTAATAGTTTCAATCTCACTCGTTCCCCTTGGAGCCTTAAGCGCTTCAGCTTGAACTACGCCATTATCATTGCTTATGGATTTGTTTGTTTACCCTTAAAGCAGATTATACAAGCTGGCATCACTTATGAAGCAGCCTAGGAAATAATAAACATATTATTGTGGTTTATTAAAATCATATATACACCATTTTCATCAATGCCATACTATAGTTATTTGAACCCCAATTCTTTTACCAGGATATGGATCTGAGTATCTGACTCTTGTTTTATTTTCTTTGTCATGAAATTCTACAGTTGTATTTCACAAATATTCCATGTTTGAAACAGAAGAGTTTGTGCCCTGCCTAATTCTAATCTTTGATCGAAAATGTAAAATAAAAAAGGGTGCACCGCTGAGAGTGATGATTTTAGGTTTTAGTTTTTTTTTAAATTAAATTAATTAGGTTATTTTATATTTAGAATTTAAATTAATTGATTGGATGGTTATTTAATATTTGGTTAATTAATTAAGTAAATTTAATTGTAATGAGATTTTTTTTTACAAAAGAGAGATTAAATCAATGTAAATCTATAGAATATTACACTACACTAGGAAGGTCTTCATGTAGTACTTAAAAGATTTCCGATGGTTGCTTAAATATATTTTTATTCAAAGGTGTTGAAAATACCATTTTAGCCAAACCATCCGCTACTCAATTGCCCTCTTTGAACACGTGCTAATCTGTTGAAGTAGATTGCAATCCTGCTTCTTTCTAGTTATTTGAATTTATTGAATAGTTTCTTTACTATCTGTCTTAAGGATCACATTCTTCATGTTAAGACTTCATGCAATTTGAAATCTAACCAGTATACTTATAACTCCGCCATGGTTGTCTAGTAGTGTTAAACCCTATTTATATATGAATATTGTGTATTTGAAGGTTAGGTTTTATACATTATTTGGTTTCAAAATTCAAAACTGATAATTAACAGAATAAATAATTGAATTATTTGTGTTTATTTGGTTTAACAGACATCTTGTTCACAAATAAAAATAATATAGTAAATCTATAGCAATAGCAGTAATATAAAGACGGTATAAAAAACTGATTCTGACTTTTACAATTTGTAAATACGAATTTGTTCTGCATCTAAGATTTCTGGGTACTTGGTAGTTGTAGTTAGGCAAGCTGTTGAAATTTGGAACAAACATGGTGATGAGGATTCTTTGAAATTTAAGCTTCCATGTCTATGCATTTAGATGTTGTTATGTTTATTTTTTGGTCTGATAAAAGTTTAAGGTTGATAGCAATACCTTGTTAAATTTTGCATTTAAATGTCTATGCATTTAGATGTTGCCTGGTTATTTTTTGGTCTATCCATACTTCTTTTTAAATTTTGAGCAATTTACCTTATTTATTTCCTTTTCAAGGTTGATAGCAATACCTTGTTATTTTCTCATTATCCATGTTTTTAAGTACAAGTTAAGTCTGGGTGTGGGAAGGAATCATTTTATGACACTCCACATCTTATCCAAACAATAAATTTAAATGCCAAATGTTAGAGTAACTTAAATAATTAACCATCAAAACATGCAAGTTTTAAAATTAATAATAAAAAAAGGTTTATAGATTTGCTTTTTGCTTTTTGCGTTTATAAGTAACAGTTGCTTTTTGCTTTTTGCTTTTTTAATCTGTTTTTTTTAATAATGATTTGCCAACCGCTTCAAACGGGGTGAGAAAGGTGTGGAGAATGATATAGATGTAGATGACAAGACTTCAAGAGAGGAAGTCTCGAATCAATTTGGTCATGAGACTAAAAGATTATCTTCAGTCACTTCTTCTTCTTCATTTGGATAGCTATATCTGAATAATTAATCATGTTTGTAATAATTGTAATCAGTTGGAATTGTTGGATTGGGCAAGATCGGATCAGCAATAGCAAAAGAGTCAAGCTTTCAACCGCTCTATCAGTTACCACTCGAGATCTAAGAAACCAAATACAAAGTACAAATACAACTCAAATACAAAGCCTAGATAACCAGAAGGTTAGCTACTCTTTTATTTTCTTTTTTTTTTTTAAATTACCATTCTTGTTTATCGTAAGATTAGTTTTTAATGGATAATTAATGGATTATGTTTTTAACTTATTTCAAGTCTGTCCTTTGATTATTTTTTTAATTTGCTTATGCTGTTTATCCTTAGAGACTTGTTATGATGTCTTTAATTTTTTTAATTTGCTTATTCTGCTTATCTTTGGGATCTCTTTGCTACTGGTTGCAATGCGTATGTTCTTACTTACAATAGTACTGTATAATACCTTTCGACATGTATGCTTGCCACGTTAATTTTTCTACCATATTTTCGTAATTTGTGATTTAATATTTCTATATTTCTATCACGATTTTTAATAAATTTATTTATTGATATAATATGTCTCATCTAATATACAAATATTTCTATCACGATTTTGATAAATTTATTTATTAATATAATATGTCCCATCTAATATACAAATATTTAATAAAATATTTTATATAGTTTTTAACTTCAATTTAAATTATTATTGAAATATGCTCTTCCGTTTTATCACAATTTTATTGTCCGTTTTATCACAAATATTATCGTCTGTTTTATCATTTAAGTTAAACTTTTTATTCAAAATAAATCATACCTTTTTAAGTTCTATCGAGCTCATTTACTATTGAATATTTATTACCATGTAGCTTGCTTATCCATTAAAATTACAACAATAGCTGACCTTCTCTCCAACCTTTTTTTAAATATTTTAAAGATTCAAAGTATATAGGCTGGAAACCCGACGGGTTGCCTTATATCAAGTCAGTAAGATATAATGGATCCTCCCTAGGTGTAACAACGCCGGTATGATGAATCTTAAAAAATTCAAAAAGACTTGAAAAAAGTTCTATCGAACTCATTTACTATTGAATATTCATTACCATGTAGCTTGCTTGTCCATTAAAATTACAACAATAGCTGACCTTCTCTCCAACCTTTTTTAAATATTTTAAAGATTCAAAGTATATAGGTGGAAACCCGACGGGTTGCCTTATATCGAGTCAGAAGATATAATGGATCCTCCTAGGTGTAACAATGCGGTATGATGAATCTTAAAAAAATCAAAAAGACTTGAAAAAAGTTCTATCGAGCTCATTTACTATTGAATATTCATTACCATGTAGCTTGCTTGTCCATTAAAATTACAACAATAGCTGACCTTCTCTCCAACCTTGTTTTAAATATTTTAAAGATTCAAAGTATATAGGCTGGAAGCCTGACGGGTTGCCTTATATCGAGCTGTAAGATATAATGGATCAAATTTCATAACTTACATAATCTACATAACTTACATAAAACATAGAAATGTATCATATCAAGACTTACATAATAAACAACTTACCTGTGTAATTTATTGTCAACTTTAGAATTCAAGAACTACGAAATGGATAGGAGTTGGATGAAATTGTCAAGGGTAAGCAACGCTTATAGAAATGGAGTACAAATTTTTCTGAATTTTGCATTTCAAAATGCAAGCCAAGAGAATATGATTCTTTGCCCGTGTAAGAAGTGTGGCAACATCAATTGGCATACTCGTGAAGTTGTCTACGAACATCTAATTGTTGATGGCTTTATTCAGGGGTATAAAAAATGGATTTTCCATGGAGAGTGTACATCTAGTGGAACTTCTTCAACGATTAATCCGACTTATCCTGATACTGATTACCATCAGTATGTTAGACAAGATGACATGGAAGGTATGCTGCGGGATGCATTTAATATGCATAGTCATAGTGAGCAATCGTTTCCACCTAACTTTATTGCATCTGATGATTGTAATATTGGTGGAAATGTTTTCGGCGAAACGGGAACAAGTGCACCTTATGAGGAGCCAAATGAAGAAGCGGCGAAGTTCTACAATTTACTTAATGAAATGAACGAAGAACTTTACGAGGGATCAGAATATTCAAAATTGTCTTTCTGCATTCGTTTATTTCACTTAAAATGTTTGGGAGGGTGGACTGGAAATTCTTTTACAATGCTGCTAGAGTTTCTGAGAGAGATGTTTCCTTTTGCAAAAATCCCCCAATCTTGTCAAGATATGAAGTGACTAATAAAAAATTTGGGCCTTGGGTACGATAAAATTCATAGTTGCCCAAATGATTGCATTTTGTACTAGGGTGATCAGAAGAACCAATAGTGTTGTAATGTTTGCGGCAAGTCTCGTTGGATGAATGGGAATACAGAAGATGTAAATGCGGATGAAGGTGGGGCACAGTTAAGAAAGAAGCCAGTCAAGGTTTTGCGATACTTTCCCCTAATACCAAGACTTCAAAGGCTTTTCATGTCGTCAAAGACGGCCAAATCTATGAGGTGGCATAATGATCAATGGACCGATGATGGATTATTAAGACATCCTGTAGATTCTTTAGCTTGGAAATCATTTGACATGAAATTTTCAAGCTTTGCAAACGATCCTCAAAATGTAAGGCTTGGGCTAGCAGCTAACGGCTTTAATCCATTTAAAATCATGAGTACTTCATACAGTACTTGGCTTGTGGTGCTTGTTCCTTACAATTTGCCTCCATGGATTTGCATGAAGCAATCTTTGTTTATTTTATCAATGATTATTCCTAGAGAGAAAGGTTCCAAAAATGATATTGACATCTATTTGCAGCCACTTATTGAAGAGTTAAAACAATTATGGTCGGGTGTTGAGACATATGATGTATTAAGAAAATAGAACTTTTATTTACGTGCAGCTTTATTGTGGACAATTAATAATTTCCCAGCTTATGCTAATTTATCGGGTTGGAGTACTAAAGGACGTTATTGTAATGCCCCCACACCCGAGACCGTCGCCGGAGTCGAGTATGAGGTGTTACTAAGCTTAGTTTAACATTTTTAGAACTTTGGATTATTTGTTTCTACATTCACAGCTTTTAAGCTACTTGCGTCACAGTCAGAAGAAAAATCATATCTCGAGTTACGAAACTCGAAATTAAGATCCGTAAATTTTTCCTGAATCTAGACTCATATACCTATCTACTAATTTTTTTATAAAATTTTTGGTTGGTCCAATTAGTACATTTTATTAGTTAAAGTTACCCCTGTTTCAGGACTTTACTGGTCTGACCTCTGTTTACTACGAACAACATTTCTCTCTGTAAAAAATTCATATGACTATGAGGTTTGTTTCTACTAAAACTAGACTCAATAAGGATTCTGAGGATATAAAATAATCCACCTAATTATATCTTTAAAATTTATGGTTAATTTCTAAAGTTGGAACAGGGGATTCAGAAACCGCTATGACCCTGTTTCACTAAAATTCAAATATATTCTAACATATAATTCCTTTACCTGTTTAATTTGTTTCATGTGAAACCAGACATAATAATATTCAATTTGATATGTAATCCATCACCAAATTCAATTTCTATGATTTTTAGTAAATTTTAAAACTCGCATCGTTGTTGCTGCAAGATTCTATTTATGGCAAATTTCATCCCTCTTATGAGTTTTTATGCACTAAGTATCTTAATAATTTTCCTTAACATCAAACATAATCTAAACTTACCATTTTCATAATTTATCATTATCAAATATTTTCTCAACCATTCTGTCACCATATCATAAGATCATTTACACAAAATAAGTATATTGCTATACATGCCATACTTAAATTTACAAGCCATTTACCAAAAATCTTTCGGATAGTGTGGTGAGCCTTCGACCTATCCCGACTCTGAACCGGCTTGTCCAAAACTACAATGAGTAAGAAGGAGGAGTAAGCATAAATGCTTAGTAAGTTCATATGTAAATAATAAATAACATAACAAACAATCAAACTAATCAACATTAGCATATATCATCAACACACTTATCACATTTTTAATCATTTTCATCATCTTATTACCTTATCGTGGTTGTAATCAACACTCAACCCGAGGGTTAAATACATACCTGTCCAAAATATCCATTTCTCATCACTTACCAATACGTCTCTTTTCATCTCGAGTATTCCTCCATTTGAGTAAAACTTTACCCGTTGAACACATCGGAATATAATTCGAATACATGGATAATTTGCATATAAGTGCCACATATTCAATCAAGAAATCATGTAACCCGCCCATAAGTGAACTCGGACTCAACTCAACGAGCTCGGGCGTTTGCATCCATAAGTGAACTCGGACTCAACTCAACGAGTTCGGATGCCTAGTTACATCTCACGAACTCGGACTCAACTCAACGAGTTCGGACATTCGCATCCATAAGTGAACTCGGACTCAACTCAACGAGTTCGGATGCTCAACCATCCTAGTGACATGTCACTTGTATCCTAATCTATTCCTAAGGTTCAAACGGGATTTTTCTCGAACACTTATCCTTGCCGTATTCCGTAGAATGCCAAAATCAATACTCGGTAACAATTATATTTAACAAGTAGCTCACATAATTTACATATTATTTGAAATTAACCACAAAGCATACATTTCATAATGAAATTCAGCATAACACATAATTAATATCAATAACTTAAAAATAACAATTATGCTACATTATTTACACATGAACTTACCTTAGTACCAAAATACAAAGATTTTGCAATTTAGTCCACAATCTTTTCTTTTCCTCGATTGAGGTCGATTCCACGTCTTTCTTGATCTAAAATAACACATTTAGCTCATTTAATACTCACATTATCAAATTAATCCTTAACTCAAATTTTGGTAAAATTACAATTTTGCCCCTAAACTTTTGCATATTTACATTTTTGCCCCTAGGTTCGGGATTAAACTTTATTCCTTATTCTTATGTTTTACAACATGCTGATCACTTTTCTCTTCTATGGCAACATCAAATTCTCACTCTAACATGTACTTGTGACTATTAGGTATTTTTACCGATTAAGCCCTTTTACTCGTTTTTGCTTAAAATCGAGTAGTACAAGTTGTCTAACATAATTTAAAACCCCATATTCTATCATAAAACATCAAAATACACAAATTTCACCTATGGGTATTTTTCCAAATATAAACCCTAGGTTGAATTATTGCTAACATAAGCTTAATCGAGCTACCGGATTCCAAAACGTAAAGAACATTAAAAGCGGGCTTGGAATCACTTACTATGGAGCTTGGAAGCTTGAAACAAACCCTAGCTATGGAGAACCCTTGAAATTTCGGCCTAATGAAGAAGATGGACAAAAATTGGCTTTTAATTTTGTTTTTAATTCATTTTAATAACTAAATGACCAAAATACCCTTACTACTAAACTTTCCAAAATTCATTCCATGTCCTAATTTTGTCCATGAACTTAAAATTGGTCAAATTTCTATTTAAGACCTCCTCATTAATATTCCAAAAAATTTCATACTAAAACTTCTAGAATGCAAGTTTTGCAACTTATTCGATTTAGTCCCTACTTTCAATTTAAGCACTTTAGGCATAGAATTTCATCACGAAATTTTCACACAATCATGCAATCATATCATAATCATCAAAATAATTATAAAATAATTATTTCTATCTCGGATTTGTGGTCATGAAACCACTATTCCGATTAGGCCCTAATTCGGGATATTACAGCTATGCTTGTCCTTGTTGTGCTGCGCAAACTTGTTCGAAGTGGTTGTACAATAGGAAGAAGTTCTCTTACGTGGGCCATCGTCGGTGGCTAGATGGAAATCATAAATTTAGATTTCAGAGAACTCTATTTACCGGTACTGAAGAGTACAGAGGAGCTCCTCAGCAGACCGTTGGATATGAAATCTTGTTTATGTTAAAAGATATCAACTTCAGTTATGGGAAGATGAATCAACCACCTAACAGGCAATCAAAGAGAAGATCGAGGGATGAATCCGATGATGAATCTAACGAAGAGGATGATCCTAATGAGGCAGAGTTGTGGAAAAAAAGAAGTATTTTTTTTGAGTTGCCTTATTAGGAGCATAATATTTTATGCCACAATCTTGATGTCATGCATATTGAGAAGAATGTCTGCGAGAACATAATTGGGACAATTTTGAATGTCGATGGAAAATCAAAAGACAATCTTCAGAGTCGACTTGATTTAGTTGACATGAGAATTGGCGTGATCTTCATCCTCAAGTACTTCGAATGGGAAATATCGGTTGTCGCTTTCTATTTTTTCAATGTCAAAGGAAAGAAAGAGGTCTTTTGTATGGTGTTGAAGGATATAAAGGTCCCAGATGCGTGTCGTCAAATATATCTCGATGTGTAAGTCTTAAAGATCGAAGATTATATTCATTAAAATCACATGATTACCACATCTTGATGCAAGATTTACTCCCAGTTGCTTTACTGGTCTTTGCATGTCAAAAAATGTGACGTCCTGTATAATTGAACTATCCAATATAATGAAAGCTATTTATGGCAAAGTTTTGGATGTTGAAGAACTTAAGAAAGTACAGGATCGAGCTACTTTGACTTTATGCAATTTGGAGAAGATCTTTCCACCTTCCTTCTTCACTATTATGGTGCACTAGGTAATCCATCTCCCTCAGGAAACAATACTTAGTGGACCGGTTTTTTATCGATGGATGTATCCAATAGAAATGTGCTAATTTATTTGTCAAGTATTTATTTATTCGCGTCTATACATTTAGTTACAACTTTTGATAAATATTGTATATTGTGTTTAGGTTCCTAAGCAAATTGAAATTTTATTGTCGCAATAAGCGTTATCTAGAAGGATCAATTGCTGAAGGCTACTTGGCAGAGGAGTGCATGACATTCTGTTCTAGATATTTAGAAGATGTTAAAACACGATTGAATAGACCAAATAGAAATGTTGGGCTCAATGATCATAACCTGGCCGAAACTTATTTATTCCAAAGTTATGGAGAACCAATTGGCAAAGTTGAAATTGCAGAATTAGATGATATATCGTGGATACAAGCACATCGATATGTACTTTTTCACCACGATTTAGTTGAACCGTTACGCAAGTAAGTTCTAAAATTTCCTCACATATTCGTCGTTTTGATTTGTTTATCTTCTAACCAATTACACTTGTTTTTAACATAGTAAGTACAAAAAATTTTGAGATCTCGCACGCCTCAAGATTGCAACATCGAGAGATTAATAAGTTATTCACAGAATCTTTTCATGAATGGTTAAGTCAAACAGTATGTAACTAAAGTTAATAAGTTACATATAATCCCGAAATTTAGTTAATTATTCAATTTACTTTCGATTCAATAGGTTTGGAGTGGAAAGAACGTCAATGATGAAGTTAAATGGCTTTCCCAAGGTCCGAACAGAATAATAAAAAGATATAGTGCCTTCCTCATCAATGGATACAGATTTCATACAAAGTATCGTGAGAGAATGAGGAGAACTCAAAATTGTGGAGTTGTTGTTAATTCTTCAATTACAAGTTATGCTAGTGCTAGGGACAGTAATCCGGTTGAGGGTAATGTGGAGTATTACGGACTTCTTACCGACATTATTGAGTTGGATTACTATGGCAGATGGAAAGTTGTCTTATTTCGGTGTGATTGGGCTGATGTTAATACTGCTCGAGGAATTAAATAAGATCAATTTGGTTTTACAATGTTGAATTTCTCTCGCTTGATTCACACTGGACAACAATTGATGGACGAGCCATATGTATTTTCCTCTCAAGTGAAACAAGTTTTTTATTCGAAAGATCCAACTGATGAGGGTTGGTATGTTGTACTCCGGAACACCCCTAGAGACTTGTTTGACATGGGTAATGGAAGTAGAGATGACATCATCGAAAGATCAGAAACATTACCTTTTCTAGAACAAAACTTAGATGAACATATCCCTACTACTAGTACACAACATCAATCGGTTCGACATGATGTGGATGAAGATATTTACGAATAATGATGTAGTAAGATTTTACAATTTTTTAATTATATGTAATATTATAATTTTAATCTTTGTCATGTTATATAATTTAACTATTTTATATGTACTACTATTGTTGTAATTTGTTACTAAAACTTTAACTATTTTATGTGTATTGCAGGAAAAATGCGTAGAAGAAGATTACAAGATTTAAGTATTGTCCAGAATACTCCAAATTCGGAAGAAGGAAATAGTGAACAGCAGACAGTTGTTGGATCTTCGAATGTGCCGGAGACACTTGATGAGCCTGAAGAATTTCAAAGTAATATTATGTTCATTTTACATGTGTTGACTTTTATTATTGAATTATTTGTCAATTTTAATATAATAATAGTATATCATTTTTCAGCTGAAAGTGGTGGGACGCGCAGAGTTCGAGGACGTACGCTGCTTAGAGATTTATACGACTTAGATCCTGTCGAGCGTGTTAAAGTAAGTAGAAATACTCATAGTCAGCCAGTTGGATCTGAAGCTCGACTTTTAGCAGGCTATTTGGGCATTTTAGCACGAAATGCAAATATGTTGCCCATCAACTACGAATCATGGCATCACATGCCTGATAGCAACAAAAATCAGGCTCTCGCTAATATTAAGGTAACAAAATGTGAATATAATTTATAATACTTTGGTTTAAGTTTCATTTATATTTACATTCTAAACTTATGTTTTTTTAGGAGAGATTTGCTTTATAAGTCTCCGATGATTATATCACGAAGGCATTAGGTAAAAGATGGAGAGACAATAAAAACACTTTAAAGAAACAATATTTTAAGAAAGACATAAGCCTCGAGGAAAAATTGAGAAATGTCTCGCAGGGAATGCTGAGGTATCAATGGGAAGATGCGGTTAGATTTTGGAATTCAAAGAAAGGAGAGGTATTGCGTATTTCCAAACTCTTATATATAGTGTTTACTATATACGTAATAATAATTTTATTATGTAGGACCGTGAGCGAGTTGGAACAAGTAGCTGGCAAAAACAAAAATTCACGCACATGGCAGGGTCGAGAAGTTTTACTTCTGTAGCTGAGGCCGAGGTATTATGAATTTATTAATTCTTTCAAATATTAATTGTAACACCCCGAACCCGAGACCGTCGCCGGAGTCGAACACGAGGTGTTAACAGACTTTAAACCACTTATTAGAAATTTCCCAGACAAGCTGCCAATCTGCGTGCGAGTCGCATTAAAAATCATATCTTGAGTTCTGAAACTCGAAATCCAGTTTCGTAAATTTTTCCCGAAACTAGACTCATATATCTATACGGTAGAATTTTTGTAGAATTTTTGGCTGGCCAATTGGTACAGTTTATTGGTTAAAGTCGTCCCTGTTCCTGGGTTCGACTACTCTGACCCTTGTGCATTACGACTTAGATATCTCCATTTACAGAGCTCCAATACTTATGCCGTTGGTTTCTAATGAAACTAGACTCAAAAGGGAATGTATACATATAAATCATGACTTCTAATTGTCTCTGATTAATTTAGGGTGAATTTCTAAAGTCGGGACAGGGGATCCAGAAATCGCTCTGGCCCTGTTTCACAAGAGTTTAATTATCTCCTAACATACAGCTCATATGGTCGTTTCATTTCTTCTATATGAAAATAGACTCATCGAGATTCGATTACATAATTTATTCATTATTTAATTCCATTCCTACTATTTTTAGTGATTTTTCAATCTCACGTCATCTGCTGCTGCCAGCATCATTACTAAAGCAACTATGCCTATTTCGTGATTTCTCCTTGATCTAACTAGTAATTCATCATACATATCACAAATTATGATCATGACTAGCCATGCCAAAGGCTAATCATTGTCAAACATCTCCCTACTACACTATTGCCATATCATGAATTTTAACACCAAAAATAATCAACCATGACATATGGCATAAAATCGAATTACCAAGACTTGCGACCTAACATTATAGAACCAAATCCAACCGAACATTTATGCCATTTTCGCATGGCTAAAAGTTTACATACCAAATTTCAACAAAACATATTAGCCTATACATGCCGAAATGTTCTCCTAGACCGACTAAAAAGAAGATACCAAAAGTTGCTAGCCGGTGTGATGACTTCGATGACAGTCCCGAGCATGCAAAAAGACGAGTCCAAGAAACCTAAAGTAGGTGACAAGCAAACACCGAGTGAGTATATAACTCAGAAAGTCATAAGCATTACATTGCCGTTCAGTAATAATATATCATAAGAGAAAATAAATAATAAGGGATTAAAATCCTCCATCCATACCCAAACTGTGCTATAATTCCTTAGGCATTTCGATTCGATCTCATACCAAGCCCTACTTTGATATTTCATACATTACACCATATGACATTGGATGCATTTATCTTCAAGTATAATCACCACATAGGTTCAAGACTTACCAAGCTCAATCCCAAATATAAATAAAATGTCTATTACTCATGAGCTCAAGGTGTTTACTCGTACCGCTGTCCATGATTGACTCGATAAGGCCGCACACTTAGAGCATGTATATTTATTAGAGAATGTATAATAAACCCGCACACTTAGTGCTTAATAGTCGAACTCGCGCACTTAGTGCTATATAATCAAACTCGCGCACTTAGTGCTATACAATTTGAACCCGCACACTTAGTGCCAATCTCATGATCATAAATGTTTACACCCGCACACTTAGTGCCGAAACCAACAACTCAATACATCTCACCTCATTTCTTTTTCATTCAATACTTCCATCACCCCATGCATACATGTATATATATATATATATATGTATATATTTATCATTCCATTCAGCATCATTACATAGACGTTATGACCATTTAAATTAATACAAAATATATGCTTAATGACTTACCTTGTGTTGGGTAAGACGGTTCCAACTCGGCTACTCGATGATCTTTTCTTTGCCTTTGCTTGATTCTCCCCCTTTAACTCCTTGAGCTTAATCAATAAATCAACTAGTTTAACCACCTTGCTAAATATTTATAATCCAATTACACATGCATATGTATGTTAGTATATTCGGCAACCATCCTCACTAATTACCCATTTAGTCGATTATACACATAATCAAAGGTAACCTCACGAATGGGCATACTTATGTATATATATATATATATACACTTCCGAATGGGCATCACAATTAGATTTAACACCACCTTCCTACTCAATTAGATGGCCGAATGTATGTACAATGTCAACTATAACATCATTTAAACATCTAATTTCATCTCATGAACACTTGATCGAATTTTCCTAATCTAGCATATTTTCACATCTATTTGTAACATCATGTAAATCCACATATAACTACATTTCTTAAGTTCCACATCTTAATGCCCATTATAGCCATTCTTATAGTCTAAATCTAAAAAAAAAATCAGCACATCCACCTTTCAACCATGTTAGCCGAATACTCATCCTCTTCTTAGTCCTAAATTCGGCACCTCCAACAAAGTGACTTAACAACTTCAACTTTCATGCTAACATAACAAGCAATTTAACACATGCATATAACTAACATGTTAATAGCATCAAGGTATCAACTAAAATTTTTAAGCTTCTTAGTCAAAGCCTAACTCTCCGACAACCCCAAATCCAACCATGGGATAGATAGAATTTAGACTCATCACCCAAAGGTTGTGTAAACTTCCAAAAATATCATTGAACATACCTTGATCTAAAGGACCACCTTGGCCGAATCTTGCTTCCTCTTCTTCCTCTAGTTACGACAATTGCAAAAGAAAGAAAACATGAACACTCCTTCTTCCCTCCTTATTAAGCATTCAAACTCCCTCATTTTCATGCCACAACATCAAACACTCCTCCTAGATACAAGCAATGGCCGAACTTCTTCAAAATTTTTCTCCCTTTCTTTTTCTTGGTTTTTCGGCTAGGAGATGGCAAGTATGAACACCCTTTTTTTTTGTTCACTTTCCTATTATTATTCCCATCATTTGTTAACTAAAAAAACATATTAAATTAGAATGAGTGGAGCATCATCACTCCTTGGCCGGCCACCATGTATTTTATGGGTAATTTGACATGCAAAGCCATGCTTCCTCTCCCTATTATTAATTACTCCTTATAATTCATCTATCATCTTTTCTAACTTCGTCAACTAGGTCCTTTTCGAATTAATTCACATTCCTAAAGCTAATATTAAACATTTAATTTCTCATATATTCACTGTCACACAAAATTTATGTAATTAAAACACAAAATAAATTTTGGCTCGGTAATGTGGTCTCGAAACCACATTCACTGTGGTCTAATTAGGGTTGTCACAACTCTCCCCCACATAAGAAATTTTCGTCCCCAAAAATCTTACCGGTGAATAATTTTGGATATCGATCGTTCATAGAGTCCTCAAGTTCCCAAGTGGCTTCTTCAATTCCGTGTTTATGCCACAACACCTTCATTAATGGGATTTTGTTATTTCGCAACTCTTTTACTTCACGCATCAAAAGGCGAACCGGTTCTTCTTCATAACTCAAGTTAGGCTGAATCTCAATCTCAGATGGAGTGATTACGTGCGACGGGTCGGACCTATATCGTCGAAGCATCGAGACATGGAAAATGTTGTGAATCTTTTCAAGCTCAGGGGGCAAAATTAATCGGTATGCAACTGGTCCAACTCGTTCGGATACTTCATACGGACTGATGAACCTCGGACTTAGTTTGCCCTTACGACCAAATCTAAGCACCTTCTTCTAGGGTGAAACTTTGAGAAATACTTTGTCTCCAACCTGATATTCAATGTCTTTTCTTTTCGAATCCGCATACGACTTTTGGCGATCCGAAGCGGCTTTCAAACTTTCACGAATTACTCGAACTTTCTGCTCAGCATCCTTAATCAAATCAACCCCAAAAATTTTACTTTCACTAAGTTCAGTCCAAAATAATGGGGTACAGCATTTACGACCGTATAAGGCCTCGTAAGGTGCCATCTTAATGCTTGATTGAAAGCTATTGTTGTAAGCAAATTCAATCAAAGGCAAATATCTTTCCCATGAACCACAAAACTCTAAAACGCAACATCTCAACATATCCTCGAGTATCTGAATTATTCGTTCAGATTGGCCATCAGTCTGGGGATGAAATGCGGTGCTAAAATGCATCTTAGTACCCAACGCTTCTTGTAACTTTTTCCAAAATCGCGATGTAAATCTTGGATCTCTATCCGACACGATAGAAATAGGTACCCCATGCAATCGAACAATTTGGGAGATGTATAATTTCGCCAATTTATCGGCGAAAAATCATGCAGACAGGATAAAATGAGCAGACTTGGTCAATCTATCAACGATAACCAGATTGCATCTTTCTTGCTTGATGACAATGGCAATCCAGATACAAAATCCATCGTTACCGATCCCACTTCCATTCGGTATCATGATCGGTGAAGTAATCCCGACGGCATTTGATGTTCCGCTTTTACTTGTTGGCATATCAAACACCTTGAAACAAATTCAGAAATGTCTCGTTTCATACCGGGCCACCAAAATTGACGTTTTAGGTCATTGTACATTTTAGTACTACTGGTGGTGACATTCGATTCTTGTGAGCCTCGTCCAAAATCATCGAAATAAGTTCAATTTCTTGGAACACATAATCGACCTCGAACGTCAAGCAATCATTGTCGTCAATCCAAACTCGATTCCTCATTCAAGCACATTCATTTCGTTTAGTGACCAATTCAGCGTCGACTTTCTGGGATTCAAGTATTTGACGAATCAATAATGGTTTGGCCTCTAATTCAGCTACTAGCACCCCATCGGGTGAGACGGACAAGTGAGCATTCACCGCTCTCAAAGCAAACAGTGCTTTTCGACTTAAAGCATCGGCAACCACGTTAGCCTTTCCCGGGTGATAATCAATAACAAGTTCATAGTCTTTCAACAACTCAAGCCAACGTCTTTGTCGCAGATTTAGATCTCTTTGAGTCATCAAATATTTAAGACTTTTGTGGTCCGAATAAATATGACACCTTTCCCCAAACAAGTAATGCCGCCATATTTTCAGGGCGAACACTATGGCCGCCAATTCGAGATCATGGGTTGGATAGTTTCTCTCATGCGGCTTTAATTGTCTCGACGCGTAAGCCACAACTCGACCTTCTTGCATCAACACACAACCTAGCCCAAGTAAGGATGCATCACTATAAATGACAAACTCTTTGCCGGACTCCGTTGTACTAGCACTGGAGTTTCGGTTAAACAGGTCTTTAGTCGATCCAAACTCTTCTGACAGTATTCTGTCCATTCAAACTCAACATCTTTTTTGGAGTAGTTTCGTCAACGGTGCAGCTATCATCGAGAAACCCTTTACAAACCGTCGGTAGTATCCGGCAAGTCCCAAAAAGCTCCTAACTTCAGTAACATTCCTCGGAGGTTTCCAATCGAGTATGGCCGAAATTTTGTTCAGATCCACTTTAACACCCAATGCGGACACCACGTGCCCCAAAAAGCTAACCTCTTTCAACCAAAATTCACATTTACTGAATTTTGCGTATAACTGCTTGTCTCGCAAAATCTGTAATACTAACCTCAAATGCTCGGCGTGTTCGGCTTCACCTTGTGAGTAAACTAAAATATCATCAATAAACACAACCACAAATCGATCCAAGTATGGCCTGAATACTCGATTCATTAAATCCATAAATACCGCAGGGGCATTAGTGAGTCCAAACGGCATCACTAAGAATTCGTAGTGACCGTACCTCATTCTAAAAGCGGTTTTGGGTATGTCCGAGTCTCAACCCTCAACCGATAATAACCGGATCTCAAATCTATCTTGGAAAATACCGAGGCTCCTTTAATTGATCAAACAAATCATCAATACGTGGCAACGGTATTTATTCTTTATGGTCACTTTATTCAACCGACGATAGTCGATGCACAATCTCATGGTTCCATCCTTCTTTTCACAAACAATACGGCACGCCCATGGAGAAAAACTCGATTCGAGCGAAACCTCTATCCATCAATTCTTGCAATTGAACTTTCAATTCCTTTAATTCATTAATGCCATACGATACGAGGCTATTGAGATTGGCGTGGTACCAGGTACAATCTCGATGCCGAATTCCACCTCTCGAACCGGTGGTAACCCCGGTAACTCCTCAAGAAAAACATCTGAATACTCACAAACCACTGGTACTGATTCAAGTTTCCTTTCCATCTCTTTGCTATTAAATACATACGCAAGGTATGTTTCACACCTCTTTTCTCATATCACTGAGCGATCATTGAAGATATTATCGCTGGCACCCCCTTCAAATCGGTAGACTCAACTCGGACTACCTCATCATGTGCACTCCTCAAATCGATGGTTTTTCTTTTGCAGTTCACCACTGCATCATGTACGGTCAACCAATCCATACCAAGAATGACATCAAATTCGTCAAACGGTAAAAGCATCAAATCGGTAAAAACAGATTCTCTGATTATTAGAGGGCATCTCTTACACACTTTATCAACAAGTGCGTATTGACCCAAAGGGTTTGACACTGAATTACGAACTCAGAGACTCAATAGGTAGAGTCTTCTATGGATGCTAAGGTTTCACATACATATGGTGAGTAGAGCGGGGTCAATCAATGCAATCACATTAGTATCAAAGAGAGTGAAAGTACCATGATGACGTCGGGGAGGATGCCTCCTCTTGTGCGCGAATGGCATATGCTCTAGCAGAGTACTGGTCTCGGCTCGAACAGTAGTATCGAGGCCCCCTCTCGACTACCACCCCTACCTCCTAAAATTCTCGGTGGTCTACCTCTAGTTGTCACTCCACTAGGTCTTGCACCTTGTATTTTATTCTTCTCATCAAGCTCCGTGCAATCTCTAATGAAGTGGTCCTTCGAACCGCATCCGTAACAGGCCCTGTTAGTAGACTTACCCCAACATTCACCTAGGTGTCGTCTTCCACATTGGGGGCATTCAGGTTTCTCTTGACGATTATTGCCCACACTAGCTACCGAAGTAGCTCGGGAGTCCGTCGATGGTCGTGCTCGATGGAAATTCCGCGATCGTCCTCGACTTACTAGTGTCCTCCCCGAACTTCTTTACGGTACCGAGAACGGAGCTTTACCGTCGATCTTTTACGATAGTCTCTAGCTTCAAATTCACCTTCTTCTTCTCCTTTCCAAGTTCTTCCGCCTTGCGTGCTCATTCGACTAGTGTTACGAACTCCTTTATCTCCAAAATACCCACTAGTAGCTTTAAACCTTCATTCAATCCTTCTTCAAATCTTTTGCACATAGCAACCTCATCGGCCACACACTTAGGGCATACCGGCATTTGAGTCTTACGAACTCATGTTCAGATTCGACATCTTGTCATACGACCTTGCTTGAGTTCCAAGAATTCTTACGTTTTGATCGATGAACCGTTGACTAATATACTTCTTTCAAATTCGTTTGAAAGAAATCCCAAGTAACTCGTTCGTTTGGGACTATGGAAATCAAGGTCCTCCACCAATAGTAGGCTGAGTCCCACAACAAGGATATAGCACACTTTAGACATTCATTGGGTGTGCATGACAGTTCATCAAACACCCGAATGGTGTTATCAAGCCAGAACTCGGCCCTTTTGGCATCATTAGTAAATATGGCCCTAAACTCCTCAGCCCCGCGCTTCCTAATCAAGTCTACAGGTGGCTTACTCAGCCTCACAGATCGATGAATCGATGGCATTACGGCTCTTGGGGTGGATTATTCAAATTCGGAATTGTTGGACACCGGATTGGTTCGGGCATATTGCGTGACCCACTCATTCATCATGGTAAAGAAGGCTTGTTTAGCCCCTCACCTTGATTATTCGCAGATGACCGAGGTTCAACAAGCGACGTCCCTTGTGCAGAGCAGCCGCTACACTTTCAACTTCATCTCGCCAAGGTTCTCTCTACACCGGATCCATTTACTAATCAAAACAAAAATTTAACCGTCAAGTCATCACACATTTAAACATTAACATTATGGCATGTATAGCTAGACTCATACGTGCTATGGTAGTCCTAGAACCGACTAAACCATAGCTCGATACCAATTAAATTGTAACACCACGAACCCGAGACCGTCGTCGAGTCGAACACGAGGTGTTAACGGACTTCAAACCACTCATTAGAAATTTCCCGCATAAGTCGCCAATCTGCGTGCGAGTCGCATTAAAAATCATATCTTGAGTTCGAAACTCAAATCCAGTTTCGTAAATTTTTCCCGGAACTAGACTCATATATCTATACGGTAGAATTTTTGTAGAATTTTTGGCTGGCCAATTGGTACATTTTATTGGTTAAAGTCGTTCCTATTCCTGGGTTCGACTACTATGACCCTTGTCCATTACGACTTAGATATCTCCATTTACAGAGCTCCAATACTTATGCTGTTGGTTTCTAATGAAACTACACTCAAAAGGGAATGTATACATATAAATCATGACTTCTAATTGTCTCTGATTAATTTAGGGTGAATTTCTAAAGTCGGGACAGGGGATCCAGAAATCGCTCTGGCCCTATTTCACAAGAGTTTAATTATCTCCTAACATACAACTCATATAGTGTTTCATTTCTTCTATATGAAAATAGACTCATCGAGCTTCGATTACATAATTTATTCATTATTTAATTCCATTCCTACTATTTTTAGTGATTTTTCAATCTCACGTCATCGCTGCTACAAAGATCTGTTACTAAAGCAACTATGCCTATTTCGTGATTTCTCCTTGATCTAACTAGTAATTCATCATACATATCACAAATTATGATCATGACTAGCCATGCCAAAGGCTAATCATTGTCAAACATCTCCCTACTACACTATTGCCATATCATGAATTTTAACACCAAAAATAATCAACCATGACATATGGCATAAAAATCAATTACCAAGACTTGCGACCTAACATTATAGAACCAAATCCAACCGAACATTTATGCCATTTTCGCATGGCTAAAAGTTTACATACCAAATTTCAACAAAACATATTAGCCTATACATGCCGAAATATTCTCCTAGACCGACTAAAAAGAAGATACCAAAAGTTGCTAGCCGGTGTGATGACTTGATGATGATCCCGAGCACGCAAAAAGACGAGTCCAAGAAACCTAAAGTAGGTGACAAGCAAACACCGAGTGAGTATATAACTCAAGAAGTCATAAGCATTACATTGTCGTTCAAGAATAATATATCATAAGAGAAAATAAATAATGCGGATTAAAATCCTCCATCCATACCCAAACGTGCTATAATTCCTTAGGCATTTTGGTTCGATCTCATACCAAGCCCTACTTTGATATTTCATACATTACACCATATGACATTGGATGCATTTATCTTCAAGTATAATCACCACATAGGTTCAAGACTTACCAAGCTGAATCCCAAATATAAATAAAATGTCTATTCCTCATGAGCTCAAGGTGTTTACTCGTACCGCTGTCCATGATTGACTCGATAAGGCCGCACACTTAGAGCATGTATATTTATTAGAGAATGTATAATAAGCCCGCACACTTAGTGCTTAATAGTCGAACTCACGCACTTAGTGCTATATAATCAAACTCGCGCACTTAGTGCTATACAATTTGAACCCGCACACTTAGTGCCAATCTCATGATCATAAATGTGACAGCCCAAAATTGACCCTAGACGGGATGTGGTTTCGGGACCACAAAACCGAGGCATAAAAATAATTTAAAATTTATTGTGATGCCTATGATATGTGTTAAATTGTGTGTGACATTTTTGATGATTTGATTTAGTGTTATAAAGGTGAATTTCACTAGAAAGGACTTGTGTGAGAAAACTTAGAAATGAGATAGGCAAATGTTGAAGTGGCCTATTGATGCATACTAGGAAATGTTGTCCTTGCATGTCAAATTTCCCAAATTTGACTATAGTGGCCGCCAAGGTGGGTATGATGGGCAAGGAAAACATGTTTCCAACATGTTTGGTTAGTGAGTTATGTATGAAGGAATATAATAAAATTAGCATAAAAAATGAACAAAAAAAGAAGAAAGATGAGCATGGATGCCCCCTTGTTGCGTGAGTAGAGGAAAAGAAAGGAGAAATTTTGTTCATCCATTTTCACTTCTTGGCCGAAAATACTAAGGAAAAGGGGAGGATTTTTGCTTCATGCTTGGTTTAGAAGAGAACTAGAAGGAGATTTGGCTATACTTGCATCAATATTAAGGTATGTTTGAGGTGGTGTCATGAGATTCATGCTTGTTTTGGTTGCTTACTTGATGTGCATGTTAGCCATGGTTCAAATCCTTGTTATGCCATGAAAATGGTATTTAGCCAAGGTTGATATTGTGTTGAAACTATTGCATGCTAAATGTGAAGCTTGCTATTGATGCATGTAATGATGGATTAACTACTCTTGAAATTTCTTTTTAGTATTCTTGAGTAGGGCATTGAGTCCTTTGTTTAACCATGACAAAAAAATTTTAAAAGGGCATGGTGTGTGAGGTATTCGGCCATGGTATGCTCATGAGCATGGTTTATGCTTCTTGCATGATATTAAAAAATTTGTGTTTTGAATGGTTATGGACACCTTAAAATTGACCTTGCACCTATGTGTGGATATATGTTTGCACATGATGTTTTGGTTATGAAGTAAATGATAAATGTGTTTGTTTAAAAAAATAAATTGTTGGAGAATGTTTGTAAAATTTCAAGTATATTCGGCCATTGGGTGAGTATGTAAGTGATGTTGAATCAAGTTTTTGGTGCATATTTGGTGATGTGTATAATCGACCAAATGGGTGATTAGTAAAAAAATGGTTGCCGAATATACAAGCATACATATGCATGTGTAGTTGAATTATGAATGTTTAGCAAGATGGTTAAACTAGTTGATTTATTGATTAAGCTCAAGGAGTTAAAGAAGGAGAATCAAGCAAGGGAAAGACGAAGGTCATTGAGTAGCCGACTTGGACTGTTTTACCCAACACAAGGTAAGTCATTAAGCATATATTTGGTGTTGATGTAAATGACCATAATATATACACAATTGTGTTTAAATGAGTTGATGTGTAAATGGAAATGTATGTGTATGGAATGATGCCATTGTTGAATGTATAAAGGCAGCAAAATGCATAAGGTATTGGTCTCGGCACTAAGTGTGCGGGTATAAATGGACACGGTGACAAGATTGGCACTAAGTGTGCGGGTTTAAAATTGTACAGCACTAAGTGTGCGAGTTTGATTATATAGCACTAAGTGTGCGAGCTGAAAATTATATAGCACTAAGTGTGCGAGCTGAAAATATATAGCACTAAGTGTGCGGATTCACTATATGCTCTTGTATTACAATTGGCACTGAGTGTGCGACATTATCGAGTTAATTCGGACAGCGGATCGGGTAAGTACCTTGAGCTCATGACGAATAGGCAATACGTTCATGCTCGGGGTTGAGCTTGGTAAGCTTGAAATCTATGTGATGATTGCAATTGTATGATTGTGGTGCGAATGAGTTGGTGTGTAAAATGCCTCAAATATCTTATTGTATAGAATATGAAATGTGGATGTATGACTTGGTATGAGATTGAACCGAAAGGTCCGAGGAATTATGGTATAGTTTCGATATGGATGAAGTACCTAGCCTCGTTTATTGTTTGATGTTGCGAAAACTTTATTAATGGATGGTTGATGAATGCTTATGACTTACTGAGTTATAAACTCACTCGGTGTTTTCTTGTCACCCATTTTAGGTCTCTTGGACTCGATTGTCGCGTGCTCGGAACCGTCGTTGAAGTCATCACACCGGCTGGAAACCTTTTGGTATTATCTTCGTAGTTGAACTAGGAGAACAATTGGCATGTATAGGCTATTATGTTTTGTTGAATTGTGGGTTGTAAACTTTAAGCCATGTGAAAATGGCCTATGTGGTCGCCGAGTGGGATGCTAGAACCTATAGCCACGAGTCTTAGAAACTTTAATTTTGATAAGGTGGCCATAAATTGTGTCATGTATGATGGATGATTAGTAAGGCCAAGGAAAGATTCATGAAATTGGCATAGTCTACTGCAGTAACTGTTGCTGACAGCAGCAGTGAGATGAGATTGAAAAATCACTAAAAATAGTAGAAGTAGAATTAAATAGTGAATAAATTATGAAATTGAACCTTGATGAATCTATTTTTATATGGACAAAACGAAACGACCATATGAGCAGTATACTGAGAGATATTAGAGTTCTCGTGAGACAGGGCCCGAACGGTTTCTGGGTCCCCTGTCGCGACTTTGAAAATTTACTATAAATTATCCAGAAATAATTAGAAGTCATGCCTTATATGTGCAGATTCCATTTTGAGTCTAGTTTCTTTAGAAACAAACGGCACCAGTATTAAAGCCCTGTACAGAGAGATATTCAAGTTGTAACACGCGAAGGTCAGTGTAGTCGACCCCTGTAACATGGGTGACTTTAACTAATAAACTGTACCAATTTGCCAAACCAAAAATTCTAGAAATAAATCTAGGGATGGATATATGAGTCTAGTTTTAGGGAAAATTTACGGAACTGATTTTCGAGTTCTGGAACTCGAGATATGATTTTTAAGGTGATAGTGACGCAGTTAGCTAGCCTGCCTGGAACTGAAATCAATTATTGTCAAGAGAGAAAAAAGGGAAGTAAGCCCGGTAACACCACGTGTTCAAATCCGATGACGGTCACGGGTTTGGGGTGTTACAATAAATGTTTACACCCGCACACTTAGTGCCGAAACCAACAACTCAATACATCTCACCTCCTTTCTTTTTCATTCAATACTTCCATCACCCCATGCATACATGTATATATATATATGTATATATTTATCATTCCATTCAGCATCATTACATAGACGTTATGACCATTTAAATTAATACAAAATATATGCTTAATGACTTACCTTGTGTTGGGTAAGATGGTTCCAACTCGGCTACTCGATGATCTTTTCTTTGCCTTTGCTTGATTCTCCCCCTTTAACTCCTTGAGCTTAATCAATAAATCAACTAGTTTAACCACCTTGCTAAATATTTATAATCCAATTACACATGCATATGTATGTTAGTATATTCGGCAACCATCCTGACTAATTACCCATTTAGTCGATTATACACATAATCAAAGGTAACCTCACGAATGGGCATACTTATGTATATATATATATATATATATACACTTCCGAATGGGCATCACAATTAGATTTAACACCACCTTCCTACTCAATTAGATGGCCGAATGTATGTACAATGTCAACTATAACATCATTTAAACATCTAATTTCATCTCATGAACACTTGATCGAATTTTCCTAATCTAGCATATTTTCACATCTATTTGTAACATCATGTAAATCCACATATAACTACATTTCTTAAGTTCCACATCTTAATGCCCATTATAGCCATTCTCATAGTCTAAATCTAAAAAAATCGGCACATCCACCTTTCAACCATGTTAGCGAATACTCATCCTCTTCTTAGTCCTAAATTCGCACCTCCAACAAAGTGACTTAACAACTTCAACTTTCATGCTAACATAACAAGCAATTTAACACATGCATATAACTAACATGTTAATAGCATCAAGGTATCAACTAGAATTTTTAAGCTTCTTAGTCAAAGCCTAACTCTCCGACAACCCCAAATCCAACCATGGGATAGATAGAATTTAGACTCATCACCCAAAGGTTGTGTAAACTTCCAAAAATATCATTGAACATACCTTGATCTAAAGGACCACCTTGGCCGAATCTTGCTTCCTCTTCTTCCTCTAGTTACGACAATTGCAAAAGAAAGAAAACATGAACACTCCTTCTTCCCTCCTTATTAAGCATTCAAACTCCCTTATTTTCATGCCACAACATCAAACACTCCTCCTAGATACAAGCAATGGCCGAACTTCTTCAAAATTTTTCTCCCTTTCTTTTTCTTGGTTTTTCGGCTAGGAGATGGCAAGTATGAACACCCTTTTTTTTTGTTCACTTTCCTATTATTATTCCCATCATTTGTTAACTAAAAAAAACATATTAAATTAGAATGAGTGGAGCATCATCACTCCTTGGCCGGCCACCATGTATTTTATGGGTAATTTGACATGCAAAGCCATGCTTCCTCTCCCTATTATTAATTACTCCTTATAATTCATCTATCATCTTTTCTAACTTCGTCAACTAGGTCCTTTTCGAATTAATTCACATTCCTAATGCTAATATTAAGCATTTAATTTCTCATATATTCACTATCACACAAAAATTTATGTAATTAAAACACAAAAATAAATTTTTGGCTCGGTAATGTGGTCTCGAAACCACATTCCGACCAGAGTCTAATTAGGGTTGTCACATTAATAACTTTCTATTATTAAATAATATTTTACTAATATATTGTAGGAAGTCAAATCCGGACAAAAAGTTGGACGCCTTCAGCTTTTTGAAATTACGCATAGGAAGAAAGATGGATCTCCTATGACATCCGAAGCTGGAGAAATTATGGTATATTTACTTAATAATATTTGATTTATTCTAAATATTTATAATCTTTAATTATAATTGTTTAATTCAATTCATTATTAGTAGTTTTAAATAATGTTAAGTTATGTTGCATTCCTTTTTATTATATATTTCGTTTCTAACTCTTTAATTGATTTTTTAGGAGAAACTAAAGGAGAAGAAGGCGGAATATGAAGCGATTGCTTCGAGTGATAGTTCTGTTAATCTTGAGAACATTGATAACAGAATTATCACTGAAGTTTTGGGTCTTGAAAGGTACGGTCGGGTTCGATTTCAAGGATCCGGTGTTACCCGACCCAATATTTTGGATCCACTCAAACAATACATGCCTTCCTAAGTCAAGCTCAAGTCAAGTTCGAGGTTAAGAGACCAGATAGCTCGGATGCAAGTGAACACGGTTGAGAAAATTACCGAGGTTCAACGAAAATATGAAGAACTCCAGCAACAACTTAGAGCGGAGGCAGTAGAGAGGGAGGCAACGGCTGCAGCGAGAGAGGCAGAAGCACGAGCGATGGTAGCAGAGCAGAGCAAAAAGTACGATGATCTCCAACTACGACTTCAAGAGATGATGCATATGTTTCAAAGAATCGCAAAAGCCGCCATCTTAGACATTAGTTTTCTTATTGTAAGAATGTTTTAAGTTTTGTCACGTTTAACATTATTGTAAGAATATTTTAAATTATACTTTATTTATTAATTATATCATATATCTTTAGTTAAATTTGAAGTATAATTTAGAATTAATGTTTTTGGTTGTATTTTTTATGCTAAATTTGCTGTTTTTGGTTGCATTTTATACTATATTTGTTGTATTTGGTTGGATTTTAATGCAGGAAGGGCTGGATATTGGTGAAAAAAAATATTGCAAATCTGCCAAAATTAGCGGCGTTTGTGGGAAAAGTGCCGCTAAAAGCCGTGACTTTTAGCGGCGCTTTACCCACAAACGCTGCTAAAAGCCGTGACTTTTAATGGCGCTTTACCCACAAACGCCGCTAAAAGCCGTGGCGGCGCTTTTCATACAAATGCCGCTAAAAAGCATGACTTTTAGCGGCGCTTTACCCACAAACGCCGCTAAAAGCTGTGACTTTTAGCAGCGCTTTGCCCAAAAATGCCGCTAAAATCCTTGACTTTTAGCGGCGTTTTTTTCAATAAACGCCACAAATTTTTGTGGCGTTACCTATAACGGCGTTTTTTGCGGCCTTTTTAAAAGCGCCGCTAAAAGTCTATGTTCTTGTAGTGATAGCCATGTACAAACACTTAATTTTATCTAAGCTTTTGGTTTTGATTAATTTACCTTTGAGTAAAGTGTTTATGTGAATTTATATGGTAAATTAATCTTATTTAATTTTAAATTTGGAAATCAAATTAAATCTTAATTTAGTTTTTGAGTTAATTTTTAAATTTAAGGCAAAAAATTTCAAATTTATAAGTAGGGGCTAAATTAAAATTTTGACTTTGACTTATGAGGTCCGAATGCAATTTTTAAGGAATTTTTTTACGTTAAAATGGAATTTTTTAGAATGATAATTGAGAGCCAATTTAAATTTCTTGCTTCAAATTTTGGGGTCCAAAATGAAATTTTTTAAAAAAAAATTTTGGATTAAGGACTTAATTGAATACAGTATAAGTTTTTAGGTTAATTTAAAAATTTTAATATGAATGAGAAATATTTAAATATCCACTTATGGGTCTTCAAAATTGCCAAAATGAAAATTAAATAAGCTAGGGATATTACAACGCTCTGTGTGGTTTAACTTTCTTTTTTTTAATTATTTTTAATTAATTGATTTCTAATTAATTTGACCTTTTAATCAATGCTTACAAATAAAGTTTATTTAATTTTAATCATTTAACACATTACCTTTGACAAAATAGAAAAAGGTTATGATTATAAAAATCACTATATTTAATTATTTCCTTTCCTTTTCAGCGTTTAACCAAACAAAAATACTTAAATTTACTTCACTTTACAAATTAATATGTAATAATTTCCTTTCTTTAACTTTTTCTTATTTTACTTTCTTGTCCTTTACAATTATCAATCCAAATATAGTGTTAATCAAATTTAATAACTAACAAAAATATTTCATAAAATATAACTAACTAAAATTTAACACAAAAATATAAAGAAAAAAAATTAATTTTAAATATTAATTTAAGACAAAACTTGTTTTTGAAAGAAAGACTAGGCTTTATTCAGGAAAAAAAAACTCCCACTGAGCCCAGACCCAATAAGTATCAAACGGTCCAAAACTGAACATAACTAGCCTAGTAAATGAAATGACCGCCCCCATCCCTTGATAGGCATTACACTGACTTACGGTTTACATTTCCCAAAAAGTTTCCTGTTTTGAAAGCCCCTATTATGCAGAGAAATCAGAATGCAATAAAGAAACTGAAAACATCTTTCTTCTTTTCCAGGACTTCAAATTTCTCTCTGATTTTCTCAGTCCGGCTGTCACGCCCATTCGTTTTCCATCGTCTGTCTTGCGTGGCTCGGAACATTGTCTTCCAGGTAAGAAACTTCTCCAGAATTCAAACATCCCTTTGCTAAAAGATGGGCTAATTGATTTTCCGAGCGATTGATATGTTGATTGAAATGAAAGAAAACCTGTTCATCTCCTGTTTAATGTTGCGAATATAACCGCTTATTACAGATCTGTCATGTATGTTGGTGTTGCATTTCTTTACTATTGAAAGGGAGTCTCCCTCTATGATTATTTCTGAAAAACCCATTTCTGAGCTTGTTCTTATTGCCCATAAACACGCGAGTGCTTTTGCTGCAAACGCGGTACCCACCTCAGGATGTTGGATCGTCCGTGAAAATAAGACTTTTCCTTGATTGTTTTTAGCAACAATTCCCGTTTCCGATCTGGAATTCCCCTCAACAAAGGCCGCGTCAAAATTGATTTTGATTCTTCCTTCGCTTGGCGGTACCCATCTCCTTACTCCTCTTCGGTTAGTGACTACCCTTTCTCCCCAATCTCTAGTTCTTTAATGTAGCAAGAAATAGAGTTGACAGTCTCTCTGCCTGATGTACTGACTCTTTCGTGCAACTTTTTATTTCTTTCTATCCAGGCTCTACAGTGCCACTCAGAGAACTCGTCCTCTAGTAGCGGAACAGCCGTTGAAAACCCGGGTAAGCCATTCAAAAAAATCCTGGTCTGTCGCTGATATGATATCATGAAAACCCAGTAACCCTCATAACTCTTTTGAAACAGGGCAGCCACGAAAGACGTGGTCAACATTCTCGACATCAATCCTGCATCTTGGACATAATAGATTTGACACAAGTCGTTTATAATACAAATCTGAAAAAGTAGGACCTCTACGTCCATGATCTTTCTGCCACTTAAACCTCGCAACAATATTTTCCATCTCCCCGCATAAGGATTTTGGCAATAAGAAACATGCCATAAAATATGTCGGTATGGCTTGTAAAACTGATTTTATGAATATTTCCTTTCCCCCATGGGAGAGAAAACGAGTACTCCACCCGTCAATTTTCTTTTTCATTCTATCCTTCAAATCTCTTGAATGAGACATTTATTTCTTCCCACCACATTTGGGAGGCCTAGGTAACTTTTTGGATTATTTGAGTAACGAACTACCGGTTGCATTGCTAATTGCGTCCTAATCCCCTTAGGAATATTTGCATTGTAAAAAATTGTAGATTTATTTAGATTAGCACATGAGTGCAAAAAATTGTAGATTTATCAAGATTAACACATTGGTTTGAACATGCTTTATATTCTTTTAAAACCTGTTTTGATACAAAAATCTCCCTGTCTGAGGCTTCCCCGAAAAGTAAATTTCCCCGAAAAGTACATAGTATATGCAAATAACAAATGTGAGAGGCCCATTCCTACTCGCCTTTACCCCTTTTATCCCTTTTGTAAGACCTTCACAAACTGCCAATTGCATGAGCGTTGATAATCCCTCACTACATATAAAGGGGTCTATAATCCCTCATTACATTTAACGGTAAGGGACTCAACGAGTCTCATTGTCTTAAACCCTTGGTGGGTTTAAAAAATTATCCCAAAATCTTATTAATGCTAATTGAATAAGAGATCGTCGAGACACACTTCATTACTATCTCCACTTAGGTTTGTGCAAAACCCGTTTTTTCCATCATTGCTCTTAGGAATTCTCATTCGACACGATCTTATGTTTTACTCATGTCTAACTTTAAGGCCATAAAGCCTTTTCACCCCATTCGTTCGTTTATTCTTAAGAGTATGGAGTATCTTGTAGGCAACCAACACATTATCTAAAATCCGACGTACTAGTATAAACGCACTTTGCGCACTATCAATACAAACATTCATAGTGTTTTGAAATTGATTTGCCACCATTTTTGCGATAATCTTATATAAAACATTACATAAGTTAATGGGCATAAATTTTGACATGCTGGTTGTGTTAGGGACTTTTGGTATGAGAACATTATTTGTAATATTCACACGATTAAGTTTCTTATCGGCATTCAAAACCCCAAAACAAAAGTTGCTTATATCCATTCCTACAATGTGCTAGTAGCGTTGATAAAATAATGCTGGAAAGCCATCCAAACTTGGTGCCTTTGCTAGGCCTATATCATGCAAAGCCGCAGACTTCATCTGTGCAAGTCCCTGTTAACAATATATTTCATTAGAAATGCACTTTCCAATCCCGGATAATAAATGTGTGAAATCACTCACTCCTTTCGTCGTAAATAACTCTTCAAAGAAATCCCTTGCAACTTTTAACATCTCCGTCTTCTTTTTTGTAACCTTTCTATCCTCATACTCCAAACCATTTATTTTATTCGTCTTTCTTCTTTGAGAGGCATACTTGTGGAAAAAAGTCGTATTTTTGTCTCCAAACTTTATCCAATTAATTCGCGCTCTTTGTTCCCAAAAGGCCTTAACTTTATGAATCTCTCAGTTTAATAGGATTTTTGTGTCAATGAGATTTGCCAAATTGTTATCAGTCCGATCTGAAGCTAGTAATATTTCTAGTCTCCTTATCAAAGACTTTTTCAAACCATGCTTCATGCCTTGTATTCGACAATCCAATTTCCCAACTCAACTTGAAGAGTTTCAAGTTTAACAAGAAGATCCCCTTTACACGATTCCCAGATACGCTTAATAACTTCTTCACAAGATTCCTTTCTTGTCCACCAAGCTTCAAAACGGAACTTTACATCACCTTTTAAATTTGTAATCGTATCTATATGGACTAATAAAGGACAATGATCTGAGAAAGCGTGGGATAAATGTTGAATACTAGCAATTAGAAAACGATCTAACCAACTAACATTTGTCACTCCTCTATTTAACTGTTCTCAAATGTTTGTCTTTGGTAGATTCCTCTCTCCCATGTAAACCAATTTTCAAAATATCCAATATCCATTAGTCGACAAATTTCTAATACATTCCGAAAAGTTTTCATTCGCCTTTCAACCCTTGGTACCCCTCTCTCATTGCAAGAGTACACGATTTCGTTGAAATCCCCACAGACAAGCCATGAAATATCCTGATAGATCTCCAGATTTCTAAGAATGTTCCATGAATCGCTTTTATCCTAAACAAACGGGGCTTCAAAAAAACTTGTAAATCTCTAATCTCCTTCTCCTCATCTCCTTTTATTACTACATCAACCTGGTTCATTGAGAAACTACGTAAACTGACAAATGCGTCTTCCTTACATGCTAAACATAGAACCTTTCGAGAACCATCAATCCTCACCTTAATCTGCATCTTCTCCTTATTGCTTCTATACTCCTACCATTCAGTTTGGTCTCCATAACCAATTGAGGATTTGATGTCTTTAGCGCGTGCCGAAGTCCTGTAATAGCCCGTGAGCTCCCCAACCTACGAATGTTCCAACTTAGGAGTTTCATTGTGATCGGGGTGGTTTGCCCTCTGGTAGCTGTCGATAAATAGTTAGATTTTATGATTACCCTTCCATCACTTCCTTTTCTTGCGTCATTAGCCCCAAAACCTCTATGGGGACCACCTTCCCTATGTGGCCCTTTTTTCCCTTCACCCGTCAAATATTGTTCCTCCGAGTCATGCTCTATGTCTACTTGGCCAAATACGCCTCTCAATTCTCCTTCCAAATTAATCCCTAAAATTAGGTTTACCAATTTTGCCATTATTCCTCCATTCCTGTTACCTCATCTTTTTAACAAAAAACTGATCATTGCTAAAGCCCTTTTCGATTGGGCCTGTATGGATAAATCCCATCTTATATTGGTGACATTTGTTTTAGACTCCATCCTAATTTGGAAGAATGAATCACTATGACCCAAATACCTACAATAGAAACAGAACAATGTTAGTCGTTCGTACTTAAAATTGATATAGGAGCAAATACTTGATGCAAACATCAATTTCTTTTTCCTTTTTAATGGTCGTCGCACGTTAATCCATACTCGAATTCTCATATAATTAATAAAACCCCGTTCTAGACTTTTTGTATCATATTCCATAAAAGCACCTACGAAATCTCCCAATTGTCTTGCTAATTGCTCTGAGAAAAAACTCAAGGGTAACTCGTGGACTTGTACCCAGAAACAAACTGATAATAAAGGGACTTTTAATGGGTTTTCCCTGGTTACCATATGACGTAACACCAAGAGGTGGTTGTTAAAAGTCCATGGCGATCCACTTTGAACTCTTTCTAAACATATCTTATGAAAAAATTTGAACAAAAAATGTTTTTCCCTCAAATCTGAGATCTATACTCCTTTCACTGGATGCTATAAATTTTCCATTGTGCTCCTCATCATTGGGAAGTGGATTACACTTGCAATAAGAAAACACCCAACCAAACACATATCATAAACCTCTATCGGCGCACTTTGTTGTTATTGACCTCTAAGATCTCATCCTCATCATCTTCTAGTGTGAGATTTGCCATGTCATTCTCCATATTTCTACAGTCGTTCTCCATGTGAAAACACTTTGATACCCTAAAAAAAACTTGCTAGAAAAGCAAACAGATATGTGTTAGAGAAGCAAACTTTTTTTTAGTTCTGAAAACAACTTTTTAGTTTAAGGTTATAACGATAAATTTAATAGATAAAGAAAAATTTAATTTAGATAAATTAGAATTCAAAGGAACAATGATGCTTATGTAATTCATTTGAATTATTATAGTAACTCTACATCCAACATCTTTCAAAAAAGACTTGATATGGAACATAGGATATACAGTTTTATGTTTGAATTAATTTCAACAAAAATAATCAATATAAGCAATAAAAAATATATATTTGAAAGAGGTAGCTAAAAATTTAAAATATATAAAAATTTTATATACTAAAAATCGCTCTTATTCATTAAAAAATTATATATTTTTAAAAATAATTGTTATATAATAATCATAATTAAAAGTGTCACACCTTAAAATTGGGCCTTGAAGTTTCAAGGGCAAATTAGAAATTTTGGCTCGAAAATTTTGAATTGTGGTAACTCAAAATTGTTTTCGTCTATGGTTTTATGAAAATTAAATTAAATTTTGAAAATAATATTAAAAATACTTTCAATGTTAAAATAAGGATTATTTTGTATAAGAGTTTAACTTAGGAGTAGTTAAAAGTAATTTTACCAAAATTTTAAAAATACCCTATTTCCCGCTCCATTTTTATAAAACCCAAGTTAGTTTCTTCTCCATATTTTTATTGCCGTCTATTATTCTTCCTAAGCTTCTCCTTCTCAATTTTATTTTACAAATTTCATTCTTCTAGTTTCTATTATCAACCAAACCATAGATCTCCATAGAATTTCAAGAAAAATACCCAAAACACATTTGATTTTGTTATCTTTAAACTTGTGGGCTTTTTGAGTTTTCAACATAAAGCTCGTTTCTCTTCCATTGAAGGTAACAATTCGATTTCTTATTAGTTGTTAATGTTATCTGGTCTTTTAAACTGAGTTTTTAGCTATTAAATTATAAGTTTTGAATAAAAGTTAAAAATTGGGTCGTTAATGGTGGATTTCGGGATTTTGGGTGAAAACATAGTTTCAAAGTATTTTTCAAATATTTTTGATGATATTAGAAGGTTTCTCAATTTACTTTAAAGTTTCATTAAGAATTTTTAAGGATTTAATAAATTTTCGTGAAAATTGCAAAACTTGTTGAAAAATTTTGATACTATGAATTTGGTAATTTTACGTAGTTTAAAGGTTGAGAATCAATCGTAAGCAAATAATTAAATGGATGGAATCAGTTTTAGGCAAAAAGATTAAGTATAGAATGTGATAATTGAATTTAAAGTTTGCTATGTCAAAGGTTTCGGTTATAAGAAAATTTAGCTTAGTCTTGTGTTTTAAATGTTTGAAGTGAGTCTTTAGCTGATTGTTGATTGTGTTGTTGTGTGATTTAACTTGATGAAGCTTTGAAATTGTTAGGACTTTCAGTGAGTAAAGATAAAAGCAAGGAAAAACTAGTTTAAACTTTCGGCGATTAGGCGAAAATGCGAACAATGAGTGTTTGAAATCATTACTTGTAGACATGATTAATGGTGTTAATTGAGAGCTTAGGAATAACTGAAGTTTCGAGTGTAAGGTTTTTATTCCCTTTGGTTTATTTTGGCAAAATGTAATTATGTTAATAATTGTGGATTGAGTATTATGATGCGATATTGTGACATGAAATGTTTGTGATGTCTATTGGGAATTGTATTGTGTTGTGGGCTGTGTTGTGGGCATGATATACATGCCAAATAATAAGTGATAATGATATGATAATAATGCAAATATGTAACGACAGTGAGCAATATTTAGGTAAGTTCATATGTGTTGAATTGTGGAGTGTGATATTATTATGACAGGTACTATGTGAGAATAATTGTATGTGATATATGATGTATTGATTTTAATACACATATGTGGTCAGATATTGATGGCTTAGAAAGTATTATTGTGGCACTTAAAGTGCTATTAAATATGAATTCGATAAGCATGCAATGTGTACAAGCTTGTAATGTAAATTGACGAATATGAATAGAGATGATATGCATAAAATCAATAATTAAAATTCTATAATTGTGGATATTTTGTTCTTGTGATCTCTTGAAACAGTTGGATATAGTTGGCATGCCATAGGATTGTGAGTACTTATCCTTGTATTTTGTGATTTGGGTATTAGGGCCCCGAGACAGTTTGGAGAGATATGTTGGTGTGTTTGAGAGTGTTAGCTAAATGCTATGCTTTTGGGATATGTTCAACTTTACGAGTTATTTAGTGTGTTGGAGATCTGTGTATCTAATGTGTGGTAATATGGACCACTTTTATTTTAATAGTCCCAAGTGCCAAATTATCGTTTAAATGTGATCTTATATATTGTGATACTACGATGTAAGATAGATGCATAACCATGTGAATAATATGCTAAATGAGTTTATTTAAGTTTCATGAAAATGTTAGTATGATCTCATGGTAAATTGTGTATGTAATTGTAGTTTGGGTCATTTTCATTTAACTTATGAATGCATGTGAATATATCAGTTAGACTTGTGAGTTATTAAAGCATGTATACTTTGTTAGTCTTAATGGATTATTATAAAATGAATTATTTGAATATGAGTTTAGTTATACATGAGAGTACATGCTAGTTTTATGATTTAATGAAGTGTGAATATGTTATTGTGATTTGTTTTGAATATGGTTGTGAATGTGTTGTAACATGCTCTTGTATAACCTTTGATGTTGTGTATACATTGTGGTTGTTTCGACATTCATTGAGCTTGATTAAGATCACTCATTCCTTTTAAAATCATTGCAGATATTTAGTGTTTGTGATGTGAGCGGATACTAAGTAAGTGATCCAAGTTAGGTTTTAGTTTTTGTGTAGGTGATATTATTATTATTCTTTGAACCGTGATAATAAGACAATGAGGTGGATTTTTAGCTAATCGATGCTATAATGTTTTGGATGTTTACATGACTTTATTGCTATTAGGATTTATGGATATCAATTTCAATTATAGCATGTTACAACACATTATAGCCTCGACTGATATTCAAAACATTCAAAACTTTGATTATATCACAACCTCCTAAACAGCTTGCAGACTTATTCTCTCGACTGGTACCGTAAAGGTTCGATGATTTAAGATCACAGCCTCTAAAACAGCTCGCGGATCTACATTCCCAATTGATATTGTAAAGGTTCGCTGCTTTAAGATCGCAGCCTCTGAAATAGCTCATGGACCTACATTTTCAGCTGATGATTAAAGGTTAATTGAGTTAAGCTCGTGATGTCCAGATATTTGAGTTAGCTGAGTTAAGCTTGCGACCCCACATAGCTCACTGATTTAAGATCATAGCTGATATCGAACAATTTTCTCTGAGTCCGTTGATTTACAAAATATTTTCTTATGTGAAATATAGTTTGTAGTATTCTGCAATACAATTCTTGACTCCTGTATCATACTATTAAACAGCAAAGCTTGCTCAATAAAACTTCAAGTTAAAATCTATATAGTAAGCCCCAAATTATACACTTCATAAATGTCAAATTGTCTCAGAAGCGTCACTTTATAACTTTTCTTCAACCAGATGGGGAACAAATTGTTATATGATTATAATTATAATTAAAACAATCCAACTCGGATCTGACCTGACCCGAAAATTCATGATTTAAATAACTCCAAGATGCTCCATTTGAAAGGGAGGCCAGACAACTATTTTTTTTTCGAGTTCTTCCTTTCTACTCCTAGAAAACTCCTCCATTCTCACCTCTGTTAATACTGTAAATCAATAGTAATCAAAATTTATAAATATACAAGGAATCATTTAAGTGTTTCAAAAAAAATTGCAAGCCGTAACTGCCTCTCTTGCCCCCTCCCAAGAAAAAGAAAAGTTAATGTTGAATACTACTTTAAATAATTTAGAGGTGATTTATTTAGATTTTATGAAATCGTTTATAAAGATGTGAAGGCATACAGTTAAAACTATTATATCTTTGTTTCAACATTTCTTTTTCAAGTTATCCCTATTTACTCAACAACAATTATATATATATATTATTTGGCAGTATCCAGTTAGGAGGAGAAATATACTTATTTTAAATTATAAAGATATATTTGTGTAGAATATCCTTTAGGTGTATGTTTTTTAAATCCAAGAAAATCAGTATTATGGATTTGATTATTTTTATTCTATTAATTCACGTGTTTTGAATAATATAGAGAAATATTTCATTACCAAAATTGAAATTGTAAATTAATATTGCATATAAAAAATTAAAGTTTACAATAAAAATAATATTTATAAAAATATAAAATTTAATTAATTTAATCAAATATGAAATAAAATTTTAAATATGTAATTAAATTAATTAAACCAAAATAGCATTCAAAACTTATTTAAATACATATAAAAGTATTGATACTGTAAAAATTAAATTAAATTTACATAAAAAGGGTAAACTAAAAATTAGTATCCAACTATTAGCGTGTTTTTTTAGTCATTCAACAAAGAAAATTTTAATTTAGTTACTAAATATCATTCCTATTTTGGTCACTCACGTTTTGAATAGTTTCTATTTTGGTTACTCTCTGTTAAATGGTTAACAAAAGTGATGTATGTGATATTTTTCTAATTGGTGTAATAACACATTTAATCCTCAATACTTATACATTCTATCAATTTGATCCTAATTCTAAATAATTCAATATATTTAACCCTCCACATGTACAAATTTTATCAATTTGATCCTCAAACACATATAATTAAATATAAATTATATACTATGAAAAAGTACAAAATATAATATTATATGTTCTTATAGTTTATTATAATTATAAGGCTCAAATATGCATTTACTCCCCAAATTTGACACATTTTCTCAAGTTGGTACTTATGATTTTTTCACAAGTTGGTTAATTTTCATTCCGTCAAGGGTTTTGGTACTTTTTGTAACGGTGTTAATATAGTATACATAACAATCTTAGGTTGTGACACGAGGCATTGATGATGCCATAATATATTTTTATAAAATATTTAGAAATTTAAAAGAACATATATAAAAATACATAAAAATTTAAAATATAAAATAAATTATAAATTATAAAAATATATGTGTCAAAATAGAATATCGATAATGGCAAAAAAGAGAAAAATAGAATATACATATATTACGTGAAAACCCTTTCGGGAAGAAAAACCATTGACAGAGGAAAAGAAAATTCACTATGTTGAATTCGACTAATTATAAGGAGTACAGATGCGTCTAATTATAGGTTTAGAAAACCTTATTATAATTAACATCTAATAGAAATAATGCAGTAAGGTTGAAACACCTTATTCAAATCAATATCAAACAGAGGAAGTAAACTTCTATATAAATTCTTCTTGTGAAACCTGTATCGTACCATTTGTATTTTATTTTAATAAGAATTTGGGTCACAACTCTAACAATATGTATCTAAAAATTAAGAATATTATAAAAATCTAAAATTCAAGTTATAAAAATAAAAACCAGAAAATTTATATTTTTTCTAAATAAATTGCAAACAAGTTAGATGAAGATATATTTTACAATAAATTTTATGCTTAAAGATTGGTGCAAATTATTACATTATTCTTTAAGTTGACAAGAATGCAAAAGATGATGATTTGAAACATGCGTATAATAAGCTTTTTCATTTTATTTGTTAATTGTTTGTTAGGTTTTATAAGAAAAATTGGATTCCTCTGTTGAGAATGTTATTAGCACGATCATGAACTTTATAAAAATCACAAGTTTATTGAGTTTTTGGGTTTATCAAAATAATAGATTTACATATAAGTTTATCAAGATTTAATTATATGTGTTTAAATATAATTATAATTATATTTAATTAAATGTGTTTGAGGATCAAATTAATAGAATTTGTAAATGTAGATGTTAAGTTTATTGAATTATTTAGAATTAGGATCAAATTGATAGATGTGTAAGTATTGAGGATTAAATGTGTTATTTTTCCAGTTAGAAAAATGCCACATAATTACTTTTGTTAACCATTTAACGTGAAAGTGACCAAAATAGAAATGATCTAAAACGTGATTGACTAAATTGGAAATTTTTGTAGTTAAGTAACCAAAATAGAAACACATTAATAATTTGGTGACTAATTTTATAGTTTACCCAAAAATAATAATAATAACTGAATTAAATTCGTTGATTTTGAAAGCACCATTTGAATTTCTTTACTAGCATGCTTTCTTCTATGTGAACCAAAAAGAACCTTGCTTTTTTAAAATGATCTATAGATAGCATATATTCGGAATGGGAAACTATATTGCGGGTGATTTTTATAGCTACCTCGTTTCTTTTTCCCTTTTGGAATCTTTCATTTATTCTCTAAAAACAAAAAGAAAAACTAAATTTAAGATTCAACAAGAAAATGTATAGTATAATATTAATATGTATAAAATGAAATAAAAGACATAACATATAGCCAGAAAAAAAAGTTCAAATTAAAAAGTAGCATAGTGCAACCTTATGTAATACCAAAAGCCATAAAATGAACTAAAAATCAACAAAAGTTAAAACCATTACATATAGAAAGAAAAAAATAAATTAAAAAGTATGTTGAGTGCAACCTTTTTTTGGTGATAAAAAACATTAATTAATGAATGGTTATATCTAATCTAACACCCATTAGAAGGTTGTTAAAACAATTTAATTTCATTCTCATTGCTACAAGCCATTTTCGCAAGATAATTGTCTCGAGATGATTCGATTGAGGTGCAAGTATACACAATCGTTAACAAGTAATAAAGTGATAAGTATATCGAGTATCATTTCCATAGAGACTGTTTATGCGAATCAAATATTGCAAAATTAATTACTAACAAATTGGTTGGTGATGAAAATAAATTTAAGTGACGAGTTTGATTAATTTAAACTAACCTTGTGACATCCCAAAATTGACCCTAGTCGGGAAGTGGTTTCGGGACCGCTAAACCGAGTCACCGACATGTTCGAACGTAATATTTATTGTCTAGAATATGTGAAAATGCATGTGTGAATTTTGAATTCTTTGATTTAGTTAATTTAATTGTGAATTGAAAGAAAAAGGACTCATGTGAAAGGATTTAAAAATATGTAGCTAATTTTAAGAGGTTAATAAAGGAATGAAGTAAAATAAATGGAGTTGCATGTCAAATACTCCATTTATTTTGGATGAGTGGCCGCCATGTCTAGATTATGGGCAAGGGACATGTTTCCAACATGTTTAGTTAGTGCATTATGTAGAAAGAATTAAGAAATGAAAAAAAGAAAAAAGAAAAAATGAGCATGGATGCCCCCCATGGTGCCGTAGCTAGAGAGAAAGAAAGAAAAAAAAGTTGTTATTCATCCTTTCTTTGAGCAAAGACTAGGAAGAAAATACAAAGAGAAAAGAAAAGCTTCACCCTTTGGTTCTTCTTGGCGGTTTGAAAAGAGAAAAGTTGAAGACATTCGCCATATTTGCATCTAAGTTAAGGTAAGTTTGATGTTGTGCCATGAGATTCAAGCATGTTTTAGTAGTTAACTTGAGTTCTAAACTAGCCCATGGTTCAAATCTTCACTATATCATGGAGATAAGGTTCGCTAAGGTGGATTTGTGGATGTTATTTGCATGCTAAAAGTAAAGCTTGTAATGATGCATGGTATGGTGTTGTATGGCATTCGCCATGGTAGGAAATAAAAGGAAACTATGTTCGTTGTTCATGTCATTTGAATGAGAAGTGCTAGTAAGGTGAAGTACAAATGTTAGTGTTGATTTACTAGTGTATATGTGCATATTAGCCTAGTTGTGAACTTGAAACAAATTGGTGTTTAGTCGATACAAGCGACCTTACTTGTAGAATGTATCAAGTGTGGAAATCGGCCTTAACATGGATGTGTATGTTCGGCCACATGAACGAATACATATGTTGATGTGTATATTCGCCTTAGGTAGCCTATTGATGGCCTTAGCTTTCCTTGATGCTTGAATGAATTGTATTGAATTGCTTGATGTAATATAAAATGTGCATGACCATTGTGTATTCAAGCTAAAGGGTGGCCATATGACCATTTAAACTCCTTGTCATATTCGCCATAAGCTAGCATAATGAGGTTTTAATAAGTTAAATTTGTGTGAATTAGCTCAAGAACTCAAAGGATCAAAGTTGGACAAGGGAAAGACAAAATAATTGAATAGCCGTTGAAAACGATGCGACAACATCCGAGGTAAGTCATTAAGCACATATGTTTGATATTGCTTAAATGATTGTAAAATCTATGCAATTGTGTTTAATGGGATGCTATATATATATAAATGAAATTGTATGTGTATGGAGTGATGACAATTGTTGAATGTAAAAGAAATAGTGAAATGTGTAGAAAGTTTGCTTTCGGCACTAAGTGTCAGAGCAATACGTGTGTACGGTGATTTAGATTGGCACTAAGTGTGCGTGCTGGAAATATATGGCACTAAGTGTGCATGCTGGAAATATATGGCACTAAGTGTGCGTGCTGGAAATATATGGCACTAAGTGTGCATGCTGGAAATATCTGACCTTTGGGTGTGCGAGCTCAAGGCTATGGCACTATGTGTGCGGGCTTAAATCGAATGGCACTAAGTGTGCGAAATCGAGTATTAAGCACCTGTGTGTGTGCGTACTCTATATATATGGAGGGTGTGTCTCCATCGAGTTGAGTATGGACAGCGGATCGGTAAGTACCTTGAGCTCATGACGAATAGGAAATACGTTCATGCTCGGGGTTGAGCTTGGTAAGCTTTAAATCTATGTGATGATTGAAATTGTATGGTTGTGGTGGAAATGAGTTAGTGTGTGAAAATGCCTTAAATATCTTGTTGTGTGGAATATGAAATGTGGATGTATGACTTGGTATGAGATTGAACCGAAAGGTCCGAGGAATTATGGTATAGTTTTGATATGGATGAGTACCACCTCGTTTATTGTTTCATGTTGTGGTAACTTTATTAATGGATGGTTGTTGAATGCTTATGACTTACTGAGTTATAAACTCACTCGGTGTTTTCTTGTCACCCATTTTAGGTCTCTTGGACTCGTATTGTTTGCGTGCTCGGAACCATCGTTGAAGTCATCACACCGGCTGGAAATCTTTTGGTATTGTCTTCGTAGTTGAACTAGGAGAACATTTGGCATGTATAGGCTATTTTGTTTTGTTGAATTGTGGGTTGTAAACTTTAAGCCATGTGAAAATGGCCTATGTGGTCGTTGAGTGGGATGCTAGAACCTATAGTCACGAGTCTTAGAAACTTTAATTTTGATAAGGTGGCCATGATTTGTGTCATGTATAATGGATGATTAGTAAGGCCAAGGAAAGATTCATGAAATTGGCATAGTCTACTGCAGTAACTGTTGCGGACAGCAGCAGTGATATGAGATTGAAAAATCACTAAAAATAGTAGAAGTAGAATTAAATAGTGAATAAATTATGAAATTGAACTTTGATGAACCTATTTTCATATGGACAAAACGAAACGACCGTATGAGCAGTATACTGAGAGATATTAAAGTTCTCGTGAGACAGGGCCAGAACCGTTTCTGGATCCCCTGTCTCGACTTTGAAAATTTACCATAAATTATCCAGAAGGAATTAGAAGTCGTGCCTTATATGTGAAGATTTCCCTTTGAGTTTAGTTTCATTAGAAACAAACGGTATGAGCATTGAAGCTCTGTACAAGAAGATATCCAGGTCGTAATGCGCGAAGGTCAGTGTAGTCAACCCCTGTAACATGGGCGACTTTAACTAATAAACTGTACCAATTGGCCCGACCAAAAATTCTAGAAATAAATCCATGGATGGATATATGAGTATAGTTTCAGGGAAAATTTATGGAATTGGTTTTCGAGTTCTGGAACTCGAGATATGATTTTTAAGGTAACAGTGACGCAGTTAGCTAGCCTGCTTGAAACAAAAATTTCATAATTTCTAAGAGGGAAATAAGGGAAGTAAGCCCGGTAACACCTCGTGGTCGAATCCGGTGACGGTCACGGGTTTGGGGTGTTACATTTCATTGGTATCAGAGCTATGGTTTAGTCGGTTCTAGGACTACCATAGCGCGTGTGAGTCTAGCTATACATGCCAAATTGTTAGTGCTTAATAATGTGATGACTTCTGACGGTTGAAATTTTTGTTTTGATTAGCAATGGAACCCGGGGTAGAGAGACCCTTGGCGGATGACGTTGAAAGTGTAGCGGCTGCTCCCACGCAATGGACACCGCCCGTTGAGCCTCAGTCATCCGCGAATAATCAAAATGAAGGGGCGAAACAAGCCTTCTTCACCATGATGAATGAGTGGGTCGCATAATATGCCCGAACCAATCCGGCTGTCCAACCATTCCCGAATTTAAATACTCCACCCCAAGAGCCCGCAATGCCTCCGATTCATCGATCCTGTGAGGTGAGTAAACCACCGTGGACTTGATTAGGAAGCGTAATGAGGAGTTCAAGGCCATAGTTATTGATGATGCCGAAAAGGCCGAGTTCGCTCGATAACACCATTAGAGTGTTAGATGAACTGTCATGCACACCGATGAATGTCTTAAGTGTGCTATATCCTTGTTCGAGACTCGACTTACTATTGGTGGAGGACTTTAATTTCCACAGTCCCAAATGAACGAGTTACTTGGGATTTCTTTCAATCCAATTTCGAAGAAATACATTAGTCAACGGTTCATCGATCGAAGCGTAAGGAGTTCTTGGAACTCAAGCAAGGCCGTATGACCGTGATCTCGAATACGAATATGAGTTCGTAAGACTTAGTCGGTATGCTCGGAGTGTGTGGCTGATGAGGTTGCTATGTGCAAAAGATTTGAAGAAGGATTGAATGAAGATTTGAAGTCGCTAGTGGGTATTTTGGAGATAAAGAAGTTTGTAACACTAGTCGAACGAGCTCGCAAGGCGGAAGAACTTGGAAAGGAAAAGAAGAAGGCTGAATTTGAAGCAAGAGATTATCGTAAAAGATCGTGAGTAAAGCTCCATTCTCGGTGGTAAAGAAGTTCGGGAGGACACTAATAAGTCGAGGGCAATCGGGAATTTCCATCGAGCCGACCATTGATGGACTCCGAGCTACATCGGTAGCTAGTGTGGGCAATAATCGTCAAGAGAGACCTGAATGCCCCAATATGGAAGACGACACCTAGGTGAATGTTGGGGTAAGTCTCATTAACTGACTGTTACGGATGTGGTTCAAGGACCACTTCATTAGAGATTGCACAGAGCTAGATGAGAAGAATAAGATGCAAGGTGCAAGATCTAGTGGGCGACGGCTAGAGGTAGACCCCGAGGATTTCAGGAGGTAGGGGTGGTAATCGAGAGGAGCCACCGACACGGCTGTTCGATCCGAGACCCGTGCTCTGCTAGAGCATATGCCATCCGCGCACGAGAGGAGGCATCCTCCCCGACGTTATCACCGGTACTTTTACTCTCTTTGATACTAGTGTGATTGCATTGATTGACCCCGCTCTACTCATTCATATGTATGTGAAACTTTAGCATCGAAGAAGACTCTATCTGTTGAGTCTATCGAGTTCGTAATTCGAGTGTCAAACCCTTTGGGTCAATACGTACTCGTTGATAAAGTGTGCAAAGATGCTCCCTAATAATTTGAGAATCTGTTTTCCTACCGATCGATGCTTCTACCATTTGATGAATTCGATGTTATTCTTGGTATGGATTGGTGACCGTACATGATGCAATGGTGGATCGCAAAGGAAAACCATTGATTTGAGGAGTGCAAATAATGAGGTAGTCCGAGTCGAGTCTCTCGATTTAAAAGGAGTGCGGCGATAATATCTTCTATGACCGCTCGGAGATATGTGAAAAGGGTGTGAAACATACCTTGCGTATGTGTTTGAAAGTAAAGAGACGGAAAAGAAACTCGAATCGGTACCAGTGGTTTGTGAGTATTCGGATGTTTTTCCGGAGGAGTTACCGGATTGCCATCGGTTCGAGAGTGGAATTCGCATCGGTTGTACCGGTACTACGCCGATCTCAATAGCTCCGTGATCGTATGGCATTAACGGAGTTAAAGGAATTGAAGGTTCAATTGCAAGAATTGACGGATAGAGGTTTCGCTCGACCGAGTTTTTCTCCATGGGCGCTTTTGTATTGTTTGTGAAAAGAAGGATGGAACCATGAGGTTGTGCATCGACTATCGTCAACTCAATAAAGTGACGATAAAGAATAAATATCCATTGCCATGAATTGATGATTTGTTTGATCAATTAAAGGGAGCCTCAGTGTTTTCAAAGATAGATTTGAGGTCGGGGTGCTATCAGTTGAGGGTCCGAGAATTGGACATACCCAAAACCGCTTTTAGAACGAGGTACGGTCACTACGAATTCTTGGTGATGCCGTTTGGGCTTACTAATGCCCTTGCGGTATTTATGGATTTAATGAATAGAATTTTCAGGCCATACTTGGATCGGTTCGTAGTTGTATTTATCGATGACATTTTGGTCTATTAGAGAGATGAAACCGAACATGCTTGAGCACCGAGGCTAATGTTGCAAATTTTACGAGATAAGCGATTATACATAAAGTTCAATAAATGTGAATTTTGGTTGAAAGAGGTTAGCTTTTGGGGCACGTGGTGTCCGTGATCGGTGTCGTGGTGGACCCGAACAAAATTTCGCCATAGTCGATTGGAAACCTCAAGGAATGTTACCGAGGTTAGGAGCTTTTGGGGCTTGCGGATACTATCGACGATTTGTGAAAGGTTTTTCGATGATAGTTGCACCGATGACAAAACTACTTCAAAAGATGTTAAGTTCGAGTGGTCGAACGTTGTCAAGAAAGTTTCGATCGACTAAAACTGTTTAACCGAGGCCCCGGTACTAGTACAACCGGAGTTCGTAAAGAGTTTGTCATATCTGATGGACGCATCCTTGCTTGGGTTAGGTTGTGTGTTGATGCAAGAAGGTCGAGTTGTGGCTTACGTGTCGAGACAACTAAAGCCGCATGAGAGAAACTATCCGACCCATGTCCTTGAACTAGCACCATAGTGTTCGCCTTGAAGATATGGCGGCATTACTTGTTTGGAGAAAGGTGTCACATTTATTCGGACCACAAGAGTCTAAAATATTTGATGACTCGAGAGATTTAAACTGCGACAAAGACGTTGGCTTGAGTTGTTGAAAGACTATGAACTCATCATTGATTATCACCGGGAAAGGCCAACGTGGTGGCCGATGCTTTAAGTCGCAAGGTACTGTTTGCTTTGAGAGCGATGGATGCTCATCTATCCGTTTCACCCGATGAGGTGCTAGTAGTCGAATTAGAGACCAAACCGATGGTCAATCCGAACGGATAATTCAAATACTCGAGGATATGTTGAGATGTTGCATCCTTGAGTTTAGTGGTTCATGGGAACGGTAATTACCTTTGATTGAATTCACTTACAACAATAGTTTTCAATCAAGTATTAAGATGGCGCCTCACGAGGCTTTATACGGTCGTAAATGCCGTACCCCATTATTCTGGACTAAACTTAGTGAAAGTAAAGTCTTCGGGGTTGATTTGGTTAAGGATGCCGAGCAAAAAGTTCGAGTAATTCGTGAAAGTTTGAAGGCTGCTTCGGATCGCCAAAAGTCGTATGCGGATTTGAAAAGGAAAGACATTGAATATCAGGTTGGAGACAAGGTATTTCTCAAAGTTTTACCTTGGAAGAAGGTGCTTAGATTTGGTCGTGAGGGCAAATTGAGTCCGAGGTTCATCGGGCCATATGAAGTATCCGAACGAGTTGGGCCAGTCGCATATCGATTAATTTTGCCCCCTGAGCTCGAAAAGATTCACAACATTTTTCATGTCTCGATGCTTCGACGATATAGGTCTGATCCATCGCACGTAATCGCTCCATCTCGAGATTGAGACTCACCTAATTTGAGCTATGAAGAGGAACCGTTAGCATTATGAGGCGTGAAGTAAAAGAGTTGCTAATAGGAAAATTCCGTTAGTGAAGGTGTTGTGGCATAAACACGGAATGGAAGAAGCCACTTGGGAACTTGAGGACTCTATGAAAGAGCGATACCGAGCCTATTTACCGGTAAGATTTTCGGGGACGAAAATTTCTTAAGTGGGGGAGAGTTGTGACATCCCAAAATTGACCCTAGTCGAGAAGTGGTTTCGGGACCGCTAAACCGAGTCACCGACATGTTCGAACGTAATATTTATTGTCTAGAATATGTGAAAATGCATGTGTGAATTTTGAATTCTTTGATTTAGTTAATTTGATTGTGAATTGAAAGAAAAAGGACTCGTGTGAAAGGATTTAAAAATATATAGCTAATTTTAAGAGGTTAATTAAAGGAATGAAGTAAAATAAATAGAGTTGCATGTCAAATACTCCATTTATTTTGGATGAGTGGCCGGCCATGTCTAGATTATGGGCAAGGGGACATGTTTCCAACATGTTTAGTTAGTGCATTATGTAGAAAGAATTAAGAAATGAAAAAAAAAAAAAAGAAAAAAATGAGCATGGATGCCCCCCCATGGTGGCGTAGCTAGAGAGAAAGAAAGAAAGAAAAAAAGTTGTTATTCATCCTTTCTTTGAGCAAAGACTAGGAAGAAAATACAAAGAGAAAAGAAAAGCTTCACCCTTTGGTTCTTCTTGGCCGGTTTGAAAAGAGAAAAGTTGAAGACATTCGGCCATATTTGCATCTAAGTTAAGGTAAGTTTGATGTTGTGCCATGAGATTCAAGCATGTTTTAGTAGTTAGCTTGAGTTCTAAACTAGCCCATGGTTCAAATCTTCACTATATCATGGAGATAAGGTTCGGCTAAGGTGGATTTGTGGATGTTATTTGCATGCTAAAAGTAAAGCTTGTAATGATGCATGGTATGGTGTTGTATGGCATTCGGCCATGGTAGGAAATAAAAGGAAACTATGTTCGTTGTTCATGTCATTTGAATGAGAAGTGCTAGTAAGGTGAAGTACAAATGTTAGTGTTGATTTACTAGTGTATATGTGCATATTAGCCTAGTTGTGAACTTGAAACAAATTGGTGTTTAGTCAATACAAGCGACCTTACTTGTAGAATGTATCAAATGTGGAAATCGGCCTTAACATGGATGTGTATGTTCAGCCACATGAACGAATACATATGTTGATGTGTATATTCGGCCTTAGGTAGCCTATTGATGGCCTTAGCTTTCCTTGATGCTTGAATGAATTGTATTGAATTGCTTGATGTAATATAAAATGTGCATGACCATTGTGTATTCAAGCTAAAGGGTGGCCATATGACCATTTAAACTCCTTGTCATATTCGCCATAAGCTAGCATAATGAGGTTTTAATAAGTTAAATTTGTGTGAATTAGCTCAAGAACTCAAAGGATCAAAGTTGGACAAGGGGAAAGACAAAATAATTGAATAGCCGTTGAAAACGTGCGACAACATCCGAGGTAAGTCATTAAGCACATATGTTTGATATTGCTTAAATGATTGTAAAATCTATGCAATTGTGTTTAATGGGATGCTATATATATATAAATGAAATTGTATGTGTATGGAGTGATGACAATTGTTGAATGTAAAAGAAATAGTGAAATGTGTAGAAAGTTTGCTTTCGGCACTAAGTGTGCGGGCAATACGTGTGTACGGTGACGAGATTGGCACTAAGTGTGCGTGCTGGAAATATATGGCACTAAGTGTGCGTGCTGGAAATATATGGCACTAAGTGTGCGTGCTGGAAATATATGGCACTAAGTGTGCATGCTGGAAATATCTGACCTTTGGGTGTGCGAGCTCGAAGGCTATGGCACTATGTGTGCGGGCTTAAATCGAATGGCACTAAGTGTGCGAAATCGAGTATTAAGCACTGTGTGTGCGTACTCTATATATATGGAGGGTGTGTCTCCATCGAGTTGAGTATGGACAGCGGATCGGGTAAGTACCTTGAGCTCATGACGAATAGGAAATACGTTCATGCTCGGGGTTGAGCTTGGTAAGCTTTAAATCTATGTGATGATTGAAATTGTATGGTTGTGGTGGAAATGAGTTAGTGTGTGAAAATGCCTTAAATATCTTGTTGTATGGAATATGAAATGTGGATGTATGACTTGGTATGAGATTGAACCGAAAGGTCCGAGGAATTATGGTATAGTTTTGATATGGATGAGTACCCAGCCTCGTTTATTGTTTCATGTTGTGGTAACTTTATTAATGGATGGTTGTTGAATGCTTATGACTTGCTGAGTTATAAACTCACTCAGTGTTTTCTTGTCACCCATTTTAGGTCTCTTGGACTCGTATTGTTTGCGTGCTCGGAACCGTCGTTGAAGTCATCACACCGGCTGGAAATCTTTTGGTATTGTCTTCGTAGTTGAACTAGGAGAACATTTGGCATGTATAGGCTATTTTGTTTTGTTGAATTGTGGGTTGTAAACTTTAAGCCATGTGAAAATGGCCTATGTGGTCGTTGAGTGGGATGCTAGAACCTATAGCCACGAGTCTTAGAAACTTTAATTTTGATAAGGTGGCCATGATTTGTGTCATGTATAATGGATGATTAGTAAGGCCAAGGAAAGATTCATGAAATTGGCATAGTCTACTGCAGTAACTGTTGCGGACAGCAGCAGTGATATGAGATTGAAAAATCACTAAAAATAGTAGAAGTAGAATTAAATAGTGAATAAATTATGAAATTGAACCTTGATGAACCTATTTTCATATGGACGAAACGAAACTACCGTACGAGCAGTATACTGAGAGATATTAAAGTTCTCGTGAGACAGGGCCAGAACCGTTTCTGGATCCCCTGTCTCGACTTTGAAAATTTACCATAAATTATCTAGAAGGAATTAGAAGTCGTGCCTTATATGTGCAGATTCCAATTTGAGTCTAGTTTCATTAGAAACAAAAGGTATGAGCATTGAAGCTCTGTACAAGAAGATATCCAGGTCGTAATGCGCGAAGGTCAGTGTAGTCGACCCCTGTAACATGGGCGACTTTAACTAATAAACTGTACCAATTGGCCCGACCAAAAATTCTAGAAATAAATCCATGGATGGATATATGAGTATAGTTTCAGGGAAAATTTATGGAATTGGTTTTCGAGTTCTGGAACTCGAGATATGATTTTTAAGGTAACAGTGACGCAGTTAGCTAGCCTGCCTGAAACAAAAATTTCATAATTTCCAAGAGGGAAATAAGGGAAGTAAGCCCGGTAACACCTCGTGGTCGAATCCGGTGACGGTCACGGGTTTGGGGTGTTACAAACCTAAATATGCTTAAAATTAAATTAAATAAATCAAGGAATGAGTATGCAAGTCTTTCAGAGAAATCACAATATCATGCATCTGTTAGAATAATTCTCCTTCCTAACTTAGAAATATTTAAGTATTGATAATGATGTTTCGAAAATTTCCATGGCAACTCGGTATTTATCAATCCTATTTTAATTACGAGTACTTTAGCTTCTCTCGAAGTCCGAAGTTTAACCTCTTATCTGCATATATCTATGTCTGTTACGACTTCAAGGTTACCTTTTTAGGTATCGCCTAAGAATTCAACTTATTAAATTATTAAGTATAGCATATGTCAATGTCAACAACTTAGTAAAATTAATAAGCACAAAAACAGATTATTGTGAGTTAACAATAATGTTTCTATACTGAAACAATTTAATCACATGAATATTAAGATTATGCAAAGTAATAAGGTTCTCTCAAATTATTACAACTTTAACCTAATTCTCTCAAGTATAGATTAAACATGCACCATTTAGATAGTGTGTTAATTAATTACAGTTCGATTAGGATTTAATAATTAATTCAGTTGCATTTCCCATTTTTATAATGCATGAATAACATAGTCATAATTTTATCTAAATGCATAAACAGTTGAGATGCATAACATCATTAACAACATAAATAATCTAAGCTATAAGAAAACAAGTCAAACTGATTAGGAGTCATTACACTATCACATGTTATAAAGTGGCATGTATTTCTAGACTCAATACATGCTACTTTTAGTCCTAGAATCGGCTGAACCATAGGTTTGATACCACTAAATGTAACACCCTATAGCCAATCCAGTCACCTGACTCGAGCTATAAGGTATTACAACTATTAAACATCAATATCATCCAATAATTCAACATAAATAATCAAAAAACCCATAATGCAATATAAATACAATTATTCAATAATCTTCAATCAAAATCGAACCTTAATCGAGCTTACAAAGCTCTTAAAATAACTCAAAAACAATTTAGGACTAATTTGAAACTTTAATGAAAAGATAGATAAAAAGTGAAACTATGAGTCACACGGTCGTGTGACAAGGTTGAGACCATGTCGTTCTATAACATGGTCGTGTTGCCTAACGGTGTAACAGATTATGGCTGTGTGGATCAGCATGCACCTAAATACAACAGTCCACATGGTCGTGCCATGCACCCATGTAAGGCGCACAGCCATGTGGTAAGTCGTGTCACAACCCGTGTGCACCTAAACATGCATTCTAAACCAAGAAATGACACCCATGTTCACTTAGAGCACCAGTCATGCAACACCAACTATTAAACCTATACAAAATACTTCAAATACCTGCCAAATTACACCACATAGCGACCAACCTAAATGTTTAACCAATATTCCATCATTGGCACCACAATTCAAGCATAAGCAAACCTAACATTTCATGTCTATTCAATCATGAAACCAACATCATTTTCTCATGACAATATTGATCAAACCAAGTTCACCAACTAACCAAAAATATAAGCAACATTTCATAACCAAGATAACGTGATAGATATCAGATAGGCTTATACTAACAAAAGCCACCAAAACAGCCATTAGATTATACGTTTATACACTTAGTTCATATAGCGAAAGGCACAAATCATAACCAAAATACTTATAACATACATTGCCAAAACCCTATTTACATGTCACTTATAACCAGACCAAAATAAGTAAATAGCTACCAAAAGAGTTACGGATATTGTGATCTCCAAAGATGATCCAATCGACAGCTCGAATCCACCAATATACAAGGAAGAAAACAAAACAAGGTAAGCTTATTTAAAGCTTAGTAAGTTTGTATAAATAAACATCACATACCTATCATTTAAAACATATTGTTAGGATTGACCCGATTAAGCAACAAGTAAAAGAAAATAGCAGAATAAATTGAGAAATTGAACACACAAATTTTGTAACACCCCTATCCCGTATCCGTCGCCGGAATAGGTAAAGGGGCATTACCGGACTTGAAACTCATATCAGAACAGTAAAAATTTCGAATATATATATATATATATATATATATATATTTTTTAATAAAGAACATTCCTTTAGGTAAATACTAAAGACAGTCAGGGATACAATTTAACTTCTATAAGTACACATTCAAAAGATGCAATTTTCGCATGGCTTATATACATTAACCAAAATATTCTTCGGCCACTGGTCTATTCTTTACATGCCATAAAATAATTCAAAACATAACAGTAACAAGCAGTGGATAGTGATAGTGTGACTAGTTCTTGACGATCCCCGAACTGTAGCTTCCAAATGAGATCTATAAAGCAGAGGAAACAAAGTAAACGGAGTAAGCATTACAATGCTTAGTAAGTTTTAAGCAGTATCAACAGATAACAATCAAATTATAACATAGTTGTTCATATTTTTATTTCACTCTTCCTTCGGGCATACCATCCCTTTACCGAATATGCACATCTCATCATATATAATAGGCAGATAAACTTTCACATAAAAGTGAGCTCATGTGACATAGATATATTGTATAATTTCACATAACCCCTCACACTGATCCGATGTCACATAATCATAGGAATAGTCTCATAGATTGCTCACGTATGCATCACATAACTACCTTATGATTTAGTTCAAATCAAGCTCACATATAAACTTGGAGTACATACCTGTTCAACCTTTCGTATTGAATATATTTATAAGCAATTCTTATTGCGAAGTCTTATAGCTTTAAACTCTACTTGAATTATCGGCGAGACCTTTAGCTCAGATGAAATCTCCACACAAAGTCAGCGGGTCTTAACCCAGACATAGTCACCACATATGGTCATCTGGTCTTTAATCCCGGGTTTACATCATAGAGTTTCATGCATATTTATTCACATGTTAAACATTCACATCGACTATCATATCTGTAATTCATTTACCTCATCAAATATCTAATAAAACACACCTTCCGCCGTCTGTCATTTGGCCACAATATATATATATATATACACATCTCATACATATCTCACATTGGCCATTCGGCCTTATCACATATATACACTTCCACGTTTATCACATTAGCCATTCTACCTTATCACACATATGCATGTTCACATTCATCACATTGGCCATTCGGCCTTATCACATATATGCATGTTCACATTCATCACATTGGCCATTCGGCCTTATCACACATATGCATGTTCACATTCATCACATTGGCCATTAGGCCTTATCTCATATATACACATTCACATTCATCTCATAAAATCCTAAATCAAAATATAAATTTTCATGTATTCATATCACAATTATCCAAATATACTTCACATACCACATATACTTTCATGTATACACTTTGTCTTGGCTGAATCTACATCTATCATTTTCCAATGAATAATTAAATTTCATGCCATACTATCATTTCATATTCGAATACTTATAAACTTAAAATATCAAAAATTTTAATATCAAAGATCCATCTAACACTCATATATCATTTTACAATATCACAATTTAGAATTTACGTATGGGTTTAATCAATAGCTTATGAGCAACTAAAACAAGTTTTATCCATGTTTACAACATAACCACAAATTCTCTACAAGTTGTTTTCCCGAGCAACAGTCGTTAAATTATTTGTAACTGGGGCTACGAAATTCCAAATTATGTGTCGTTAATTTCCCATGAAAATAGACTCGTATACCCTCTATCTACAAAATTTTCAGAATTTTTGGTTTGGCCAATCAATACCATATTTTTCTTAAAGTTTCCCCTATTTTACTGCTTGACTACTCTTCACTAAGAATTTAATTTCTCATTGTACCGAATTCAAAATATGTTTTCGTTTATTTTGTTTGAAACTAGACTCATTAAGGAGTCTAAGCATTTAATTTTATCTTATATTCATATTTTTACGATTTATAATGATTTTCCAAATACTAAACAGGGGATTTCGGAGCCATTCTGACTCTGTCTCACACAACTTTGAAAATCTCATCATCGGCAACCCCTTTACTTACACGATTTCTTTTATACGAAACTAGACGCATCAAGCTTTAATTACATAATTTATTCAGCCTTTAACTCAACTCCCATAATTTATGGTAATTTTTCCAAAACACGCTATTCTTCTGCTGTCCCTAGCAGATTTATACAATTTACTCGTAAAGTTCTCATTCACATATTTAAAACATAATATCATATATGCCGTCATTTAGAAAAGTCATTGACCTTAACGTATATACATAATTCATACTCATCCTGTTTTAAAACTTAAAACTTACAAAGGAATCAAACTCAATTACTTAAGAACTTACCTCGGAAATTGCGAACGATTCTGATTGACTATTCGGTTAGGTAGCTTTTTCTCTTATCCGAATTAGACTCCTAAGCTCTTGAGCTTGAATAAACAAATTGAATCTATTACAAACCAATTATACAAACTCATGGCGAATATAACAAGAAGACTAACTAGATTCTACTAGCCACTCATTGTTCTATTATTAACCTTACTTAATTATAAACACATTAAGCAATTACCTCAACCTTATTTAAGACAATTAACACGAATTCCTCATGTAAAAAGTACCATTGCGAATATCATTTAATTCACTTTAATCCATCTCATGATCGAATGCCTTTAAGCTTAATATCATGGTATCGTAACTCAACATTTATCAATATGTCATTAACAAAATATGCTCATGTCAAATTTACTCCCAATTACATCTCAAAATTCGACAAGCTTATAACTCATTTAATAATTAAATTCCATTTCAAAGTATCAAAACATTATCAAATATATACTCATCCTAAATGACCGAATGCACATTAACTAAGCACTTAACAATTTTCTTTAGCCATTGAACTCATTCGGCAATGATAAGGACAAATTTAACAAACCTTAAATTTAACTTATAATTGTACATATCTCATCCAAAACATCCACACCAATTTATTATCCAATCAACCATATCCGAAAACCTATCATACAATTAAAACCCTTGTTCAAATTATTATTCACTATAATATTATGGCCGAATCCCTCAATTAGCTAACATAGCCTCTTGTTTTCAATCTAAACACGTATATACAACCTAAATCCCTCTTTTAACACATAATTCACTATCTTGGAACTCATTTCCTAACTAATTTAACTTAGTCCAAAGCCAAATGCTATTTGAGCATTAAGCTCATGTTCTTTTCATTATTAAGCAGGTATTATAACTCAACTAACTTCATTAGCCGACTACTCAAGCTCATTTGAGCCACATATAGTAATTTAGTTTGTTTATACTCAATTAGAAACATTTCTCCTTACAAATTATCAAAACATACACAATGTAACCCATTGAGCTCATGATCGAATGCGTCATGCATCACAAACACAAAATCACATACATGGGTCATTTTAGGAGCTTTAAAACCAATTTAAATTTCTCAAAATCCAAAGAAAAACATATGAAATCATACCTTAATTCCCAACACAAGATGGCCGAATGCCTTAGGTGTTCTTCCTTCCATTTTTCTTTTTCCTTTCCTTATGGTTTCGGCAAGATGAAAAAAAAAGATGATGGAACTTTGTTTTTATCACCACTACTAATATAAATTTATTATTTCAATATATAAAAATCATTTTATAATAAAATGATTATTTATGTCTTTATTATACATAATTCCCACCAATTAAAAATGGAGACAAGAGAACACATTGTTACATGCATGTGTTGGCCGGCCATTTACATTCAAAAATGGTCTAATTGACATGCAAGTCCACATTTTTGAATACATGCTCTATTAGATCACTTTATATATTTACCTAACCTATTTTACCAATGTTTCACATAAGTCCTGTTTCAAAATTTCACATACAAATGGCAAAATTAATGGTTGAAATTTTACACATGCATTTACTCACCTCATGAACATAGAATATAACTTTCAATTATTTATAAAACTCGGCCAGTGGTCCCGAAACCACTTTTGACTAGGGTCGATTAGGGTGTCACAACTCTCCCGGGAAAAACCCTCCAAAAGGATAAAAACCATAGGCGAAGATAATTTTACTATAATGGCAAAGAACGAAGAGTACAAAAGATGGAGATAAAAACTAAACCCCGAAAACCTGAAAACAAAGAACTGTCAAAACGTAAACACAAAATTCTCTAAATGTGTTATGAGTTCTAATATCTAATAGGTGTATTTTCTAAGTTGTAAAAGAGCCTATTTATAGGCTAAATTCATAGGTCAAATAATAATAAAATAATCTAAACTAATCAGTGTTTGATTGAAATAAATAAACAGAGTTTAACTAGAAGATTATTTTTCAAATTTGATTGAAATATGAGTCATACTTAACAAATCTCCACCTTGACTCATATTTCCATAGTGCCATTTTTGCCAAAGGCCGCCACGAGCCTATCTTGAACCATGCAGGGAATTAACTGAGTCGAATCTATGCTTAGAAACTGGAAGCTTCTAGCCTTCCACTTGTACACTGCCAAATCAAAACTAACTCGGATTTGATTTTCACGAACACAATGCCTTACCTTTTCAAAACCTGCATTCAAAAGAGAACCTCTCTTTAATGAAACGGTCATTCCTTTTTCCCTCTTATGACCAAGTTGCCTTTGTTCCAAACAAGTTGACTTCGACTTCATAAAGGACGAGGGACGTCTGATTTCACCGGAACTGTAGAACCTTCTAGAATATAAAGACTGTCGGTTCTTTTACCTTTTAACAAAATGAGAGCTCTACGAGATACTTTAATGCCGTTCGAATTGATATTGATTCTGCATCCTTTCAAGTTTAAAATACTCAATAAGGTGAGATTCTTTCGTAAATCAGGTACATACTTGACATTTGAGAGTGTCATAATCCTCCCATCGTGTATCCTAATTTTAACAGTACAAATACCAATTACCTTACTAGATGAATCGTTTCCCATATGCACAACTCCACTTTCAATTGAACTGTATGTGGAGAACCATTCTCTATTGGGACACATGTGGAAAGAACATCCCGAATCTAGGATCCACTCAGACATGAGCTTGGAGTTATTGCTCATTGACACTAACAAGAAATCATCACCATTTTAATCGGCCAAATTAGCACCAGCTACATCTTTCTAATTTACTCTCAGCAGCTCTTTTATTTCACAGTTTATAACAATATGCTTTGACGTGACCTAACTTTTTACAATAGCGACACCTTTTGTCTCGTTTCTTTGATGCTATCAAAATGGAAGCTTGCCTATCTGTCTTGCTATCCAAATGAAACTCATTGTCGAGTTTGTCTATACTCAACAAATAACCCTTCACGTCTTCGAACGAGAGTTTGTCTCTGTCATAAATTAAGGTCTCATTGAAAGACTTGTATAAAGGGGTAAAGAGTACAAAATAGCATAGCCTGATCTTCATCGTCAATATGAACCTCAACATTCTTTATATCATTTAAAAGAGTAATGAATTGACTGATGTGATCTCTAAGAAGCTCACCTTCGTTCATGTGAAACGTAAATAGGCGTTGTTTCAACACTAAATGGTTAGCCAAAGACTTAGTCGCATAAAGAGTTTCTAACATTTTCCACAAGGCAGATGAGGTTTCTCCATCAATACCTCCTGCAATATCATATTCACGAGGCACAACTGGATTACAGACAAAGCCTTTTCATCAAGCTCTTTCCATTCTGTTTTATTTAGATTCTCAGCCTTTTTCCTGGTAACTACCTTTTTCAAGCTGAATTAAACTAGAATTGCCATCATCCAAACTTGCCACAGATTGAAATTTGTCTCACCATCGAACTTCTCAATTTTAAACCTTGTTTTTGTCATCTCTGAATGAGCTGATCTATGAAAATTGAACTAGCTCTGATACCACTTGTTAGGATCGACTCGATTAAGCAACAAGTAAAAAAAAAGTGGAATAAATTGAGAAATTGAACACACAAATTTAACGTGGAAAACCCCCTCCAAAGAGGATAAAAAACCACGGGCAAATATAATTTTACTATAATGGCAATGAACGAAGAGTAAAAAAGATAGAGATGAAAACTAAACCCCGAAAACTCGAAACAAAGAACCCTCAAAACGTAAACACAAAATTCTCTAAATGTGTTATGAGTTCTAATATCTAATAGGTGTCTTTTCTAAGGTTGTAAAAGAGCCTATTTATAGGCTGAATTCATAGGTCAAATAATAATAAAATAATCTAAACTAATCAGTGTTTGTTTCAAACAAATAAATAGAGTTTAAATGGAAGATTATTTCTCAAATTTGACTGAAATAGGAGTCATACTTAACACATACAATTCAAAGTTTACATATAACTAGTATTCCTTACCATGTTTCACATTTCCTACCATACCAAAATGTTAGATATGAACATATAACATTATCAAGTTCTTGAGCTAGTATATCTCACATACCAAATTACAATCAACAAATACACAACCTCTCACGCCATAAGATTTCATTTCTATACATTTCATTAATTGTTTTGCCTAGAAAACTATAGCAACTTAAATTTGGATACGCGAGGAAATAATGCTCACACAAGCTAATGAAAATCTGCAACAAATGTTAGATTCTAGCCATGGATATGATATCCACCAATGGTACATAGTACCTAAGAATATAACACCGACACATAGTGCTTGAAAATTGTAACACCAGTACAACGTACCTGATAACTATAATCACTGGCACTGTAATAGCCTAGTTTTAGCTAAACCGGAACAGTGGTTTTGAACCACAAAACTGATGTCAAAAAATTATTTTAATATTATTTTCAGTATTTAAAGCATGTTATTTGATATGTGTGAAAATTTCATGAGCTAATTTTACTGTTTGAATGGTTAATTAGGTAAAAAGGACTAAATCGCGTAAATTGCAAAAGTGCTGTTCTATTAGCTAATGGTGTTAAATAGCTATAGAATCTTAAAGCTTAGGTCCTTAAGTAGTAAATACACCAGTACTATGTTAGTGGATGTTAATGATTTGGAATAAATGAAATTTTGAATTAATTTTAAGGTTAAATTGTTAAATGGTTAATAAATGATAAAATAATTAAAAAAAATCCAATTTTGTTTTATATCATCTTTACCTAGAAAATATACAAGAGAAGGAAGCCATTTTTATCTCCAACATTCGACAACTTTAATTTCTTCAATTAAGGTATGATTTTTATCCCCTTTTTAATGATTTTTATGTTTTTGATATCGTTGCAGCTAGGTCTAGCTAGCCCAGGGACTAATTTACAAAACTATTAAAGATTTTGAATGATTCCATTACTGAATACATGTGTATTTTGAAGTTTCTTGATAGATTAAGAATGATTGTTGATAGATATACAAGTTTTGTTAAGTGATTTTTAGTGAAAATGCAAATTAGGGATTAAATTTAGAAATGTGAAAAATGTGTAGTTAAAATGTGAAATAAATGAAATTTTTGGGTTGCTAGGGACCTATATATAATTTTTCCAAACATGGGTTTTGGTTAAATTGTATGAATTTTGTGTTTTGTGAAATAAGGACTAAATTGTTAAAAGTGTGAAAGTTTAGGGGCTAATGTGCAAATAGGCCTAAATATATGTTTTAGACTAAATTAAATGAATAGATGATTAAATAAGTTGATTTTAAATATACAGATTTGGATAGGGGAAAAGATAAAGTTATCGACTAATCGACTCGATTTTCTAATTTAACATCCGAGGTAAGTTTGTATGTTGTAATTTTATTTCAAATGTATTTTATGTGCTTTGATATAGCATGAATTATGATTATGTGATTACAGACAAGTTTGAAAATGATTCGACGAAGATTCGACAGTTGGAATCTCGGTTGAACCTTAGGAATAGTTTAGGATACTAGTGACATGTTATTAGGGATACTTTGAGTTGGCTTCAGGCCATGATTAGCACTTCAGGTGCGAAAGATACGATCTGGCTTCGGGGCATGCATATCGGCTGGTTTGGCTTCTGGCCGTGATATCAGAATTTCGGATAAGTTACCTTGATTTGGCTTCGGGCCATGGTGTAAGTACTTATTATGTGAGACCCTTGAGTATCTGACTTCTATTCTGAATGGTTCACTAGGTAAATGAAAGATGAGAACGTATATGAGATTGGTACGAGATGGTACAAGTATGTGAATAAACCATTTTAGCCTTGAATCGAAGAAATGATGATGAGAGTATATAGTTTTATGAATGAGTACTTGAAAGGTTTAATAGTTAATGAATGTTACATATTGATTTATGTTTTCGTGATTGCATTAAGTTTTTCTCATACGAGCTTACTAAGCTTAATAGCTTACTTTGTTTATTTTTCCTGTGTTTTATAGTGATATCAAGCTAGCTTGGATTCAGGGATCATCTGTGTAACACCCTGAATTTGGGCCTAGAAGTTTGGGCCGTGAGCATGGGAGCGGTTGAAGGCAGCTTATAATATTTTGTTGTGCTTGTAAATTTCGTTAATGAAGGCTTGTTTTAGTGGTTAAGCGTGCTGAGAAGTGTTGGAGAAGTCCTGGGTTCAAACCTGGACTCTAGCAAAAATTTTGGTTTAAGGTGAATCAAACCCTAGGTGTAGTAGGTAGGCCTTAAGAATATTGTTGGAGAAATTGTGCCACAAAAAGCCTTGTGGTCTAGTGGCAAAGTAGCGCCACATAAGAGACAAGAAGGTGGCGTCAGAGAGTTGGTAAGGAGGTCCAGGGTTCGAAACTCATGGCAAGCAAAGAGCATTTATTTTGCGAACAGAGGGCGACAAGAGTTGGTGTTGAATTTAAACTTTGATGTTGGAAGGATCCCACATCGGGAAGCTAACACAAGAGTGGATGCGAAGTTGGCTTTAAATAGAGAGAACCATGAGGAGAGTAAAGGTACCTTTCTTGGCTAATCCCTTTCACTTTATGGCGTGCTCGTTTGGGTTGGGCATCGGCTAAGAGTGCTCGGAGCGCGGATTAACTTTAGTCTTCTATCAAGTGTGTATTTTCTCACTACTCTAGCTGTAGGATGGCTACTTCGGGCCGCGATGGGCTGAAAGGGGTCATGTAGGCCCAATGGGCCAACGGGCCCAATTGGATAAGTTGTTTGATTGTGTAGTAAATATTGGACTAGGCTAGGTGAATCTCATATCTGTGGCTAGATTTGAGCTAAAAGGGCCACACGAGCGTGTGGGCCCATTTGGGCCGAGAATAGGCTTTAGGCCCATTCGTGTTGTTATCCATGTTTAAAATACTTTAGTTTACCAAGTTACTAAAATGCCCTTAATTTGTAAAATTACCAAAATACCCCTGGTTTGTAAAATTACCAAAATACCCCTAGTTTGTGAAATTACCAAAATACCTTTGATTTGTGAAATTACTGAAATACCCTCGACTTGTAAAATTACCAAAATACCCATGATTTGTGAAATTACTAAAATACCCTCGACTTGTAAAATTACCAAAATACCCTTGGTTTACAAAATTGCCAAAATACCCCTGGTTTGTAAAATTACCAAAATACCCCTAATTTGTAAAATTACCGAAATACCTTCAGTTTGTAAAATTACTGAAATGCCCTCAATTTGTAAAATTACTGAAATACCCTCGACTTGTAAAAATTACCAAAGTACCCTCAATTTACAGAATTACGATTTTACCCTCGATTTACAAAATTATTAAAATATCCCTGTAGGATAGAATTACCGAAATACCCCTGTAGGGTAGAATTACTAAAATACCCCTGTAGGGTAGAATTATCGAAATACCCTTGTAGGGTAGAATTACTGAAATACCCCTGTAGGGTAGAATTACCGAGATACCCTTGTGGGGTAAAATTACTATTTTGCCCCTAGGGTGTTAAATGATTGTTTTGCCCTTGTGGGCAAGTGATTGACTTGGACTGTGTGGTTGACGGATTTGATTATGAATATATGTTGGTGATATGAATGACTTGACTGTGATTGTTTGACTCAAATATGGGTATGACATCCTGTATACATGACATGTTGCATGGGTTGGGTTTTATAAAAATGGAGGAAGTGCTAAAAGGGCTTTGCCTCAGTTTACCGAAAGGGGCTTTGTGTGACAGCCCTAGTGTGACCCTAGTCGGGAAGTGGTTTCGGGACCACAAAACCGAGTCATAAAAATAATTAATTGCTATATTCTATGCTTATTATGTGTGTACATGAGTATGTGGAAGTTTCATTCTCTAATTTTGCCAATTGCATGAGAAATTATTAAATAGGGATCAATATGAGACATAGTGAAATATCATAGGCTAATTTTAAATGGCTTATTAGTGCATGTTAACACAAAGGTGGACTTGCATGTCAAGTTGCCCAATTTCTTTATAGTGGCCAGCCAAGATGGAATGTTGATGGGCAATACATATGTTTAATTAGATGTTATAATAAGAAATTGGGTTATTGGAAATAAAATAATGTTAGTAAAAGAAGGAAAAAGAAAAAAAAATGCTCATCTCTCTTCTCCATTGCCGTGACTTGAGAAGAAAAAGGAGTGTTCATGTTTTCTTTCTTTTGCAATTGCCGTAACTAGAGGAAGGGGAAGAAGGAAGATTCGGCCAAGGTGGTCCTCTAGATTAAGGTATGTTCAAGGGTATCTTTGGAAGTATATACAACCTTTGGGTGATGAGTCTAAATTCTATCTATCTCATGGTTGGATTTGGGGTTGATGGAGAGTTAGAATTTGGCTAAGGAGCCTAAAATTTTGGTTGATACCTTGATGCTATTAGCATGCTAGTTATATGGATGTGTTAAGTTGCTTGGGATGTTAGCATGAAAGTTGGAATTGTTAAGCTAATTTGTTGGAAGTGCCGAATTTAGGACTAAGAAGAGAATGAGTATTCGGCTAACATAGTGAAAAGGTAGGTGTTGCCGATTGTTAGATTTAGACCATGGGAGTGGCTATAATGGGCATTAAGATGTAGAACTTAAGAAATGTAGTTATATGTGAATTTACATGATGTTACAAATAGATGTGAAAATATATGCTAGATTAGGAAAATTTGATTAAGTGTTCATGAGATGAAATTAGGTGTTTAAAAGATGTTATAGTTGACATTGTATATATATACATACATTCGACCATCTAATTGAGTATGAAGGTGGTGTTAAATCTAATTGTGATGCCCATTTGGAAGTGTATATATATATATAAATATACATAAGTATGCCTGCTCGTGATGTTACCTTTAATTATGTGTATAATCGACTAAATGGGTAATTAGTGAGGATGGTTGCGAATATACAAACATACATATGCATGTGTAATTGAATTATGAATGTTTAGCAAGATGGTTAAACTAGTTGATTTATTGATTAAGCTCAAGGAGTTAAAGGAGGAGAATCAAGCAAGGGAAAGACGAAGGTCATCGAGTAGCCGACTTGGAACTATTTTACCCAACACAAGGTAGGTCACTAAGCATATATTTTGTATTGATTTAAATAGACATAATGTCCATGTAATTATGCCGAAAGGAATGATAAATTTATATACATGTATGTATGTGGTGATGAAAGTATTGAATGAAAAGAAAAGAGGTGAGATGTATTGAGTTGTTGATTTCGGCACTAAGTGTGCGGGTATAAACATTTATGATCATGAGATTGGCACTAAGTGTGCGGGTTTAAAATTTGTACAGCACTAAGTGTGCGAGTTTGATTATATAGCACTAAGTGTGCGAGTTGATTATATAGCACTAAGTGTGCGGACTCACTATATGCTTTTGAATCACTATTGACACCTTGAGTGTGCGACATTATTGAGTTGATCACGGACAGACAGATCGGGTAAGTACCTTGAGTTCATGGCTAATAGGCGCTATGTTTATATTTGGAGTTGAGCTTGGTAAGTTTTGAACCTATGTGACAATTTTAATTGAAGTCACGTACATAAGAATTATCGTGGAATAAGTGAAAGGTCATTTAGTTGTATGATTGTAACGAAAACAAAATGATGTATAAAATGACTCAAATATCCTATTGATTAGTATATGGAATGTGAATGTGTAACTTGGTATGAGATTGAATCGAAGGTCTAAGGAACTATGGTATAGTTCGGTTTGGATGGAGTAATTAGCCTCGCTCCATTTTGTTTCCTCTTGTGATAATGTTATTAATGGATGGTAGTGCATTGCTTATGACTTCATCGAGTTATATACTCATTCGGTGTTTGCTTGTCACCTATTTTAGGTTCCTTGGACTCGTCTTTTTGCGTGCTCGGACCGTCATCTAAGTCATCACACCGGATTGCAACTTTTTGGGGTATCTTCTTCTTAGTTGGTCTAGGAGAACATTTCGGCATGTATATGCTATTATGTTTTGTTGAACTTTGGTATGTAAACTTTAGCCATGCGAAAATGGCATAAATATTAAGTTGAATTTTGGTCCTATGATACTTCGTCATAAGTCTTAGTAAAAATTGGTTTGATAATGTTGTCATGGCTGATTATTCTCGGTGTTAAATTCATGATATGTATGATGAATTATTAGTTAGATTAAGGAAAAATCACAAAATAGGCATAGTTTGCTTTAGTAACGAGATCTTTGGTAGTAGAATGATGTGAGATTGAAAAAAATCACTAAAAATAGTAGGAATGGAATTAAATAAGGAATAAATTATGTAATCGAAGCTTGATGAGTCTATTTTCATATGGAAGAAACGAAACGACCATATGAGCTGTATGTTAGGAGATAATTAAACTCTTGTGAAATAGGGCCAGAGCGAATTCTGGATCCCCTATTCCGACTTTAGAAATTCACCATAAATTAATCAGAGACAATTAGAAGTCATGACTTATATGTATAGATTTCCTTTTGAGTCTAGTTTCATTAGAAACAATCGGCATAAGCATTGAAGCTCTATAAAGGGAAATATCTAAGTCGTAATGCATGAAGGTCAGAGTAGTCGAACCCTGAAACAGGGGTGCATTTAACTAATAAACTGTACCAATTGGCCCAACCAAAAATTTTACAAAAATTCTAACATATAGATATAGGAGTCTAGTTCTGGGGAAAGTTTATGGAACTGGATTTCGAGTTTCAGAACTCAAGATATGATTTTTGAAGCGACTAGTACGCAGATTGGCAGCTTGTCTGGGAAATTTTTAATAAGTGGTTTGAAGTCTGTTAACACCTCGTGTTCGACTCCGGCGACGGTCTCGGGTTCGGGGTGTTACACTTTGCCCCAGTTTATCAAAAAGGGCTTTGCCCCAGTTATTAAAAGTGGCTAGGCGTCCAGTTATGTGATAAAGTAGCTATGCTGCTAGTGGAGAGTTTGGTTGGGTGGGTTGAGTTATTCCCCACATGGAGAGCTTGGTTGGTACGGGTGGAGAGTAGCGGATGGTGGGTTGAGTAGTCTCCCCAAATGGGCTTGCATACATTCATTGACATTTCATGTGATAGTGAAATGGGCCTATGGGCCATATTATTTACAGTAAAGGCTTCGGCCCAGTGATATGATTTATGAAAAGGCTTCGGCCCAGTAAGCGTTAGACGAAAGGCTTCGACCCAGTATATGTCGAGACTGAATAGGGCTTTGGTCCAAATTGTACTGATACCGTGTTATTCACTGTTTGTTTGTTATTGGGATTACACACTGAGTTTTCGTAAACTCACCCCGTTTATTAACCTTTTAGGTAATTTCCAGCCTTAGACGGATCGGAGCTGCGAGGGGCTCGGAGATGGCCACACTACTGTTTCTGTTTCTTTTAATTGCAATTAGATTTTGTTTTGGGTTTTTTTATGTAATAAGGCCATTGGTGGGTTTTAAGTTTTAATTTGGATTGTGATTTCTTATACTAAACTTCTAGTTTAGGAAAACTCGAGATTGCAAAATGGCATGATTTTTCTAAGGAATACAAGCTTCCAACAACAAAGTTTTCAAAATGCTTCCTCGAGTTTAAATGAGGTAATATACCAAAGGCAAAAAAATTGGTAAACGTTTTGATGGGAACAGTGGTTTAATAAATTTAGATTTAGTAATGGATTTTCACCGGAAAGATCAAATTTGAAAAATGGTTTGATGTGAAGCACCAAATTCGGCCATAATGTCTAGGCCGGGTTTGGGGTGTTACAATCGGAGATCACATTACACTATCTACCTATCACTTGGTACCTTTGAACTTTAGTATATTAAGTATATGGCATGTATATGGACTTTGAATCATGTTGGTTATGTTTTGGTAATAATGTTGGCCAAATGAATTGGCATTGTAAATGTTTATTTTTTGGTTTGTATATATAGCCATGAGTGATGGCTTAATTTTAGTATATTTGGTATGTTTGAATCATGTGCATATATATATGTTTATGTCTTGTATATATTGAGTTGGTTGTGATGATTGATGGTAATAGGTATTATGAGTGTTAAATGGATGATTAGTGATTGTTAGTATGTTTGTGAAATGAGGTCAAATAATGTACAATTGGGTTTGGTTATTTAGTATGTTTTGAATGAGTAAAACATGAGTTTATAAGTATGTTTGTGGTTGATATTGAAATGGTACAATTTAGTCTTGGTTGTGGTTGATTTGGATGCCCTTAGATGCTATGAATTTGCACCATTTGGTTTGTGTAAATGATTGAAATTTGGGGTAGCAAAATGGCTTGGCAAATAGCCTATTTTTGTCCACACGGGCAGAGACACGGGCGTGTGTCTCAGCCTTGTGTGACACACGGTCATGTTATATGGCCGTGTGTCCCCTAGTGTGGTTGTTGAAATGAAGTCAGTATGCTCTACATGGTTTCACACACAGACGTGTGATCGGCCGTGTGCTACAAGTCAGTATACCCCCTAATTGGCACATGGCCTAGCACACAGGCGTGTGTGGCCACTTCGAAAGGCACACAGGCTAGACACACGAGCATGTGGTTGGCCGTGTGACCCAAGTCAGTATGTAATCCTTGTTTCCACATGGCTAGAGACACGGGCGTGTCTGGAGTTGTGTGAGGCGCACGGCCTGTTTACACAGGCGTGTGACCCTTGTATAGTTGAAATTGTTTTTAGGTTTCCAAAAATTTTCGTATGTCATCGGTTTAGTCCTGAACCACTTCTAAAGCATGTTTAAGGCCTAGGCTCATTTGAGGGGCATTATGATTGGTTGTGATTAAATTGTATTTGAATTGATGAATTATATGTGAAATGTGTATTTAAAAGTGTTGTAAGTCCGGTAATGCTCCGTAACCCTATTTTGACATTGAATACGGGTGAGGGGTGTTATATTTATTGGTATCAGAGCTACGATTTAGTCTATTCTAGGACTAACGTAGCATATGTGAGTTTAGCTATACATGCCATATATAAAAACTAAGATAGTGTGATGACTCCTGATGTTTTAAATTGTGTTTTCATATAGTAATGGATCCCAATCGAGCTATAGCCGATGAGGTTGAAAGTAATGCACCTGCTCCTGCACAAGGGGTAACGTCATTTGATTCTAGACCCGAGACGGGTAGTCAGGGAGGAGAGGCTAAAGAAGCCTTCTTCCAAATGATGAACGAATGGTTCACTCAATACATTCGTACGAATCCGGTTGCTTAGCAACCTCCACCCTACCTATTCCTCAACAAATCTCTGTTATTCCTCAAGTTATAGATCCGATACGGTTGAACAAGCCTCAAGTTGAAAAGATCCGCAAACACAGGCTGAAGAGTTCAAAGCTAATGCTGATGATGATGCTGAGAGAGTTGAGTTCTGGCTCGAAAATACAATTTGAGTATTCAATGAATTATCTTGTACTCCTGATGAATGTATTAAATATGTTGTATCTTTGCTGAGAGACACTGCATACCAATGGTGGAATGTAACACCCCGTACCCGGGACCGCTGCCGGGGTCGGACACGAGGGGTTAACGGCTTAAACCATTCATTTTCACAGTCCATTTTAAAAATTTTCTAGGCAGTTGGCTAACTGCGTCACTGTCACTTTAAAAATCATATCTTGAGTTCCAAAACTCAAAAATCAGTTTCGTAATTTTTTCCTGAAACTAGACTCATATATGCATCTACAAATTTTTTTCTAGAATTTTTGGTCAGGCCAATTAGTATAGTTTATTAGTTAAAGTCTCCCCTGTTACAGGGTGTGACTACACTGATCTTCATGCATTACGACCTGGATATCTCCCTGTACAGGGCTTCAATACTGATGCCGTTTGTGTCTATAGAAACTAGACTCAAAGAAGAATCTATACATATATGACATGACTCCTAATTATCTCTGGTTAATTTATAATGAATTTCCAAAGTCGGAACAGGGAATCCAGAAACCGTTCTGGCCCTGTTTCACGAAAACCTAAATATCTCTTAACATACAAATCATATGACCGTTTCGTTTCTTCCATATGAAATTAGATTCATCAAGGTCCATTCCTACTATTTTTAGTGATTTTTCACATCCACATCGCTGCTGCTGCCAGCATCTGCCTTTAAGGTAGACTTTACCTATTTCATAGTTTCCATGATTCAATTAGCCCTTTTTGCATACATAGCACAAAGTATAATCATGATTAACCATTCCAATGGCTAATCGTTTCCAAACATTTCCATACCTCTTAGTGATCAACATACAAAACGATTATAGTACTATGCTAAAATGTATATAAGCCATTTTCGCATGGCTATCCAAATTTACACAAAATCCATGGGTACATGACCAACAACAAAAGGGTAGTCCTATACATGCCATTTCAAAGTTCAACCAAAATTGTACCAAAAGGGGCTTTGATAGTGTGGGAGACTTGACTTCCAAATATCCCGAGTCCGATGGTGACGAGCCAAAATCTATAAAACAGAGAAACAAAGAAACGGAGTAAGCAATTTATGCTTAGTAAGTTTTGAGCAAGGATTCAAGACAACAAAAGCATAGCATTCATATAGCTAAACGGATAATTTCATATGCACAAATTCTCAATATCATACTTACTTCACATTACCAACCCTTATCTTCATACACAAAAGATCAACTTAGCTAAAGGCGGTAGCTCATTTATCAAGCGGCGAATACTTATTTGTAACGGCTCGACTAATTCAAAGCACATCTGAAACATACCTCATTGTCGGGATTTCACAAGCGTATTAATCGAAATTTTTACAGCAAGTTCATTCATTCCCGAATCACGTACCTTTGAGTTTAACCGAATATAGCTACTCGTTCAAATACCTTGGGACATAGCCCGGTTATAGTAGCTCGCACAAATGCCTACAGGACTTATCCCGGATTTAGTAACTCGCACAAATGCCTTCGGATCTTAGTCCGGATTTAGTAACTCGCACAAATGCCTTGGATCTTAGTCCGGATTTAGTAACTCGCACAAATGCCTTCGGATCTTAGTGGGATATAGTCACTTAGCACAAAGCCTTGGGACTTAGCCGGACATCATTCAAGAACCATGCACACATATATCAATAAATCATGACACATCCATATTTCATTTTCATTACCAAAGCTCAACACAAGACATTTATCATATCTACAATTTGGCTCAATAGCCACATACAAAGAGCATGATTTTGATTTACTTAAGACATAATCTAATCGAATCATAATTTAAGTTCCATTACTCGAAAACTTACCTCGGATGTTGTCGAACGGCTTCAACGACTATTCGATCACTTTTTCCTTTCCTTATCCAACTGTGGTCCCCTAAGCTCTTGAGCTAATTCAAACAAATTTAACTTATCAAAGTCTCATTTTGCTAGCTTATGGCGAATATGACAAGGAGTTTGATAGGTCATACGCCACCTTTTAGCTCAAATACACAATGATCATACGCATTTTTAATCACATTAACAATTTAATACAATTCATTCTAACATCAAAAGAGAAGCTCAAGGTACTTAGCCCATATATATACATTAGACATTAGAGTCACATATGTACGAAATCACGAATTGAATTCAACATACTAGCTAATATTTCCCCTTAGCCGAATTTTCTAAGTCAAGCTAAAGCCATCAATAGGCTACCAGTGGCCGAACATACACATCTATGCTAAGGCCGATTGCAACACTTAATACATTCTACAAGTATGGTCACTTGTGTTGACTAAACACCATTTGTTTCAAGTTCAAAACTTGGCTAATACACATATATACACTATTAAAGCATCCTCTCCCTTTACACTAATTCAACACATGCATTACCCATAAAATACCAAATTACATTTGGCCTTAGCACATAACTTGCTAGCCGATTCTTCTCCATCTAGCAACCAATGCACATACGAGCTCATTTGTTAGACTCTACTTCATCTAACAACAACCTTATTTCTCTTCTATATCCTACCATGGCTGAATGCATCACAACACCTTACCATTTCAATTTTTGGTCATGGTTAAACAAGGAACTTAATGTCTCACTCAAGGATGCTAAAAAGGAGATTCAAGAGTTATCAATCCACCATCACATGCATCATTAACAAGCTTCACATTTAGCATGCAATGATATCAACACAAAATCCACCTTGGCCGAATACCATCCCCATGACATAGCAAAGATTTGAACCATAGGCTAATAAGAACATCAAGCTAGCAACTAAAAACATGCATGAATCTCATGGCACAACATCAAACATGCCTTAATCTTGATACAAGTATGGCCGAACCTCCTCCTAATCCTCTTCTAAACCAAACATGGAGCAAGAACTCCTTCCTTCTTCCTTAGAATTTTCGGCCAAAAGAAAATGAAAAGAATGAACAAATTTTTTTTTCTCTTTTCTTCAACTAACGGCAATGGGGGGGGGGAATCACACACCTTCTTTCCTTTTTTTCATTTCTTTATTACCCATACTCCTTATTTTATTTATTCCGACATAAACCACTTACACAACATGTTTTATGACATGTTTTGCCCATCACTCTTTGTCATGGCCGGCCACTAGGCTTTAATTTAGGGAAATTTGACATGCAAGCCCATCATTTTCACAACATGCATTAATAGGCCACTTTACATTTGCCTAGCACATTTCTAAATTTTTTTCACATAAGTCCTATTTGATAAAATTCACTTACAATTAACAAAATTCAAACATGAATTTTTCACACATGCATATGTACATATAATGAGCATCAACTATGATGACTAATTATTTTTATGACTCGGTTTAGTGGTCCCGAGACCACTTTCCGACTAGGGTCAATTTAGGTGTCACAACTCTCCCCACTTAAGAAATTTTCGTCCCGAAAATCTTACCGTAAATAGGTTTGGGTATCGCTCTTTCATAGAGTTCTCGGGTTCCCAAGTAGCTTCTTCTATCCCGTGTTTGATCCATAACACTTTCACTAGCAGAACCCTTTTGTTTCGCAACTCTTTCACTTCATGTGCTAGGATACGAATCGGTTCTTCTTCATAACTCATATTGGCTTGAATTTTAACCTCTGATGGACTAATTACGTGCGACGGATCAGATCTATAACATCGAAGCATCGAAACATGAAAGACGTCGTGAATCTTTTCAAGTTCAGGGGGAAAAATCAAATGATACGCAACTGGACCGACTCGTTCAGATATCTCATATGGCCCGATGAATCTCGGACTCAGTTTACCCTTACGGCCAAATCGGAGTATCTTTCTCCAAGGTGAAACTTTAAGCAACACTTTATCTCCCACCTAATATTCAATGTCTTTTCGTTTCAAATCCGTGTACGATTTCTGACGATCTGCGGCTGCCTTTAGACTTTCACGGATTACTTTTACTTTCTGTTCAGCATCTTTAATCAAGTCCACTCCGAAAATTTTACTTTCACCGAGTTCGGTCCAAAACAATGGCGTACGGCATTTTCGACCGTACAAAGCCTCGTAAGGTGCCATCTTAATACTTGACTGAAAACTATTGTTGTAAGCGAATTCAATCAAAGGTAAATACCGTTCCCATGAACCACTAAACTCGAGGATGCAACATCTCAACATATCCTCAAGTATCTGAATTATTCGCTCGGATTGACCATCTGTTTGTGGATGAAAAGCCGTGCTAAAATGCAGTTTGGTACCCAAAGCTTCTTGCAATTTCTTCCAAAATCGCGAGGTGAATCTCGGATCTCTGTCTGACACAATAGAAATCGGTACCCCGTGTAATCTCACAATCTGAGAAACATACAATTCAGCTAGTTTATCCAATGAAAAATCCGTACGTACGGGGATAAAGTGAGCCGACTTAGTCAGTCTATCGACAACGACCCAAATCACATCTTTCTTACTTGCCGACATTGGCAACCCAGATACAAAATCCATCGTGACTCGTTCCCATTTCCATTCAGGTATCATGATCGGCTGAAGCAAACCCATAGGCACTTGATGTTCTGCCTTCACTTGCTGACATACTAAGCACTTCGAAACAAAATCGAAAATGTCTCGTTTCATACCATGCCACCAAAACTGGCATCTCAGATCGTTGTACATTTTCGTACTTCCCGGGTGAATTGACATTCGGCTACAATGAGCTTCGTTCAGAATCATCGAAATGAGTTTTGAATTTCTTGGAACACACAAACGACTTCTGAACCTCAAACAATCGTCATCATCAACTTGAAATTCTGATTCCACATTCGGAACACATTCAGCCCGTTTTGCAACCAATTCATCATCGACTTTCTAAGCTTCATGAATTTGATGAATCAATAATGGTTTGGCCTTTAGTTCAGCTACTAACACACTGCCGGGTAGAACAGACAAGTGTACATTCATCGCTCGTAAAGCGAACAGTGATTTACGACTTAAGGCATCCGCAACCACATTAGCCTTTCCCGGGTGATAGTCAATGACAAGCTCATAATCCTTTAACAGCTCGAGCCAACGTCTTTGTCGCAGATTTAAGTCTCTTTGAGTCATCAAATATTTGAGACTTTTGTGATCCGAATACACATGGCACTTCTCGCCAAATAAGTAATGTCGCCATATTTTCAAAGCAAATACGATGGCAGCTAATTCGAGATCATGAGTTGGATAATTTTTCTCATGTGGCTTTAATTGTCTCGACGCATAGGCCACAACTCGACCTTCTTGCATCAATACGCAACCTAACCCAAGTAGGGAGGCGTCACTATAGATGACAAACTCTTTTCCGATTCGGCCGCACAAAATTGGAGCTTCATCAAATAAGTTTTAGTTGATCAAAACTTTTTCGACATTTTCCGTCCATTCAAACTTAACATCTTTTGAAGTAGCTTCGTCATGGGTGTGGCTATCATCGAGAAACCTTTACAAACCGTCGATAGTAACCGGTAAGTCCCAAAAGCTCGAACCTCGTAATATTTCTCGAAGGCTTCCGATTAAGTATGGCTGAAATTTTGCTCGGTCGACTCGAATACCGATCTGAGATACCACATGACCCAAGAAGCTAACCTCTCTTAACCGAACTCACACTTCTTGAACTTAGCATATAAGCGCTTATCCTGTAAAATTTGCAACACTAATCTCGGTGTTCAAGCATGTTCGGTCTCATCTCTTGAATAGACCAAGATGTCATCAATGAACACAACTACGAACCGGTCCAAACATCGTCAAGATCGATTCATCAAATCCATAAATACCGCAGGGCATTAGTGAGCCCAAACGGCATCACTAAGAACTCGTAGTGACCGTACCTCGCTTAAAGCGGTTTTGGGTACATCCGAATCTCGAATTCATGATCGGTAATACCCGATCTCAAATCTATCTTTGAAAACACCGAGGCTCCCTTTAGTTGATCAAACAAATCATCAATACGCTGATAACGGATATTTATTCTTTATCGTCACTTTATTCGGTGACGATAGTCAATGCACAACCTCATGGTTCCGTCCTTCTTTTCACAAACAATCTTGGTGCACCCCAAGGTGAGAAACTTGGTCGGCGAAACCTCTATCCGTCAATTCTTGCAACTGAGCTTTCAACTCTTTTAACTCAGTTGGTGCCATACGATACGGAGCTATCAAAATCGGCGTAGTCCCAGGTACAAGCTCAATGCCAAACTCTATCTCCCGAATAGGTGGCAAACCCGGTAATTCTTCGGGAAAAACATCCGGGTATTCACAAACCACCAGCACAGATTCGGGTTTTATTTCTAACTCCTTATCATCAAGTACATACGCAAGGTATGCTTCGCACCCCTTTCATACATATTTCTGGGCCATCATTGCTGATATTATAGCTGGCAACCCCTTTAAGTCCGTAGACTCAATCCGGAATATCTCATTATTTGCGCACCTCAGATCAATAGTCTTGCTTTTGCAATTCACAACCGCATCATGCACGGTCAACCAATCTAAACCGAGGATAACGTCAAATTCATCAAACGGAAAAAGCATCAAGTCCGCCGGAAAACAGAAACCTCGAATTACTAGGGAACATTTCTTACACACTTTGTCGACAAGCACGTAACGACCCAAGGGATTTGACACCCGAATTACGAACTCAGTAGACTCAATAGGTAAAGTCTTACTAGATGCTAAGGTTTCACATATATAAGAATGAGTAGAACCAGGGTCAATCAAAGCAATCACATTAGTATTCTAGAGAGTAAAGGTACCGGTAATAACATCTGGCGAGGAAGCATCCTCGCGTGTGCGTATAGCATAAGCCCTAGCAGGAGCACGAGCCTCAGATCTGGTTGCAGCATCTCTAGATCCTCTCTGACCACCACTAGCATTGCTCGTATTTCCAGATGGTCTACCTCGAGCAGTGGTAGCACCCGGTTTCCCACTCTGATTTATATTCTGTTCAGGCAACCTCGAGCAATCTTTAATGAAGTGGTCGACTGATCCGCACTTGTAACAGGAGCGGTCACGGAACCTACAACTCCCAGAATGCCATTTGCCACAATATTGGCACTCCGTTCTGTCTCGACGATCATTTCCAACACTGGCGATCGAAGTGACTCGTGTGCTCACAGGGGGTCGATCGCGATCTCGTCTAGAAAAGCCCGAAGTGTCTCTAGACCGGCCTAAGCCATCTCTAAATTTCTTTGATGACTGTGGGAAGGGCTTCCCCGAAGACCTCTTACAAAACTCCCTTGCTCCCACTTCACTTTTCTTTTCTCCATCTTGAGCTCCTCGACTTTGCACTTCGCTCGACAAGAGCCACAAACTCTCGGTTTTCCAAAATGCCAACATACGACTTTATATCATCATTCAGTCCATCTTGAGCGTTTACACATCACGCTTCGAAGAAATGCATTCTCGCTGCATCTGGCTAAGCCTCACAAATTTTCGTTCATAGTCGAATCGACATGGAACCTTGTTTGAGTTCAAGAAATTCCTTCCGTTTTTGGTCAAAGAATCTCGATCGATATACTTCTTTTGAAACTTCGGTTTGGAAGAACTCCCAAGTTACTTGCTCTCTAGGCACAACAATTCAACGTATTCCACCAATAGTAGGCAGAATCACGTAGCAAGGAGATAGTACACTTTAGGCACTCATCGGGTGTGCAAGATAGTTCATCGAGTACCCGAATAGTGTTGTCCAACCAAAATTCAGCTTGCTCGGCATCATCACTATCCGTAGCCTTAAATTTAGTAGCCCCATGTTTTCGGATTCTATCAACTGGGGGCTTATTTGACCTTATTTGGTCAGTTACTGGAGGCATTGTAGGTGCGGGGGTTGTGTTTGTTGGGAATGGAGGTTGTGGAACAGCCGTATTAGTTCGAATGTATTGGTTGAACCAATCATTCATCACGCTATAGAAAGCTTGTCTAGCTTCATGATTTGGATTACTAGCATTAGGTTGAGAGTCCGCCGTATTTGTCCCTTGTCGGAGCAGCGCTACACTCTCAAGATCATCACCACCGCTTCGGTCGGGATCGAGATCCATTACTATAAATGAACATATTTGCAAATGTCAGAAATCACCACACTATCAAATAATCACATAAAATGGCATGTATAGCTAGACCCAAACGCATTACGGTAGTCCTAGAATGTACTAAACCGTAGCTCTGATACCAATTTAATTGTAACACCCCGTACCCGGGACCGCTGCCGGGGTCGGACACGAGGGGTTAACGGCTTAAACCATTCATTTTCATAGTCCATTTTAAAAATTTTCCAGGCAGTTGGCTAACTGCATCACTGTCATTTTAAAAATCATATCTTGAGTTCCAAAACTCGAAAATCAGTTTCGTAATTTTTCCCTGAAACTAGACTCATATATGCATCTACAAATTGTTTTCTAGAATTTTTGGTTGGGCCAATTAGTACAGTTTATTAGTTAAAGGCTCCCCTGTTATAGGGTACGACTACACTGATCTTCATGCATTACGACCTAGATATCTCCCTGTCCAGGGCATCAATACTGATGCCGTTTATTTCTATAGAAACTAGACTCAAAGAGGAATCTATACATATATGACATGACTCCTAATTATCTCTGGTTAATTTATAATGAATTCCCAAAGTCGGAACAGGGAATCCAGAAACCGTTCTGGCCCTATTTCACGAAAACCTAAATATCTCTTAACATACAACTCATATGACCGTTTCGTTTCTTCCATATGAAAGTAGATTCATCAAGGTTCATTTAAATAATTTATTCACTATTTAATTCAATTCCTAATATTTTTAGTGATTTTTCACATCCATATCGCTGCTGCTGTCAGCATCTGCCTTTAAGGTAGACTTTACCTATTTCATAGTTTCCATGATTCAATTAGCCCTTTTTGCATACATAGCACAAAGTATAATCATGATTAACCATTCCAATGGCTAATCGTTTCCAAACATTTCCATACCTCTTAGTGATCAACATACAAAACGATTATAGTACTATGCTAAAAACGTATATAAGCCATTTTCGCATGGCTATCCAAATTTACACAAAATCCATGGGTACATGACCAACAACAAAAGGGTAGTCCTATACATGCTATTTCAAAGTTCAACCAAAATTGTACCAAAAGGGGCTTTGATAGTGTGGGAGACTTCGACTTCCAAATATCCCGAGTCCGATGGTGACGAGCCAAAATCTATAAAACAGAGAAACAAAGAAACGGAGTAAGCAATTTATGCTTAGTAAGTTTTGAGCAAGGATTCCAAGCACAACAAAAGCATAGCATTCATATAGCTAAGCGGATAATTTCATATGCACAAATTCTCAATATCATACTTACTTCACATTACCAACCCTTATGTTCATACACAAAGATCAACTTAGCCAAAGGCCGATAGCTCATTTATCAACCGAGCGAATACTTATTTGTAAAGGCTCGACTAATTCAAAGCACATACTGAAACATACCTCATTGTCGGGATTTCAAGCGTATTAACTGAAATTTTACAGCAAGTTCATTCATTCCCGAATCACGTACCTTCTGAGTTTAACCGGATATAGCTACTCGTTCAAATACCTTGGGACATAGCCGGTTATAGTAGCTTCGCACAAATGCCTTCGGGACTTATCCCGAATTAGTAACTCGCACAAATGCCTTGGATCTTAGTCGGATTTAGTAACTCGCACAAATGCCTTCGGATCTTAGTCCGAATTTAGTAACTTCGCACAAATGCCTTGGATCTTAGTCCGGATATAGTCACTTAGCACAAAGCCTTCGGGACCTAGCAGGACATCATTCGAAGAACCATGCACACATATATCAATAAATCATGACACATCCATATTTCATTTTCATTACCAAAGCTCAACACAAGACACTTATCATATCTACAATTTTGGCTCAATAACCACATACAAAGAGCATGATTTTGATTTACTTAAGACATAATCTAATCGAATCATAATTTAAGTTCCATTACTCGAAAACTTACTTGGATGTTGTCGAACGGCTTCAACGGCTATTCGATCACTTTTTCCTTTCCTTATCCAACTGTGGTCCCTAAGCTCTTGAGCTAATTCAAACAAATTTAACTTATCAAAGTCTCATTTTGCTAGCTTATGGCGAATATGACAAGGAGTTTGATAGGTCATATGGCCACCTTTTAGCTCAAATACACAATGATCATACGCATTTTTAATCACATCAACAATTTAATACAATTCATTCTAACATCAAAAGAGAAGCTCAAGGTACTTAGCCCATATATATACATTAGACATTAGAGTCACATATGTACGAAATCACGAATCGAATTCAACATACTAGCTAATATTTCCCTTAGCGAATTTTCTAAGTCAAGCTAAAGCCATCAATAGGCTACCAATGGCCGAACATACACATCTATGCTAAGGCCTATTGCAACACTTAATACATTCTACAAGTATGGTCACTTGTGTTGACTAAACACCATTTGTTTCAAGTTCAAAACTTGGCTAATACACATATATACACTATTAAAGCATCCTCTCCTTTACACTAATTCAACACATGCATTACCCATAATATACCAAATTACATTCGGCCTTAGCACACAACTTGCTAGCCGATTCTTCTCCATCTAGCAACCAATGCACATACGAGCTCATTTGTTAGACTCTACTTCATCTAACAACAACCTTATTTCTCTTCTATATCCTACCATGGCGAATGCATCACAACACCTTACCATTTCAATTTTTGGTCATGGTTGAACAAGGAACTTAATGTCTCACTCAAGGATGCTAAAAGGAGATTCAAGAGTTATCAATCCACCATCACATGCATCATCAACAAGCTTCACATTTAGCATGCAATGATATCAACACAAAATCCACCTTGGCCGAATACCATCCCCATGACATAGCAAAGATTTGAACCATGGGCTAATAAGAACATCAAGCTAGCAACTAAAAACATGCATGAATCTCATGGCACAACATCAAACATACCTTAATCTTGATACAAGTATGGCCGAACCTCCTCCTAATCCTCTTCTAAACCAAACATGGAGCAAGAACTCCTTCCTTCTTCCTTAGAATTTTCGGCCAAAAGAAAATGAAAAGGATGAACAAATTTTTTTTTTCTCTTTTCTTCAACTCACGGCAATGGGGGGGGGGGAATCACACACCTTCTTTCCTTTTTTCATTTCTTTATTACCCATACTCCTTATTTTATTTATTCCGACATAAACCACTTACACAACATGTTTTATGACATGTTTTGCCCATCACTCTTTGTCATGGCCGGCGACTAGGCTTTAATTTAGGGAAATTTGACATGCAAGCCCATCATTTTCACAACATGCATTAATAGGCCACTTTACATTTGCCTAGCACATTTCTAAATTTTTTTCACATAAGTCCTATTTGATAAAATTCACTTACAATTAACAAAATTCAAACATGAATTTTTCACACATGCATATGTACATATAATGAGCATCAACTATGACGGCTAATTATTTTTATGACTCGGTTTAGTGGTCCCGAGACCACTTTCCAACTAGGGTCAATTTCGGGCTGTCACATGGAACACGTTGATATCTGTGGTTCTGAAAGAACGAGTTACTTGAGAGTTTTTTCAATCTGAATTTCGAAAGAAATACATCAGTCAAAGATTTCTCGATCAAAAGCACAAAGAGTTCTTAGAATTAAAACAAGGCCGAATGACTGTAACCAAGTACGAGGGAGAATTTGTATGGTTGAGCAAATATGCTTGGAGTATGTTTCTACCGATGAGATTATGTGCAAGCGATTTTTCGACGGGTTGAACAAAGATATTAAAATTCTGGTCGAGATATTAGATTTAAAAGAATTCGTTGTGTGAGTTGATTGGGCTTATAAAGCCAAAGACTATAGCTGAGAAAAAAAGAAAGCTGATTCAGAGGCTAGAGATTCGAGAAAAAGACTGATGAATAAACCTTATCGTTTTTCATCAAAGAAATTCCAAGATTCATATAGTCGATCGAATGCATCAGTGGGGTACCAAAATAGAGATCGTGGAAATCAACATGTGAATTCTAAAGCTCAAGCTACTTTTGTTTTGAGTGTTGGTAGTGTGAGAAATAACATACCTGAGTGTCAACAGTGCGGGAGAAGAGATTTTAGTGAATGCTAGAATAAGAGTACTAAAGCTTATTTCAAATGTGGCTCATTGGATCATTTTATTAAAGATTGTCTTGAGATGATTGAGAAAGAGAGACCTTAGAATGTGAGATCAAGTAATATGTCGACTAGAGGAGGACCAACAAGAAATGCTGGAAATGTGAGTGGTAGTCGAGGGGCGACAAAGGACTCCGCTGTGAGATCTGAGGCCAGAGCACCTGCTAGAGCCTACGCTATTCGCACTCGCAAAGAAGCGTCATCTCCAGATGTTATCATTGGTACTTCCACTCTCTATAATAATAATATGATTGCGTTGATAGATCCAGAATTAACTAATTCTTATATATGTATGAATTTAGTATCTAGTAAGACTTTGCCTGTAGAGTCTACTAAATTTGTGATTAGAGTATCGAACGCCTTAGGCAAATGTGTTTTGGTTGACGAAGTCTTCAAGAATTGTCCATTAATGAATCGGGATTTCTGTTTTCCGGCTAATCTGATGTTGTTGCCATTCGATGAATTTGATGTGATTTTGGTTATGGATTGGCTCATGATGCATAATGCCATAGTGAATTGTAGACGAAAGACAATTGAACTAAAATGTCAGAATAATGAGACTATTAGAATTGAATCTGTTAATCTGAATGGTTTTCCAGTTGTGATCTCGTCTATGTTAGCTCAGAGATTTGTGAGAAAGGGGTTTGAAGCTTATATTACTTATGTACTTGATAAGAAAGTGACAGGAACAAAGATTGAATTAGTACCAGTTATTTGCGAGTATCTAGATGTATTTCCCAAAGAGTTACCGGGTTTACCACCTATCAGAGAGGTTGAGTTTGGTATTGAATTAGTACCGAGAACAATTCCGACATCGATAGCTCCATACAGAATGGCTCCGACAAAGTTAAAAGACTTGAAAGCTCAGTTGCAAGAGTTAACAGATAGAGGTTTTCCTAAACCGAGTTTCTCTCCCTAGGGTGCACCGGTGTTATTTGTGAAAAAGAAAGATGGCACGATGAGAATGTGTATAGACTATCGACAGTTCAACAAAGTGACGATCAAGAATAAATACCCTATAACAGCCCGATTTCAGCTAAATCAGAACAGTGGTTTTGGAACCACAAATTTGAGGTCGTAAAATTATTTTAATATTATTTTTGGTGTTTATAGCATGTGAATATGTATGTGTGAAAATTTTGTGAAATAATTTTAGCGTTTGAGTGCTTAATTTGACGAAAGGACTTAATCGCGTAAAATGCAAAAGTAACATGCTATAAGTTAAAAGTGCTTAATTGCTATGGTTCATTAAATAGAAGGTCCTTATGTTTTAAATAGAACATTGATAGTAGAGATAGACATTAATGACCTTATATTTGATGATTAAATGGTTTAATAACCAAGGGTAAAATGGTAAACTATGTATTAAGTTATAATAAATAAAAGAAAAAATAATTTTAAGCTTAAATTATCATCATCTTCACCGAAATTAGAAGAGAAAGAAGCCACGGATGTTGTTTTAGAGTTCGACCCTTGTTGTTCTTAATTGAGGTATGTTTCGAGCTCGAATTTTGATGATTTTTATGTTTTTGTGATCGTTGCTTTGAGTAATAGCTAGCCAGTGTCGTAATTTTCGAATCTGTTAAAGATTTTGAGAGTTTTCATTGATGAGTTATTGTGTTCTTTGGTATTTGATGATGAAATATGAATTTTTGATGATAGATTATTATGTTTTGTAAAGTGATTTTAAGTGAAATTCCATAAAATAGATTAATTTGTGAAAAGATGAAAATATAAGGTTAAATGTGTAAAATAATGATAAATATAGGCTGTTAAGGAGCCTATAGAAATTCGACTAGCTTGGGTTTAATTGAAAATGTTGTAAATTGTGTTTTTATGAAATAAGGACTAAATTGTAAGAATTATAAAAGTTTAGGGCCAAAGTGCAAATTGGCTTAAATATGTGTTTGTGGATAAATTGATTGAGTTGGTGATTAAATGGATTAATTTTGAATATATATAGATCAAGAAAGAAAGAAATCGAACTCAGATCGAGGTAAGTTCATACATAACTGAACCTTCCCGTATTTATTCATTTTTCATTCTCATCTCTCGTCCAGATATTTTAAAACTTTTCGAAGATTATTCATGCTTTAAGCATCCGCACACTTAGTGCTTTAAGGTTTAGCTGAAGCTAGAATGATTTCCGCACACTTTGTGCCATCTCAATTAATCGAAGCTATCTTAGTATTGCACACTTAGTGCCTCATACAGCCGAAGCTATACCATTTCGCACACTTAGTGCTATTTATAGCTGAAACTATTTTGAATCGCACGCTTAGTGTCAAATGCAGTTGATTTATCATCATATTCAATCCATAATCAAATATATACACAATTTATGTATAATTAAAACATCAAAAATATACTTATAACATCATTTATCACGTACGAACTTATCTAGTACTTGAAATTGTCAACTCGGACTGTTTAGTCTATAATCTTCGACTTCCCTCGGTCTAAGTCCGAATTCCTCATTTCTTGATCTATATGTATTCAAAATTAATCCTTTTATTCACTAAATTATTCAAAACAATCCATTTACACATAATTAAGGTATTTTGCAAACTAACCATCACATTTTCACATTTCGACACTTTAGTCCCTAAATCACAAAATCACAAAATAAACATAATTTGCTTCTACACAAGCTTAGCCGAATTCTCCTAGTACTCATACTAGTCCACACAATTCATTTATTTCACATTTTAGTCCTTCAATTTACAATTTTCACAATTTAGCCCATTTTACGCAAATTCATCAAAAATCCAAAGACAAAACATGTTAACCCAAAACATATCTTCCATTTATCAACAACTAACTTCACAAAACTCATAGTTTCATCAATGGAACATTTCAAAATCATCAAAAAATCAGAAATTGAGACATGGGCTTGATAATACACGTAGCAACGATTACAAAAACATAGAAATAATTAAAAACCAAGCAAAAAACATACCTAATTCACCAATTCAAAGTGCCAAACCCTAAGTGAGATTTTCTCTTTTATTTTCTTTTCAATTTCGATGGATGAACACATAAATTAACATGTTTTCTTGTTTTTATTTTATTAATATTAACATATTATTTAAATGACCATTTTGCCTTTTGTTATAAAGTTATTCATTCACCTAACACATGCCATTTTATGTCCATTTAAACTTCAAATAGTCAAATAGCCACATAAGGACCTTACAAGTATAAAGCCATGTCAAATAGACACTTTAAACATCTAGCACACAGCTTTTACATTCTACGCGATTAAGTCTTTTTTAAAATTAAATAGACAAACGATTAAATTTTTAGATGAAACTTTCACACATGCTAATTAACATATTTTAAGCATGAAAAATAATATTAAAACATTTTTTGGCTCGAATTTTTGGTCCCGAAAGCACTATTCTGACTAGGATCAAAACTGGACTGTTACAAGTTACCTGGGAGTTCTTTCAATCTGAATTCTAAAAGAAGTACATAAATTAGCAATTCCTTGATCAGAAACATAAAGAGTTTCTAGAATTGAAACAAGGCCGGATGTCGTTACTGAGTATGAAAGAGAGTTCGTACATTTAAGCAAATATGCTTGAGAATATGTGTCTACTGAGGAGATCATGTGTAAACGATTCGTTGACGGGTTGAATGAAGATATAAAACTGTTAGTTGAGATTCTTAAATTGAAATAATTTTTCATACTAGTTGAGAGGGCTTGTAAACCCGAGGATCTCAGCAAAGAAAAGAGAAAAGTAGATTCAGAAGCTAGAGATTCAAGAAAAAGATCGATATCAATCTTCATCGAAGAAATTTTGAGACTCGTTTAATCATTCTAATGCATCAATAGGACATTCATTTAGGGATCGTGAAAGGCAACTTCTGAGTTCTAAAGCTCAGGCTACATTGGCAGTGTGAGACAAAACCGACCTGAGTGTAGACATTGTGGAAAACTACATATCAATGATTGTAGATTGAATGGTTGAGCCTATTTTAAATGTGGATCATAGGATCATTTCATTCGTCATTGTCTTGAGTTGGTTGAGTAAGACACAGTACAAAACACGAGGCCTAGCAATAGTACAGCTAGAGGTAGACCACCCAGAAATGATGTTAATATGAGTTGTAGTCAGAGAACGACTAAAGACTCTGCTGTGAGATCTGAAGCCAGAGCACCTGCAAGAGCTTACGCTATTCGCGCCTATGAAGAAGTGTCATCTCTAGATATTATCACTGGTACTTTTACTCTTTATGATACTAAAGTTATTACTTTGATAGATCCAAGATCAACTCATTCGTATATATGTGTGAATTTAGTATCCAATAAGATTTTTCCTGTAGAGTCTACTGAATTTGTGATTAGAGTATTGAACCTCTTAGGCAAGTGTGTGTTGGTTGATAAAGTGTGTAAGAGCTGTCCGTTAATGATTCGAGATTTTTGCTTTTCGACCGATTTGATGTTGTTACCATTTGATGAATTTGATATAATTCAAGGTATGGATTGGCTAACACTGCATGATGTTGTTGTGAATTGCAAATGAAAGACGATTGATCTGAGATGTTAGAATAATGAGATTATCCAAATTGAGTTAGATGACCTGAATGGCTTGCTAGCAAGAATTTCATCGATGTTAGCTCAGGAATATGTGAGAAAGGGTTTCGAAGCTTATTTTGCTTATGTGCTGGATATGAAAGTAATTGAAAAGAAGATTGAATCAGTACCAGTTGTATGTGAATACTCAGATGTGTTTCCTGAAGTGTTACTGGGTTTACCACCGATTCGAGAGGTTGTGTTTGGCATTGAGTTAATGTCGGGTACAACACCGATACCGATAGCTCCATACAGAATGGCACTGACAGAGTTAAAAGAATTGAAAGCTCAGTTGCAAGAGTTAATGGATAGAGGTTTTACAAGACTGAGTTTCTTGCCTTGGGGTGCTCCCCATGTTATTTATGAAAAAGAAAGATGGCACAATGAGAATGTGTATAGATTGTAGATAGCTAAATAAAGTGACAATCAAGCACAAATACCCTCTACCGCGGATTGATGATTTGTGTGATCAATTGAAAGGGGCTACAGTGTTTTCAAAGATAGATTTGAGATCAGGTTATTTCCAATTGCGAGTTAAAGACTCTGATATGCCGAAAATCACATTTAGAATGAGGTATGGTCATTATGGATTTTTAGTTATGCCTTTCAGACTAACGAATGCACCAGCTGTCTTTATGGACTTAATGAACCAGATTTTCAGATCGTACTTAGATCAATTTGTTGTTGTATTTATTGATGACATATTGATATATTCATGAGATAAAACTGAGCATGCCACGCATTTGAGAATTGTATTGTAAACTCTGCGTGATAAGTAGTTATATGCAAAGTTCAGTAATTATGAATTTTGGTTGCTTGAGGTTGGTTTTCTAGGGCATATTGTTCAGCATTGGGTATTCAGGTTGACCCTAGTAAGATATCTGCGATTAGAGATTGGAAGCCTCCGAGAAATGTATCTGAAGTCTATAGTTTCCTGGGACTCGCCGGCTATTATAGACGATTTGTGAAAGGCTTTTTGATGATTACGAATCTGTTGGTGAAATTGCTTTAAAAAGATGTAAAGTTTGAATGGTCTGAGAAATTTCAGAAAAGTTTTGATCAGCTGAAAGTTCTTTTGACTGAAGCTCCAATGTTAGTACAACCAGAATCGAGTAAAGAATTTGTGATCTATAGTGATGCATCGTTGAATGGTCTGTATTGTGTTTTGATGCAAAAAGGCAAAGTCATAGCTTATGCCTCGAGACAGTTGAAGCCACATGAAAAGAATTATCTAACGCACGATTTAGAGTTAGTAGCCATTGTGTTTGCATTGAAGATTTGGCGCCATTATTTATTTAGTGAGAAATGCCATGTTTATTCAGATAACAAGAGTTTGAAATATTTGATGACTAAAAAAGATTTGAATTTGCATCAGCGGAGATGGCTAGAATTGCTAAAAGATTACGAGTTAGTGATCGGCTGCCATTTGGGAAAAGCAAATGTTGTTGCTGATGCATTAAGCCAAAAATCTTTGCTTGCTCTATGTGCATTGAATACTCATTTGACTCTATCTGATGACGGCTCAATTGTAGCTGAGTTGAAAATGAGACCACTATTTTTACAGCAGATTTGCAAAGCTCAAAAAATATTAGCAAAGCGATCTTAATGTAATTCAAACCCTAATTCAAAGGTTCAAGTTGATTCAGATGACTGTTTAAGATTCAGAGGTCGAATATGTGTTTCGAGAAATTCAGAGTTGATTCAAATGATTTTGAATGAAGTACATAGTAGCCGTTTATCTGTTCATCCGAGAAGTACAAAAATGTATAACGATTTGAAACAGCTCTATTGGTGGCATGGTATAAAACGTGACATTTTAGAGTTCGTTTTTAAATGTTTGATTTGTCAGCAAGTTAAAGCTGAGTATCAGGTACCGTCTAGTTTATTGCAGTCGATGATGATTCCCGAGTGGAAATGACTATGGATTTTGTGTCAGGATTGCCCCTATCTCCGAGAAAGAAAAATACAATCTGGGTTATAGTTGACAGATTGATGAAATTGACTCATTTCATTTCAATGCAGACGGACTATTCGCTTGGAAAGTTAGCTGAGTTATATATCTCCGAGGTTTGAGATTTCACGAAGTACCTGTTTCTATTGTTTCAAATAGAGATTCGAGGTTCACATCGAGGTTTTGGAAGAAACAACAAGATGCACTGGGTACAAAACTATATTTTAGTACCGCATTTCACCTACAGACAGATGGTCAATCCGAGTGAGTAATTCAGATACTCGAGGATATGTTGAGATGTTGCATTCTTGAGTTTGAAGGTAAGTGGGAAAAGTATCTACGGTTGATTGAATTAGCGTATAACAGTAGTTACCAATCGAGTATTAAGATGGTACCATACGAAGCTTTATACAATTAGAAGTGACGAACGCCATTGTATTGGACTGAACTTAGCTAGAATAAGATTCATGGGGTTGATCTGATTAGAGAAACAGAAGAAAAAGTAAAAGTAATTCGTGATAGTTTGAAAGCAACATCTTATTGTCAGAAATCATATGCAAACTTGAAACAGAAAGATATTGAGTTTCAGATAGGGGATAAAGTGTTTTTCAAAGTCTCATTGTGGAAGAAAATACTCAGATTTTGCAGAAAAAGAAAGTTGAGCCTGAGATTCATCGGACCTTATGAGATTATCGAGCGAGTCAGACCAGTAGCTTATCGTCTAGCATTTCCATCTGAGTTAGAAAAGATTCACAATGTATTTCATGTATCAATGCTACGAAGATACAAATATGATCCTTCGCATGTTATTTCCTCGACTGAGGTTGAGATTCAGTCAGATTTATCGCACAGTGAAGAACCAATCCAAATTTTAGCTCATGAGATCAAAGATCTGCGATATAAGAAAATTTCATTAGTGAAAGTCTTATGGCATTGACACGGGGTTGAAGAAGCTATGTGGGAACCTGAGGATTCTATGAAAAAGTAATATACAAACTTATTCGCTGGTCAGATTTTCAGGGACGAAAATTCCTTAGGGGTGAGTGTTGTAATAGCCTGGTTTTAGCTAAATCAGAATAGTGGTTTCGAAACTAAAAATCCGAGGTCGTAAAATTATTTTAATATTATTTTTGGTGTTTATAGCATGTGAATATGTATGTGTGAAAATTTCGTAAAATAATTTTAGCGTTTGAGTGTTTAATTTCATGAAAGGAATTAATCGCATAAAATGCAAAAGTAACATGCTATAAGTTAAAAGTGCTTAATTGCTATGGTTCATTAAATAAAAGGTCATTATGTTGTAAATAGACCATTGATAGTGGAGATGGACATTAATGGCCTTATATTTGATGATTAAATGGTTTAATAACCAAGGGTAAAATGGTAAACTATGTATTAAGTTATAATAAATAAAAGGAAAAAATAATTTTAAGCTTAAATTATCATCATCTTTACCGAAATTAGAAGAGAAAGAAGCCACGAATGTTGTTTTAGAGTTTGACCCTTGTTGTTCTTAATTGAGGTATGTTTCAAGCTAGGTTTTTGATGATTTTTATGTTTTTGTAATCATTACTTTGAGTACTAGCTAGCTCGTGTCTTAATTTTCGAAACTGTTAAAGATTTTGAGAGTTGCCCTTAATGAGCTATTGTGTTCTTTGGTATTTGATGATGAAATATGAATTTTTTATGATAGATTATTATGTTTTGTAATGTAATTTTTAGTGAAATTGCATAAAAGGGATTAATTTTTGAAAAGATGAAAATGTGAGGTTAAATGTGTAAAATAATGACAAATCTAGGCTGGTAAGGAGCCTATAGAAATTTAGCTAGCTTAGGTTTAATTGAAAATGTTGTAAATTGTGTTTTTATGAAATAAGGACTAAATTGTAAGAATTATGAAAGTTTAGGGCCAAAGTGAAAATTGGCTTAAATATGTGTTTGTGGATGAAATTGATTAAGTTGGTGATTAAATGGATTAATTTTGAATATATATAGATCAAGAAAGAAAGAAATCAGACTTAAATCGAGGCAAGAACAAAGTACTCGATTAATCGGCTAGTTTTGTTGTTTCTACTATCGAGGTAAGTTCATATGCAAATAAATGTCTTTAAATTGATTATAAATGTTTATTTGTCATTGAATTGCTATGGATGTTGATTGAGAAAATACGAGCAAGAATCGACAAAGTTACAATATCCGAAAGTCCCGTACGAACCTTAGGAATAGTATAGGATACAAATGTCATGACATTAGGATCACCGAGACGAGATTACATGTAAGACCATGTCTGGGACATTGACATTGTATTGCGATTATGTGTAAGACCATGTCTGGGACATTGGCATCATTATACGATTACGTGTAAGACCATGTCTAGGACATTGGCATCGTTTTTCGATTTAGTGTAAGACCTTGTCGGGGATAGTGGCATCGATATGTGATAATGTGTAAGATCATATCTGGGATATGGCATTGTACGAGCTTATGTGATTTCCGAGTATCCTTAACAATTTTGAATGGTTCAAAGGGCAAAGTCAAGTTAAGAAAGAATATGTGAATGAGTTAAGTGACTCAGGTATGTATGAGATTTATACGAGTATTGAAAAGAGAAGTATTTGATGAATTCAATTATGATATTGAACATGTGTTCCATGAGAAAGGTTTGTGAGCTTGAATGTGTTTAGCAATGCTTAGCATATTTGAATTGATATGAAAATATTCATATGATGACTTTATTTGTATATGGCTTCCTAAGCTTTTAAAGCTTACTTTGTATGTTCTTTCCATGTTTTGTAGATTATCGAAGCTAGCTAGGACATCGGGGATCATCAGGAACTATCATCACACTATCGACTACTTGTTGGTATTTTTTATTCTTGTAAATATGATATATGACATGTATAGGCTAGTGTGTTGAAGATATGTTTTAAGTTATGATTTTAGCCATGAGATTTGGCTTGTAAATGTTGGTGAGTATGACCATTTAAGTTGGCTTAAATTATGTGTTTGATAAGTTATATATGTGATGTATATAATGCCTATGTGTTGGCTTGTTAGGTATGATTATATGGTTGCTCTTTTGGATAGTTGTAAGATTCATTATTGCTACTTGGAAGTTGGTATATTGTGGTTTGATTTTGAGATGATGATATGGTGTGTTTTGTGACATGAAATTGATGATAAGTTAATAAGGAATTGCATTTGGAACTTATGTAAGTTTTGATGATTTTGGTATAATGATTTGGTATGTTTTGAATATGGAATTTGATAGTTGAAATGGTTGAGAATAGATGGCATGATATGTGTATGAAATAACATGTTTTGGTTGCTTATATATGTTTTGAAATGGTACCATTTTGGTTGTTAGTGTACATGAGAAAAGGGTGGCAAATTGGCTTGACAAATAGCCTATTTTTGTCTACAAGGGCATGTGTCTCAGCTGTGTGTGACAGACGGTCAAGTTACACGGCTATGTGTCCCCTGGGGTACCCTTTTGTATTAAGCTAGTATACCCTACAGTTTTGAGACGGCCTAGACATATGGGCGTGTCTACTGGCCGTGTGTGGCACAAGGGCTGGCACATGGGTGTGTGGACGGTCGTGTGGCCCAAGTCAGTAACTCCTCTAGTTTTCCCACGGCCATGGCACACTGGCGTGTCTCCGACCGTGTGGTACAGGTTAGTATGTATGCTCTGTTTTCACGCGGCCTGTGACACATGCGTGTCTGGTGACCGTGTGAGACACATGGCCTATGCAGATAGGCGCGTGACCCTAGAATGTTTGGAAATTTTATAAGTTTCTCAAAGTTTGCATATGTTATTGGTTTAGTCCCGAACCACTTCTAAGCATGTTTTAAGGTCTCGTAGAGCCTTATAAGGGACAATGTGAATCATTTGAATGGATTTTGATTATGAATGCATAAATGAGGTGTATTATCTGGTAATGCCTCGTAACCTTATTCCGTCGACGAATACGGGTTAGAGGTGTTACATACCCTTTGCCATGAATAGATGATTTGTTTGATCAGTTAAGTGGGGTAACAATGTTTTTGAAAATTAATTTGAGATCAGGTTATTACCAGTTACGAGTTAAAGACTCAGATGTGCCAAAGATTACATTTAGAACAAAGTACGAACACTACAAATTTCTTGTTATGGCTTTTGGACTAACAAATGCACCTGCTGTTTTTATAGACTTGATGAACCAGATTTTCAAGCCATGCTTAGACCGATTCTTAGTTGTGTTTATTGATGATATTTTGAATTACTCTCGTGATGAATTTGAGCATGCCGAGAATTTGAGAATCGTGTTACAAACTTTGAGAGATAAACAGTTGTTTGCAAAGTTCAACTAATATGAGTTTTGGTTACGAGAGGTTGGTTTTCTGGGACATATAGTTTTAATCATGGGTATTCGAGTTAACCAGAGCAAAATTTCTGCGATTATTAATTGAAAGCCTCCGGGAAATATTTCTAAAGTCCATAGCTTTTTGGGACTAGCCGCCTATTATAGACGATTTGTGAAAGGCTTCTAGACGATTACGACTCCGGTGACAAGATTGCTTCAAAAAGATGTTAAATTTAAGTGGTCAGAAAAGTGTTAGCAGAGCTTCGAGCAGTTAAAAGCATTATTGACAGAGGCACCGGTGTTAGTTCAGCCTTAGTCAGGCAAAGAATTCGTAGTTTTTAGTGATGCATCGTTAAATGGCATGGGTTATGTTTTGATGCAGGAAGGCAAAGTTGTAGCTTATGCCTCGAGACAGTTGAAGTCGCACGACAAGAATTATCCGACTCATGACCTAGATCTACTAGCGATAGTGTTCGCATTGAAAATTTGGCGTCATTACTTGTTTGGTGAGAAATGTCATATTTATACCGACCACAAAAACTTGAAATATTTGATGACTCAGAAAGATTTGAATTTGGAACAACGAAGATGGTTAGAATTGCTAAAAGACTATGAATTAGTGATTAACTATCATCCGGGGAAAGCGAACGTAATTGTTGATGCTTTGAGTCGAAAGTCCTTATTTGCTTTACGTACTTTGAACACACAATTAACCTTGTTTGACGATGGTTCGATAGTAGCCGAGTTGAAAGAGAGACCATTATTTCTGCAGCATATTTGTGAGGCTAAAAAATTTGATAATGAATTGCAAGCAAAACGAGCTCAGTGTGAGTCGACTTCTGATTCAGAGTTTTGAATATGGCCTAATGACTATTTGATGTTTCGTGAAAGAATATGTGTACCACGAAATTCTAAGCTCATTTAGAAGATTTTAAGCGAAGCACACAGTAGTTGGTTATCTATACATCCGGGAAGCATGAAAATGTATAACGATTTAAAACAACTTTATTGGTGGCACGGCATGAAACGAGATATCTCAGAATTTGTTTCAAAATGTTTGATTTGTCAGCAAGTTAAAGTTGAGCATCAGGTGCCGTCGGGTTTATTACATCCTATTATGATTCCTAAGTGGAAATGGGATAAAATAACAATAGATTTCGTATCAGGTTTGCCCTTATCCTTGAAAAAGAAAGATCTGATTTGGGTTGTTATTGACAGATTGACAAAATCAGCTCATTTCATTCTGTTACATATAGATTTCTCGCTTGATAAATTAGTTGAGTTGTATATTTCTAAAATTGTGAGATTACATGGTGTTCCCCTATCTATTGTTTCGGATAGAGATCCCAGATTTTCTTCGCAATTTTGGAAGAAATTGCAAGAAGCTTTGGGTTCAAAGCTGCATTTTAGCACTACATTTCACCCACAAATGAATGGTCAATTCGAACGAGTTATTCAGATACTTGAGGATATGTTGCGTTGTTGCATTCTTGAGTTTGAAGGTAGCTAGGAGAAATATCTACCACTGATTGAATTTGCTCACAATAATGGTTTCCAATCGAGTACAAAAATGGCATTGTATGAAGCTCTATATGGTCATAAATGTCAAACACCATTGTACTGGAATGAGCTCAGCGAAAATAAGATTCACGGGGTTGATCTGATCAGAGAGACTGAAGAAAAAGTGAAAGTAATTCGCGATAGTTTGAAAGCAGCTTCGGATCGATAAAAATCATATGCTAACTTGAAACGGAAAGATATTGAGTTCCAGATCGGGGATAAAGTGTTTTTAAAAGTGTCACCATGGAAAAAGATATTAGTGGTTTGGTCAGAAAGGGAAATTGAGTCCGCGATTCATCGGATTGTATGAGATTACTGAGCGAGTTGGGCCAGTGGCATATCGACTATCTTTACCGTCTTAGTTAGAGAAAATACATAATGTGTTTCATGTGTTGATGCTTCGACGATACCGATCTGACCTTCACTTTTCATTTCCCCAACCGAGGTTGAAATTCAGTCTAATATGTCATATGCTGAAGAATCGATTCGAACTTTAGCTCCTGAGAAAAGAGCTGAGAAATAAGAGAATCGCATTAGTGAAAGTATTATGGCATCGACACGGGGTTGAACAAGCTACATGGGAACCCGAGGATGCTATGAGAAAACAATACCCGAACCTATTCACTGGTAAGATTTTCGGGGACGAAAATCCCTAAGGGGGAGAGAGTTATAACAGCTCGGTTTTAGCTAAATTAGAATAGTAGTTCTAAAACCAAAAACTTGATGTCAAAAAATTATTTTAATATTATTTTCGGTATTTACAACATGTTATTTGATATGTGCGAAAATTTCGTGAGCTAATTTTACCATTTGAATGGTTAATTCGGTAAAAAGGACTAAATTACAAAAATTGCAAAAGTGCTGTTCTATTAGCTAGTGGTGTTAAATAGCTATAGAACCTTAAAGTTTAGGTCCTTAAGTAGTAAATATACCATTACTATGTTAGTGGATGCTAATGCTTTGGCATAAATGAAATTTTGAATTAAATTTAAGGTTAAAATGGTAAATAGTTAATAAATGATAAAATAATTAAAACAAAACCCATTTTTGTTCATTTTCATCTTTACCTAGCCGAATATACAAGAGAAAGAAGCCATTTTTGTCTTAAACATTCAGCAACTTTAATTTCTTCAATTAAGGCATGATTTTTGTCCCTTTTTTTTTTATAATTTCTACGTTTTTGAGATCGTTACAGCTACTAGCCCATGGACTAATTTGCAAAACTATTAAAGATTTTGAATGATGCCATTGTTGAATACAAGTTTATTTTGAAGTTTCTTGATAGATTAAGAATGATTGTTTGTAACACCCCTTACCCGAGACCGTCACCAGAGTCGAGCACGAGGCATTACCAGACTTATCTTACCTGTTTGGGGCATAAAAATATTACTTTTTGAAAAAAATATTAATTCGCTCACATTCAACAAATAAATCTCTAAAAAGGGCCCTTGAGGCCCTAAAACGTGCAATTGGAACAGTTGGGGACCAAACCGGGAACATTAAAAATTTTCTGATTACTTACACAAATCAAAACAATTTATTTCACTATTCATAATAAAACTGTCCATCTGCATAACAGTCACTAAATTAATTATAACTCGAGTTACGAAACTCAAAATTTAAATCCGTAAATTTTTCCTGAAACTAGACTCATATATCTTATTACCATAATTTTTCCAGAATTTTTGGTTTGGCCAATTAGTACAGTTTATTCATTAAATGTTCCCCTATTTCGCAGTTCAGCAGACCTGACCTCTCTTCACAAAAAATCGATTATCTCATTATACAGAAATCAGATAACGTTTCTGTTAAGGAATCTAGAAATATAAACTTTGACTTATAATTATTTTTGTACAATTTCTAGTGATTTTTCAAAGTTGGAATAGTGGATCACGAAGTCACTCTGAACCAGTCTTACAGAAATCTTGCTCTATTTCTTTTCTATGAAAATAGACTCAATAAGCTTTAATTCTATATCTCATTTACCATTTAATTCCATTTATACAATTATTAGTGATTTTTCAAAACCACGTCACTACTACTGTTTCCTAATTGTTCCATGGCCAACTCTTACTCTTTCATAGTTTCTTTGCATCAAACCTCATTTAGGCATGCATAATACCAAAACATGTTCTTATTTAGCTATATCATAAGCTAATCATTACCAAGTATTCACATGCCATTCTTTAATCATATCATAAGGACATACACACAGAATAGCCAAGTCCCTATACATGCCATAACTTAAAGTATTTCTAGTTACAAAATACCGAGATAACTCGTTGATAGTGTGAGACGATCTCCGACGTCCTTACGATTTTCCAAATTGGCTTTGCGATACTATAAAAAAAGGGAGAAAAGAAAGGGAGTAAGCATAAAGCTTAGTAAGTTTGCATGTAAATAAATAACAACATTCTAAATGAATTATCAAGATAGCCTGAACCTTTCAAACATGGACTTATCTTTCCTTCCCTTTCGTGCACTCTTTGAATTTTCTGTTGAACTATTTGGAATACTAAGGATACACGAGTTCCTTTCCTTTTTAAACTTACCATTGCCATGTCTTGACATGGTCTTACTAGTATCCTTGCCTTATGAACTCACCATTGCCATGCCTTGGCATGGTCTTACATGGGATCTTTGCCTTATAGTAGTTTATCAATGCCATGTCTTGACATGGTCTTACATGATTTCCTTACCTTGTAGAACTTACCAATGCCATGCCTTGGCATGGTCTTACTTGGTATCCTTAAACCCTAGTTTCATGACATTTGTATCCTACACATTTCTAAGGTTCAACCGGGACTTCTAAGTATCATTTCTCCATCAATTCTTGCTTGAATCATCAAGGAATAAATTTAAAAAATAAATATATAGATGCTGAAAAATAAAATCATTAATTATAAATAATAAAACAGTGCATTTATTTACCGCAAACTTACCTCGATACAAAATACGATCAAATATTTTGATTTAGTCCTCAACCTTTTTCTTTCCTCGGTCTAACCCTGAATTTCATTCTTTTTGATATAATAGAAAATTTAACTTATTTAATATTCACATTTATCAAAACAGTCCTTAACTCTAACTTTGGCAAAATTATGATTTTGCCCTCAAATTTTTGCATATTTACACTTTTTCCCCAAGGCTCGGAAATGAAACTTTATCCCTAATTCTTATGTGTTATGACATGCTGATCATTTATTTACCTACGGCAACATCAAATTCCCACTAACATGTACTTATGACCATTAGGTATTTTTACCGATTATGTCGTTTTACTCGTTTTCGCTTAAAATCGCTTAGCTCAAGTCATTTAACATAATTTCAAGCTTCATATTCTACCATAAAACATCAAAATAAACACATTTCACCTATGGGTATTTTTCCAAATATGAACCCTAAGTTAAATTATTGCTAGAATAAGCTAAATCAAGTTACATGGACTTCAAAAACGTAAAGAACATTAAAAACGGGGCTTAGAATCACTTACTATGAAGCTTGGAAGCTTGACAAAACCCTAGCTATGGAGAACCCTTGAAATTTCGACCTAATAAAGAAGATGGGCACATTTTGCCATCTTTTTCCCTTTTTTAATCTTTTAATTACTGAATGACTAAAATACCCTTTTAGTTATTTTTATCTATGTATGTCCATTTTTGTCCATGAAAACCTAATGGTCTAATTACCATTTAAGGACCTCTACTTCAATTATACTCTTCAATTTAATTCTTTAGCATCTAAAACTCATCTTTCTAAACTTTTGCAATTAAGCCCTAGTAGGCAAATTAAGCGTGCTATCTATAAAATTTTCCATCGATACTCTAACACATGCATCTAATCACTCGGTAAATTATAAAAATTAGTCGGAATAAACTTTTCTATCTCAGATTCGTGGTTTCAAAACCACTATTCCGTTTAGGACCTATTTTGGGATGTTACATTGTTGATATATATACAAGTTTTGTTAAGTGATTTTTAGTGACAATGTAAATTAGGGATTAAATTGAGAAATGTGAAAAATGTGGGGTTACTATAACAGCCCGATTTAGGGCCAAAATGAAATAGTGGTTTCGAAACCACGAATTTGAGGTTGAAAAAAAATTATTTTAACTAAGTTTTAGTGTTTATATTATGATTGCATAATTGTGTGAAAATTTCGTTGTGAAATTTCATCGATTGGGTGTTTAATTTGACGTTTAGGACTAAATTGAAATAGGTGAAAAATGTGTGTGTTCTAGTTCATAAAGTACTTGATTGAAATGGGGGTTTTAAGTAGAGGTCCTTAAATGGAAATTAGACCATTATACTTTATATGGAAAAAAGTTTGGACATAGATGGAATTTTTAGAAAGTTTAGTAGTAAGGGCATTTTGGTCATTTGCATATTAAAGGAAATAAAATGGGAAAAATAACACAAAAATGTGTTCATCTTCATTTAGCTTGGCCGAAACTTGCATGTTCTCCATAGCTAGGGTTTGTTTCAAGCTTTCAAGCTCAATAGTAAGTGCATTCAATCCCCGTTTTTAATGTTCTTTAAATTTTTAAAATCCTCGTAGTTCGGTTTACCTATTTCTACCATTATTTCGAGTTAGGGTTTATGTTTAAAAATTTAACCATGAATGATATGCATGTTTTTTGATGTTTTATGGTAGAATATGAATGTTTGAGGTTAGGAGAACGATCTTTTCTAAGCGATTTTTAGCGAAAACAAGCAAAACAGTATAATCGGTAAAAATACCTAATGCTCATAAGTGCATGTTAGAGTAAGAATTTGATGTTGTCATAGAAGAGAAAAATGTTCAGAATGTCATAAAACATAAGAATAAGGGCTGAAATTAAATTTCCGAGCCTAGGGGCAAAATTGTAATTTTGTAAAAGTTAGGGGGAAAAAATGTAATTTTTCCATAATGTGATTTTTGGATTGAAATAAATAGTATGAGTGTTAAATAAGCTAAATGTGTTGTTATAGATTAAGAAAGGCGTGGAATCGACCTCGAACGGGGGAAGGAAAAGGTTTTGGACTAAATTGCAAAATTTCCATATTTTGCACCGAGGTAAGTTTGTATGTAAATAATACATTAACTTCATTTACATTTTTATATTTCAGCCTATTTTATATATTTTAGTTGATTTTGAATCATAAATCGACTATTGGAAGAATGGAAATAAGTAATAGCGAGAGAAATCCCAGTTGAACTTTCGGAAAGATTGAATAATATAGATGAAACGTAGCTAGGTCACATGTATGGTGCTGAGTGCACATCATGTGTACAAGAGAGCAACGAGATACTATGTAGTAGCTAGGTCGCATGCGTGATACGGGATGTATCCCATGTAGACAAGAGAGCTACGGGATAGGATAAATATAGCTAGGTCGCATGTGTGATTCCAAGTGAAGGACACCATGTAGACAAGAGAGCTACGAGATAAATTGGCTAGATCACATGGGTGGTACTAAGTGTTCACCATGTGTACAAGAGAGCCGAATTATATGAAATATGATGGTGGGGTCGTGTTTGAAACCATCAAGTATCGAGGATTGATCCGAATTGTTCAACGGGATGGTTTTATGGTGACATTGTAATCATGGACCTATACTTGCGATGTATGAAATGTGGTGCAAATGAATTGTGATATGCATGTTAAAATGAGGTTAATACAAAGAAAATGTGAAAGAGTGAATTAGCAATAATACTGTTTTGGACAGTCGCAGTGATGTGAATTTGAAAAATCACCAAAAATAGTAGGAATTTAATTAGAGGCTTAATGAGATATGAAATTAAATATTAATGAGTCTATTTCCATGTACAAGAAATAGAGAAAGTAAAGGAACTCTATATTTTGAGATATTTATATTTGAGTGCGACTCGCTCAGAATGACTATGTGATTCTATGTTCTAACTTTGAAAAATAATTAAAAATTGTAAAAAACAAATTAAGAAATATAGTTTTTATTTATAGATTCCTTATTGAGTCTAGTTTTAAATGAAACAAATTTCATGGCTATTTGAATTGTGTACTGGGAGAAATTTAATTCGTAGTGAACAGAGGTCAGATCAGTCGAGCTGTATAATAGGGGAAATTTTAACTAATAAATTGTACTAATTGGCTGGACCAAAAATTCTAGAAAAATTTTAGTAAGAAGTAATATGAGTCTAGTTTCAGGGAAATTTTACGGATTTGAATTTCAATTTTTTTAACTCGAGTTATGATTTATTTAGTGAATATGACGCAGGAGAGACAACTTGACCAAAGTGGAGTAAATTATGAAATTAAAAGTAGATACACTTGAGTTATTGTGTAAACATATTAAATTCTTTATTCATTATTTATATACTTGCTTACTAAGCTATAAGCTTACTTTCTTTTCTCTCTTTTGTCTTATAGTGTCGTCCAGCTTGCACAGGAGTCAAGGATCGTTGAAGATCTGCCTACACTATCAATACTTTCGGGTATTTGAACTGAACATTTTGAATTATGGCATGTATAGTAGACTTAGTTATTTTGTTACGTGTCATAATTGCCTAGGTTTAAAATATTAATTATAGTATTTGACCGATTATTTTGTACGAAGCCTTTGAAATTGGCTAGTATTGTTAAAGGCATATGTTATAATGATTCATGATCTAATTGCACACCATATTTTTGTCTCGGTTTTATTTAATAGTATGTACTATGATTTGTTAATACCTCGCACTACCTGTTACGATTTGACACGGGTAAGGGTGTATTCTGATTACAATGTGAAATTAATGAAATTGTTGGGTTGCTAGGGACCTATATATAATTCGGCCAAACATGGGTTTTGGTTGAATTGTGTGAATTTTGTGTTTTGTGAAATAAGGACTAAATTGTTAAACGTGTGAAAGTTTAGGGGCTAATGTGTAAATAGACCTAAATATATGTTTTGGACTAAATTGAATGAATAGATGATTAAATAAGTTAATTTTAAATATATTTAGATAAAAAAAGGAGAAATACGGATTTGGATTGGGGAAAAGATAAAGTTATCGACTAATCGACTCGATTCGCCAATTTAACATCCGAGGTAAGTTTGTATGTTATAATTTTATTTCAAATGTATTTTATGTGCTTTGATATAACATTAATTGTGATTATGTAATTACGGAAAAGTTCAGAAATGATTCGACGAAGATTCGACAAATGGAATCCCAGTTGAACCTTAGGAATAGTTTAAGATACTAGTGACATGTCATTAGGGATACCTTGAGTTGGATTCGGGCCATGATTTAGCACTTCAGGTGCGAGAGATACTGATTTGGCTTCGGGCCATGCATATCGGCTGATTTGGCTTTGGGCCATGATATTAGAATTTCGGATAACTTACCTTGATTTGGCTTCGGGCCATGGTATATGTACTTATCGTATGAGACCCTTGAGTATCCGAATTTTATTCCAAATGGTTCAACGGGTAAATGAAAGATAAGAACGTATATAAGATTGGTACGAATGGTACATGTATGTGAATAAACCATTTTAGCTTTGAATCAAAGAAATGATGATGAGAGTATATAGTTTTGTGAATGATTACTTGAAAGGTTTGATAGTTAATGAATGTTACATATTGATTTATGTTTATGTGATTGCATTAAGTTTTTCTCATACGAGCTTACTAAGCTTACTAAGCTTAATAGCTTACTTTGTTTATTTTTTCCCATGTTTTATAGTGAAATCCAGCTAGCTTGGATTCAGGGATCGTCGGAGATCGCATCGCACTATCTACCTATCACTTGGTACCTTTGAACTTTAGTATATTAAGTATATGGCATGTATATGGACTTTGAATCATGTTGGTTATGTTTTGGTAATGATGTTGGCCAAATGAATTAGCATTGTAAATGTTTATATTTTGGTTTGTATATATAGCCATGAGAGATGACTTAATTTTAGTATTTTGGTATGTTTGAATCATGTGCATATATATATATGTTTATGTCTTGTGTATATTGAGTTGGTTATGATGATTGATGGTAATAGGTATTATGAGTGTTAAATGGATGATTAGTGATTGTTAGTATGATTGTGAAATTATGTCAAATAATGTACAATTGTGTTTGGTTATTTAGTATGTTTTGAATGAGTAAAACATGAGTTTAGAAGTATGTTTGTGGTTGATATTGAAATGGTACAATTTAGTCTTGGTTGTGGTTGATTTGGATGCCCTTAAATGCTCTGAATTTGTACAATTTGGTTTATGTAGGTGATTGAAATTTGGGATGGCAAAATGGCTTGGCAAATAGCCTATTTTTGTCCACACGGGCAAAGACACGGGTGTGTGTCTCAGCCGTGTGTGACACATGGTCATGTTACATGGCCGTGTGTGACAGCCCAGAATTGACCCTAGTCGGATGTGGTTTCGGGACCACAAAACCGAAGTATAAAAATAATTTATAATTTATTTTGATGCCTATAATATGTGTTAATTCATGTGTGACATTTTTGATGTTTCGATTTAGAGTTATAAATGTGAATTTCACTAGAAAGGACCTAGTAGTAAACTTTGAAAGTATGATGGGGAAAAGTGGGATGACTAGTTGATAATGCATGCAAAAATAAGGGATTTGCATGTCAAATTCCCCCCCTTAACATGAAGTGGCCGGCCATGACAAGGGAGTATGGGCTAAACATGTCATGAAACATGTTTTGTTGGTGCATTAGGGTGAAATAATAAACAAAGGTGTATGGGTGATAAAAGAATGAAAAAAAATGTGTGTGAGTGTGGTATTCCCCCCTTGCCGTGAGTTGAGAAAGAAGGAAGAAAAAAAAATTGTTGTGTTCATCCTTTCTCATCTTTTTGGCCGAAAATCATAAGGAGGAAGAAAGGGATTTTTGCTCCATTTTTGGTTTAGAAGAGAACTAGAAGGAGATTTGGCCATACTTGTACCAAGATTAAGGTATGTATGAGGTTGTGTCATGAGTTTTATGCATGTTTTAGTTGCTAACTTGATGTTCATGTTAGCCCATGGTTCAAATCCTTGTTGTGCCATGGAAATGGTATTTGGCCAAGGTTGATATTGTGTTAAAGCCATTGCATGCTAAATGTGAAGCTTGTTGATGATGCATGCAATGATGGATTGACTACTCTTGAAATTTCTTTTAGCATTCTTGAGTAAGACATTGAATTCTTTGTTTAACCATGACCAAAAATTAAAAGGAGTATGGTGTGTGATGTATTCGGCCATGGTATGCTCATGAGCATGGTTTATGCTTCTTGCATGATAGTTAAAATTTGTGTTTTGGATGGTTGTGAACACCTTGAAATTCGGCCTTGCATCTATATGTGTATATATGTTTGCACATGATGTATTGGTATGACATATATACTATCTCAAAGTATGTATTTTCTTGTGATGGTGTTCGGTTATGAAGTAAATGATAAATATGTTTGTTTAAAGAAGAAATTGTTGAAGAATGTTTGTGAAATTGCAAGTATATTCGACTTAGTACATATATGATGTGAAAATCTTGGAATTTATTGTTGATTTGTGCAAGTATGACTAAGTATAATCGGCCACATGAGTGCTTGATGCTATATTATAATTATTGAGCTCAAGTATGTGGATGTAAGTGTCTTGTGACCTTATAAGGGCTAAGTACCTTGGATTCCCTTTGATATTCAAAACGATTAAATCAATTTATTTGTTAACATAAAACTCAAGAGCAAAGGGAACTAGCTCCAATAAAGGAAAAGAAAAGGTGATTGAATAGTCGTTGGAAGCGCCGACAACCTCCAAGGTAAGTTTTGAGTATCGGAACTTAGATTTTGATTCGATTGGATGAAGTAATAAGCAATCGAAATTGTGCCCTTGTATGTGGCCATTGAGCGAAATGATATTTCTTATTAAGTGAATTGTGCATAAAAGTTTTGTTATGAAATTGAAACAAAGATGTGTATGAATGTGCGAATTGTGATATCGGGCTAAGCTTAGAAGGCAAATGTGCGGTGTGATATCGGGCTAAGCCAAGGCAAATGTGCGTGTGATATTCGGGCTAAGCCCAAGGCAATTGTGCGAGTTATGATATCCGGGCTAAGCCGAAGGCAATTGTGCGAGTTGTGATACCCGGGTTAAGTCCGAAGGCATTTGTGCGGGTTACCACAACCGGGCTATGTCCGAAGGCGTTTGAACAGTAGCTATATCCGGTTAAACTCGAAGGTATGTGATTTGAGAATTATGAACTTGCTGTAAAAATTTTCAGTTAATACGCTTGTGAAATTCCCAACAACAAAGATGCGTTTCGTGTGTGCTTTGCTGCTCGTGAGTAAGTGTGTATGAGTATTCGCTCCAATGATAAATGAGCTATCGGCCTTGACTAAGCCGCTATTTGTGTATGAATATAAGAGTTGGGATTGTGAAGTAAGCATGTCATTGAGAAATTGTGCATATGAATTATTGTTTAGCTACTTGAATGCTATGCTTTGGTTGTGTGTAAATTTATGACTCGAAACTTACTAAGCATAAATTGCTTACTCCGTTTCTTTGTTTCTCTGTTTTATAGATTTTGCTCGTTAGCGATCGGATTCGGGATCTTCGAAGTTGAAGTCATCCACACTATCAAACCTCTTTTTGGTACTCTTTTAGTTGAACTTTGGATATAGCATGTATAGGACTACCCTCGGTTTTTTTCAAGTACTTTGTGATGTATATGTGTACGGCCATGCGAAAATGGCTCGTAAAAGTTGAGTATGGCATTAGACCATTTGAAGTCGTGCTTATTGTAAATATATATATGGTTTCATGATGTGATTATGAATTGGAATGGGAGTGTTGGTCACATGATCAGCCATTGGAATGGCTAAATATGATCACATGTGGACCTATGTATGACAAGACTATAGTTGGACCATGGAAACCACAAAATAGGTAAAGTTTACCTTGAAAACAGATGCTGCCAGCTGCAGTGACGTGGATGTGTAAAATCACTAAAAATAGTAGGAATGGTATTAAATAGTGAATAAATTATGTAATCAAACCTTGATGAATCTACTTTCATATGAAAGTAACGAAACGATCATATGAATAGTATACTAAGAGATATTAAAGTTCTCGTGAGACAGGGCCAGAACATTTTCTGGATCCCCTGTCTCAACTTTGAAAATTTACCATAAATTACCCAGAAGGAATTAGAGGTCATGCCTTATATTTTCAGATTTCCTTTTGAGTCTAGTTTCATTAGAAACAAACGAAATCAGTATTGAAGCCCTGTACAGAGAGATATTCAAGTTGTAACGCGCAAAGTTCAGTGTAGTCAACCCCTGCAACATGGGTGGCTTTAACTAATAAACTGTACCAATTGGCCCAACCAAAAATTCTAGAAATAAATCCATGGATGGATATATGAGTCTAAATTCAGGGAAAATTTACGGAATCAGTTTCCGAACTTTGAAACTCGAGATATGCTTTTTAGGGCGACAGTGACGCAGTTCTCCAGCCTGTCTGGAAATGTCAAATTGGTCGGTGCTATAAGTGGTTTTGGCTCGTTAACCCCTCGTGACCGACACCGGCAACGGTCTCGGGTTCGGGGTGTTACACCGTGTGTCCCCTGGTATGGTTTTTGAAATGAAGTCAGTATGCTCCACAAGGTTTCACACACGAGCGTGTGATCGGCACACGGCCTATCACACGGGCTAGACAAATGGGCGTGTGGTTGGCCGTATGACCCAAGTCAGTATGTACACCCTGTTTCCACATGGTCAGAGACATAGGCGTGTTTGGAGCCATGTGAGGCACATGGCCTGTTCACACGGGCGTGTGACCCCTGTATAGTTGAAACTTTTCTAAGTTTCCAAAATTTTTCGTATGTTAATGGTTTAGTCCCGAACCACTTCTAAAGCATGTTTAAGGCATCGTAAGCTCGTTTGAGGGACATTATGATTGGTTGTGATTAAATTGTATTTGAATTGATGAATTATATGTGAAATGTGTATTTAAAAGTGTTGTAAGTCTGGTAATGCTCCGAAACCTTATTCCGGCATTGATACGGGTGAGGAGTGTTACAGGCACATAGTGCCTGAAACACCCTAATGACATGTAATTTGCATCCTAATCATTCACTAAGCTCACACAGGCCTCAACTTATATTTCATAATCTTTCCGTCTTTACAACAGCTTTCTATGTTCTACTTGATCATATACATTTCATATGATTATACCATTCAATTCATACATACACATTTTTCATGCTTTACAAACCAATCCTTTATTTTCATTTTCATTGCTTACCTCAATACACCATGTCATGATGGAAAAAAATCGGTTTGGGAACGATTTTCTTATATAATGGAAAATTAAAATTTTCAAAATCGACTCGATTTGTGATATTTATAGCAATAAACCTGAACTGAATATGCACTTGTGTTTTCTGATAAACAGATCTGTGACAGCCCTAAATTGACCCTAGTCGAAAACTGGTTTCGGGACCACGAAACCGAGTCTTATAAGTAATTAAAAGTTATATTCTGTGTTTATGATGTGAGTAAATGCATGTGTGAAAGTTTCATGCATTAATTTGATCATTTTTATGTGAATTTATTAAAATGGACTTATATGAAACATTGTTGGAAAGTGATAGGTTAATCTTACAATGGTCTATTAGTACATGCATTGAAAAGAGTGGTTTTGCATGTCAATTTACCCAAAATAAACATAGTGGCCGGCCAAGAAATGATAATGCTTCACTAATTCAAATTTAAAATAATTTTATATTACTAAATGATTTAATAATTGTAATAAAATGAATTAAATAAAAGAGAAGAAAGAGGATGGTGTTCATCTTCTTCTCCTACCTCTCTCAAAGCCGAAACAAAGATGAAAAATAAGGGAAAATTTACCTAGAGCAATTCGGCATTCATCTTTAGCTATTAGGAGGTAAGCTTTGAATTTGTTGATTTGGTTTTATAATATGCTAAGTTAAATTGTGGATGCACTCTTGGTAATGTCAAGAAAGTTGAGATTTCTTATGGTGATTTGGGCAATATGCCGAATGATTAAGTGTTAGAATTAGGGGTTATTTTCATATTGTATGGAACAATAGGGGAATGACTAGAATGGGGTAAAGATTTTTGGATGAGTAGTTTAGAGGCACCTTGTACATTCGGTCAAAAAAAAATTGCGTTTATTTAGAATGTTAATTTCTTCCTCTATGATTATTTTCCTTGCATGTTAAATGGTTCTTGATAGGGGCGAATGAGTTATGAAAGTTTTTATAAATGTATGAAGTTCAAGGTGCAAAATTTTAGTCTTGATGTTATGAATAATTCGGTTGACATATGGAGAATGGGAGTTGTCATTTAGGTTAAGATCAAAGGAATGATAAATAGGCACTAAAAGGTTAAATGGGTGAAATTTAAGGTATAAGAACCTATAGGTAATTACATAGCTAATGTTAAAAAAATTAATGTGGTATATTAGGCCATGTAGAGTATATCCTAGAGATATTATATTTAATTCCCTATAATCGGCTAAATGGGTGATAATGGTTTAAAATGTTGAATTGAATTATGATTATGTACATTAGAATTAGTTATAACAGAAACTATGTGAATTTGGATGTAAAATTACATTTGACCTAGAGGCATTAGATGAACATTTGTGGAAATTTCAAAGTCTTGAATAATGGTGATTGTAAGATGATGTAAAAAAATCATTGAATTATATGTATAAGTATTTAGCAAAGTGATTAAACTACCGAATTTAATTATCCTAGATCAAGAACCCAAAGGAGGGGAGTCAAGCAAAGGCAAAAACAAAGAATATTGAGTAGACGGTTGGAAATCATTTCGAACTATATAAGGTAAGTCCGTAAGCTTTCATGAGATTGATTATACATATATATATATATATATATATATATATATATGCATTTATAATTGTGGCCGTATGTGCCAATTGAGTTAATTAAATTGCCTTACTATAAGGAATCGATACTAGCACTACGTGTGCGTAGTTGAAAGGCACTATGTGTGCTGATTTGAATGTTAAATTCGTGATTGAATTTTCGGGGCACTAAGTGTGCGGTGTATCTTGGCACTATGTGTGCGAATTCGGTTGATGGTTTAAGTAGCATATGGAAAGCATATAGTGTTTGTGCTATTAATCGAAATATCAAAATGAGGCCTGAAACGAATATGCATGAGTGTATATAATTTGACATTGTTTTATACATTGAGAGAAGGTTTTAAAGCATTTGGTTGGTTGATAGTTGATTTGATAGTAAGCCTTGGCACGTGGTTGGGTCGATAAAATATGTGAATGTAATGAATTGGCATGACTGAAATTGATTGATTTTATATTATCTTTCTCGTAATCTCATATCAACGGTATGTATATTATTGCTTATGACTTACTGGGTTGAATACTCTTTTTTTTTGTTTGTTTGTGTTTGTTTGTTTTCTATTTAGATTTCCTTGACCCATTTTGCGTGTTTGGATCATCGTCAAAGTCATCACACCAGCTTGCAACGTTTTGGTATCTTTTCTTAGTTATATAGGTGAACATTACGGCATGTATAGGCTATTATGTTTTGTTTGAACCTCAATATATAAACTTTTAGCCATGCGAATATGGCTTAAATGCTAAGTTTGAATTTAGCCTTATGGGTGCTTAGTTATAAGGTTCAGTAGATTTGGCCTTGATAATTCGGTTTTGATGGAGTAATAGTCTAAGTCTATTTGATTATTATGCCATATGCCATGGCTGATCATATTTGGTGTTATGTATGTCAAATTACTAGCTAATCCATGGAAACCATGAAATAGGTAAATTTTACCATAAAATAGATTCAGACAGCAGTAGTGGTGTGAATTTGAAAAATCACTAAAGATAGTAGAAATGGAATTAAATAATGAATAAATTATGGAATCGAAGCTTGATGAGTCTATTTTCATATGGAAGAAGTAAAACAGATATATGAGCTATATTGTATGAGATATTTAAAATTTTGTGAAATAGGGCCAGAACGATTTCTGGATCCCCTGTTCTGACTTTGGAAATTCACCATAAATTTTACAAAGATAATTAGAAGTCATGATTTATATTTACCGATTCCTTACTAAGTCTAGTTTTATTTGAGACAAACGGTATAGTCATTGAATCTCTGTACAGGGAGATATCTGATTCGTAATACACAGAGGTCAGAGTAGTCGAACCCTGAAATAGGGGAGACTTTAACTAATAAACTGTACTAATTGGACCGACCAAAAATTCAAGAAAAATTTTAGTAGATAGATAGATGAGTCTAGTTTTAGGAAAAATTTACGGAATTGGATTTTGAGTTTCAGAACTCGAGATATGATTTTTAAAGCAACTGGGATGCAGTTAGCCAGCTTGTCTAGAAAATTTTAAAATGAATTGCATGAGCTGTTTAAGTAATAAATTAAACCCGTTTACACCTTGTGTTCGACTCCGAAAATGGTCTCGGGTATAGGGTGTTACATTTTAGTGGTATCAGAGCTATGGTTTAGTCGGTTCTAGGACTACCATAGCTCGTATGAGTCTAGCTATACATGCCTTAATGTTAGTATTTGATAGTGTGATGACTTCTGATGGTTGAAATTATTGTTTTGATTAGTAAATGGAACCCAATCTAGAGAGAACCTTAGCGGATGACGTTGAAAGTGTAGCGGCTGCTCCTACGCAAGGGACACCGCCTATTAACCTCAATCATCCGCGAATAATCAAGATGATGGGGCAAAATAAGCCTTCTTTACCATGATGAATGAGTAGGTCGCACAATATGTCCGAACTAACCCGGCTGCTCAACCATTTTCGAATTTAAATAATTCGCCTTAGGTGCCTATAATACCATCAGATGCTGATCCTGTATGGCCGAGTAAACCTCCTATGGATTTGATTAGGAAACGCGGGGCTGAGGAATTCCGAGCCATAACTACTGATGATGCTGAAAGGGCCGAGTTTTGGCTTGATAACACCATCCGGGTTTTGATGAGTATCTTGCACACGATGAGTGTTTAAAGTGTGCCATATCTTTGTTACGAGACTCAGCCTACTATTGGTGGAGAACCTTGATTACTATAGTCCCGAAGGAACGAGTTACTTGGGATTTCTTCCAGATGGAATTTCGAAAAAAGTATATTAGTCAGCGGTTCGTCGATCAAAAGCGTAAAGAATTTTTGGAACTTAAGCAAGGCCGTATGACAGTATCTAAATACGAACGTGAGTTTGTAAGACTCAGTCGATATGCTCGGGAGTGTGTAGCTGATGAAATTGCTATGTGTAAAAGATTTGAAGAAGGATTGAATGAAGATTTAAAACTACTAATGGGTATTTTAGAGATAAAGGAATTTGTAACACTAGTTGAACGAGCTTGCAAGGCAGAAGAACTTGGAAAGGAGAAAAGGAAGGCTGAAGTTGAAGCCAGAGACTTTCGTAAAAGATTGGCGGGTAAAACCTCATTCTCGGCTGTAAAGAAGTTCAGGGAAGATACTAATAAATCGAAGACGACTGCAGGGATTTCTATTAGAGAGTGACCCTCAACGGACTCTCGAGCTATTTCGGTTGCTAGTGTGGGTAACAATCGCCAAGAAAAACCTGAATGTCCACAATGTGGAAGACGACACGTAGGTGAATGTTGGGGTAAGTCTACTAACAGGGCCTGTTACAGATGCGGTTCAAAGGATCACTTCATTAGAGATTGCATGGAACTCGATGAGAAAAATAAGATGCAAGGTGCAAGACCTAGTGGAACAATGACTAGAGGTAGACCACCGAGAATTTCAGGAGGTAGAGGTGGTAGTCAGAGAGGGACTTCTGATACGGCTATTCGATCTGAGACTCGTGCTCCTGCTAGAGCTTATGCCATCCGCGCACGAGAGGAGGCATCCTCCCCTGATGTTATCACTGGTACTTTCACTCTCTTTAATACTGATGTGATTGCATTGATTGACCCTGGTTCTACTCATTCATATGTATGTGAGACTTTAGCATCCAGTAAGACTCTACCAGTTGAGTCTACTGAGTTCGTAATTCGAGTGTCAAATCCCTTGGGTCGATATGTACTTGTTGACAAAGTGTGTAAGAAATGTCCTCTAATAATCTGAGATTCCTGTTTTCCGGCCGATTTGATTCTCTTACCGTTTGATGAATTTGATGTTATTCTCGGTATGGATTGGTTGACCGTGCATGATGCAGTGGTGAATTGCAAAAGAAAGACCATTGATTTGAGGTGTGCATATAATGAGATAGTCCGAATTGAGTCTACTGACTTGAACGGAGTGCCAGAAATAATATCCTCGATGATCGCTCAGAGATATATGAGAAAATGGAGTGAAGCATATCTTGCGTATGTACTTAGTCACAAAGAGTCGGAAAAGAAACTTGAAAAGGTACCAGTGGTTCGTGAGTATCCAGATGTTTTTCCTGAGGAGTTACCGGGATTACCACCCGTTCTAGAAGTAGAATTTGGCATAGAACTTGTACCTGGGACTACACCAATTTCGATAGCGCCGTACCGTATGGCACCAACTGAATTAAAGGAATTGAAAGCTCAGTTGCAAGAGTTGACGGATAGAGGTTTCGCTCGGCCGAGTTTTTCACCATGGGGTGCACCAGTATTGTTTGTGAAAAAGAAGGATGGAACCATGAGGTTGTGCATCGACTATCGTCAGTTGAATAAAGTGACAATAAAGAATAAATATCCGTTACCGCGTATTAATGATTTGTTTGATCAATTGAGGGGAGCCTCAGTGTTCTCAAAGATAGATTTGAGATCGGGTTATTATCAGCTGCGAGTTCGAGACTCAGATATACCTAAAACTGCTTTCAGGACGAGATACGGTCACTACGAGTTTTTAGTGATGCCGTTCGGGCTCACTAATGCCCCTGTGGTATTTATGGATTTGATGAATCGAATCTTCAGGCAGTATTTGGACCGGTTTGTAGTTGTGTTCATAGATGACATCTTGATTTATTCACATGATGAAACTGCACACGTTGAGCACCTGAGATTAGTGTTACAGATTTTACGGGATAAGCAGTTGTATGCTAAGTTCAGTAAATGTGAGTTCTGGTTGAGAGAAGTTAGCTTTTTAGGGCATGTAGTATCTGCATGACGGAATTGAGTTGAACCGAGCAAAATTTCAGCCATACTTGATTAGAAACCCCAGAAATGTTCTTGAAGTTCAAGCTTTTGGGGCTTGCTGGTTACTATAGACGGTTTGTAAAGGGTTTCTCGATGATAGCCACACCAATAACGAGGCTACTTCAGAAAGATGTTAGGTTTGAATGGTCAAAAAAATGTCAGAAAAGTTTCGATCAGTTGAAAACTTATTTGATTGAAGCTCCAATACTAGAGCAACCCGAATCAGGCAAAGAGTTTGTCATTTACAGTGATGCATCCTTACTTGGGTTGGGTTGTGTATTGATGCAAGAAGGTCAAGTTGTAGCTTATGCGTCGAGGCAATTGAAGTCACATGAGAAAAATTATCCAACCCATGATCTCGAATTAGCTGCCATCGTATTCGCTTTGAAAATATGGCGACATTACTTATTTGTTGAGAAGTGCCATGTATTTTCGGATCAAAAAAGTCTCAAATATTTGATGACTCAAAGAGATTTGAATCTGCAACAAAGACGTTGGCTTGAGTTGTTAAAAGATTATGAGCTTGTCATTGACTATCACCCGAGAAAGGCTAATGTGGTTGCGGATGCTTTAAGTCGTAAATCACTGTTTGCTTTATGAGCGATGAACGTACATTTGTCTGTTCTATTCGATAATGTGTTAGTAGCAGAATTAAAGGCCAAACCATTGTTGATTCATCAAATTCGTGAAGCTCAGAAAGTCGATGATGAATTGGTTGTAAAACGGGCTGAATGTGTTTCGAATATGGAATCAGAGTTTCAAATTGATGATGATGATTGTTTGAGGTTCAGAAGTCGTTTATGTGTTCCAAGAAATTCAGAACTTATTTCGATGATTTTGAATGAAGCTCATTGTGGCCGAATGTCAATTCACCCGGGGAGTACGAAAATGTACAACGATCTGAGACGTCAGTTTTGGTGGCATGGTATGAAACGAGATGTAACACCCCGAACCTGTGACCGTCGCCGGTGTCGGACACGAGGGGTTAACGGGCCAAATCCTCTCAAAGTACCAACCAATTTGGCATTTCCAGACAGGCTGGAAAACTGCGTCACTGTCGTCTTAAAAATCATATCTCGAGTTTGAAAACTCGGAAACTGATTCTGTAAATTTTCCCTGAATTTAGACTCATATATCCATCCATGTATTTATTTCTAGAATTTTTGGTCGGGCCAATTGGTACAGTTTATTAGTTAAAGTCACCCATGTTACAGGGGTCGACTACACTGACCTTCACGCATTACAACCTGAATATCTCTCTGTACAGGGCTTTAATACTGGTGCCGATTGTTTCTAATGAAACTAGACTCAAAATGGAATCTGAAAATATAAGGCATGACTTCTAATTATTTCTGGATAATTTATAGTAAATTTTCAAAGTCGCGACAGGGGACCCAGAAACCGTTCTGGCCCTGTCTCACGAGAACTTTAATATCTCTCAGTATACTGCTCATATGGTCGTTTCGTTTCATCCATATAAAAATAGATTCATCAAGGTTAAATTTAATAATTTATTCACTATTTAATTCTACTTATACTATTTTTAGTGATTTTTCAATCTCACCTCACTGCTGCTGTCCGCAACAGTTACTGCAGTAGACTATGCCAATTTCATGAATCTTTCCTTGGCCTTAATCATCCATCATACATGACACAAATTATGGCCACCTTATCAAAATTAAAGTTTCTAAGACTCGTGGCTATAGGTTCTAGCATCCCACTCGACGACCACATAGGCCATTTTCACATGGCTTAAAGTTTACAACCCACAGTTCAACAAAACATAATAGCCTATACATGCCAAATGTTCTTCAACAACGAAGACAATACCAAAAGATTTCCAGCCGGTGTGATGACTTCAACGACGGTTCCGATCACGCATAAACAATACGAGTCCGAGAGACCTAAAATGGGTGACAAGAAAACACAGAGTGAGTTTATAACTCAGAAGTCATAAGCATTCATCAATCCATTGATAAAGTTACCACAACATGAAACAATAAACGAGGCTAGGTACTCATCCATATCGAATCTATACCATAATTCCTCGGACCTTTCGGTTCAATCTCATACCAAGTCATACATCCACATTTCATATTCTACACAACAAGATATTTGAGGCATTTTCACACACTAACTCATTTCCACCACAGTCATACAATTTCAATCATCACATAGATTTAAAGCTTACCAAGCTCAACCCCGAGCATGAACATATTGCCTATTCGTCACGAGCTCAAGGTACTTACCCGATCCGCTGTCCGGGATTAGCTCGATAATGTCGTACACTCAGTGCCAATTGTAATGCAAGAGCATATAGTGAATCCGCACACTTAGTGCTATATGTATTCAACTCGCACACTTAGTGCTATATAATCAAACTCGCACACTTAGTGCTGTACAATTTTAAACCAGCACACTTAGTGCCAATCTTGTCACCGTGTCCATTTATACCCGCACACTTAGTGCCGAGACCAATACCTTATGTATTTTGCTGCCTTTATACATTCAACAATGGCATCATTCCATACACATACATTTCCATTTACACATCAACTCATTTAAACACATTTGCATATATATTATGATCATTTAAATCAACACCAAATATACGCTTAATGACTTACTTTGTGTTGGGTAAAAGCAGTCCAAGTCGGCTACTCGATGACCTTCGTCTTTCCCTTGCTTGATTCTCCTTCTTTAACTCCTTGAGCTTAATCAATAAATTAACTAGTTTAACCATCTTGCTAAACATTCATAATTCAATTACACATGCATATGTATGTTTGTATATTCGCAACCATCCTCACTTATTACCCATTTAGTCAATTATCTAAGCCAAGATAAGGCTTCAATACGGTTGCCTCTAACCGAAAACATGCACACCAATCTACTTCATTTGGCGAATATGCATGTCTATGTTGAGGCCAATTTTACACTTAATACCACACACAAAAAAAACAGCATGCATTTACTAACTAACGATTACATATTGTAGCTCAATACACATCTCTCATTTACTACATAACCGAAAACATCATCACAAGCAAATATACACCTTGAAATAGTATATATGTCATACCAATTCATCATGTGCAAACACATATTCATGTAGGTGCAAGGGCGAATCTTAAGTTGTTTATATCCAAATATAAACACATATCCAAAGCTCAAATCTTACCTACCATGCAACATGCATGAATCATACTTGTGGATATACCATGACCGAATACATCACAACACCATCATTTTGGTCATGATTAAGCAAAGAACTTAATGTCTTACTCAAAAATACTAAAAAGAAAGTCCAAGAGCCATCAATCCCCCATCACATATACCATTAACAAGCTTCATATTTAACATGCAATGGCATTAACACAAAATCCACCTTGGCCAAATACCATCCCCATGATATAACAAAGGTTTGAACCATGGCTAACAAGAGCATCAAGCTATCAACTAAAAACATGCATGAATCTCATGGCACAACCTCAAACATACCTTAATCTTGATGCAAGTATAGCCAAACCTCTTCCTAATCCTCTTCCAAACCAAGCATGAAGCAAAATTTCCTCCCTTCCCCTCTAGTATTTCCGGTCAAGAGAGAATGAAAATGGATAAACAAAATTTTTTTCTTTTCTCTTCCTCAATACACGGCAATAGGCATGCATGAGACCATTTTTTCCTTTTTCCCTTTTCTTTATTACCCATGCTCATTAATTTATTTTTTTCACCCATGATTCACCAACAAAACATGTCTATGACATGTTTTGCCCATATTTCTTTGTCATGGCCGGCCACTAGACTTGGATTAAGGGATATTTGACATGCAAGCCCTTCTTTGTGATTACATGCACTATTAGATCCTTATAGATTAGCCTATCACATTTCAAAAGTGTCACACAAGTCCTATTGGCTAAATTCGCACAAAATTTACTAAATCGAAACTTAAAACTTTCACATATTCATAATCACATATTTTAGACAATAAATACTACATTCAAACATTTTGGTGACTCGGTTTAGCGGTCCCGAAACCACTTTCCGGCTAGGGTCAAATTAGGGATGTCACACGAGACATTTCCGATTTTGTTTTGAAGTGTTTAATATGTCAACAAGTGAAAGCGGAACATCAAGTGCCTACAGGTTTACTTCAGTTGATCATGATACCTGAATGGAAATGGGATCGAGTCACGATGGATTTTGTATCTGGGTTGCCATTGTCGGCAAGTAAGAAAGATGTGATTTGGGTTGTTGTTGATAGACTGACTAAATCGACTCATTTTATTCCCGTACGTATGGATTATTCACTGGATAAACTAGCTGAATTGTATGTTTCTCAGATTGTAAGATTACACAGGGTACCTATTTCTATTGTGTCGGATAGAGATCCGAGGTTCACCTCACGATTTTGGAAGAAATTGCAAGAAGCTTTGGGTACCAAGTTGCATTTTAGCATCACTTTTCATCCCCAGACTGATGGTCAATCCGAGCGGATAATTCAGATACTCGAGGATACGTTGAGATGTTGCATCCTTGAGTTTAGTGGTTCATGGGAGCGGTATTTACCTTTGATTGAATTCGCTTACAACAATAGTTTTCAGTCAAGCATTAAGATGGTACCTTACGAGGCCTTATATTGTCATAAATACCGTACACCACTGTTTTGGACCGAACTTAGCGAAAGCAAAATCTTCGGAGTCGATTTGATTAAAGATGCTGAGCAGAAAGTAAAAGTAATCAGTGAAAGTTTGAAGGTAGCTTCAGATCGTCAGAAGTCGTACGCGGATTTGAAAAGAAAAGACATTGAATATCAGGTCGGAGACAAGGTGTTTCTTAAAGTCTCACCTTGGAGAAAGATACTCAGATTTGGCCGTAAAGGCAAATTGAGTCCGAGGTTTATCGGACCGTATGAGATATCTGAACGAATTGGACCAGTCGCATACAGATTGATTTTACCCCCTGAACTTGAAAAGATTCATAACGTTTTTCATGTCTCGATGCTTTGACGTTATAGATCCGATCCATCACACATAATTAATCCAGCAGAGGTTGAAATTAAATCCGATTTGAGTTATGAAGAAGAACCGATTCGTATCCTAGCTCGCAAGGTGAAAGAGTCGCGAACCTAAAAGGTTCTGTTAGTGAAGGTATTATGGCTCAAACATGGGATTGAAGAAGCTACTTGGGAAACCGAGAACTCTATGAAAGAACGATACCAAAACATTTTCACTGGTAAGATTTTCGGGGACAAAAAATTCCTTAAGTGGGGGAGAGTTGTGACAGCCCTAAATTGACCCTAGTCGGAAAGTGGTTTCGGGACCATAAACCGAGTCTTATAAGTAATTAAAAGTTATATTCGTGTTTATGATGTGAGTAAATGCATGTGTGAAAGTTTCATGCATTAATTTGATCATTTTATGTGAATTTATTAAAATGGACTTATATGAAACATTGTTGGAAAGTGATAGGTTAATCTTACAATGGTCTATTAGTACATGCATTGAAAAGAGTGGTTTTGCATGTCAATTTACCCATAATAAACATAGTGGCGGCCAAGAAATGATAATGCTTCACTAATTCAAATTTAAAATAATTTTATATTAACAAATGATTTAATAATTGTAATAAAATGAATTAAATGAAAGAGAAGAAAGAGGATGGTGTTCATCTTCTTCTCCTACCTCTCTCAAAGCCGAAACAATGATGAAAAATAAGGGAAAATTTACCTAGAGCAATTCAGCATTCATCTTTAGCTATTAGGAGGTAAGCTTTGAATTTGTTGATTTGGTTTTATAATATGCTAAGTTAAATTGTGGATGCACTCTTGGTAATGTCAAGAAAGTTGAGATTTCTTATGGTGATTTGGGCAATATGTCGAATGATTAAGTGTTAGAATTAGGGGTTATTTTCATATTGTATGGAACAATAGGGGAATGACTAGAATGGGGTAAAGATTTTTGGATGAGTAGTTTAGAGGCACCTTGTACATTCGGTCAAAAAAAAATTGCGTTTATTTAGAATGTTAATTTCTTCCTCTATGATTATTTTCCTTGCATGTTAAATGGTTCTTGATAAGGCGAATGAGTTATGAAAGTTTTTATAAATGTATGAAGTTCAAGGTGCAAAATTTTAGTCTTGATGTTATGAATAATTCGGTTGACATATGGAGAATGGGAGTTGTCATTTAGGTTAAGATCAAAGGAATGATAAATAGGCACTAAAAGGTTAAATGGGTGAAATTTAAGGTATAAGAACCTATAGGTAATTACATAGGTAATGTTAAAAAATTAATGTGGTATATTCGCCATGTAGAGTATATCCTAGAGATATTATATTTAATTCCTATAATCGTCTAAATGGGTGATAATGGTTTATATTGTTGAATTGAATTATGATTATGTACATTAGAATTAGATATAACAGAAACTATGTGAATTTGGATGTAATATTACATTCGACCTAGAGGCATTAGATGAACATTTGTGGAAATTTCAAATTCTTGAATAATGGTGATTGTAAGATGATGTAAAAAAATCATTGAATTATATGTATAAGTATTTAGCAAAGTGATTAAACTACCGAATTTAATCATCCTAGATCAAGAACCCAAAGGAGGGGAGTCAAGCAAAGGCAAAAACAAAGAATATTGAGTAGACGGTTGGAAATCATTTCGAACTATATAAGGTAAGTCCATAAGCTTTCATGAGATTGATTATACATATATATATATATATATATATATATATATGCATTTATAATTGTGGCCGTATGTGCCAATTGAGTTAATTAAATTGCCTTACTATAAGGAATCGATACTAGCACTACGTGTGCGCAGTTGAAAGGCACTATGTGTGCTGATTTGAATGTTAAATTCGTGATTGAATTTTCGGGGCACTAAGTGTGCGGTGTATCTTGGTACTATGTGTGCGAAAATCCTTGTGCACTATGTGTGCGAATTCGGTTGATGGTTTAAGTAGCATATGGAAAGCATATAGTGTTTGTGCTATTAATCGAAATATCAAAATGAGGCCTGAAACGAATATGCATGAGTGTATATAATTTGACATTGTTTTATACATTGAGAGAAGGTTTTAAAGCATTTGGTTGGTTGATAGTTGATTTGATTGTAAGCCTTGGCCTGTGGTTGGGTCAGTAAAATATGTGAATGTAACATAATTCGGCATGACTGAAATTGATTGATTTTATATTATTTTTCTCGTAATCTCATATCAACGGTATGTATATTATTGCTTATGACTTACTGGGTTGAATACTCTTTTTTGTTTGTTTGTTTGTGTTTGTTTGTTTTCTATTTAGATTTCCTTGACCCATTTTGCGTGTTTGGATCATCGTCAAAGTCATCACACCAGCTTGCAACGTTTTGGTATCTTTTCTTAGTTATATAGGTGAACATTACGGCATGTATAGGCTATTATGTTTTGTTTGAACCTCAATATGTAAACTTTTAGCCATGCGAATATGGCTTAAATGCTAAGTTTGAATTTAGCCTTATGGGTGCTTAGTTATAAGGTTCAGTAGATTTGGCCTTGATAATTCGGTTTTGATGGAGTAATAGTCTAAGTCTATTTGATTATTATGCCGTATGCCATGGCTGATCATATTTGGTGTTATGTACGTCAAATTACTAGCTAATCCATGAAAACCATGAAATAGGTAAATTTTACCATAAAATAGATTCAGACAGCAGTAGTGGTGTGAATTTGAAAAATCACTAAAGATAGTAGAAATGAAATTAAATAATGAATAAATTATGGAATCGAAGCTTGATGAGTCTATTTTCATATGCAAGAAGTAAACCAGATATATGAGCTATATTGTATGAGATATTTAAAATTTTGTGAAATAGGGCCAGAACGATTTCTGGATCCCCTATTCTGACTTTGGAAATTCACCATAAATTTTACAAAGATAATTAGAAGTCATGCTTTATATGTACAGATTCCTTATTGAGTCTCGTTTTATTTGAGACAAACAGCATAGTCATTGAATCTCTGTACAGGGAGATATCTGATTTGTAATACACAGAGGTCAGAGTAGTCGAACCCTGAAACAGGGGAGACTTTAACTAATAAACTGTACTAATTGGACCAACCAAAAATTCTGGAAAAATTTTAGTAGATAGATAGATGAGTCTAGTTTCAGGAAAAATTTATGGAATTGGATTTCGAGTTTCAGAACCTGAGATATGATTTTTAAAGCAACTGGGATGCAGTTAGCCAGCTTGTCTAGAAAATTTTAAAATGATTTGCATGAGCTCTTTAAGTAATAAATTAAACCCGTTTACACATTGTGTTCCACTCCGGCAATGGTCTCGGGTACGGGGTGTTACAAGATCTTTGATATTTTTTGGCTTTCAAGCAAGCGATCTTCTCTGCTATTCTCGTACCACAAACTGCTACGAGTATGGGCTCGAACCAATTGAACTAAAACACAGAAATAGAAAAAAGTTTTCTTTTTGGGGTGAAAATGAAAATTCTCTCTTTTTAAAAAGAAATCGGTAAAATTGTTATTATGAAAATTATGTTTATATGTTGAAAATAATTCTCTCTATTTTTAGGCAAAATAACGATATCCCAAGAGTTGTGTTAATAGCTCTACCGGTGCCATCTATTTATAGGAAGAGAAGTTAGAACCCTTCTAGAGTTGTAAATGTTTATTTTAAATAGAAAAACAAAAACCTACTTAGAGTAAGAGAGGGGTGAACAACTCACCCTTGTATTTCTACTAGGGTTGTCGCCCCTTCATGTTATATAAGAGGTTTTGGGCCTTTCTCACATCGAGTCCAATTACGAGTACTTCCTGAGCCTTTTTACCCGAGTACTCTGTAATGTGATTCAACCTGATTCAATTTTTCTACTTCCCAAAATAAAATTTAATATTTATATATTAAATAATTTTCTCATATTAATTTTACCCAATTAAAATTTTTGACAATTTTACGCTCGATAAAATTTTGATGATGTTATCTCGATAAAATTTTGAGAAAATTCATTCAATATGTCACGACTCAACATATTCACTATGACTGGATGATTTATTTTCATTGTCGAACTTTAAAATAGTCCAAAAATATAAACCCATTCTTCCATCATTTTTTAAGTAATCCTATATAAGATTGCAAGTTCCCATTTTTTTGGAAACCTACATTCATTTCCAAATGATTCTATTTCTCCATTTCGGAGAAAACTATAATCATTCTTGAATATTTCTAATTTCTCTTTACCTATTCATTCTGTGCATTTCTATTCAAACACGCAATTCATTTTTGGTTTCAATGAGCTAGTGGATGGACGAATTGGACATATATAGTTGAGGCTCAAATGATTTATAATGAAGTTTTGGCTTTTTGCCTATTAATTATAAACTCATTTAGTTATGAAGTCATTCTACTATTGTATCATGACTGAGCTCTCCTCAACAACATACCATTACGAAAGTAACTACTTAGTGCTTATCCAATGACCTTGTCATAAGTTTGTTACCCTCATAGGATATCCTTGATCTCTTTGGGATAATATCTATTCTTCCAATATGATCATATTTTATCTCATGGTAACCATTACATCTTTTTTCATGAAAAGTCAATCACTATCAAATAGTGATCAAGTCATCCATCACAAAGATGGACGACCCATGGCCACGCTTACTTTTCATCAACCATGCTTTGGGCTATGAATTCCACTGTTGTGAATGGCACATACTACAGAAGTCGAATACCCAACGCACCAGCTTTCAGTTCCTTATCTATTTGAATTCCGGCTTTTACTTACATTAAAGTGTACGAGTCATGCATACATAGTCCACCATCCACTTAGGATTTAGGTATGTTACACTATAAACATCACAAGTAAATAAATGCATAAATAGATTCAATATCTATTCTGCTTGGGTCTTGTCCGATGCATAAACAGATTAAGCTATATGTACTCCAAATAGGTTACCAAAGTGTTTCTCTCTCAGATTGATCAATGGGTTTTACATGCAGAAGGATTTCAGATGATTTTCAGAGAGGTTTCAACTGGTTTCTTTAGACGCTTGGTTTGCAAGAGAGGAGAGGTCTGTTCTAATGATTTTAATTTCTGGTTTTTGGAAACTAGTTTGCTTTTATTTTCTTTGGTTTTTATCGAAACTTTACAAAAATACCAATAACAATGCATAAATCACATAAAATAAATAATTAAAATAATTAACAATATTATATATATGGTTTGAATAATACTTTTCCTTAGAGAATCAAAATTATGATGAAGAAATAAAGAAAGAATTACAACTTCAAATCGAATTTGCAAAACTGGACAACCTCCGATAAAACGTGCGGGCTTCCATTACAAAATATTCACACTGAATTTAATTTCCAAAAAAAGCTTCAATCTTCAATCCTTTATTGTTTTTTTTTTCCGAATTAAATACAAATGAAATAATGAGGGAATAGAAGCATACATTAATCAGGGAGAAATGTTGTCAAAGTTGTTCAGACGAAGGTATTTGAGCTCCAATGAAACCTGCCTTTCAATCTGAAGTTGTCGATGAAAATTTGCAATGAACATCTCAGCTCTCTTGTCAATATCATCCTCCGATGGATAACTTGTTATCCGAGCCAGTCGATTACAACAGTACCCCAAATATTCGGAATCATTGTCATCCGCACACGCCCTCAACCCTGGCCTATCCGTGAAGCTCAGCCTTTTGCTGCTCCGAGAAGTACCGATCATGGAAGCAATACGCCATCGATTCATATTGAAATTCAGCAATACTTTTACCTTGTTCACCGCCCTCCTTAGGCGGCTAAGCAAATACCACTTCTCCATTAACAACTTTGGGTTTAAGGTTTAATGTGTGTGGCGGAGCTATATATATGTTGGTAGAAGATAAGACAGGGTTTTAGATATATAATATAATGAGTTAAGGAAAAGGAAGGTGTTGAGTAAGTTATGAAGAAAAATAAAAATGCGTATCAAAATGAAGTACCGTGTGGGGGTGACGATCTGATTTTTGTGCAAGATTAAGAGAATGTTGGGTCAAAAGTTTGATCCATTCTATAATATCATATGAAATAACAAGGAATTTTCTTTCTTTCTTTTAGGTGTACAGATGTATTTGGGCAGCAGAAAACCTGATAATAGACATGTGGATTAGATACATGTTGACTTCATCAATTTAAAATCTATTTTGCTAAGCATAAAAATGGCATACTTTGCCTTGTCCTGATAGGCAGCTATAAAATGTATAAATGTTGGATTCAAATACAAATTCATCCCATATATGTTACGCAATAGTATTTGAGGCACTATTAGTATACGTTATATTATTAAATAACAGTGTGACACTTTATCATAAAATAAAAAAAATAGTGAAAGATTCAGAAATAAATATTAATAATTTTAGTTAAACAAAATTAAATATAAATTATAATTTATTGATTTACTCTTAATTCAGTGTTGTTAAAAAAGACATGAGTTCGAGTTTCAAATTTAGGGTTTGTATTTAAATAAAATTTTCAATATTTATTTATAAGTCTTTCATTATTTTTATTTCACCAATGATAAATTTTTATGTTATTATTTACTGATAATACATAAAACTCGATGAATCAAATATTCTTCTCTTAATTAATCTTTTTTTTAACAATATTTATATTCAAACGTATGTGTTAACACAAATTGAGATGCAATTATGAGTATATTCTTATAAATATATATAAATTTTCTTTTAAAATATAATTCACCAAACGCTACTTAAATCCAAACATGATAAGATCATTTGGATATAATAAAGATCTCTGCATCATGAGGGTCTTAAATACCGTAAGCAAAGAGCTCATATAATATTCGTAAAAGTTTAAAGTTTTGGTAGCCAACAACATCATTTCACCCATTAGTAGTTTAACAGTTGGGTTCGACTAGTTAAATTAATTTATATAACTATAAATAAAACATTGCGGTCTTGGTTGCCTGCGTTGGTTGACACAGTCTGCTTGCCTCCTGCTTTTTAATTCCTGTACTTAAATAAAGTCCATAATCGCCGGCAACTGGTCAACCCTCTACTTCCACTGTTTATTAGCAACAAGTTGGCAGCAACCAATGCTTTTTCTCGTGTCATAACAGCTCAGAATTTTAACGTTTATTGAAAATTTGTTTGATTCCATAACTTTTTTTTATTTCATTTCTTTACCCGCCTTCGAATTTTGATAAAGGTTACAGAGTGTAAACAAAATCTAACTAAGGCGGTTTTCAACATTCGATTTGATTCGAAAAATTATATTAAAATTAAATAGAATAAATTATATTAATAGTTATTAAATTTTAATTAAAATTATATTTTGTCACTAATTTTGAAAGTTATGTAATAATCATTAACGCTTTTAAGTTATTATATTTTGATTATTCGTTTGTTAATAACAATATGATTATGTGACATTCTAAATGAAAAGGTTAAAAATTAATTTGGCCCTTAAACTTTAGCTAAAATATCATTTTGATATTTTTAAAATTTTGTTAACAGTAATTTTAAAAGAATTAATAAGAAATTCTAAAAGCATCATAAAATTATACTTTTGAAATTATAATTATATGAACTAAAGGGATCATTCCCCTATGCATCCACGCACTGTACACATTGGCCTATGGGGCAATGCCTTTGGACACCTTGGTCATTGGCTACCTACTGGGCTACGATGGCCTCGGTTAGACTTGCGCGCTGGGGTAATGAAGATGATGATGATTTTTTTTTTATTTTAGTTTATGTTTTCTTCTTTACTAATTTACTATTTTACCCTTATAATTAACCTTAACTTATAACCAAATGATGAACTAAACCATCCATTATTTCTATTAATGGTCTAATTACATTTTAAAGCCTTCAAATTATGAATTAATAATCATTTAATACAATTGAAAAATATTATTTACAAACTAATTGATTCAATAACAATTATCACCGTCGTAATCCCCAGCAACGGTGTTAACAACTTGACCACCTCCTAATGTACTAACATCGAGAGTGTGAAAATTACAACTAAAGATATGAATTAAGGTGATGACCATAAGTATACGGGTTAAGTTGTAATATAGTTTGTTTACAATGAAACACTTAGTAAGTATTACGATGATTGTACCCCAGGGATTGCAGTTTGGAGAAAACTTATATTAAGCCAATTATTGAAAATAACTACTAATCTACTCGAGTCACAAATTAGTAGTGTTAATTTGGAAGCAAGATGATAATAATAACCAAATAAATTGAATTAAATCTAAATCTATTCCAAAGTTCAAGTATCGGCTTCTCCTATCCCTTGTTTCGCCTGCGCGAGTTCCTTCAGCCTTACCCAATTATTTTACCTGATTAATTATTAATGTAGGACTTTAAATAATTGGCTACTCATTAACCTAGCAAGGGTTCTCAGCCTTCTACTGACTTAACTAGTTGGTAAGAGCTACTCACCTCTCGATGGCACAATTCAGACCGGGGTAGGTTAAGGTTTTCACAGACAAGAAATACTGATTTTGGGTTAATTCTCACCTATATGACTTCCTAGGGTCATCAAGCCTAGGGTTTATGTTCTTCCTTCCCTAACTAATGATCTGTTAAGTGATGTTTGGTAGGCAATACCGATTTTGGGTTAATTCCTACCCAAATGACTTCCTGGGGGCGTCAATCCTAAGGTTTAGTTGCACTCAACCAAATCTAACCAATCCAAATTGAACTCTACTTGTAAATTCATTAATTAGATATGTACTGTAATAGCCCGTTTTTAGTGAAATCGAAGCAGTGACTTTGGGACCACAAATATGACAAGTATTTTTATCATTATTTTAATGTTTATGGGATGTTAGTAAGGTTGTATTAAAATTTCTTTAAGAAATTTTGATGTTTAGATGATTAATTAAGTGAAAAGGACTAAATCGTAAAAAGTGTAAAAGTGGAGTTCTATTTGTTAAAAGGGCCAAATGGCTATGAAACTTAAAAGCGAGTGGACTTATATGGTAATTATACCATTCAAATAGTTAGTGGACTTTTATGGACACAAATTAAGTGATTCTAAAGTTAAAAGCTAAGGTTAAAATAATAAATTAATAATAAACTTAAAATTAAAGTAAAGAAAAGATGTATCATCTTCTTCATGTTATTTTTTTCCACCGAAATATTGAAGGGGAAGAAGCCATTTAGGGTTTAAGCATTTTGGTGGTTTTCTCTCTTTCATGTAACTATTTTCGAGCCCCGTTTTTAATGATTTCTATGTTTTTCAAGTAGTCTTAGTTTAATCTAGCTAACCTGGGGATCAGTTTGTAAAACTGTTAAAGATTGAGGGTTACGGCATGAATGTTTTTGCGTGATTCCTGATGTTTAATGATAGATTATGTCTTTTTTGGCAAATAAAAAAGTTTTGTAAAGTGATTTTTGATGAAAATGGTATTTAGGACTTGTTTGTAAGAATAGTAAAAATCCATGTTAAATTTATGAATGGTGATTTTTATGGGTTGATTTAAGTCCCTAGAGAATTTGGCTAGCTTGAAAAAGGATTAAAATGCTTAGATTCTTATTTATGAACTTAAGGACTAAAATGTGAAAAGTTAAAATATTAAGGGTAAAATAGTAATTTTATAAAATATTAAATGTGGAATAAATTGAATGCTAAGGATATTAAATGGATTAAAATTTTCTATTAAGATCAAGATAGACCATGTACGAATTTAGATCGGGGAAAACTTAAAGCCTCGGATTAGTACGATTTCGTTTCTACGCCCTAGTCGTCGAGTTAAGTTCATATGAACGAATATCGTTTTAATGTTATTTGAAATTATATTGCTAATATATTAATTTTCATGTAATTGAACAATGTATGTACAAGTAATACTATGATGATTATGGAGTCCCGGTGAGTTCGTAGGATACAAATGACATGTCATTAGGAATTTCATGTTTTGGGTGTTGGTCTTGACTGTCCTACCTATGGCTGAGGTCCTGCATTTGTTACGGATACTCCACAGCTCGTGTGAGCAGCATCGTGTAGCTTACATTTTGACCCCACAGCTCGTGTGGGTAGGCCCATTTCATAGCTTGTATGAGCAATGATGTAAAGGAAATGTTACAGTTATATGTTTAAGCACACTTTGTGTGAGCTTTCCCGAGTATTTGATGATATTCTACGTGGTTCAACAAATATGAAAAGGGATTGAAATGGTAAGCTTCTAAATGGAATTATGCATATGTTCATGAAAAGGATGTATGATTCAAATGATGTGTTTTCTTATGAAAATGGTTTATCATGTGGTTAATCCAAATGAGTTATGTATAAATGCACTAACTTGTGTATTGATGATGATGGTAGGCTTAAGCCAAGCTTGTGGTTTGGATTACATTATGTTTATACTTATTATTATGCAATGAAATCGTAAGTTGTGTTTCATTTTCTACAAACTTACTAAGCATTATGTGCTTACGTAGTTTCTTTCTTATGTTTTATAAATTATCAGAAGCTCAACCAGTTTGGAAGCTCGTTGGAGATCTATCACACTATCCAACATTAATTTCGATAGGTTTTTATGTTTTGGCTAAGGTTATAATGGCATGTATAGGTGGTCTTATAATGATGTTTAGTTGAATGGTTAGATGATGATTTGGTATGTATAAGTTGTTTAGTTTGGTACATTTGATGCCGTGCTAGTTTATTTTAATGTGGCTATGTTGTTGCATGTTTGAATGGTTCAAATGGTATGTGTTAAGTTGGTTTGATTTTGGTTAAGATATGGTATGTTTTAGGAATGTATTGAGCTAGATGTTGTTGATTGAAATGTGGTAATGTATACATGTTTAAGTAAGTTTTGAATGAATGTATTTGGGATGCCTTGAATGTAACACCCCAAACCCGTGACCGTCACCGGATTTGATCACGTGGTGTTACCGGGCTTACTTCCCTTTTTTCTCTCTTGACAATAATTGATTTCAGTTCCAGGCAGGCTAGCTAACTGCATCACTGTCACCTTAAAAATCATATCTCGAGTTCCAGAACTCGAAAATCAGTTCCGTAAATTTTCCCTGAAACTAGACTCATATATCCATCCCTGGATTTATTTCTAGAATTTTTGATCAGGCCAATTGGTACAGTTTATTAGTTAAAGTCACCCATGTTACAGGGGTCGACTACACTGACCTTCACGCGTTACAACTTGAATATCTCTCTGTAAAGGGCTTTAATACTGGTGTCGTTTGTTTCTAAAGAAACTAGACTCAAAATGGAATCTGCACATATAAGGAATGACTTCTAATTATTTATGGATAATTTATAGTAAATTTTCAAAGTCGCGACAGGGGACCCAGAAACCGTTCTGGCCCTGTCTCACGAGAACTCTAATATCTCTCAGTATACTGCTCATATGGTCGTTTCGTTTCATCCATATAAAAATAGATTCATCAAGGTTAAATTTAATAATTTATTCACTATTTAATTCTACTTCTACTATTTTTAGTGATTTTTCAATCTCATCTCACTGCTGCTGTCAGCAACAGTTACTGCAGTAGACTATGCCAATTTCATGAATCTTTCCTTGGCCTTACTAATCATCCATCATACATGACACAATTTATGGCCACCTTATCAAAATTAAAGTTTCTAAGACTCGTGGCTATAGGTTCTAGCATCCCACTCGGCGACCACATAGGCCATTTTCACATGGCTTAAAGTTTACAACCCACAATTCAACAAAACATAATAGCCTATACATGCCAATTGTTCTCCTAGTTCAACTACGAAGACAATACCAAAAGGTTTCCAGCCGGTGTGATGACTTCAACGACGGTTCCGAGCACGCAACAATACGAGTCCAAGAGACCTAAAATGGGTGACAAGAAAACACCGAGTGAGTTTATAACTCAATAAGTCATAAGCATTCATCAACCATCCATTAATAAAGTTTTCGCAACATCAAACAATAAACGAGGCTAGGTACTTCATCCATATCGAAACTATACCATAATTCCTCGGACCTTTCGGTTCAATCTCATACCAAGTCATACATCCACATTTCATATTCTATACAATAAGATATTTGAGGCATTTTTACACACCAACTCATTCGCACCACAATCATACAATTGTAATCATCACATAGATTTCAAGCTTACCAAGCTCAACCCCGAGCATGAACGTATTGCCTATTCGTCATGAGCTCAAGGTACTTACCCGATCCGCTGTCCGGGATTAACTCGATAATGTCACACACTCAGTGCCAATTGTAATACAAGATCATATAGTGAATCCGCACACTTAGTGCTATATATTTTCAGCTCGCACACTTAGTGCTATATAATTTTCAGCTCGCACACTTAGTGCTATATATTTTCAGCTCGCACACTTAGTGCTATATAATCAAACTCGCACACTTAGTGCTGTACAATTTTAAACCCGCACACTTAGTGCCAATCTTGTCACCGTGTCCATTTATACCCGCACACTTAGTGTCGAGACCAATACCTTATGCATTTTGCTGCCTTTATACATTCAACAATGGCATCATTCCATACACATACATTTCCATTTACACATCAACTCATTTAAACACAATTGTGTATATATTATGGTCATTTACATCAACACCAAATATATGCTTAATGACTTACCTTGTGTTGGGTAAAACAGTCCAAGTCGGCTACTCGATGACCTTCGTCTTTCCCTTGCTTGATTCTCCTTCTTTAACTCCTTGAGCTTAATCAATAAATCAACTAGTTTAACCATCTTGCTAAACATTCATAATTCAACTACACATGCATATGTATGCTTGTATATTCGCAACCATTTTTTACTAATCACCCATTTGGTCGATTATACACATCACCAAATATGCACCAAAAACTTGATTCAACATCACTTACATACTCACCCAATGGCCGAATATACTTGAAATTTTACAAACATTCTCCAACAATTTATTTTTTTTAAACAAACACATTTATCATTTACTTCATAACCAAAACATCATGTGCAAACATATATCCACACATAGGTGCAAGGCTGAATTTTAAGGTGTCCATAACCATTCAAAACACAAATTTTTAATATCATGCAAGAAGCATAAACCATGCTCATGAGCATACCATGGCCGAATACCTCACACACCATGCCCCTTTTAAAATTTTTTGTCATGGTTAAACAAAGGACTCAATGCCCTACTCAAGAATACTAAAAAGAAATTTCAAGAGTAGTTAATCCATCATTACATGCATCAATAGCAAGCTTCAACATTTGCCTATCTCATTTCTAAGTTTTCTCACACAAGTCCTTTCTAGTGAAATTCACCTTTATAACACTAAATCAAATCATCAAAAATGTCACACACAATTTAACACATATCATAGGCATCACAATAAATTTTAAATTATTTTTATGCCTCGGTTTTGTGGTCCCGAAACCACATCCCGTCTAGGGTCAATTTTGGGCTGTCACATTGAATGGCATATTGGTTGGTTGATTTAGAACTCCTAAATTGGTCATTATATGCATGTTTTGGTAAGGATTTGATGTCTTGATTATGTGCACAAAAGGCCAATAGGTGTATGCATGAATTGGTGTTGAAAATGGCTTTATTTTGGGAAAATTTATGTCGATACGGCCTAAGACATGGGCATGTGACTTAGTCGTGTGTGACACACGACCTAGCAACACAGTCGTGTGTCCCCTATAGGTTCTTTTACATACAAGTCAGTTAGTTACACAGCCTAGCACATGGCCTGACATACGGCCTGGCAGACGGCATGACACACGGACGTGTGGGGCTATTTCAAGAGTTACACGGCTTGGCACATGAGCATGTGACACGGCCATGTGACCCTATTCAGAGAGTTACACGGGTGAGGACATGGGTTGGGACATGATCGTGTGTCCTTAGTTTGAAGGTTATACGGCCTGAGATACGGGTGTGTGTCTCAACCGTGTGAGGCACACGTCTTGGCCATACAATTGTGTGACCCCTGTAGTCAAATTTTTTTCTAACTTTTTCTTAGACTTTCCAAATGTTTCCAATTTAGTCCCAAATTATTTCTAATGAAATTTTAGGGCCTCGAGGGCTCAATTTAGGGACGGTATGTATGTGAATGATTGCTTTTACTACATGTTTATGATAATGTATGAAATGCATGTTTGCTTTTACTACATGTTTATGATAATATATGAAATGTATATTTAAATGTTTTATTTGCTTAGTAACGCTCCCTAACCCTAATCTAACGACGGATATAGGTTAAGGGTGTTATATGTACAATTGGAATATGTGAAAAATGTATCAAGTATAAATTGATTCTAATATTTACACAAACATTCAATTAACAATATTAAAGAAAGAAATATAATGTCACGCCCTAAATTTTATTTATTATTATGCCCAAGGTTATGACACAAGGGAGTTAGTAGCCTAGTGGTTAAGTGTAGTAATTAAATCCTAGGGGTCCCATGTTCAAACCCGCACATACCCATTTATTTTTGTTAGCAGAAATTGTTGATCGTTCTAGAAGGTCAACCTTTCTTACCGTCCAAGCCTTTTCCGTAAAAGGAGGAGATTCCTTTCCTTTGGTTTTGAGTCAACTATCCATCCAAATCTCGCTTTTCACTCCTCTTTTTACTCACGGTCCATTTTTTACTCCCATTGTCCCCAAACTTACTCAAAGTAAGCCTTTGACTACTCATGGCCAGCTCTAGCTCTCTCTGAACCCCAATTTTCATTTTGATACTGCCATTTTTCCTCTTCTCCCTTCTCTTGCCATCCACCACCCTTTCTCCACCAATTTTTGGCCTTTTTCTTCATTTTTTCACCACCTTTGAAACCAAATCTCCTTTAATATTTTCCCCTCCTCCACCACACACGACGACCGCACCACCATCTCACCTTCACTGTGCTTGTCATCGTACCACCACCGTAGTCGGCCACTGTCAATTTTTCTCATTTTTATTCTCATCTTTTTGAAAATTATCTACGTAAACTATTGAATCTGATTTTGAAAATAGTAAAGATAAAATTGTTTTGAATTATTTTCTCTAAACACTTCTATTTTATGTTTATAGAGCCTAATCCCTCTCTTTGATAAGTTTTTTGGGATTTGTCGTCGAGCTTTCTCCTCCGTTATTTTTGTAAGTATGAAAGGTTTTCACTCACGCTATGTTCTTGTAATATTATTTCTAGATTAGAATAATACTAATCAGTCCTTTTCATGTTTTAGTGAAGAGTTAATCGAAAATCCTCGAATCACCACCCATTCATGATAGTGTGCGATTTGATCACACTTTTGTGTAAGTCTTGCCGAATCACCACTATTTTCTTATTAAGGGTCATTATTTATTCATTGGATCGATACTAACACGTATATGTGATCAAACATAGTGACTCAAGAGATCGGGTTCATCTCTTTCGAAGTGGAATCGGGATCTATTCCATCAAGATCTAAGGTGTGGGGACTGAATTGATAATAATCGATATTAATGATTAAATAATAATAAAGATATTTTTAAGTTTAATATTTATGAATATTCGATTATTGAAATATGTGTATATACGAATACAAGTGTATTAATAGAGATCGGTAAAAATCGATAAACGAGGATAACAAGTAAGTAAATCCTGAAACTTTGAGATCTGTGATGTGATTGGTTTATTAGATGATTCTATGATATATGTTAATATGTGATTTCCGTTACTCATGTCATGTGATTTATGGCTCATAAAAATATGATATTCTAATTTATATGAAAATAATATAGGTTACTAAATTTGATCTATGGATTTGCATGTAGAGCATGCCCTACTATGATATTTTGATTTGCATGATAAATCATGTCATTGTGAAATTTTGTGTAAAAATATGAGATTTGATTCACATGTTAAGCATGGTATATTCTAATACTCTAATTTGCATGTAAAACAGGCTACTGAAAAATCTGTTTTGTTGCCATAACACATGCATGGGGTGGGAAAAGGAAGTATTTGGTAGTAAATCTGCATTTTCTGGTGGCATGTCCATATTACTCTGTATCGGCAATAAACCTACAATATTTGGTGGTTCAACCACACTATTCTTGTAATAGCCCGTTTTTCAATGGTGCCAAAAAATAGTGATTTTGGGACCATAAATCTGACGAGTAAGCTCGTATAATTAATATTTAAATTATACGAGTAAATAGTAATTTTATAATGAATTTTGGTTTGAGGAACTTTAACCAATTAAATTAAAAGCTAGTATAAGTGGTTTTGTTCAAAAGTCAAGTGGTTATTGAAAACGAGGTATTAGGACCTCGTTTTCGTAATTTAAAGCCGTAAATATTTTTATTAAATATTTATAGAGTCGTATTATATGTGAATTGAAGTTTGATCCAGTAATTTTGATAATTTATTGCTTAATTACGAATAAAAAGATTAAATTGTAAAAGAGGTAAAAGTTAATTACTTTTGATTTAAAATAGTAAAGGGACCAAAATGGTAATTAAACCATGGTAAAAAAACCAAGCGGTGGTGGATATTGTTAAATCCACTAAATTTTGGGCTATTTGCTCATTGAGTCCCAATTAGTTTAGGGTTAAATTGAAAATAAACTTGTTTACTTAAAATTTAAAATATAAAGGACTAGTTGTGTAATTAAACCTTCCTTGGTTGGTAATTGTACCATATATTTAAATTATGGACATTTTAGGCATGTTTTAATGATTTTATACGTTAAAAGAAAGGTTAAATTAGTAAATAAATAAATGGTAAATTAAATTAATAAGTTAAAGTAATATTATCACATTTTCTTTTCTTCTTCTTGTTAAGTAAGCCGAAACTCCATAGCTAGGGTATTGAAAGCTTTAGCCAAGATTGAATTCTTCGATTGGGTGAGTAAACCTTGCCCATTTTTAGTAATTTTTATGTTCTTGAGCTCGTATTAGCTTAATCTAGCTAACCTGTGGACTAATTTGTACTACTATTAAATGTTTTGGATTGTGCCATTGATGATTTTAGTATATTCTTGAAGTTTTATGACAGAATTTTAAGCTTGGTTGCTAAATAGGACTATTTTGTAAAGTAGTTTTTGTTAATTTTAATGTTCAAGGACTAAAATGTAAAAATAGTGAAAATACAATGACTTGATGGAAAAAAACAAGTATGGGCTGTAATGAAGGGGTTAATAGATCAGCTAAGCTTGGATTTAATAGAAAATGGTTAAATTGCATGATTTTGACCTAAGGACTAAATTGCATAAAAGTGAAATGTTGGGGGTAATTTTGTAAAAATGTCAAAAAAACTTAATTGCATAAAATTAATTAATTTTTATGTTGGAATTAGTGAATTGAATAAAATTATTATTTTAGATCAAGAACGAGTGAAAAACTGAGCAAAAGAGAAAATAATCGAATAATCCTTGTACCTTTGTCATTGCTGCAATTTAGTTAAGTAAGTTCGTTCAATTTAATTTTAGTACATTTATAAATGTATTATATGAATTTAATTACATAATGTTGGATCATATTGATGTGTGTAAATGAAAATGGAAATATTGAATTGATACAACGTTGATGCTGAATGAGATACTCTGAACCGTTATTACAAATCAGTCCTGTAAGTTCGTACTATAATTTTATGTTTACAAGGATTCTTACGTATTACATGTTTATTATAATTAGATCCAATTTTGTACTTAACTATTGAGTAATTTGAGAATAATAATAAATGGATATTGTGTCGGTGTATTTATCGGGCTTTGTGCTGGTGTGTTTATCGAGCTTTGTGCCTAGCGGGCCTTATGTCAATGTTGTCTATCAGGACTTGAGTCGGTGATCGTTTAATAAGTACTATGTACCTGTGATACAGACCATAGTGATGGCTGAGATCCTGCATCTGTTGCAGATTTTCTACAGCTTGTGTGAGCAGTATCGTGAGTCGGTGATTATTTAGCAAGTACTATGTATCAGTGATACAAACCATAACAATAGCTTGAGATCTTGCATCTGTTGTGGATTTTCTATAGCTTGTGAGAGTAGCATCGTAAGTCAATCAAAGTTCTGAATTTAACTCGAATGAGTGATACCCTAAAATTACCTGAAATGAGATCTTATTAAATGACGACTTCGAAATATGATTTGAATTAATGTACTGTACGATACTCACATGCTGTGAACTGTGATGGACAGAAGATTACTTGTGCTTTGTCCTTGTTTTGTAGATTACATTTTGTGGTCAGGAGATCGGATCAACTCATAGAATCACACTATCCCGAGGACTTTTTTGGTAGATTTTGTAAACATTTGACTTATATGGCATATAATAGGGCAAATGGTTATTATGTTATATTTCATGGCTATGTGTGATGTTTGGTACTTGATGATAGAATGGTAGTATTTGTAGTATGGTTGTTAAACTTTAAACAAATTTGAGTATGAGGAAATGAAATATTAAATGTCATATTAAGTTGGTATGGTGTGTTTGAAATGGGTTAGTTTGGTGTATGTTATGGCTTATAGATGATTGTTTTGATAATGAGTAACATGAGCATTATAATGTGTTTTAGTATATGATACTTGGTATGGTGTTAGGTGATTGAAAATGACATGTTTTGGTTGTTTAAATGTGTATTTATAGACTTGTGAACATTTATTATGAATTGCTTTAGATACCTATGTAATTAGGTGAGGAAATAACATGATCTTGGTCACTTTTGGACCCACACGACCTAGGACACTGGTTGTCACACGGCCGTGTGTCACACACGGGCGTTTGCCCTGAGCGTGTTAGGTACAGGATTCACACGGGCTAGGAAACGGTTGAGACACGGGCGTGTGAGCCAAGTCAATGAGTTACACGAGTGAGCACACAGTTGGACACACGGGCATGTGGGGTAGCCACACGAGCTTGTTGTACAGCCAAACAACCATGTTTGGAGCCCCTGTGGGTGAATTTTTTTAGTTTTTCCAAAAATGTTCTGATTTGTTCCGATTTGGTCCTTGATTGCTTGAAAGCTATTTTTTAAGGTCATGTAGGCTCGATTTAAGGCCCATAAATGCATGATTTATTACATTTTAAATTTCCTATGTATTTATTAAATTAATTTGAAAATTAATTGCTATTGGCTATAAAATGTTCTTTTTTATGTATTAATACTCCGTACCCTATTCTAACAACAAAAATAGGTTATGGGTGGTACAATTCTGATTCTGGCAGCACAACTGCACTATTGGATGGCTAGTCCACAATTATTGGTGTGATAGTGGATGGACGAGTTCTGGGAAGCTCTTATTAGTGTGTAGTGGAGTTGGGTAGGATCTGTCTTTGTAAATTTTGCACTATTTTCTGAAATGCATTGCATTGACATTGTCATTACGCATTCTGCCATATCTGATTTTATGATTGAATAATTTATATGGCATGATATGTTTAAATTAATGTTGTTATGAGTTTATTTTGTGGATATTATTATTGGAGACCCATATTGGGATTTTTAAGCTCACCCCTTTAAATTTTGATATTTCAAATAATCGAGGTTAGGATGGGTGTAACAGCCTATTTTTCAATGAAATCGGAGCAATGATTTCTGGACCACAAATCCGATCCAAAAATAAGGTTTATTTTTATTTCATTATATGGTCCATATTATAATAGGCATGTCATGTGAAAATTTTGAAACGAAAATATTATCGATTAAGTGTTCAATTACGAGAAGGACTAAATCGCATAAAATGTGAAAGTTGAATCCTAGTAGCTATAAGGATTAGATAGCTATGGAATTCAAATCTAGAGGTCCTTATATGGTAATTAGGCCATTAAGAAAATTATGTAGATTTTTCTTGGTGACTCATCCATGGAAATATAGAAAAAGGCAAGGGCTAAATTGGAAATAGCAAAATACTTAATAAATTAAAAGATTAAAAGAAAATATATCATCTTATTTTCATCATCTTCAACCTAAAAACACATGGAAACCCTAGGAGAGAGAGAGGAAGCTTTCAAGGCCTAATTGGTCAAACTTTCTTGTCCTGTTTTTAGTAATTTTGGTATTTTTGAAACCGGGATAGCTTAATCTCTCTATTTGAGGGGTTAATTTGAAAAGTTACCTAAGTATGGAAAATGGGTCAAGGATGTATATGCTGGAAATTAGAAATTTATGGTAGAAAGTGAAAGATTATTGATAGATAAACAACGTTTACAAAATGATTTTAGATGAAAACATGATTTAGGGACTAAAATGAAAGTTGTAAAATTTAATGAAAAATTTTGAAATTTTATTAAATCATGTGCTATAAAATTTGTAATGGGGATTTGGTTAGGCTTAGAATAAGGAGTAATTTGCAAAATTTTCATTTTCCAGGCCTAGGTACAAAAACAAAAAAAAAAATTGAAAAAGTTAGAGGCAAAATGGTAATTTTGCTTAGGACGTAAATTGAGTCCATTTAAATATAAAATGTGTGAAATTGATGGTTAAATTCATTTATTTAGATCTGTACAACAATAATTTGAGGTTAGATCGAGGAAAAGAAAAGGTTTCGGATTAGTAGATTTCTAACGCGAACAAGTGTTGAGGTAAGTTCGTGTAACTTGATCGAGCATGTAATTATGTTAATTGAATGTTGTGTTTGTATGTAATGTAATTTATATTGATGTGCTTTACTTGTATACTATGATAGAAAATTTGATACATGCTTGAAATAGTGATAAAGGGTTAAGTCCCGATTGAATGTTGAATTTTGATGATTATATGCACTTTCCCGAAACTAATAAGGTCCTGCATTTTTTGCAGACGGGATTTAGCTCGGACAATAATCCCATTGACTTTGTTATAGAAAGGATTTAGCCCGGACGGGTAATCCCGATATAATACCTCTCGAGCATACGTTATGATTAGGCTTTAGCCTGGACTGGTAATCCTAATCGAGCTGTTTTGAGCTTACGTTATATAAGGGATTTAGCCTGGACTGGTAATCCTAGTATACGATATGTGGCTCAAGAGAGTGTTTCTTGGTTAAGTGCCCTAATGGGTACCCTTGAATAAGAAATTGACAGATTATCGAATCGTATACCTCGAGTGTACCACTTGAGTATTCATCGAAATTTCAATTATTCAATGGACATAAAACTCTTGACATGGTATGAAACTCTTGAGATTAAATGATAATGACTTGAAAGAATATTTTTTGATGAGCTCATCAATGTTACTTGATTGATATGAAGATTTTGGTGACTAACATGTTTGATTGAATGTATGTGATTAGGCAATTTAGCCGAATGGATGGAAATATAGCATTGTATGCTTAGATTTAATAAATAGGATTGGTATGTTTAGTTTCCGTTATACGAACTTACTAAGCATATAATGCTTACTCCATTTATTTTTCCCTATTTTATAGTGCTTGGAAGCTCGTGAAGGTTGGGAGATCACTGGAGCATTGTCACACTATCAACTAGTCATTTTGGTTATAATTAGTAAAAATCATTTAGGTATAATGGCAAGTATAGGACAACTTGGTTAATAGTGGTTTGAAAATGATGTTTTGTAACTTAGCCATTGGAATGTCTAGTAATGGTTCATTTGGGTAACTTTAAGTAAGTTATTATGATATATATATATACATGTGTTAAGTTAAGTATATGTGAACCAATGATGTTAGTGCCTAAGTCAATCCAAGGTAAATTTACAAACACATATGCATGTAACAATATGCTATAATGAATGATGGAATTGTCTATTTTGAATGCTTGGATGGGTGGTATTGGATGTGTGTTTCAAGTGTAGGTCTTGGGTGAAATTTTGGGTGAGAAATGAAGCTAGAAATGACTTCATTTTGTCCACACGGGCAGACTCACAGGTGTGTGTCTAGACCGTGTGTGACACATGGCCTGGTAACATGGGCATGTGGTTAGGCTGTGTGTCTCCTGCACCTTAATTTTGAGAAATAGAATGCTCAGAATTGAGCACACAGGCAGAGACACGAGCGTGTGTCTCAGTCGTGTGTGACACATTGCTTAGAACACGGCCTTGTGTCTTGGCCGTGTGAAACCTGCACCTAATTTCGAATTGAATTAATTAACCAAACCGCCTAGCACAGGGCGTGTGGCATGGCTGTGTGTGCAAGTCAAAGAGTTACACGGGGTCGAACACAGCTTGCAACACGGGCGTGTCTCAGGGTCACAAGGGCATCTTTCTTGGACCACACGAGCATGTGAGACCTACACCTTGGAAAAATTTTGTAATTTTGAGGAAAATTCTTAGAGGTCCCAATTAAGTCTCGACTCGACTCTAATGCTCGTGTTGGACCTCGAGGGTCTAATTGAGGGATGTTTTGAATGATCTCAGTAGATGAATAGTAAATTATAAGAATTTTTTGTAAAATGTTCTGAAAGTTTTGGTAATGCTCTGAAACCTTGTTTCGACGATGGATACGGGTTAGGGGTGTTACAATGGGCTTGACTATGGAGTCACTCTCGGTCATTTTTCAGTTAAATCTATTGTTTTTGGTATTTGATATTTTGGGGTGTGTTTACTTACTGTGGACTTTAATGTTGGGACTTTTGTTTGGTTTTTTGGTTTTGAGATCGAATTTGATTTGGAAAATTTCTGCATGATTTTGATTTAAAAACTATCGTTTGAATGGTTTGAAGAAATAATAATTTACGATGGATTTTCATAATTATGATGAAACTTAAGCTCAATAAGGGTGATTTTCAATACTCAATATTATGTTTTCAAAATTTGACATATCTATTTATAAGACTACTATTTTTTTACGAGTTGTATAATTAATTTATGTTTTTAAAATAAATAATGAATTTTTATCTAGAAATTTATCCTTGTGATGTCTTAGATAAATTAAAACATTTTCAATAAATAATCATAATACTTAAGTTTTTCCAAAGATAAGATATTAACTAAATTCGGTTTTACTTAAAACAAGTATTAAAAAATGATTTTACACGAAAATTTTAAAGAGAAATCTTTTAAACGATTTACTACGCTATTTTCATAGCCAATATGATCTTCGAGATTCGGACATAATGTCTAGGCTGGGTCTAGGGTATTAGATTTAATGGTATCAGAGTCTAGTTCAAAAATTCAGACTGTGTCAAAAACTTCAAAAATGCATGCATACATTTGAAAATGGGCATTTTTAGAAAATTCCATACTTAGTTAAAACAATATATTTGATTTTTTTTTGAAAAATACTGAGACTTCGAAGCTAGCCTAGATAAATACTTCTTCTCTACTAAACTTTGATATGAGACTGTAATATTCTTTAGATTCTGAAAACTATATTATGAAAACTATAGACTTTGAAAGACTGTGAGACTGTATATTTTGAAAACTATAAATACTAATACTATATAGACGAAACTTTAAGAACTAAAACATTCTGAACTTATAAATAAAACTTATTTCTAATTGTCAGATAAAATTGCACAAAACATTAGACTTCGATTAATAAAGATGAGTTCACAATGCATGCATATTAGAGGAATGAGAGCTTGCGGAGAGTAGGGCCTAAGGGCCTATGTAGATTTGTCTGTATCACGAGTGCGCTCACTTTAGCCCGTAACTAAACCCAAACCACTAACTGGTTAGGTCAAGAATACTTACACTATGGAGGACGATCATCAGGAGCCTACTGACGATGTTGTGTCACATGCGATGCTTAGGGTGCTACAACGTGTTACTGGGGCCCAACGTGGATCTGAAGATCATGAGACCATTGCTAAGAGGCTCTTTACTAATAGAGATGAGTTATTCAGGGTTGTTGCTATGGCCGAATACTATTTTGAGGCCCTGGAGAGAATTCTAGATGACATGGAGTGTACCTTAGAACATAAACTGAAGGCTACGGTATCGCTGTTGAGGGATGAGGTTTACCACTAGTGGCAAGCCGTTGCAAGAGGTACCCTAGCATATAGACTGACTTGGAAATATTTTCTTGAGGATTTCCAGAACAAGTACATTGGGAAGCATTACGTTGAGGCCCGTCAGTTGGAGTTCATTGAGCTAAAATAAAGAGATAGATCTGTGGCTGAGTATGAGGCTGAATTTCTGCGGCTAAGTCGTTACACCTAGGGGATGGCCGTCACTGAGTAAGACAATAGTGTCAGATTTGAGAACGAGCTAAGGTACAAGTTGATGATGCAAGTGGCCCCTCTGCTAGAAAGAGTTTTCGAAGCGTTAGTGGAGAAAACAAAGATTGTGAAGGAACTGAAGCATTTGGAATGCAAATAAAGGGATAGAATCCCTGCCAAGAGAGATGTTAGTCCCACTGTTCAGGCTCCGCAACCTAATAAGTGAGCCTGAGGTGACCGAGCTAGGGAAAACGGCGTTGTTGCTGATGGTGGGAGAGCCTTATATTGTGCCACTTGTGGTAAGAGGTATCTAGGAGAATGCTGGAAGAGTTTGGGCGCATGCCTAAGATGTGGATCTCTGTAGCATAAGATCAATGATTATTTGCTTCGTAATGAGTAGATGAAAGTACCGTATCAGAATCGTGTTCAGAATTAGAGAGTGGGACAGCAACCTCCGAGAGGCCAAGGTTTGAATAGGGGCAGTAATGGTAGGCAGAGGCAGAGAGCCCAAGGTTAAGGTGGTAACTGAATTGATGCTAAACAGTCGACACTGGTGTACATAGCTGGGTGTAGAGAGGACTGCGACGCTGGCAACGTAATTGCAAGTACCTTTACTGTTAATACTGTATCATATTTTGCTCTAATTAATATTGGGTCAACTCATTCGTATGTATCGTATGAAATGATTTATAAACTGGGTATTAAGGTAAAGGATACTGTTAGTAATGTGACTGTCCTTAGTCCTTTAGGACAATCTGCTTCTGTTGATAAAATGTATAAGCGGTGCCCATTGGAGATCCAAGTAGAAGCATTTCCTGCTGATTTGATAGAATTACCTTTTAGTGATTTTGACCTCATTCTAGGAATGGACTAGTTGATAGAACACCAAGTCATAATTGATTGCGCTACTAAGAGGGTCATTTTGAAGACTTTAGGTGGTAAGGAGATAGTAATGGTTGGGGAGCATAGAGATTACTTATCCAACGTGATCTCTGCTCTAGTGGCTGAAAAATTGGTATGCAAGGGATGCAAGGCATACTTGGCGTATACTTTGGATAAAAGTGTTAGTGGGTCATTTGCTGAAAGCATTCGTACAGTGAGGGACTATCCCAATGTCCTTCCAGAGGAATTACTAGGATTACCTCTGGAGCGTGAGGTAGAGTTTGGCATCAACTTGTTACTAGGAATAGCTCCAGTGTCCATCGCCCTATATCGTATGACACCCAAAGAATTAGTGGAGCTTAAGGTGTAGTTGTAGGAACTTTTGGATAGAGAATTTATTAGACAGAGTGTGTGTCGCATGTGAATAGGATATGTAGATTGCACGTTGAAACAAGTAATAAAGAGATAAGTGGGATCTTTTTAACTGGGATTAGATAGGTATAATTTGGTTGAGTTATTAAGTTGATTAATGCTAAGCAAGATAACAGTGAGAATGCTGTGGCAAAATGGAAGAATGATGTATAAAATTTGCAAAACAAAACAAATAAACGAAACAAGAGTGTCACGACAAAGCCACTACAAAAAAGAAGATTAAGGAATAAAAATGTTGATTAGGACGGTTGGGATTACTGATGCATCTACCTTATCTAATTAGAAATGCCATAGCAAAGTCTTGAACATTCTACTACTCGACAGGTTTCTATAGTAGTCTGCTTCTTTCGAGAGAAAAACCTTGGGTTACTTCCCTTAAAGCACTATATGTCTATAGGCTTGAGTTTGGTTACCACTAATATTTTCTACCTTCTTTCGTATGAGGAAAGGATCTATGTTTAGAGGTTTCTATGAATAAATAATTTATCATTCACTCATATTATCCAATGTTTATCTAGTTAACCTAACCCTATCGAAATTAAGTTATTTTTAATAACTTGCTGCATATTCGTCAATGCACAACCTGCATATAACATGAAATACCATTAAATAAAACAATAAAATAATTCCAACTCAAACTGTAAACATTAATATAAAATAAAAAGGGCTCAACAAAGTAATCCCGAGCCTAAGAGTTTTAGCTCATAGTTGGGTAAATCAAGTTTAAGTTTAATTCAACAACCAACATCATCAATAACACATAAGTTCTAAAAGAAGTGCGACAAGAATCAAAGGAGAAAATCTGAGATGATAGCTTTTGCCTATCCAGCTCTCAACACCGATAGCGCAATATCTTGTAGCTACCAAAGATGATGAAGTTGCTTTTTCCTTCTTTAACAGTCTTCCTTCTTTGTCCTTCCCCCTTTTTTTTTCTGTCAAAAGCTGCTCCTCCTCTCTTTCTATAAAAAACTTATCTTTTTCTAGGGTTCCCTATTTGGCTTTTATAAGTTTGACCTTTTAGGGAAGGTCTATTAGCCCATAATCCTTTCTCTTTTTTTCAAGTGGATTTATTTGGTACAAGTACAGCTGGGGTTGAGAACGGTATGCATTGAGCGCTGACTAGGCTTCTTCCAAGCATTGCCACAACATTTGTATTGGCAAACTATCCAAAATATTTCACGACAAACCTTCAATCCTTTACTCTTTTTCCTAAACTCTGCACCTGCCAATCAACCACCAAGCAAGTCTTCCCCACATGCAATTAAAAGCAACATGTAATAACACTTAAGTACAATTCAAGCTCTATAGTGCAATGTTCTAAAAATACCAATGCAATATCCTAAAATGCAACTAAACTCACATAAGTACAGTCAATTAACTAAGCCTAAGGGCATGAAATATAACTCTTTTTAAGTGTTATCACACCCCCAAACCTAAACTGTTGCTTGCCCTCAAGCAAAGTATTTATGAATGTATGAATGCAAGAATTGCCATGGCCACATAACCACTTTTTTATTGCCAAATCATATAGAGAACATTTTGTACTTCAGTTTTCAACAATCTTTTATGTCTAAAAATTTGTTCAAGTTTCATAAGTTTATTTAGCAAAGGTACTGCAGAAAATATTGCCCAAAAAACAAAATCCTACATACTCCTGTATGCAATTTGACTATAGCAAATATCTCCTAATTTACTTGGTTCATCTTTTACCTAAACTCAATTTTTTTAAGCATGGCCCCATATCTACTCGTACACATACACATCTATTTATTATATTAATATATATATTTTTTGAACTAGGGGATTTAGCTCGTCATATGGTTCTCTGACTTGACAATCACAGTGGAGCATACACTGAATTGCTGAGTATTTAATCATGTCACAATTGGAATGAAATTCACTTGTAAAGCTAAGGCTTTTGACTTAAAAGATGGATGGAGCAAACAACTACCTCTTTAACTACTCAACCTATTACTACACTGGAGTGCCCCTAAACTTCTTTTTCTTTATTACACACTATTGCCTAAACTTGCTTTTTCTAATCAATAACACAATGGAGAAAACAATGTGTTGCTGACCTATTCGACAACTCTAAGCATTAAAGTGTTTTATGGTATTTCTGTGAATTTTCTTAAGCTTCACCATTTTATTCATTATTGAGTACTGCCATTTTATTGAGCTTAGCATAAAAAATCTCTAAGTTTTTTTAAAAGAACTTACTATAGACAAATTTTAATTGAAGTTATGACATCTCATTTTTAGGGGTTGATTCTCAGGAAAACTATCCTAAGCTAAATTCGCCTACTCCACTGTTGCATTTTTCTAGATTTATTAAAGAATTAATCTCCTTATCAAACATCACAGACAAAAATTATACTCATAATAGTTTAAACAATCTTTGGCAGTTACGTGTGTCATGGCAAAATGAACATGCTCAACTAAATATCTAATGCATCGTAAATGCTCAACACGACCCCTAACCTAAGGGATACATTATCCTCAATGCATGCATAGACATGAATTATGAATGCAAGAATATTTTTACACCTAGAATGTCATGGAAAAAATATGGACGTTATTATACAATAAAGGGAAAAAAAAAACCCCTGGCTTAGAGCTTGATTGTAACACCCCTAACCCATACCCGTTGCTGGAATAGAGTTTCGGAGCATTACCAGAACACTAAGAACATTTTTCAATTAATTCATGTAGTCACTATTCATTAACCAAGATTATTCATAACGTCCCTTAATTAGACCCTCAAGGTCCAATAAAAGCGTTAGAGTCAAACCGGGACTTAACTAGGACCTCTAAGAATTTTTCGTGCAATTACAAAATTTTTCCAAGGTGCAGGGCTCACACGCCTGAGTGGTCTAAGGGACACGCCCATGGTAGAGGCCGTGTTCGACCCCGTATAACTCTCTGACTTGCACACACGGCCATGCCACACGCCCGTGTGCTAGGCCGTGGGGTTAATTAATTTAATTCGAATTAGGTGCAAGTTTCACACGGCCAAGACACACGCCTGTGTTCTAGGCATGTGGCACAAATGGCTAAGATACACACCTGTGTCTCTGCCTGTGTGCTCAATTCTGAGCAGTCTATGAAAATTAGGGTGCAGGGGACACACGGCCTAACCACATGATCGTGTTACCAAGCCGTGTCTCACACACGGTCTAGACACATGCCTGTGTGTCTGCCCGTGAGGACAAATGAATCCATTTCTGTGACAGCCCAAAATTGACCCTAGTCGGAATGTGGTTTCGGGACCACAAAACCGAGGCATAAAAATAATTTGAAATTTATTTTGATGCCTATAATATGTGTATGCTCATGTATGACATTTTTTGATGATTGATTTAGTGTTATAAAGGTGAATTTCACTAGAAAGGACTTAGTAGTGAACTTTGAAAGTACGATAGGAAATGTGTGATGACTAATTAAAGCATGCATGCAAAACAATGGACTTGCATGTCAAATTCCCTTTTATAGGTGGTGGCGGCCATGACCAAGAAATATGGGCTAAACATGTCATGAAACATGTTTTGTTGGGCATTAGGGAGAAATAATAAACAAATAAGCATGGGTAAGAAAAGAATGAAAAAAAATGTGTGTGTGAGTGTGGTATCTCCCCATTGCCGTGAGTTGTAAAGGAAGAAAGAAAAAATTTGTTCATCCTTTCTTTGAGCCAAAACTAAGGGGGAAGAAGAGATTTTTGCTTCATTTTATTTGTTTAGAAGAGATCTAGAAGGAGATTTGGCTAAACTTGCACCAAGATTAAGGTATGTATAGGACTACCCCTTGCTGGTTTAAATATGTTGTGATGTATATGTGTACGGCCATGCGAAAATGGCTCGTAAAAGTGAAGTACGAACTTAGACTATTTGCGGTTTGTATATATATATATATATGGTGTCATGATGTGATTATGGATTGGAAATGGGAATGTTGGTCACATGATCAGCCATTGGTATGGTTAAAATGATGATATGTGAACCTATGTATGGCAAGACTAGTTGGTTCATGGAGACTACAAACTAGGTAAGACCTACCTTAAAAACAGATGCTGCCAGCTGCAGTAACGTGAATGTGAAAAATCACCAAAATTTGTAGGAATCGTATTAAATAGTGAATAAGCTATGTAAATGAACCTTGATGAGTCTATTTTCATATGGAAGAAACGAAACGGTCATAGGAGTTACTTGTTAAGAGATATTAAAGCTATTGTGAGACAGGGCCAGAACGGTTTCTAGGTCCCCTGTCGCAACTTTAAAAATTTACTATAAATTATCCAGAAAGAATTAGGAGTCTTGCCTTATATTTACAGATTCTATTTTGAGTCTAGTTTCATTAGAAACAAACGGCACCAGTATTAAAGCCCTGTGCAGAGAGATATTCAAGTTGTAACGCGCGAAGGTCAGAGCAGTCGATCCCTGTAACATGGGTGACTTTAACTAATAAAATGTACCAATTGGCCCAACCAAAAATTCTAGAAATAAGTCCATGGATGGATATATGAGTCTAAATTCAGGGAAAATTTACGAAACCAGTTTCCAAGTTTTGAAACTCGAGATATGATTTTTAAGGCGACGGTGATGCAGTTTTCCAGCCTGACTGGAAATGTCAAATTGGTGGGCAAAATATGTGGACTTGGCTTGTTAACCCCTCGTGTCCGACACCGGCAATGGTCTCGGGTTCGGGGTGTTACAATTTCCTAGCTTCATTTCTCACCCAAAAATCTGCACTTGAAACTCACAACCAATACCAACCAATTCAAGATTCCAATTGAATAAATCCATCATTCATCAAGGCATACCATTTGATGCATACATGGTTTAAAACTCACCTTAACTTAACTTAGGCATTCACAACATTGGGTCACATGAACTTAGCATAACACATGTGGATAGGTATATACTATAATGGTTTACTAAATCATATCCGAATTGAACCACCACTAGCCATTCCAATGGCTAGGTTACAAAATGATATTTCAAGCCACTATTGGCCAAGTTTCACTATACATGCCATTACACCAAAATGATTTCACTAAATATACCCAAAATTCTAGTTGATAGTGTGACGATACTCCAACGATCTTCCAACCTTCACGAGCTCTGAACACTGTAAAACAGGGGAAAAATAAAAGGAGTAAGCATTACATGCTTAGTAAGTTCGTATAACAGAAACTAAACTTACCAATCTTGTTTAATAAATCTAGGCATACAATCTTATGTTTCCATCCATTTGGCTAAATGGCCTAATCAAATACATTTCATCAAACATGTTAATCACCAAACTATTCATATAAATCAAGTAACATAGATAAGCTCATCAAATAATGTTCTTTCAATCATTATCATTTTATCTCAAGATTTTCATGCCAAGTCAAGAGTTATATGTCCATTGAATTATTGAAATTCTGATGAATGCTTAAGTAGTACCTCGAGGTGTACTTTTCATTAATCCATCAAATCTTATTGAGGGTGCCCCTTAGGGTACTTAACCAAGGAACACACTTACGAGCCACATGTTGTATAATAGGATTACCCGTCTTTGCTAAATCCTCTATATAGCATATGCTCACAAGAGCTCAATTAGGGTTACCAGTCCAGACTAAACCCTAATCATAATGTGTGCTCGAGTGATATTATATTGGTATTACCTGTCCGGGCTAAATCCTTTTTATAACAAGGTCATTGGGATTACTCGTCTGAGCTAAATCTCGTCCACAACAAATGCGTGACCTTATTAATTTTTGGAAAGTGCTTACAATAATCGAAATTCAACATTCAATCAGGACTAACCCCTTTATCACCATTTTAAACATGTATAAATTTTCCATCATAACATACAAGTAGGACACATTAACATAAATCACATTACATACAATGCAACATTCAATTTACATAATTACATATCCGGTTGAGCTACACAAACTTACCTCGACACTTGTTCGCGTAAATATCTACTAAACCGAAATCTTTTCCTTTCCTCGATCTAACCTTGAGTTTATGTTTTCCAGATCTATATAAATGAATTTAATCATTAATTTCATGCATTTCATACTTAAATCAATTCAATTTATGTCCTAGGAAAAATTACCATTTTGCCCTTAACTTTTCCAAAAATTCTGATTTTGTCACGAGGCCTAGAAATTGAAACTTATGAAAATTACTCCCTATTCCAAGCCTAACCAAATCCATATTACATATTTTATAGCACATGATTACATAAAATTTCAGAATTTTTCATCAAATTTTACAAGTTTACATTTTAGTCCCTAAATAAAGTTTTCATCAAAAATCACCTTGCAAAAGTTGTTTATCTATCAATAATATTTCATTTTCTACCATAAATTATAATTTCAAGCATAATACATCTATGACCCATTTTCATACCTTGATAACTTTTCAAATTAATCCCTCAAATAGAGAGATTAAGTTATCCTGGTTCCAAATATACCAAAATTACTAAAAACGGGACAAGGAAACTTAACCCAATTAGGCCTTGAAATCATCTTTTCTCTCTCCCAGGGTTTCCATGTGTTTTTAGGTTGAAGATGATGAAAATAAGATGATATAATTTCTTTTCATCTTTTAATTAAACATGTATTTTGATATTTCCAATTTAGTCCCTTGTCTTTTTCTATAAGGATCTTAAGTTTTGAATCCCACAGCTATTTGATCCTTATAGCTACTAGAATTCAACTTTAGCATTTTATGCAATTTAGTCCTTCTTGTAATTAGGCACTAAATCGATAAAATTTTCATATCAAAATTTTCACACATTATTTCTATCATATTACGGACCATATGGTAAAATAAAAATAAAATATATTTAGGATAGGATTTGTGGTCCTAAAACCACTGTTCCGATTTCACTGAAAATTGGGTTGTTACAGCTCTCCCCCTTTAGGGATTTTCATCCTTGAAAATCTTACTAGTAAAAAGATTCGGGTATTGCTTCCTCATTGTATACTCCGGTTCCCAGGTAGCCTCCTTAATGCCATGCCTTTGCCAAAGAACTTTTACCAAAGCTTCCTTTTAATTTCTTAACTCTTTTGTTTCCTGAGCTAAGGTTTCGATTGGTTCCTCACCATATGTCATATCAGGTTGGATCTCTACCTCTGTTGGAGAGATAACATGTGAAGGATTCGATTGATACCGCTGTAACATAAACACATGAAAAATATTATGGATTCAATCAAGCTCTAGTGGTAGAGCTAACCGATATGCAACTGATCCAATTCTTTCTATAATCTCGTAGGGTCTAATGAATCGTGAACTCAATTTCCCTTTACGACCAAACCAGAGTACTTTCTTCCAAGGTAAAACTTTTAAGAATACTTTGTCACCGACTTGAAATTCTATCTCTTTTCTTTTCAAATCAGCATAAGACTTTTGTTGATTAGAGGTTGCTTTTAGGCTGTCTCGAATTACCTTCACTTTTTCTTCTGTGTCTCGAACCAAGTCAACTACGTGTAACTTTTTCTCTCTAAGTTCGGTCCAATACAATGGAGTTCTACATTTGCGCCCATACAAGGCTTCATACGGTGCCATTTTAAGACTAGACTCATAACTGTTATTATAAGAAAACTCAACTAGAGGCAAATACCTTTCCCAGTTACCTTCAAACTCGAGTACACAACACCGAAGCATATCTTCTAAGATCTATATTACCCGTTCAGATTGACCATCTGTTTGGGGGTGGAAACCAGTTCTAAAGTGTAATTGAGTACCAGAGCTTCTTGCAATTTGCTCCAAACTCGAGAAGTAAACCAAGGATCTCTGTCTGAAATAATGGAGACAGGCACTCCATGCAATCTGACTATTTCAGAAACATATAACTCAACCAATCTGTCTAAGGGAAAACGCATACATACCGGGATAAAATTTGAGACTTTATCAACCGATCAACAATTACCCAAATGGCATATTTCTTCTTTGGAGACAGGGGTATCCCTGATATAAAGTCTATGGTAATTCTTTCCCATTTCCATTCCAGTATCGTAACTGGCTGTACTAGTCTAGAAGGCAACTGATGTTCAGCTTTTACTTGCTGACATATCAAACATTTAGATACAAACTTAGAAATATCTCATTTCATTCCCGACCACCAGTACATCTTTTTCAAATCATTATACCTTTTATTACTACCAGGATGAATAGACATGTTACCATTATGAGCTTCAATCAAGATCTTTTATACTAGTTCAGAATCTTTTAGTACACATACTCTGCCTCTGAACAACAAACAACTATCAGTCCCAATTTGAAACTCTGGATCAAGAGTTGTTTCACTCTGTACCCATCTTGCTTGCAACTTACTATCACTTTTCTAAGCTTCAAAAATTTGCTGTAAAAATGTTGGTCTAACTTTTAACTCAACTATGATTGAACAATCATTAGACAACGACAATTGTGTGTTCATTGCTCGCAAAGCATAAATAGATTTTCTGCTTAAAGCATCAACCACTACGTTGGCCTTCCCTGATGGTAATCAATAACAAGATCATAACCTTTCAGTAATTCTAACCATCAGCGCTGTCTCAAATTCAGATCTTTTTGTGACATAAAATATTTCAGGCTTTTAGGATTAGTGAATATGTGACATTTTTCACCAAACAAGTAATGTCGCCAGATTTTCAATGCAAACACTATGGCTGCCAATTCAAGATCATGTGTTTGGTAATTCTTTTCATGTGGCTTTAGTTTTCGTGAAGCATAGGCTACTACCTTACAATCTTGCATCAAAACACAACCTAAACCATTCAATGACCTATCACTGTAAACTGTAAATTCCTTACCCGATTCAGGCTGGACTAACGCAGATGCTTCTGTCAATAAAGCCTTTAATCTGTCAAAGCTCTGCTAACATTTATCTGTCCACTCAAATTTTACATCTTTTGTAGCAAACGAATTATCAAAGAAGCTATGATTGAATTTTTTTTTACAAATCTCCGGTAATAACCGACTAGTACTAGAAAACTTCGGACTTCGGAAACATTCTTCGGTGGTTTCCAATTTACAATGGCTGAAATTTTAGTCGGGTCTACCCTGACACCTTCAGCAGACACAATATGCCCAAGGAAACTAACTTCTCGTAGCCAAAATTCACATTTACTGAATTTGACATACAATTGATTCTCTCACAGGGTTTCCAACACTATTCTCAAATGTTCAGCATGTTCACTTTGATCTCGAGAGTAAACCAAAATATCATCTATAAATACCACCACAAACCTATTTAGATACAAGTTGAAAATTCTGTTCATCAACTCCATAAACACTGCAATGCATTTGTCAAGCTAAATGGCATCACAAGAAACTCATAGTGTCCATATTTGGTTCTAAAAGCTGTCTTTGGCATATCTGATTCCTTTACCTGTAGTTGATAATAACCAAAATAGAGATCAATCTTCGAAAATACAATAACACACTTTAACTAGTCAAATAAGTCATCGATCCGAGGCAATGGATACTTGTTCTTTATTGTAACTTTATTGAGCTGTCTGTAGTTAATACACAGCCTCAACGATCCATCCTTCTTCTTTACAAATAAAATCGGTGCACCCCAAGGTGAGTAACTAGGTCAAGCATGTAACACCCCGAACCCGAGACCATCGCCGGTGTCGGACACGAGGGGTTAACAAGCCAAGATCACATGTTTTGCCCACCAATTTGACATTTCTAGTCAGGCTGGAAGACTGCGTCACCTTTGCCTTAAAAATCATATCTCGAGTTTCAAAACTCGGAAACTGGTTTCGTAAATTTTCCCTGAATTTAGACTCATATATCCATCCATGGATTTATTTCTAGAATTTTTGGTCAGGCCAATTGGTACAGTTTATTAGTTAAAGTCACCCATGTTACAGGGATCGACTGCTCTGACCTTCTCGCGGTATAACTTGAATATCTCTCTGTACAGGGCTTTAATGCTGGTTCCGTTTGCTTCTAATGAAACTAGACTCAAAATGGAATCTGTACATATAAGGTATATCTCCTAATTCTTTCTGGATAATTTATAGTAAATTTTTAAAGTTGCGACAGGGGACCCAGAAACCGTTCTGGCCCTGTTTCACAATAGCTTCAATATCTCTTAACATGTAACTCCTATGACCATTTCGTTTCTTCCATATGAAAATAGACTCATCAAGGTTCATTTACATAGCTTATTCACTATTTAATACCATTCCTACGAATTTTGGTGATTTTTCACATTCACGTCACTGCAGCTGGCAGCATCTGTTTTAAGGTAGGTCTTACCTATTTGGTAGTCTCCATGAACCAACTAGTCTTGCCATACATAGGTTCATATATGATCATTTTAACCATGCCAATGGCTGATCATGTGACCAACATTCCCATTTCCAATCCATAGCCACATCATGACACCAAATATATACATACAAACCACAAATAGTCTAAGTTCATGCTTCCTTTTTACGAGCCATTTTCGCATGGCCGTATACATATACATCACCACATTTCTAAACTAACAGGGGTAGTCCTATACATGCCATTTCAAAGTTCAAACAAAATTTATACCAAAATAGAGGCGTTGATAGTGTGGATGACTTCGACTTTATTGATCCCGAATCCGATTGCTATCGAGCGAAATCTATAAAACAGAGAGCCAAAGTAACGGGGTAAGCATTTTTATGCTTAGTAAGTCTCAAGGAATATAATCAACTCTAATTACAGCAATACATTCACATAGCCAAATGCATCATTTCATTAATACACATTCTTACTTCACACTTCATCATTATATACTTTCACAAAGTATCAATCAAGTCAATAACTGAAATTCATTAGTCGATTGAGCGAATGTTGCTCAAATGTGTCGACTTTCCAATGCACATATAAACGTACCTTATTCTTTGGGCTTTTCGGGTGTACTAATTGAATTTATTACAGCAACCAACACTCACCTCCAGCCCAAGATTCTTCGAATATAACGGATATAACCATGTGCACAAATGCCTTGGTCTTAGCCGGATAGAATGACTTCATACGAATGCCTTGGTCTTAGCCGGATATAGCCACTTGCACAATTGCCTTGGTCTTAACCGGATATAATTTCCAGCATAATTGTCTTCGGCTTAGCCCGATATCATTCAATTTCTCATGTACACATACATCAATAATCATTGGACATACATATTTCATTTTCGTTACTAAGGCTCAAACGCAAATATAATCACAAGCATATTCGCCTTCGGGACTTAGCCCGGGTAGAATTCAAATACTCATACACACATAATCAATAATCAATACACATCCATACTTTATTTCACATAATTCAAGTAGGGTCACTTCTTGAGGACTTACCTCGGATGTTGTCGAACGGCTTTTTCGGCTATTCGATCACTTTCTCCTTCCCCTTGTCCAATTGTGGCCCTCTAAGCTCTTGAGCTAATTCAAACAAATTCAATTTATTAAAACCTCATTGTGCTAGCTTATGGCGAATATGACAAGGAGTTTAAATGGTCATATGGCCACCCTTTAGCTTGAATACACAATGGTCATGCACATTTTATACTACATCAAGCAATTCAATACAATTTATTCGAGCATCAAGGAAATGCTAAGGCCTTCAATAGGCTACCCAAGGCGAATATTCATGTACATGTTGAGGCCAATTATGCACTTAATACCTCACAAAAACAGCATGCATTTTACTAGTTAATGCTTTGCATATTGTGGCTCAAAACTTATAATATAGCATCAAGCACTTATATGTGTGCTAGGCGAATTGTGCTTGCAATTTCACAATTATTCTTCAACATCTTCTTCTTTAAACAAACTTATTCATCACTTCCTTCATAACCAAAACATCATGTGCAAACATATATATACATATATGAGCATGGCGAATTTCAAGGTGTCCATAGCCATCCAAAACACAAATTTTAACTAACATGCAAGAAGCATGAACCATGCTCATGAATCTTGTGACATCCCTAATTTGACCCTAGTCGGAAAGTGGTTTCGGGACCACTAAACCGAGTCTTATAAGTAATTAAAAGTTATATTCTATGTTTATGATGTTAGTAAATGCATGTGTGAAAGTTTCATGCATTAATTTGATCATTTCTATGTGAATTTATTAAAATGGACTTGTATGAAACATTGTTGAAAGGTGATAGGCTAATCTTACAATGGTCTAATAGTACATGCATGCAAAAGAGTGGTTTTGCATGTCAATTTGCCCAAAAAAGGGAAGAGTGGCGGCCATGACAAGAATATGGGCAAGGGAACATGTTTCCAACATGTTTAGTTAGTGGATTATGTAGAAAAAATAAAGAAATGAAAAAAAATGAGCATGGATGCCCCCTTTTGTTGCCGTGAGTAGAGGAAAAGAAAGGAAAAAATTTGTTCATCCATTCTCAAATCTTGGCTGAAAATACTAAGGGAAAAGGAAGGATTTTTGCTTCATGCTTGGTTTAGAAGAGAACTAGAAGGAGATTTGGTCATACTTGTGTCAAGATTAAGGTATGTTTGAGGTTGTGTCATGAGATTCATGCATGTTTTAGTTGCTAACTTGATGTTCTTGTTAGCCCATGGTTCAAATCCTTGTTATGCCATGGAAATGGTATTTGGCCAAGGTTGATATTGTGTTAAAGCCATTGCATGCTAAATGTGAAGCTTGTTGATGATACATGTAATGATGGATTGACTACTCTTGAAATTTCTTTTAGCATTCTTGCGTAAGACATGGAGTTTTCTTTGTTTAACCATGACCAAAAATTGAAAGGGGGATGGTGTGGGATGTATTCGGCCATGGCATGCTCATAAGTGCGATTTATGCTTGTTGCATGATAGGTAAAAATTTGTGGTTTGATATATGTGTATATGTGTTTGTACATGATGTTACAAATGGATGTGAAAATATATGCTAGATTGGGAAAATTTGATTAAATGTTCATGAGATGAAATTAGGTGATTAAAAGATGTTAGTTGACATTGTACATATATATATATATATTCGGCCATTAAAGTGAGTATGTAGGTAATGTTGAAATCAAGTTTTTGGTGCATATTCGGTTAGGTGTATAATCGACCAAATGGGCGATTAGTAAGAATGGTTGCCGAATATACAAGCATACATATGCATGTGTAGTTGAATTATGAATGTTTAGCAAGATGGTTAAACTAGTGATTTATTGATTAAGCTCAAGGAGTTAAAGAAGGAGAATCAATCAAGGGAAAGACGAAGGTCATCGAGTAGTCGACTTGGAACTATTTTACCCAACACGAGGTAAGTCATTAACACGTATTTGATATTGCTTAAATGATTGTAAAATTTATGCAATTGTGTTTAATGGGATGATATATATATATATAAATGAAAATGTATGTGTATGGAGTGATGACATTTGTTGAATGTAAAAGAAATAGTGAAATGTGTAGAAAGTTTGCTTTCGGCACTAAGTGTCTTGGGCAATACGTGTACGGTGGTGAGATCGGCACTAAGTGTGCGTCTGGAAATATATGGCACTAAGTGTGCAAGCTGGAAAAATCTGACCTTGGGTGTGCGAGCTCGGAGGGTATGGCAATGTGTGTGGGGGCTTAAATTACGTGGCACTAAGTGTGCGAAATCGAGTAGTAAGCCTGTGTGTGTGCGTACTCTATATATATGGAGGGTGTGTCTCCATTGAATTGAGTATGGACAGCGGATCGGGTAAGTACCTCGAGCTCATGACGAATAGAGAATACGTTCATGCTTGGGGTTGAATTTGGTAAGCCTTAAATCTATGTGATGATTGAAATTGTATGGTTGTGCTGGAAAATGAGTTAATGTGTAAAAATGCTTCGATTATCTTGTTGTGTAGAATATGAAATGTGGATGTATGAATTGGTGCGAGATTGGACCGAAAGGTCCGAGGTATTATGGTATAGATTCGATATGGACGAGTACCTAGCCTCATTTGTTGTACATGTAGTAGTAACTTTATCGATGGATTGATGAATGCTTATGGCTTACTGAGTTGTAAACTCACTCGGTGTTTTCTTGTCACCCATTTTAGGTCTCTTGGACTCGTATTGTTGCGTGCTCGGAACCGTCGTTGAAGTCATCACACCGGCTGAAATCTTGTGGTATTGTTTTTGTTGTTGAAGAACATTTGGCATGTATAGGCTATTATATTTTGTCGAATTGTGGGTTGTAAACTTTAAGCCATGTGAAAATGGCCTATGTGGTCGTCGAGTGGGATGCTAGAACCTATAGCCACGAGTCTTAGAAACTCAAATTTTGATAAGGTGGCCATAATTTGTGTCATGTATGATGGATGATTAAGGCCAAGGAAAAATTCATGAAATTGGCATAGTCTCTGCAGTAACTGTTGCGGACAGCAGCAGTGAGATGAGATTGAAAAATCACTAAAAATAGTAGAAGTAGAATTAAATAGTGAGTAAATTATGGAACTGAACCTTGATAAATCTATTTTTATATGGACGAAACGAAACGACCATATGAGCAGTATACTGAGAAATATTAAAGTTCTCGTGAGACAGGGCCAGAACGGTTTCTGGGTCCCCTGTCGCGATTTGAAAATTTACCATAAATTATCCAGAAAGAATTAGGAGTCATTCCTTATATGTACAGATTCCATTTTGAGTGTAGTTTCATTAGAAACAAACGGAACCAGTATTAAAGCCCTGTACAGATAGATATTCAAGTTGTAACGCGCGAAGGTTAGAGCAGTCGATCCCTGTAACATGGGTGACTTTAACTAATAAACTGTACCAATTGGCCCAACCAAAATTCTAAAATAAATCCATGGATGGGTATATGAGTCTAAATTCAGGAAAATTTATGAAACCAGTTTCGAGTTTTGAAACTCGGGATATGATTTTTAAGGCGACGGTGACGCAGTTTTCCAGCCTGTCCGAAATGCCAAATTGGTCGGTACTTTAAGAGGATTTGTCTCGTTAACCCCTCGTGTCCGATAACGGCGATGGTCTCGGGTTTGGGGTGTTACAATTTAATTGGTATCGAGCCAGGTTTAGTCGATTCTAGGACTACCATAGCGTGTGAGTCTAGCTATACATGCCAAATTGTTAGTGCTTAAAAATGTGATGACTTGACGGTTGAAATTTTTGTTTTGATTAGTAAATGGAACCCGGTAGAGAGACCCTTGGCGGATGACGTTGAAAGTGTAGCGGCTACTCCGCAAGGGACACCGCTGTTGAGCCTCGGTCATCCATGAATAATCAAAATGAAGGCGAAACAAGCCTTCTTCACTATGATGAATGAGTGGGTCGCATAATATGCCCGAACCAACCCGGCTGTCCAACCATTCCGAATTTAAATACTCCACCCCAAGAGCCCGCAATGCCTCCAGTTATTGATCCCGTGAGGTGAGTAAACCACCTGTGGACTTGATTAGGAAGCGGGGCCGAGGAGTTCAAGGCCATAGTTCTTGATGATGCCGAAAAGGCCGAGTTACGCTCGATAACACCATTAGAGTGTTAGATGAACTGTCATGCACACCGATGAATGTCTTAAGTGTGCTATATCCTTGTTATGAGACTCGACTTACTATTGGTGGAGGACTTTAATTTCCATAGTCCCAAATGAGCGAGTTACTTGGGATTTCTTTCAATCCAATTTGAAAGAAATACATTAGTCAACAGTTCATCGATCGAAGCGTAAGGAATTTTTGGAACTCAAGCAAGGCCGGATGATCAGATGTCGAATCTGAACATGAGTTCGTAAGACTTAGTCGGTATGCTCGGGAGTGTGTGGCTGATGAGGTTGCGATGTGCAAAAGATTTGAAGAAGGATTGAATGAAGAGTTAAAGTTACTAGTGGGAATTTTGGAGATAAAGGAGTTCGTGACACTAGTCGAACGAGCTGCAAGGCGGAAGAACTTGGGAAGGAGAAGAAGAAGGCTGAATTTGAAGCAAGAGATTACCGTAAAATATCGACGAGTAAAGCTCCGTTCTCGGTTGTAAAGAGGTTCGTGGAGGACACCGAGAAGTCGAGGACGATCGGGAATTTCCATTAGAGCCCGACCATTGACGGACTCGAGCTACTTGATAGCTAGTGTGGGCAATAATCGTCAAGAGAGACTGAATGCCCCCAATGTGGAAGACGACACCTAGGTGAATGTTGGGGTAAGTCATTAATAGGGCTGTTATGGATGCGGTTGAAGGACCACTTCATTAGAGATTGCACGGAGCTAGATGAGAGGAATAAGACGCAAGGTGCAAGACCTAGTGGAACGACGGCTGGAGGTAGGCCCCCGAGAATCTCTGGAGGTAGGGGTGGTAATTAGAGAGGAGCCTCTAATACGGCCGTCCGATCCGAGACCCGTGCTCCTGCTAGAGCATATGCCATCCGCGCACGAGAGGAGGCATCCTCCCCTGACGTTATCACTAGTACTTTTACTCTCTTTGATACTATTGTGATTGCATTGATTGACCCGGCTCTACTCACTCATATGTATGTGAAACCTTAGCATCCAAAGAAGACTCTACCGTTGAGTCTCTTGAGTTCGTAATTCAGTGTCAAACCCTTTGGGTCAATACGTGCTTGTTGATAAAGTGTGCAAGAGATGCCCCTAATAATTCGAGAATCTGCTTTTCCTACCGATCCGATGCTTCTACCATTTCATGAATTCGATGTTATTCTTGGTATGGATTGGTGACCGTACATGATGCGGTGGTGGATCGCAAAAGGAAAACCATTGATTTGAGGAGTGCAAATAATGAGGTAGTCCGAGTCGAGTCTCTTGATTTAAAAGAGCGCCGATGATAATATCTTCTATGACCGCTCGGAGGTATGTGAAAAAGGGTGTGAAACATACCTTGCGTATGTGTTTGGAAGTAAAGAGACGGAAAGGAAACTCGAATCGGTACCAGTGGTTTGTGAGTATTGGATGTTTTTCCCGAGGAGTTACCGGATTGCCACCGGTTCGAGAAGTGGAATTCGACATCGAAGTTGTACGGGTACTACGCCGATTTCAATAGCCCGTGTCGTATGGCATTAACGGAATTAAAGGAATTGAAGGTTCAATTGCAAGAATTGACGGATAGAGGTTTCGCTCGACCGAAGTTTTTCTCCATGGGCGCTTTGTATTGTTTGTGAAGAAGAAGGGCGGAACCATGAGGTTGTGCATCGACTATCGTCAACTCAATAAAGTGACGATAAAGAATAAATATCCATTGCCACGAATTGACGATTTGTTTGATCAATTAAAGGGAGCCTCGGTGTTTTCAAAGATAGATTTGAGGTCGGGTACTATCGGTTGAGGGTCCGAGAATCGGACATACCCAAAACCGCTTTTAGAACGAGGTACGGTCACTACGAATTCTTGGTGATGCCGTTTGGGCTCACTAATGCCCTGCGGTGTTTATGGATTTAATGAATAGAATTTTCAGGCCATACTTGGATCGGTTCGTAGTTGTATTTATCGATGACATTTTGGTCTATTCGAGAGATGAAACCGAACATCTTGAACACCGAGGCTAGTGTTGCAAATCTTACGAGATAAGCGATTATACGCAAAGTTCATAAATGTGAATTTTGGTTGAAAGAGGTTAGCTTTTTGGGGCACGTGGTGTCGTGACGGTGTCGTGGTGGACCCGAACAAAATTCGCCATAGTCGATTGGAAACCACCAAGGAATGTTACCGAAGTTAGGAGCTTTTTGGGGCTTGCGGTTATTACCGACGATTTGTAAAGGTTTCTCGACGATAGCCACGCCAATGACGGCTACTCCAAAAGGATGTTAAGTTCGAATGGACGGAGAAATGTCGAAAAGTTTCGATCAAGCTGAAAGCTTATTTGATGAAGCCCCAATTCTAGTGCAACACGAATCGGGCAAAGAGTTTGTCATTTATAGTGTCGCATCCCTACTTGGGTTGGGTTGCGTATTGATGCAAGAAAGGCGAGTTGTGGCCTATCGTCGAGGCAATTAAAGCCACATGAGAAAAATTATCCGACCCATGATCTCGAATTGGTCGCCATCGTATTCGCCTTAAAGATATGGCGACATTACTTATTTGGTGAGAAGTGCCATGTGTATTCGGATCACAAAAGTCTCAAATATTTGATGACCCAAAGAGACTTAAATCTGCGACAAAGCGATGGCTCGAGTTGTTAAAAGATTATGAGCTCGTCATTGATTATCACCCGGGAAGGGCTAATGTGGTTGCGGATGCCTTAAGCGGAAATCACTATTTGCTTTATGGCGATGAATGTACACTTGTCTATCCTACCCGACAATGTGTTAGTAGCTGAATTGAAAGCCAAACCATTATTGATACGTCAAATTCGTGAAGCTCGAAAGTCGACGATGAGTTGGTTGCAAAGCGGGATGAGTGTGTTCAACAAGGACTCGAATTTCAAATCGATGATGACGATTGTTTGAGGTTCGAAGCCGTCTGTGTGTTCCAAAGAATTGAACTTATTCCAATAATTTTGAAGCGAAGCCCATTGTAGCCGAATGGCAATCCACCCGGAGTACGAAGATGTACAACGATTTGAAACATCGGTTTTGGTGGCATGGTATGAAAGCGAGACATCTCGATTTTGTTTGAGATGTTTAATATGTCAACAAGTGAAAGCGGAACATCAAGTGCCTTCGAGGATTACTTCACCGATCACGATACCCGAGTGGAAATGGGATCGAGTCACAATGGACTTTGTATCCGGACCGCCATTGTCGGTGAGTAAGAAGGATGCGATTTGGGTCGTTGTCGATAGACCGACTAAGTCGGCTCACTTTATCCCGTGACGACGGATTTTTCAATGGACAAACTAGCCGAATTGTACGTTTCTCGGTTGTGAGATTACACGGGTGCCTATTTCCATCGTGTCGGATAGAGATCCGAGATTTACCTCGCGATTTTGGAAGAAGTTGCAAGAAGCTTTGGGTACCAAGTTGCATTTCAAGACCGCCTTTCACCCCAAACCGATGGTCAATCCGAACGGATAATTCAAATACTCGAGGATATGTTGAGATGTTGTATCCTTGAGTTTAGTGGTTCATGGAAGCAGTATCGCCTTTGATTGAATTTAAACACAACAATAGCTTTCAATCAAGTATTAAGATGGCGCCTTACGAGGCTTTATACTTCGTAAATGCCGTACCCATTATTCTCGGTGAACTTAGTGAAGGTAAATTCTTGAGGTTGATTTGGTTAAGGATGCCGAGCAAAGAGTTCGAGTAATTCGTGAAAGTTTGAAAGTCGCCGGATCGCCAAAAGTCGTATGCGGATTTGAAAAGAAAAGATATTGAATATCGGGTTGGAGACAAGGTCTTTCTCAAAGTTTCACCTTGGAAGAAGGTGCTTAGATTTGGCCGTAAGGGAAAATTGAGTCCGAGGTTCATCGGTCCGTATGAAGTATCCGAACGAGTTGGACCGATGGCGTCATCGATTAATTTTACCCCGAGCTTGAAAGGATCCACAGCGTTTTCCATGTCTCGATGCTTGACGATATAGGTCGATCCATCGACGTAATCGCTCCGTCGAGATTGAGATTGACCTAATTTGAGCTATGAAGAGGAACCGGTTCGCATTCGATGCGTGAAGTAAAAGAGTTGCGCAATAAGAAAATCCCATTAGTGAAGGTGTTGTGGCGTAAGCACGGAATTGAAGAAGCCACTTGGGAACTTGAGGACTCTATGAAAGAGCGATACCCAAACCTATTTACGGTAAGATTTTGGGACGAAAATTTCGTAAGTGGGGAGAGTTGTGACATCCCTAATTTGACCCTAGTCGGAAAGTGGTTTTGGGACCACTAAACCGAGTCTTATAAGTAATTAAAAGTTATATTCTATGTTTATGATGTTAGTAAATGCATGTGTGAAAGTTTCATGCATTAATTTGATCATTTCTATGTGAATTTATTAAAATGGACTTGTATGAAACATTGTTGAAAGGTGATAGGCTAATCTTACAATGGTCTAATAGTACATGCATGCAAAAGAGTGGTTTTGCATGTCAATTTGCCCAAAAAAAGGGAAGAGTGGCCGGCCATGACAAGAATATGGGCAAGGGAACATGTTTCCAACATGTTTAGTTAGTGGATTATGTAGAAAAAAATAAAGAAATGAAAAAAAATGAGCATGGATGCCCCCCCTTGTTGCCGTGAGTAGAGGAAAAGAAAGGAAAAAATTTGTTCATCCATTCTCAAATCTTGGCTGAAAATACTAAGGGAAAAAGGAAGGATTTTTGCTTCATGCTTGGTTTAGAAGAGAACTAGAAGGAGATTTGGTCATACTTGTGTCAAGATTAAGGTATGTTTGAGGTTGTGTCATGAGATTCATGCATGTTTTAGTTGCTAACTTGATGTTCTTGTTAGCCCATGGTTCAAATCCTTGTTATGCCATGGAAATGGTATTTGGCCAAGGTTGATATTGTGTTAAAGCCATTGCATGCTAAATGTGAAGCTTGTTGATGATACATGTAATGATTGATTGACTACTCTTGAAATTTCTTTTAGCATTCTTGAGTAAGACATGGAGTTTTCTTTGTTTAACCATGACCAAAAATTGAAAGGCGGATGGTGTGGGATGTATTCGGCCATGGCATGCTCATAAGTGCGATTTATGCTTGTTGCATGATAGGTAAAAATTTGTGTTTTGATATATGTGTATATGTGTTTGTACATGATGTTACAAATGGGTGTGAAAATATATGCTAGATTGGGAAAATTTGATTAAATGTTCATGAGATGAAATTAGGTGATTAAAAGATGTTAGTTGACATTGTACATATATATATATATATTCGGCCATTAAAGTGAGTATGTAGGTAATGTTGAAATCAAGTTTTTGGTGCATATTCGGTTAGGTGTATAATCGACCAAATGGGCGATTAGTAAGAATGGTTGCCGAATATACAAGCATACATATGCATGTGTAGTTGAATTATGAATGTTTAGCAAGATGGTTAAACTAGTGATTTATTGATTAAGCTCAAGGAGTTAAAGAAGGAGAATCAATCAAGGGAAAGACGAAGGTCATCGAGTAGTCGACTTGGAACTATTTTACCCAACACGAGGTAAGTCATTAAGCACGTATTTGATATTGCTTAAATGATTGTAAAATTTATGCAATTGTGTTTAATGGGATGATATATATATATATAAATGAAAATGTATGTGTATGGAGTGATGACATTTGTTGAATGTAAAAGAAATAGTGAAATGTGTAGAAAGTTTGCTTTCGGCACTAAGTGTGCGGGCAATACGTGTGTCTGGTGATTGAGATCGGCACTAAGTGTGCGTCTTTGGAAATATATGGCACTAAGTGTGCAAGCTGGAAAATACTGACCTTTGGGTGTGCGAGCTCGGAGGGTATGGCAGCGTGTGTGGGGGCTTAAATTACGTGGCACTAAGTGTGCGAAATCGAGTAGTAAGCCTTGTGTGTGCGTACTCTATATATATGGAGGTGTGTCTCCATTGAATTGAGTATGGACAATGGATCGGGTAAGTACCTCGAGCTCATGACGAATAGAGAATACGTTCATGCTTGGGGTTGAATTTGGTAAGCCTTAAATCTATGTGATGATTGAAATTGTATGGTTGTGCTGGAAAATGAGTTAATGTGTAAAAAATGCTTCGATTATCTTGTTGTGTAGAATATGAAATGTGGATGTATGAATTGGTACGTGTTAGAATTAAGTGACCCAAATTCTTATTTAAATAAAATACGATGGAAAATAAAATAAAAGTAAAATCCATATAGAACTAGACTTCTTTTATTTTATTTTAGAATAAGGTTTTAAACCTTATTAAACTCCATCTATTTTATATTGATTAGGATAAGGTGTTTCAATCCTACTAGAATATGGCTTTGCAAGCCTATAAATAGACATAGTCTATTCCTCTTGTATTGAGTAAAAATTTTTCGACATAGTGAATTTTCTTCTCCTCCTGCTGTGGTTTTTTCCGAAAGGGTTTCCACGTAAAATTTATGTGTTCTTTATTTTATTTATTTTATTCTATTTTATTTTTCACAAATTGGTATCGAGCTTAGGGTTATTCATCTCGATCATGGTAATGGCGTCTTTGAAGTATGAAATTCATTGTTGGATCGCAACACCGATTTGCGTTGTGGCAAATTAAGATGCAAGCGTTCTTGCACAGATGGATCTAGAGGATACCGCTAGGATAGATAAGATGCCTTCGACATTAATGAGATGAAGAGAAGAAGCGTAAGGATCGAAAGGCATTAACACAATTACATCCGCATTTGTCCAACGAAATTTTGCAGGATGTGATGAAAGAGAAAACCGCCATTGCATTATGGAAGAGGCTAGAACAAATATGTATGTCGAAAACTCTAACAAGCAAGTTGCATATGAAGCGGCGTCTTTATGCTCATCGTTTGGAGGAAGGTGCGTCAGACACGAACACTTAAAAGTGTTTAAAGAAATTCTCTCAAACTTGGAGGCCATGGAGGTTCAAGATGATAAGGAAGATCTAGGGTTGATTCTACTTTGTTCGTTGCCCGCCTTATTCAACCTTTAGAGACACGATTTTATATAGCGCGAGTCTCTCACAGTTGATGAGGTTTATGATTCTTTAACCTCGTATGATAAGATGAAGCATCTTGTGGTTAAACCCAACTCTCGGGGAGAGGGTCTCATTGTTCGTGGGAGACAAGACCGAATGTTGATGATGATCGTGGTAGAACACGAACGGAATCCTCGTGGTAAATCTAAGGGTAGATCGAAATCTTCAAACAGAGGTAAAACTTGCAACTTCGCAAGAAGAAAGGGCACATTAAATCTGAGTGCTATAAGCTACAAAATAAGATTAAAAGGAGGCTGCGAATCAAAAGGGAAAACGACCGAGAAATTCGGTGAAGTCGATGTTGTAGAAGACTACGCCGATGGTGAACTTCTAGTTGCTTCATCAATGATTCTAAAGTAAGCGAGGAGTTGATACTTGATTCAGTGCACCTTCCACATGAGTCCCAATCGGGATTGGTTTACAACTTATGAAACGAAGATCTCAAGGTGTTGTTTTGATGGGAAATAATGCTTCATGTAAAATCGCGGTGTTGGAACAATTAAAGTTAAGATGTTTGATGGAGTTGTCGAACACTTAGTGACGTGCGGCATGTTCCGAATTGAAAAGAAATTTAATTTCGTTGAGTACTCTTGATTCAAAAGGGTACATATACACATTGAAAGTGGGGTTTTAAAGATTTCAAAGGGTCCCTTGTTGTGATGAAAGGGCAAAGAAAGATTGCCAAGTTATATGTTTTCTGTGGTTCTCATCATTATCGGTGATGCAATTGTCGCTTCCTCTTCCTTGTCGGATGATGATATTACTAAACTTTGGCATATGCGCCTAGGGCATATGAGTGAGAATGGCATGGCGAATTAAGCAAAGAGGACTTCTTAATGGGCAAGGAATTTGCAAACCTGAATTTCGTGAGCCTTCGTGTTTTTGGGAAGCAAAGAGAGTTCGATTCACTAGAGGAATCCATAACACGAAGGAAACGTTGGAGTATATCCATTCGATCCGTGGGGGCCGCCCAGAGTGCCTTGAGAGGTGGAGCTAATTATATGCTAACCTTTATTGATGATTTTTCCGAGAAAAGTTTGGGCGTTCTTCCCAAGCGTAAAAGCGATGTGTTTTCCACATTTAAGTCTTGGAAAATTATGATTGAAAAAAGACGGAAAAGCAGATAAAATACCTCCCTACTGCACAATGGCTTAGAGTTCTGCTCGATGAGTTTAATAGATTGTGCAAGTCGAAGGGATCATGAGACACTTGATGATTCGTCATACTCCACAAAGAAAGCGGCGTTGCGAAGCGAATGAACGAACGATCATGGAGAAGGTTCGATGTATGTTGTCAAATGCCAACTTACGAAGTCATTTTGGGTAGAAGCGACCTCATCTGCATGTTTTTGATCAACCGATCTCCATCCGTTGCCATTGAGAAAAAGACTCCACAAGAGGTATGGTCCGTAATCCCGCTAATTATTCGATTTAAAGATTTTTGGGTGTCCGCGTATGCTCATGTTGATAATGGAAAATTGGAACCGAGATCCATTAAATGCGTTTTCTTGGTTATAAAGTGGTGTAAAAGGCTATAAGTTATGGTGTCTGAAAATAGAAAAGTTGTGATTAGCGAGATGTTGTTTTTGATGAAAGCGCTATGCTACCTAACTTATCTCTTAAAGACTCTTCCAATAAAGAAAACCAAAAGCGGTGGAGCATCGATTAATCGTAATCAACTCCTCAAGCTAGTACAAAATTGAGAATAGAGTTGCTTCTTCACCGCAATACTCTATCGCCAAAAATAGGACAAGAAGAGAAATTAAACCTCCAAAGAAGTATGCCGAGGTTGATCTAGTTGCTTATGCTTTAAATGTAGTGAAGATATAGATGCGAATCAAGAGCCATTTAATTATTCGAGGCGATTAGTTGTGAAGACTCGAAAAGTGGATATTTGCTATGCAAGAGGAGATGAAATCACTCCACAAAAAGCAGAACATGGGATCTTGTAAAACTTCCTAAAGGTAAAAAGGTCGTTCATTGTAAATGGGTGTTTAAAAAGAAAGAAGGGACTCGGGAGTTGAAGAACCCGGATATAAAGCAAGGCTTGTTGCAAAGGGTTACGATCAAATTCGAGTGGACTTCACAGATGTGTTCTCTCCGGTTGTTAAGCATAGTTCGATTCGAGCTTTGCTTGGTATTGTGGCCATGCATGATTTGGAGCTTGAGCGGTTAGATGTAAAACGCATTTTGCATGGAGAACTTGAGGAAGATATTTACATGCAACAACCGAGAGGGTTTTATAGTCTCGAAAAAGAGGACTATGTTTGCTTGTGAAAAAGTCCCTTTACGGTTTGAAACAAATACCAAGACAAGTGGTACAAGAGGTTTGATTCCTTTATGACTTCTCATGATTTCAAAAGAAGTAGTTTTGACAGTTGTGTCTACTTTAAGAAAAAAGTGATGGTTCTTTTGTGTATCTACTTCTTTATGTTGATGACATGTTGATAGCGAAAAAAGATAAAAGAGAGATAAGAAAGGTTAAAGCCCAACTAAGTGAAGAATTTGAGATGAAAGATTTAGGACCAGCAAAGAAGATACTTGGTATGGAGATTCTCGAGATAGAAAAGCAAGTAAATTGTACCTAAGTCGGAAGGGTACATTGAGAAAGTTCTTTGCGTGTTCAATATGCAGAGTGCTAAGCCTGTTAGTACTCCTTTAGCGACCATTTCGGACTTTCATCGGCCTTATCTCCTCAATCGATAATGAGATTGAGTACATGTCACATGTTCCATACTCTAGTGCGAGAGGATCTCTCATGTATGCTATGGTTTGTTCACGCCCGATTTATCATATGCAATCGGTCGCTTAGCGATACATGGCGAATCTCGTAAAGAACACCGGAAAGCGATTCAATGGATTTTAAGATACTTACGAGGCACTACTAATGTTTGCTTACGTTTGGAAGAACTAAAGATGGAGTTATAGGGTATGTTGATGCTGATTTTGCTGGAGACCTTGATAGAAGAAGATCTCTCACGAGTTACGTCTTTACAATCGGAGGTTGTGCAATTAGTTGGAAAGCCACTTTGCAAACTACGATCGCTTTGTCTACCACCGAAGCCGAGTACATGGCGATTAATCGAGGCTTGTAAAGAAGCTATTTGGTTGAAGGGACTATTTAGTGAACTCAATGAAGACCTTCAAATCAGCACAAGATTTTGTGACAATGAGTGCCATCTTTCTTACAAAAGATCAAATGTTTCATGAGAGAACAAAACACATTGATATTCGGTATCATTTTGTTCGTGATATTATTGCTCGTGGTGATATTGTTGTGAGCAAAATTAGCACTCATGAAAATCCCGCAGATATGATGACTAAGTCACTTCCTATAACCAAGTTTGAGCATTGCTTAGACTTGGTTGGTGTTCATTGTTGAAGTTAAACCCTTAAGGGGTTTTTGGAGGAGGTGAAGAACTTGTTTATTGAAAGTTCGCGATGAAGAACTTGTTCATTGAGAATTTGTGTCAAGGTGGAGATTGTTAGAATTAAGTGACCCAAATTCTTATTTAAATAAAATACGATGGAAAATAAAATAAAAGTAAAATCCATATAGAACTAGACTTCTTTTATTTTATTTTAGAATAAGGTTTTAAACCTTATTAAACTCCATCTATTTTATATTGATTAGGATAAGGTGTTTCAATCCTACTAGAATATGGCTTTGCAAGCCTATAAATAGACATAGTCTATTCCTCTTGTATTGGAGTAAAAATTTTTCGACATAGTGAATTTTCTTCTCCTCTGCCCGTGGTTTTTTTCCCGAAAGGGTTTCCACGTAAAATTTATGTGTTCTTTATTTTTATTTATTTTATTCTATTTTATTTTTCACAGTACGAGATTGGACGGAAAGGTCCGAGGTATTATGGTATAGATTCGATATGGACGAGTACCTAGCCTCATTTGTTGTACATGTAGTAGTAACTTTATCAGTGGATTGATGAATGCTTATGGCTTACTGAGTTGTAAACTCACTCGGTGTTTTCTTGTCACCCATTTTAGGTCTCTTGGACTCGTATTGTTGCGTGCTCGGAACCGTCGTTAAAGTCATCGCACCGGCTGAAATCTTGTGGTATTGTTTTTGTTGTTGAAGAACATTTGGCATGTATAGGCTATTATATTTTGTCGAATTGTGGGTTGTAAACTTTAAGCCATGTGAAAATGGCCTATGTGGTCGTCGAGTGGGATGCTAGAACCTATAGCCACGAGTCTTAGAAACTCAAATTTTGATAAGGTGGCCATAATTTGTGTCATGTATGATGGATGATTAAGGCCAAGGAAAAATTCATGAAATTGGCATAGTCTACTGCAGTAACTGTTGCGGACAGCAGCAGTGAGATGAGATTGAAAAATCACTAAAAATAGTAGAAGTAGAATTAAATAGTGAGTAAATTATGGCACTGAACCTTGATGAATCTATTTTTATATGGACGAAACGAAACGACCATATGAGCAGTATACTGAGAAATATTAAAGTTCTAGTGAGACAGGGCCAGAACGGTTTCTGGGTCCCCTGTCGCGACTTTGAAAATTTACCATAAATTATCCAGAAAGAATTAGGAGTCATGCCTTATATGTAAAGATTCCATTTTGAGTCTAGTTTCATTAGAAACAAACGGCACCAGTATTAAAGCCCTGTACAGAGAGATATTCAAGTTGTAACACGTGAAGGTCAGAGCAGTCGATCCCTGTAACATGGGTGACTTTAACTAATAAACTGTACCAATTGGCCCAACCAAAAATTCTAAAAATAAATCCATGGATGGGTATATGAGTCTAAATTCAGGGAAAATTTACGAAACCAGTTTCTGAGTTTTGAAACTCGAGATATGATTTTTAAGGAGACGGTGACGCAGTTTTCCAGCCTGTCCAGAAATGCCAAATTGGTCGGTACTTTAAGAGGATTTGTCTCGTTAACCCCTCGTGTCCGACACCGGCGATGGTCTCGGGTTTGGGGTGTTACAAATGCATCATGGCTGAATATGACAATCATGCTCCTTTTCAACTTCAATCATGATAAAACAAAAAGAAAGCTCAAAATCTTACTCAAGAGTAGACAATCCATCATTGCATGCATTATCATCAAGCTTCACACTTAGCATGCAATGGCTTTATCACCATAACAACTTTGGCCAAATACCATTTCCATGGCTTAACAAAGATTGAGCCATGGCTAACATGCACATCAAGTTAGCAACCAAAACATGCATGAAACTCCTAACACAACCTCATACATACCTTAATCTTGATGCAAACTTAGCCAAATCTCCTTCTAGATCTCTTCCAACCCAAGCATGAAGCAAAAATCCTCCCCCTTTTTCCTTAGTATTTTCGGCCAAGAAGTGAAAATAGATGAACAAATTTTTTTTTTTCTTTTCTTTCTTTAGGATATTCTGCCAAGGCTATGGAGAAAGATGAACACTTTTTTTTTTTTGTTTCTCATCCTACTAACATTAATTTTTTTTTCCATACTCTTATTTTATTATTTCTAACATCATCCATTAGTAAAACATGTTGGGAACATGTTTCCCCTTGCCCATAATTTGTCATGGCCGGCCATCCACCTTAGGAAATGGGATAATTGACATGCAACTCCATTTATTTCACTTCATGCATTATTAGGCCACTTAAAAATACTCCTATCACATTTTCAAGTCCTAGCACATGGGTCCTTTCTTATAAATTTGCACTTAATTAATAAAAAATCGAGACACGAAATATTTACGCATACAATTTCCACATACAATAAGCACGGAATATAACACCTAATTATTCTTGTGACTCGGTTTCATGGTCCCGAAACCACTCTCCGACTAGGGTCACATTAGGGGTGTCACAAAGCAATACCTCTGTCAATCAATTCTTGCAACTGTACTTTTAGTTCTTTCAACTCAGTAGGAGCCGTTCTGTAAGGTGCTATAGATATCGGTGTCGTTCCCAGAACAAGGTCTATAGAGAATTCCACTTCTCTTTCTGGTGGCAGACCAAGTAATTCTTTTGGAAATACATCAGGAAATTCACTTACTACCGGCACTGACTGAATCTTTGACTTTGATACTTTAGTATCCATTACATATCCAAGATAAGCATCATACCCCTTTCTGACATATTTCTGTGCTAATATTGTTGAAATCATATTTGGTAATCCATCCAATTTATCAGATTCAACATAAAGCAATTCACCATTCTAACATTTCCATACAATATATTTTTGCTTACAATTTACCATTGCATCATATTGGGTTAACCAATCCATTCCCAAGATCACATCAAATTCATCAAATGACAATAACATCAAGTTAGCTAGAAAACAATAACCTTTTACCGTCAATGGACAGTTCTTACAAACTTTGTCCACCATAACACACTAGCCCAAGGGGTTTGAAACTTTAACCACAAATTTAGTGAATTCAATAAGTAAATTTTTAACAGACACTAGGTTCGTGCATATATATGAATGTGTGAAACCAGGGTCTATTAATGCAGTAATATCAGTATCAAGTAGAGAAAATGTACTAGTAATGACATTTGGCGTAGAGGCATCTTCTCTAGACGAATAGCATATGTTCTCGCAGGTACTCGTGCCTCAGATCTAACTACCGTATCCTTAGTAGTACCTCGACTACCACTAATATTACCGGGATGACGGGGTGGTCTGCATCTCGCAACAGGATTGCTCGGCCTATCTCCTTTTCAACTCTTTTGGGACAATCCCTGAGAAAATGGTCAAGTGAGCCACATCTGAAACAAGCTCCACTTCTAGACCGACATTCCCCATGATGAAACTTGTTACAATGTTTACATTTCAGTTTGGGACTACCGACACTACCCACACTGGTCACAAATGAAGTTGAAGACCTCGGGTTAGATCGTTGAGAGCCCCGTTCTCTTCCAGAGTATCTTGTAGAAGTGGTCTCACAATCATAATACTTCTTTAATTTCTTAGAATCAAATGATTTTGACTTACTCATAACTCTTTTTCCAGAAATCTGAGCCTCTCTTTCGGCTTGTTTCTTTTCTTTACTCAATTCCTCGGCTTTGTGTACTCGGTCGGCAAATGCCGCAAATTCTCTTATCTCAAGAATCAAAATCAACAACTTGATATCTTCGTTCAAGCCCTCTTCAAAATGTTTACACATTTCAACCTCGGTTAAAACCCATTCCGTGGTATACTTACTCAGTCGAACAAATTCCCGTTCATATTTAGATACAGTCATGCTTCCCTGCTTGAGTTTCAAAAATTCTTTAATTTTTTTATCCATGAATCTCTCACTAACATATTTCTTTTTGAACTCAGTTTGGAAGAATTCCCATGTAATATTCTCTCTTGGGACAACTGATGTTATGGTATTCCACTAATGATAAGCCGTATCTTTCAATAGAGACACTGTACATTTCAGGCACTCAGTAGGTGTGCAGGACAGTTCATCAAAAACCTAAATAGTGTTTTCAAGCCAGAACTCGACCCTTTCCAGATCATCATCTGCAGTAGCCCTAAATTCTTTTGCCCCATGTTTGCAGATTTTATCTATAGGAGGCTTACCAATCCTAACAGGTCCAACACCCTGTGCTACCTCAGGAACTGGTTGAGGAGCAAGTGGGGGAGGTCGTTGTACAACGGGGTTGGTTCGCAAGTATTATGTGAACCATTAATTCATCATTTGAAAGAAGACTTGTTTTGCCTCCTCACTTTGGTCCTCAGACACGGGCCTTTCACTACTAGACGCAGAGGCGACTCTTTGAACAAAAGCTAAAACATTGCTCTCAGCTTGCTTGGATTTAGCTTTAGCTCAGTTGCATGGCATTACTATATGAAAAACACACTTAAAAATTATTAGGAGTCATCACACTATCACAATTTATATAATGGCATGTATAGCTAACTCGTGTCTGCTACGTCACGTTCGAGAATCGGCTAAACCATAGCTCTGATATAACACCCCAAATCTGTATCACTCACCAGAACAAAGTTTCAGAGCATTACTAGAACATTCAGAATATTTTTCAATTAATTCATGTAAGTCACTATTCATTAACCGAGATTATTCATAACATCCCTTAATTGGACCCTCGAGGTCCAATACAAGAGTTAGAGTCGAATCATGACTAAATCGGGACCTCTAAGAATTTTTTGTGAGATTACAAAATTTTTCCAAGGTGCAGGCTCACACGCCCATGTGACCTTGGGACACGCCCGTGTTAAAGGCCGTGTTCTACCCTGTGTAACTCTCTAAATTGCACACACGGCCATGCCACATACCCGTGTGCTAGGCCGTATGGTTAATTAATTTAATTTGTATTAGGTGCAGGTTTCACATGGCCAAGACACACGCCCATGTTCTAGGCTATGTGATACACACGGCTGAGATATACGCCTGTGTCTCTACTCGTATGCTCAATTCTGAGCATTTTGTCACACAGCCTAACCACATGCACATGTTACTAGGCCGTGTCTCACACACGATCGAGACACACGCTCGTGTGTCTGCTCGTGTGGACAAAATGAAGCCATTTTCTAGCTTCGTTTCTCACCCAAAAATCATCCAAAAACCTGTACTTGAAACTCACAACCAATACCAACCAATTCAAGATTCCAATTGAACAAATCCATCATTCATCAAGGCATACCATTTCACACATACATGGTTTCAAACTCATCTTAACTTAACTTAGGCATTCACAACATTGGGTTACATGAACTTAGCATAACACATGTGTATATGTATATACTATAATGGTTTACTAAATCATATCCAAAATGAACCACCACTAGCCATTCCAATGGCTAGGTTACAAAATGACATTTCAAGCCACTGTTGGCCAAGTTTCCCTATACATGCCATTACACCAAAATGATTTCACTAAATATACCCAAAATGGTAGTTGATAGTGTGACAATGCTCCCACGATCTTCCAACCTTCACGAGTTTTTGAGCACTATAAAATAGGGGAAAAATAAAAGGAGTAAGCATTACATGCTTAGTAAGTTCTATAACAGAAACTAAACTTACCAATCTTGTTTAATAAATCTAGGCATACAATCTTATGTTTCCAACCATTTGGCTAAATGGCCTGATCACATACATTTCATCAAACATGTTAGTTACCAAACTACTCATATAAATCAAGTAACATAGAAGAGCTCATCAAACAATGTTCTTTCAAGTCATTATCATTTTATCTCAAGATTTTCATGCCAAGTCAAGAGTTATATGTCCATTGAATTATTGAAATTTCGATGAAGGCTTAAGTAGTACGCTCGAGGTGTACGTTTCATTAATCCGTCAATTCTTATTGAGGGTGTCTCATAGGGTACATAACCAAGGAACACACTCACGAGCCACATGTTGTATAACAGGATTACCCGTCCAGGCTAAATCCTTTACATAGCATATGCTACAAGAGTTCAATTAGGGTTACCAATCCAGGCTAAACCTTAATCATAACGTGTGCTCGAGAGGTATTATATCAGGATTACCCATCCGGGCTAAATCCTTTTTATAACAAGGTCATTGGGATTACTCATCCAAGCTAAATCCCATCCACAACAAATGCAGGACCTTATTAATTTTGGGAAAGTGCTTACAATAATTGGAATTCAACATTCAATTGGGACTAACCCCTTTATCATAATTTTAAGCATGCAAAAATTTTCCATCATAACATACAAGTAAGGCACATTAATATACATCACATTACATATAATACAACATTCAATTTACATAATTACATATCCGGTTAAGTTACACAAACTTACCTCGACTCTTGTTTGTAAAAATCTACTAATTCGAAATCTTTTCTTTTCCTCGATCTAACCTTAAGTTTGTGTTTTTTAGATCTATATAAATGAATTTAATCATTAATTTCATACATTTCATACTTAAACGGATTCAATTTACATCTTAGGTAAAATTACCATTTTGCCCCTAACTTTTCTAAAAATTTTGATTTTGTCCCTTGGCCCAAAAATTGAAACTTATGCAAATTAATCCTACTCCAAGCCTAACAAAAGCCCCATTACAAATTTTCCAACACATGTTTACATAAAATTTTAGAATTTTTCATCAAATTTTACAAGTTTACATTTTAGTCTCTAGATCAAGTTTTCATCAAAAATCACCTTGCAAAAGTTGTTTATCTATCAATAATCTTTCATTTTTAACCATAAATTTTTAATTTCCAACATAATACATCTATGATCAATTTTCATATCTTGATACAATTTCAAATTAATCCTTAAAATAGAGAGATTAAACTATCTCGGTTCTAAAAATACCAAAATTACTAAAAACGGGACAAGAAAACGTACCCAATTAGGCCGTGAAAGCATCTTTTCTCTCTCCTAAGGTTTCCATGTGTTTTTAGGTTGAATATGATTAAAATCAGATGATATAAGTTCTTTTCATCTTTTAATTAATCACGTATTTTGGTATTTTCAATTTAGTCCCTTGTCTTTTTCTATAATTCCATGGATAAGTCACCATAAAAAATCTACATACTTTAATTAATGGTCTAATTACCATATAAGAACCTTAAGTTTTGAATTCCATAGCTATTTGATCCTTATAGCTACTAGAATTCAACTTTCGTATTTTATGTGATTTAGTCCTTCTCATAATTAGGTATTAAATCGATAAAATTTTCATATCAAAATTTTCACACATTATTTCTATCATATTACAGACCATATGGTAAAATAAAAATAAAATATATTTTGGATTAGATTTGTCGTCCTGGAACCACTATTCTGATTTCACTGAAAAATGGGCTATTACATTAATTATCGTTTGCTTCAATTTCGACAGGTGGATTTTCGTGTTGAATGCTTATAATGTATTTTCCTTTTTAATTATTGGATCGGCACATCCTCCTCTTCGCTGTCAGACTTGGTGATCTCATCCATGATACGATTGATTTTGCAGTCTTGTTCAGTCATTACTTCGATAGATGTAGGTGGGACAACTGTAGTACTATCCTCCAGTGGTGCCGGTGTAGGGGTTGTTTCTTTAGTCCCCTTATCATTAGTCTCTATATGGATAGATTCAATCTTTTCTACATCTTCGTCAAGTGATTTAGTTTCTTTCTCTTTAGTAGAAGGGTTGGTACTTAAAGCTCTACTTTAGCTAGCTTTACTTCAGTCATCCCTTCTTCGACATATGGCTGGAATTCTTTAGGATATTCAGGTGATGCAGTCATATGCTTGGTGAAGTTGTTTTAAAGGGACCTTTTTAAAGTAGCATCTCTCTTTTCCACATAAGCCTAGAAAATGGTCATTCTTTCTTGAGCCTTTGGCAAGCCTGCAACAATTCGAAGTTATTGAGTCTCGAAGAGATGTAGATACTTCTGCAACCTCTCAAATGAGCTGAGCAGTTGTTGCTCAAATAGACTATTGGAAGTAGAAGTGGTTGCTGTGGCAAACATTGGTGGAGAGGATGTAGAAGTTGAACCAGGTAGTTGTTGCTGCGACAAGGCCCTTTCCAGATATATTGGCTACAATAACCCTTGTAATTGCCCCCTTATTTGGGGTTATATCGTCGCTGGGCTAGACTTGGACATTGACACACTGGAAAAATACAATGATAAAGGATGGGAAGTTGAGACGCCCTTCATTTTTTAACGCACAATGGTGGACCTCATTTAAGATTATTTTGCCTATATTACTTCTTCTACCCACCATTATGGAGTGGAACAGCAACATCCACTCTTTAGAGACTGTAGAGTTCTGGGTAGAAAGGATTTATCACATCTGTAAGAAATGATACCAAACTCTGGAATTAGGATTTAAGGATGCCCTTTCAACTGTGTAGTAGTCTTGCCTAGATACCTTCCACTGAGTTCCCTCAAGACAAAGGTCTTACAGGATCTGATTCAACCCATCAAAGGTGATGGTTGCAGCGAATTGAGAATGCTCATCTTGCACATCAGATAGCCCATATTGAATGTTGATGCTGTCCTCATCAAACAACACCGACGTTCCTTGAAAATATATGAAAGCATTATTGGGTGAAGTGATGTGAGTGTAAAACTCATGAACAAGCTTAGTCAAAACGTCCTCAGGATGTAAGTAAAAGATTTTCCAGCCATGTTTTTCTACCACATATGAGATGGAGATGTCATGCCCCATAAAAGATTCATCTTTAAGAAAGCCTTTTTCGAGGAAAAATGGTCTCTTGGATATATTGTTCTGATACTTCTTCTCTGCTGCAACATTGAAGAATGTTCATGGAGGTACAGTAGCTATTTGGGGGCAATTCATCTATCCATTGTTATGGGTTAGGGATAACACCAGTTCAAAAGAGGAAAGGGAAAAATTGTAGTGTTTGAAGAGGCACAAGTAGTTTTGAGAGATAAAAGAATTAGGGCAACTGTGAGGAAAAAAATAGGATTAGGGTAAAGGTAGAAGTAATGATGGTAATGTGCCGTGGGCGATAGGATATGCGGTAATTACGGCCTGGTGTGGGAGCAATGAGAATTGGAGTGAAATTAAAAAAAATGAAGGCCTAATGTTTGAGGAACAATATCCATTGGGCCAACCTTGTATGTAGGGAGCCCAACCCTTCTATTGCCATCAAGGAAATAGAAATACATACATGCACCGTAAAGTAAACAAAAATTTTTAAATAAATTAAATGAGAGAGAGCTAGGAGAAATTTAAGTATAGTAAAAATAAACAAAATTATCAAGAGGTTGAGCTTAAACATCTTGGAGGTCAATGGTTTATTTGTCCCGATTCACATGAGAACCCCAATAGTGCTTCAAGCTCTAACCCTTAACTTTAAATGTGACCCCCGTTCCATATCCTTAACATCAATAGCTCCATGAGGGTATACTTGGGTTACTTCGAAGGGACCTAACCATCGAGATTTCAGTTTGCTAGGAAACAACTTTAACCTTGAGTTGAATAACAAGACTTGTTGTCCTGGTTCAAATTGCCACGGCATAATCCTCTTATCATGCCAACGTTTTGCCTTCTCCTTGTATAATTTAGCATTCTCATATGCTTGTACCCTGAATTCTTCCATTTCATTTAACTTAAGTAATCTTCTATTGCTAGCAGCTTTCCAGTCCATGTTTAATTGTTTCACAGCCCAATATGACTCATGTTCTAACTCAACCGAAAAATGGCAAGTTTTTTCGTAGACAAGCTTGAATGGTGACATTCCTAATGGAGTTTTGTAAGAGTACGATAGGCCCATAAGGCTTCGTCTAATCTTAAGGACCAGTCCTTACGATTTGGGTTAACAACCTTCTTTAAGATCTACTTAATTTCTCTGTTGGAAATATTAGCTTGCCCCTTCATTTGTGGATGATATGCCGTTGAAATATTTTATTTTTGCACCATACCATTGTAAAGCATTAGCAACTAGCTTGCAATCAAAGTGAGATCCCTCATCACTGATAACAACGCGGGGTGCACCAAATCTTGTAAAGATGTTTTTGTTCAAAAACTTCATCACAGACTTGATGTCATTAGTAAGTAAAGTTGTGGCTCCTATCTATTTAGAGACATAATTGATTGCCACCAGTATGTATAAATTGTCGAACGAGGGTGGAAATGGATCCATAAAGTCTATCCCTCACACATCAAATAATTAAATCTCCAAAATATTTTGCATTGGCATTTTGTGTCTCCTAGATAGATTGCCCTGTCCTCTAACAGCGATTGCATGAATTATAAAATTCATGGGCATCCTTGAACAAATTCGGCCAAGAAAAAGCAAATTGGAGTACCTTAGCTGCAGTTTAGATGCTTTCAAAATGCCTTTTATAAGGAATTGAATGACAATGTTGCAGGATGATATGTATTTCATCATCAGGGACACACTTCCTAATTATCTTATTAGCACAATGCTTGAATAGGAAGGGTTCATCCCAATAATAATGCCTGGCATCATGAGGAATTTCTATCTTCTTTGGTTGTTGAGGTTAGGTGGCATCAAACCACTTATTAAGAAGTTCACTATAAGGCATACCAAGGTAATGCCATGGCAACTATCAGTTGCTTGTTTGGGAAGTCTTCCTTAATAAGTTTGACATTGCCATCTTCATTTCTAACTTTTAATTTTGACAGGTGATCAGCCACTTGATTTTTAGTCCCCTTTCTATCTTGAATTTCTTATCAAACTCTTATAACAACAATATCCACTGAATCAATCTTGGCTTGGCATCTTTCTTGGTCACCAAATACTTAATAGTAGAGTGGTCTATGTAGACTGTGACCTTGGTACCAAATAAATAAGATAAGAATTTATCAAACGTGAATACCACATCTATAAATCATTTTCAATGGTGGTTTAGTTAAGCTATACATCTGTTAGGGTCTTGTTTGGATAATAGATTGCGTGAAATACCTTATTTTTCTGTTGCCCTAACACTGCTCCCACAGCATAATCGATGGTGTCACACATGAGTTCAAAAGGCAATGTCCACTTTGGAGCTATTACAATTGGTATTGCTACAAGTCATTTATTCAATTCTTAAAATGCTATCAAACAAGGTTCATGAAAATTGAAAGGTTTATTTTGCTCCAACAAGGCGCATAAGGGTTTAGATATCTTTGAGAAATCCTTAATAAATCTTGTATAAAAACCTGTATGGCCTAAGAAACACCGAATACTCTTGACACTAGTAGGAAGTAACAATTTTTCTAATACCTCAATTTTTTCATTGTCAACTTCAATCCCTTACTATATGCCCCAGAACAATGCCTTCATGGACCATGAAATGACATTTTTCCCAATTCAAGACAAGATTTATTTCTTCACAGTGGCAAAGAACCAATTCCAAATTTTTTGAACAGCCTTCATAGTTATTTCCAATGATAGGAAATCATCCATAAAGACTTAAAAAAAAATTTTCCACCATGTCAGAGAATATTGCCATCATACAATGCTGAAATATTGCCGGGCATTACATAACCCGAATGGCATTCACCTAAACATAAAAGTACCATATGGACAAGTGAAAGTTGTCTTCTCTTGGTCATTTGGGGGTAAATAAATCTGATTATACCCTGAATATCCATTCAATAAATAGTAGAATGCCTTCCCAGCTAATCTGTCCAACATTTGATCAATAAACGTGAAGGGAAAGTGGTCTTCCTAGTTGCCTTTTGAGCTTACGATAATTCATGCACACTCTCTATCCCGTTACAGTGTGAGTTGGTATGGGCTCATTGTTATCATTGCTGACCACTGTGACACCTCCTTTCTTGGGCACACATTGTACAAGACTCACCCAAGAACTATTAGAGATATGGTAGATAATACCAACATCGAGCCACTTGATAATCTCTTTCTTAACAACTGCCTTCATGATGGGATTCAACCTTCTCTTTTGTTCAATAGAATTGCTGTGGAAATCCTCCAATAAAAATTTATGCATGCATAGAGTAGGGCTAATTCCCTTGATGTCAGCAATTGTCCATCCTAATGCCTTCTTAGATCACTGAAGAACTTCCAACAACTTAACCTCCAGATTAGGTGCCAATTCTGTAAAAATAGCTACTGGCAATGTGCTATTGTCTCCCAAGTAAGCATATTTCAAATGCAGCGACAAAGGCTTCAACTCCAACGTGGGAGGCTCCTCTGTAGATGGTTTAGGAGGATTGAAAGTGTGAGCTGATAAATTCAAGGACTCAAACTTGTTCCCTAGTCTGTCCACAATCTCCTTTGCCTCCATAGACTCATTGAATTCTTCAAAAGTCTCTGTTTCATTTAGCTTAAGTGAATCTGTATCACAATTAGAATTGTTACGGAAAAATTTTGCAAACTCTTCCTCCACTGCTATATCTATCAAACCAATGGTGTGGCACTCTTCATTTTCATCAGCACATTTTAGGGCATCAAATACATTGAAGGTGATTTGCTGATCAAGCATCCTCATGACCAGTTCACTTTTTTGTAGATTAATCAAAGTTCTACCTATAGCAAGAAAAGGTCTTCAAATAATAATTGACACATCTTTATCAGCTCCACATTCTAAAATAATGAAATTAATAGGAAAAATAAAATAATCTACTCTTCCCAGCGCGTCTTCAATTTTATCTTCTGGATGTGCGTAGAATCGATCAGCTAGCTGCAACGTGACCGTAGTAAGTCCTACTTTTCTAATTCCAAACTTCCTAAAGATAGACATAGGCATTAAATTGATGCTCACTCCTAAATCACACAATGCCTTACCAACATAATGATTTCCAATTGAGCAATAGTAAAACTCCCTGGGCCCTTTAGCTTTAGAGGCAATTTATTCTTCAACATCACCGTGCACCCCTCAGTGGGAGCAATAGTTTCAAAATTTCCTAATCTTCACTTCTTCGATAGTATATCTTTTATGAATTTCACATGATTGGGTATTTGTTCCAAAGCTTCTACCAATAGTATGTTGATATTGAGTTATTTCAAGACATCTAGAAATCTTGATTACAATTGTGGAATCACTAAGGAAAAGGTGGATGTGGCTGTTCTTTAGGTTGCTAATATTTTTTTGCTGTGGCGTTTTTATTAACAACATGATCTGATTCTGCAGCAACAGTATTCTTTTTAGCCTTTTTAGTTGCAGTGTGTTGTTTAGATTTTTTAAATTCTTTCCGTGGCTGAGACCTGATTTGTCCTCTTTTGCAGTTGCCTCTTTAACAATTTCATTTAGTTGAGTCCCACTTCTAAGAGTGATTGCCTTACAATGCTCTTTCTCTTTTGATCTCGAATTTTTAGTATCATTTGGCAGAGCTCCTTGTGGTCTCAATTTAAAGCATTTGCTATCTGCCTCACTTGATTCTCAAGGGCTTGTAGGGATGAAGTTGGACTCTGTATCATGACATCATTCTTGGCCATATATATTATTTTAGCAGAGCTTCAATAGATGAAGAAGTCGATGCTTGACCATGTCGGACATTTTTCCACGGCATGGGTTGATTATAACCAGGCGATACCCTATTGGCATTTTGTAACACCCCAAACCCGTGACCGTCACCGGATTTGACCACGAGGTGTTACCGGGCTTACTTTACTTATTCCTCTCTTGGAAAATATTTCTTTTCCTTTTTCTGTTCCAGGCAGGCTAGTTAACTGCGTCACTGCCACCTTAAAAATCATATCTCGAGTTCCAGAACTCGAAAACCAAATCCGTAAATTTTTCCCAAATTTAGACTCATATATCCATCCATGGATTTATTTCTAGAATTTTTGGTTGGGCCAATTGGTACAGTTTATTAGTTAAAGTCACCCCTGTTTCAGGGTTCGACTACACTGACCTTTGCGCATTACGACCTGGATATCATCTCGTACAGAGCTCTAATGCTCATGTCGTTTGTTTCTAATGAAACTAGACTCAAAGGGGAATCTATGCATATAAGGCATGACTCCTAATTGTTTCTGGATAATTTATGGTAAATTTTCAAAGTCGAAACAGAGGATCCAGAAACCGTCCTGGCCCTGTCCCACGAAATCTTGAATATCTCTTAAAATACGGCTCATATGGTCGTTTCGTTTTGTCCATATGAAAATAGACCCATCAAGCTTCGAGTACATAATTTTTTTAGCAATTAATTCCACTTCCACTATTTTTGGTGATTTTTCGATCTCATACTGCAGTAGACTATGCCAATTTCATGAATCTTTCCTTGGCCTTACTAATCATTCATCATACATGACACAACTATGGCCACCTTATCAAAATTAAGGTTTCTAAGACCCGTGGCTATAGGTTCTAGCATCCCACTCAAACGACCACATAGGCCATTTTCACATGGCTTAAAGTTTACAACCCAAAATTCAACAAAACAAAATAGCCCATACATGCCAAATGTTCTCCTAGGTTGACTAAGAAGACAATACCAAAATTGCTCACGGTGTGATGACTTCGTTGACGGCTCCGAGCACACAAAATAGACGAGTCCAAGAGACCTAAAATGGGTGACAAGAAAACACAGAGTGAGTTTACAACTCAGTAAGTCCTAAGCATTCGACAATCATCCATCAATAAAATTATCACAACATGAAATAATGTACGAGGCTAGGTACTCCATCCATATCGAAAATATACCATAGTTCCTCGGACCTTTCGGTTCATTCTCATACCAATTCAGCCAATGACATTTTATATACTGTTCAATAGAATAATGGAGGCATCGCCATACATCATCTCATTTTCGCAATAATCATGCAATCAAATGAACTTTCATCTATTCCACGATACTTTATTTACGGGAATGCAATTGAAATCATCACATAGATTTAAAACTTACCAACTCAACCCCGAGCATGAACATAGCATCTATTAGCCATGAACTCAAGGTACTTACTTTTTCCACTGTCCGCACTCAACTCGATAAAGTCACCCTTCCATATAAATATTCAATCGGAAGTATGTATATATAGAGTTCGCACACATAGTGCTTAATACTCGATCACGCACACTTAGTGCCATGTGATGCAAAAGCATATATTGAGTCCGCACACTTAGTGCTATATATATATTCAGCTGGCACACTTAGTGCTATATGATCAAACTCGCACACTTAGTGCTGTACAAATTTTAAACCCGCACACTTAGTGCCAATCTTGTCACCGTGCCCATTTAGACCCGCACACTTAGTGCCGAAATCAACAACTCAATACATCACACCTCTTTTCTTTTCATTCAATACTTTCATCACCACATACATACATGTATATAAATTTATCATTCCTTTCGGCATAATTACATAGACATTATGTCTATTTAAATCAATACCAAGTACATGCTTAGTGACTTACCTCGGATGTTGTCGCACGTCTTCAACGGCTATTCAATTACTTTTTCTTTTCCCTTGTCCAACTTCGATCCTTTGAGCTCTTGAGCTTAATTTAACAAATAAATTGATTCAATCATTTGGGTATTGAAAAGAGGAACTCAAGGCACTTAGCCCACATATATTCACTCGACATTAAAGTCACATATGTACGGAATTCATGAATCAACTCAACACACAAAGCCTTCAACATGCTTACTCATGGCCGAACAACACTACCTCTTAGGTACTCATTTATGGGCCGATTGTGCATGTTGATGTTGAGGCCAATTACATGTTCAATACCACACATGAACAATACACATTTTACTAGCTAATGCATTACATATTGTAGCTCAATACCGATCTATCATCTACTTCATAACCAAAACATCATGTGCAAACACATATACACATATAGGTGCAAGGCCGAATTTCAAGGTGTTCATAACCATCCAAAACACAAATTTTTACCTATCACGTAATAAGCATAAATCATGCTTATGAATGCATCATGGCCGAATACATCACAATCATACCCCTTTTTTTTCAATTTCGGTCATGGTTAAACAAGAACTCAATGTGTTACTCAAGAATGCTAAAAAGAAATTTCAAGAGTAGTCAACCCATCATTACATGCATCATTAACAAGCTTCACATTTAGCATGCAATGGCTTTAACACAATATCAACCTTGGCCAAATACCATTTCCATGGCATAACAAGGATTTGAACCATGGGCTAACATGAACATCAAGTTAGCAACTAAAACATGCATGAACCTCATGACACAACCTCAAACATACCTTAATCTTGATACAAATATGATCAAACCTCCATCTAGTTCTCTTCCAAATCAAGCATGAAGCAAAACTCCTACCTTCTTCCTTAGTATTTTCGGCCAAAAAGGAAAGAACAAGGATGAACAATTTTTTTCTTTGCTTTTCTTTCACTCACGGCAAAAGGGGGAAAGGATGAGCAAATTTTTGATTTTTTTGTTTCTCTTCCTACATGCTTAATTTTTTTATCATTTATTACATCATGCATTAACAAAACATGTCATAACATGTTTTCCTTGCCCATATTCCCTTGTCATGGCCGGCCACTTCATGTAAGGGGGGGGGAATTTGACATGCAAATCCCTTATTTTTGCATGCATTACCAACTAGTCATCACACATTTCCCCATCATACTTTCAAAGTTTACTACTAGGTCCTTTCTAGTGAAATTCACATTTATAACTCTAAATTGAAACATCAAAAATGTCACACATGAATTAACACATATTATAGGCATCAAAATAAATTATAAATTATTTTTATACCTCGGTTTTGTGGTCCCGAAACCACATCCCGACTAGGGTCAATTTTGGGCTGTCACAACTCTCCCCCACTTAAGAAATTTTCGTCCCCGAAAATCTTACCGGTAAATAGGTTTGGGTATTGCTCTTTCATAGAGTTCTTGGGTTCCCAAGTAGCTTCTTCTATCCCGTGTTTGAGCCATAACACTTTCACTAGCGGAACCCGCTTGTTTCGTAACTCTTTCACTTCACGTGCTAGGATACGAATCGGTTCTTTCTCATAACCCATATTGGCTTGAATTTCAACCTCTGATGGACTAATCACGTGCGATGGATTAGATCTATAGCGTCGGAGCATCGAAACATGAAAGACGTCATGAATCTTTTCGAGTTCAGGGGGCAAAATCAAACGATACATAATCGGGCCAACTCGTTCGAGATTTAAATGACGGCCCAATGAATCTCGGGCTCAACTTGCCCTTACGGCCAAATCTGAGTATCTTTTTCCAAGGCGCAACTTTAAGAAACACTTTATCTCCCACCTGATACTCGATGTCTTTACGCTTCAGATCCGCGTACGACTTCTGACGATCCGAAGTAGCTTTCAAACTTTCACGAATTACTCGAACTTTCTGCTCGGCATCCTTAATCAAATCAACCCCAAAGATTTTACTTTCACTAAGTTCAGTCCAGAATAATGGGGTACGGCATTTACGACCGTATAAAGCCTCGTAAGGCGCCATCTTAATACTTGATTGAAAACTATTGTTGTAAGCGAATTCAATCAAAGGTAAATACCGTTCCCATGAACCACTAAACTCAAGGATGCAACATCTCAACATATCCTCGAGTATTTGAATTATCCGTTCGGATTGACCATCGGTTTGGGGATGAAAAGCAGTGCTAAAATGCAGCTTGGTACCCAAAGCCTCTTGCAATTTCTTCCAAAATCGCGACCTAAATCTTGGGTCTCTATCCGACACGATAGAAATAGGCACCCCATGCAATCGAACAATTTGGGAGATGTATAATTCTGCCAATTTATCAAGCGAAAAATCCTTACGGATTGGGATAAAATGAGCCGACTTAGTCAATCTATCAACAACAACCCAAATCGTATCCTTCTTACTCGCTGACAATGGCAGTCCGGATACAAAGTCCATGGTGACTCGATCCCATTTCCACTCGGGTATCGTGATCGGCTGAAGTAATCCCGATGGCACTTGATGTTCTGCTTTCATTTGTTGACATATCAGATACCTTGAAACAAATTCAGAAATGTCTCGTTTCATATCGGGCCACCAAAATTGGCGTTTCAGGTCATTGTACATTTTAGTACTACCCGGGTGGATTGACATTCGACTACTGTGAGCCTCGTTCAAAATCATCGAAACAAGTTTCGAATTCCTTGGAATACATAATCGACCCTTGAATGTCAAGCAATCATGGTCGTCAATCTGAAATTTCGATTCCTCATTCGAAACACATTCGGCTCGCTTAGCGACCAATTCGGCGTCGACCTTCTGAGATTCAAGTACTTGATGAATCAATAACGGTTTGGCCTCTAGTTCGACTACTAGCACCTCATCGGGTGAAACAGATAGGTGAGCATCCATTGCTCTCAAGGCAAACAGTGCCTTGCGACTTAGAGCATCGGCCACCACGTTGGCTTTTCCCGGGTGATACTCAATGATGAGTTCATAGTCTTTCAACAACTCAAGCCAACGTCTTTGTCGCAGGTTTAAATCTCTTTGAGTCATCAAATATTTAAGACTCTTGTGGTCCGAATAAATATGACACCTTTCTCCAAACAATTAATGCCGCCATATTTTCAAGGCGAACACTATGGCTGCTAGTTCAAGGTCATGGGTCGGATAGTTTCTCTCATGCAGCTTTAGTTGTCTCGACGCGTAAGCCACAACTCGACCTTCTTGCATCAACACACAACCTAACCCAAGCAAGGATACGTCATCAGATATGACAAACTCTTTACTGGGACTCGGCTGTACTAGTCTTGGGGCCTCGGTTAAAATGGTTTTAGTCGATTGAAACTTTCTTGACAGCGTTCCGACCACTCGAACTTAACATCTTTTTGGAGTGGTTTCGTCATCGGTGCAGCTATCATCGAAAAACCTTTCACGAATTGTCGATAGTATCCGGCAAGCCCCAAAAAGCTCCTAACTTCGGTAACATTCCTTGGAGGTTTCCAATCAACTATGGCTGAAATTTTGTTCGGGTCCACTCTAACACCCGATGCGGACACCACGTGCCCCAAAAGCTAACCTCTCTTAACCAAAATTCACATTTCTTGAACTTTATGATAATCGCTTATCTCGTAAAATTTGCAACACTAGCCTCGGTGTTCAAGATGCTCAAGATCATCTCTCGAATAGACCAAAATGTCATCGATAAATACAACTACGAACCGATCCAAGTATGGCCTGAAAATTCTATTCATTAAATCCATAAATACCGTAGGGCATTAGTGAGCCCAAACGGCATCACTAAGAATTCAGAGTGACCGTACCTCGTTCTAAAAGCGGTTTTGGGTATGTCCGATTCTCGGACCTCAACCGATAGTACCCGACCTCAAATCTATCTTTGAAAACACCGAGGCTCCCTTTAATTGATCAAAAAATCATCAATTGCGTGGCAACGGATATTTATTCTTTATCGTCACTTTATTGAGCTTGACGATAGTCGATGCACAATCTCATAGTTCCATCCTTCTTCTTCACAAACAATCTTGGTGCGCCCATGGAGAAAAACTCGGTCGAGCGAAACCTCTATCCGTCAATTCTTGCAATTGAACCTTCAATTCCTTTAATTCCGTTAATGCCATATGATACGGGCTATTGAGATCGGCGTAGTACCGGTACAACTTCGATGTCAATTCCACTTCTCGAACCGGTGGCAATCCCAATAACTCCTCGTGAAAACATCCGAATACTCACAAACCATCGGTACCGATTCGAGTTTCCTTTCCGTCTCTTTACTTTCAAACACATACGCAAGGTATGTTTCACACCCCTTTTTCACATATCTCCGAGCGGTCATAGAAGATATTATCGCTGGCACTCCTTTTAAATCAGTAGACTCGACTCAGACTACCTCATTATTTGCACTCCTCAAATCAATAGTTTTCCTTTTGCAGTCCACCACTGCATTATGTACGGTCAGCCAATCCATACCAAGAATAACATCTAATTCATCAAATGGTAGAAGCATCAGATTGGCCGGAAAACAGGATTCTCGAATTATTGGGGGCATCTCTTGCACACTTTATCAACGAGTACGTATTGACCCAAAGGGTTTGACACTGAATTACGAACTCAAGAGACTCAACGGTAGAGTCTTCTTGGATGCTAAGGTTTCACATACATATGAATGAGTAGAGCCGGGTCAATCAATGCAATCACACTAGTATCAAAGAGAGTAAAAGTACCGGTGATAACGTCGGGGAGGATGCCTCCTCTCGTCTCATGGATAGCATAGGCTCTAGCGGAGCACGGGTCTCGGATCGGACAGCCGATCGAGGCTCCTCTCGATTACCACCCCTACCTCTAGAAATTCTGGGGCCTACCTCTAGCCGTCGTTCCCTAGGTCTTGCACCTTGCATCTTATTATTCTCATCTAGCTCCGTGCAATCTCTAATGAAGTGGTCCTTCGAACCGCATCCATAACAGGCCCTATTAACAGGCTTACCCCAACATTCACCTAGGTGTCGTCTTCCACATTGGGGGCATTCAGGTCTCTCTTGACGATTATTGCCCACACTAGCTACCGAGGTAGCTCGGGAGTCCGTCAATGGTCGGGCTCTGATGGAAATTCCCGCAGTCGCCCTCGACTTATTTGTGTCCTCTCTGAACTTCTTTACAGCCGAGAACGGAGCTTTACTCACCGATCTTTTACGATAATCTCTTGCTTCAAATTTAGCCTTCTTCTTCTCTTTTCCAAGTTCTTCCGCCTTGCAGGCTCGTTCGACTAGTGTTATGAACTCTTTTATCTCCAAAATACCCACTAGTAGCTTTAATTCTTCATTCAGTCCTTCTTCAAATCTTTTGCACATAGCAACCTCATCAGCCACACACTCCGGGCATACCGATCGAGTCTTATTTAACTCATGTTCAGATTCAGATATCTGATCATACGGCCTTGCTTGAGTTCCAAGAATTCCTTATGCTTCGATCGATGAACTGTTGACTAATGTATTTCTTTGAAATTCGATTGAAAGAAATCCCAAGTAACTCGTTCGTTTGGGACTATGGAAATTAAGGTCCTCCACCAATAGTAGGCTGAGTCTCGCAACAAGGATATAGCACACTTAAGACATTCATCGGTGTGCATGACAGTTCATCAAACACTTTAATGGTGTTATCAAGCCAGAACTCGGCCCTTTCGGCATCATCAGTAACTATGGCCTTAAACTCCTCGACCCCACGCTTCCTAATCAAGTCCACAGGTGGTTTACTCAGCCTCACAGGATCAGTAACTAGAGGCATTGCGGGCTCTTGGGGTGGGGTATTTAAATTCGGGAATGGTTGGACAGCCGGGTTGGTTCGGGCATATTGCGCGACCCACTCATTCATCATGGTGAAGAAGGCTTGTTTCGCCCCTTCATTTTGATTATTCGCGGATGACTGAGGCTCAACAGGTGGTGTCCCTTACGCAGGAGCAGCTGCAACACTTTCAACGTCATCCGTCAAGGGTCTTTCTACCCCGGGTTCCATTGCTAATCAAAACAAAAATTTCAACCGTCAGAAGTCATCACATTATTAAGCACTAACGATTTGGCATGTATAGCTAAACTCATACGCGCTATGGTAGTCCTAGAACCGACTAAACCATAGCTCTGATACCAATAAAATGTAACACCCCAAACCCGTGACCGTCACCGGATTTGACCACGAGGTGTTACCGGGCTTACTTTACTTATTCCTCTCTTGGAAATATTTCTTTTCCTTTTCCTGTTCCAGGCAGGCTAGTTAACTGCGTCACTGCCACCTTAAAAATCATATCTCGAGTTCCAGAACTCGAAAACCAAATCCATAAAATTTTCCCGAATTTAGACTCATATATCCATCTATGGATTTATTTCTAGAATTTTTGGTCGGGCCAATTGGTACAGTTTATTAGTTAAAGTCACCCCTGTTTCAGGGTTCGACTACACTGACCTTTGCGCATTACGACCTGGATATCATCTCGTACAGAGATCTAATGCTCATGAAGTTTGTTTCTAATGAAACTAGACTCAAAGGAGAATCTATGCATATAAAGAATGACTCCTAATTGTTTCTGGATAATTTATGGTAAATTTTCAAAGTTGAAACAGAGGATCCAGAAACCGTCCTGGCCCTGTCTCACGAAATCTTGAATATCTCTTAAAATACGGCTCATATGGTCGTTTCGTTTCGTCCATATGAAAATAGACCCATCAAGCTTCGAGTACATAATTTTTTTAGCAATTAATTCCACTTCCACTATTTTTGGTGATTTTTCGATCTCATATCCCTGCTGCTGTCCGCAACAGTTACTGCAGTAGACTATGCCAATTTCATGAATCTTTCCTTGGCCTTACTAATCATTCATCATACATGACACAACTATGGCCACCTAATCAAAATTAAGGTTTCTAAGACCCGTGGCTATAGGTTCTAGCATCCCACTCAAACGACCACATAGGCCATTTTCACATGGCTTAAAGTTAACAACCCAAAATTCAACAAAACAAAATAGCCCATACATGCCAAATGTTCTCCTAGGTTGACTAAGAAGACAATACCAAAATTGCTCGCCGGTGTGATGACTTCGTTGACGGCTCCGAGCACACAAAATAGACGAGTCCAAGAGACCTAAAATGGGTGACAAGAAAACACAGAGTGAGTTTACAACTCAGTAAGTCCTAAGCATTCGACAATCATCCATCAATAAAATTATCACAACATGAAATAATGTACGAGGCTAGGTACTCCATCCATATCGAAAATATACCATAGTTCCTCGGACCTTTCGGTTCATTCTCATACCAATTCAGCCAATGACATTTTATATACTGTTCAATAGAATAATGGAGGCATCGCCATACATCATCTCATTTTCGCAATAATCATGCAATCAAATGAACTTTCATCTATTCCACGATACTTTATTTACGGGAATGCAATTGAAATCATCACATAGATTTAAAACTTACCAACTCAACCCCGAGCATGAACATAGCATCTATTAGCCATGAACTCAAGGTACTTACTTTTTCCGCTGTCGGCACTCAACTCGATAAAGTCACCCTTCCATATAAATATTCAATCGGAAGTATATATATATAGAGTTCGCACACATAGTGCTTAATACTCGATCACGCACACTTAGTGCCATGTGATGCAAAAGCATATATTGAGTCCGCACACTTAGTGCTATATATATATTCAGCTCGCACACTTAGTGCTATATGATCAAACTCGCACACTTAGTGCTGTACAAATTTTAAACCCGCACACTTAGTGCCAATCTTGTCACCGTGCCCATTTAAACCCGCACACTTAGTGCCGAAATCAACAACTCAATACATCACACCTCTTTTCTTTTCATTCAATACTTTCATCACCACATACATACATGTATATAAATTTATCATTCCTTTCGGCATAATTACATAGACATTATGTCTATTTAAATCAATACCAAATACATGCTTAGTGACTTACCTCGGATGTTGTCGCACGTCTTCAACGGCTATTCAATTACTTTTTCTTTTCCCTTGTCCAACTTCGATCCTTTGAGCTCTTGAGCTTAATTTAACAAATAAATTGATTTAATCATTTGGGTATTGAAAAGAGGAACTCAAGGCACTTAGCCCACATATATTCACTCGACATTAAAGTCACATATGTACGAATTCATGAATCAACTCAACACACAAAGCCTTCAACATGCTTACTCATGGCGAACAACACTACCTCTTAGGTACTCATTTATGGGCCGATTGTGCATGTTGATGTTGAGGCCAATTACATGTTCAATACCACACATGAATGGTACACATTTTACTAGCTAATGCATTACATATTGTAGCTCAATACCCATCTATCATCTACTTCATAACCAAAACATCATGTGCAAACACATATACACATATAGGTGCAAGGTCAATTTCAAGGTGTTCATAACCATCCAAAACACAAATTTTACCTATCACGTAATAAGCATAAATCATGCTTATGAATGCATCATGGTCGAATACATCACAATCATACCCCTTTTTTCAATTTCGGTCATGGTTAAACAAGAACTCAATGTCTTACTCAAGAATGCTAAAAAGAAATTTCAAGAGTAGTCAACCCATCATTACATGCATCATTAACAAGCTTCACATTTAGCATGCAATGGCTTTAACACAATATCAACCTTGGCCAAATACCATTTCCATGGCATAACAAGGATTTGAACCATGGGCTAACATGAACATCAAGTTAGCAACTAAAACATGCATGAACCTCATGACACAACCTCAAACATACCTTAATCTTGATACAAGTATGATCAAACCTCCATCTAGTTCTCTTCCAAATCAAGCATGAAGCAAAACTCCTACCTTCTTCCTTAGTATTTTCGGCCAAAAAGGAAAGAACAAGGATGAACAATTTTTTTCTTTGCTTTTCTTTCACTCACGGCAAAAGGGGGGGAAAGGATGAGCAAATTTTTGATTTTTTTGTTTCTCTTCCTACATGCTTAATTTTTTTATCATTTATTACATCATGCATTAACAAAACATGTCATAACATGTTTTCCTTGCCCATATTCCCTTGTCATGGCCGGCCACTTCATGTAAGGGGGGGGGGGAATTTGACATGCAATGTGACAGCCCAAAATTGACCCTAGTCGGAAGGTGGTCTCGGGACCACAAAACCGAGGCATAAAAATAATTAAAATGTATTTTGATGCCTATAATATGTGTGTGCTCATGTATGACATTTTATGATGATTGATTTAGTGTTATAAGGGTGAATTCCACAAGAAAGGACTTAGTAATGAACTTTGAAAGTATGATAGGAAATGTGTGATGACTAATTAAAGCATGCATGCAAAATAATGGACTTGCATGTCAAATTCCCCTTTATAGGTGGTGGCGGCCATGACAAGGAGGATGGGCTAAACATGTCATGAAACATGTTTTGTTGGTGCATTAGGGTGAAATAATAAACAAAGGTGTATGGGTGATAAAAATGAAAAAAAATGTGTGTGAGTGTGGTAATCCCCCCATTGCCGTGAGTTGTAGAGAAGGAAAGAAAAATTTTGTTCATCCTTTCTTTGAGCCAAAACTAAGGAAGAAGGAGGATTTTGCTTCATGCTTGGTTTGGAAGAGATCTAGAAGGAGATTTGGCTAAGTTTGCATCAAGATTAAGGTATGTATGAGGTTGTGTTAGGAGTTTCATGCATGTTTTGGTTGCTAACTTGATGTGCATGTTAGCCATGGCTCAAATCTTTGTTAAGCCATGGAAATGGTATTTGGCCAAAGTTGTTATGGTGATAAAGCCATTGCATGCTAAGTGTGAAGCTTGATTATGATGCATGCAATGATGGATTGTCTACTCTTGAGTAAGATTTTGAGCTTTCTTTTGTTTTATCATGATTGAAGTTGAAAAGGAGCATGATTGTCATATTCGCCATGATGCATTCATGAGCATGGTTCATGCTTCTTGCATGTTAGTTAAAATTTGTGTTTTGGATGGCTATGGACACCTTGAAATTCGCCATGCTCATATATGTATATATATGTTTGCACATGATGTTTTGGTTATGAAGGAAGTGATGAATAAGTTTGTTTAAAGAAGAAGATGTTGAAGAATAATTGTGAAATTGTAAGCACATTCGCCTAGCACACATATGAGTGCTTGATGCTATATTGTAAGTTTTGAGCTACAAATGCAAAGCATTAACTAGTAAAATGCATGCTATTTTTGTGTGGTATTAAGTGCATAATTGGCCTCAACATGGACAAGTATATTCGGCCTTGGGTAGCCTATTGAAGGCCTTAGCTTTTCCTTGATGCTCGAATAAATTGTATTGAATTGCTTGATGTAGTATAAAATGTGCATGACCATTGTGTATTCAAGCTAAAGGGTGGCCATATGACCATTTAAATTCCTTGTCATATTCGCCATAAGCTAGCACAATGAGGTTTTGATAAATTGAATTTGTTTGAATTAGCTCAAGAGCTAAGAGGGCCACAATTGGACAAGGGAAGGAAAAGTGATCGAATAGCCGTAAAAGCCGCTCGACAACATCCGAGGTAAGTCCTCAAGAAGTGACCTTACTTGAATTATGTGGAATGAAATATGGATGTATTGATTATTGATTTATGTGTGTATGAGTATTGAATGATACCGGGCTAAGTCCCAAGGCGATTATGTTAGTGATTATAATTGTGTTTGAGCCTTAGTAACGAAAATAAATATGTATGTCCAATGATTATTGATGTATGTGTGCATGAGAAATTGATTGATATCCGGGCTAAGCCCCGAAGACAATTATGCTGGAAATTATAACCGGGTTAAGACCCAAGGCAATTGTGCTAGTGGCTACATCCGGCTAAGACCAAGGCATTCGTATGAAGTCATTCTATCCGGCTAAGGCCCAAGGCATTTGTGCAAATCGTGATATCCGGGTTAAGTCCCGTAGGCCTTGGTGCGGGTTACCATAACCGGCTATGTCCCAAGGCGATTGATCGAGTAGCGACATCCGGTTAAACTCGAAGGTATGTGATTTGAAAATTATAAGCTTGCTGGAAAATTTCAGCTAATGCACTTGTGAAATTTCCCAATGACAAGGTAAGTGCGGTGTGTGCTTTTGCGCTAGGAGTAAGAGCGTGTGAATATCCGCTCCTATGATGGAACGAGTTATCGGCCTTAATGAAGCCGTTATTTGTGTATGAACATAAGAGTTGGGATGGTGAAGTAAGTATGATTATGTGAATGTGCATTAATGAAATGATGCATTTAACTATGTGAATGTATTGCTGTAATTAGAGTTGATTATATTCCTTGAGACTTACTAAGCATAAAATGCTTACTCCACCGCTTTGGCTCTCGTTTTCTAGATTTCGCCGATAGCAATCGGATTCGGGATCGTTGAAGTCAAGTCATCCACACTATCAAGCCCCATTTTGGTATAAATTCTTGGTTGAACTTGAAATGGCATGTATAGGACTACCCCTTGTTGGTTTAAATATGTTATGATGTATATGTGCACGGCCATGCGAAAATGGCTCGTAATAGTGAAGTATCAACTTAAACTATTTGTGGTTTGTATATATATATATGGTGTCATGATGTGACTATGAATTGGAAATGGGAATGTTGGTCACATGATCAGCCATTGGCATGGTTAAAATGATCATATGTGGACCTATGTAAGGCAAGACTAGTTGGTTCATGGAGACTACAAAATAGGTAAGACCTACCTTAAAACAGATGCTGCCAGCTGCAGTAACGTGAATGTGAAAAATCACCAAAATTTGTAGGAATGGTATTAAATAGTGAATCAGCTTTGTAAATGAACATTGATGAGTCTATTTTCATATGGAAGAAACGAAATGGCCATAGGAGTTACATGTTAAGAGATATTAAAGCTATTGTGAGACAGGGCCAGAACGGTTTCTGGGTTCCCTGTCGCAACTTTAAAAATTTACTATAAATTATACAGAAATAATTAGGAGACATACCTTATATGTACAGATTCCATTTTGAGTCTAGTTTCATTAGAAACAAACGGCACCAGCATTAAAGCCCTGTACAGAGAGATATTCAAGTTATACCGCGCGAAGGTCAGAGCAGTCGATCCCTGTAACATGGGTGACTTTAACTAATAAACTGTACCAATTGGCCTGACAAAAAATTCTAGAAATAAATCCATGGATGGATATATGAGTCTAAATTCAGGGAAAATTTACGAAACCAGTTTCCGAGTTTTGAAACTCGAGATATGATTTTTAAGGCGACAGTGACGCAGTTTTTCCAGCCTGACTGGAAATGTCCAATGGATGGGCAAAACAAGTGAACTTGGCTTGCTAACCCCTCGTGTCCGACTAATCGCGATGGTCTCGGGTTCGGGTGTTACAATTTTATTGGTATCGAGCCACGGTTTAGTCGATTCTAGGACTACCGTGAGGTGTTTGGGGTCTAGCTATACATGCCATTAAATGATGAATCGATAGTGTGGTGATTTCGACAATTTGACTTTGAGTTTGTTTATAGCAATGGATCCCGATCCCAACCGAGCAATAGCTGATGATGTGGAGAGTGTGGCGCTCCGCAAGACAAGGGACAGCGCCGCGGACTCTCAACCTATGGCCAGCAATCCGAATGATGAGGCTAGGCAAGCCTTTTATAGTGTGATGAACGAATGGTTTAATCAATACATTCGAACTAACACGGCTGTCCCACAACCTCCATTCTCGACAAATGCAACCCCAGACCTACAATACCTCCCAGAATCGACCAAATAAGGTCAAGTAAGCCCCAATCGATAGGATTCAAAACATGGGGCCACTGAATTTAAAGCTACGGATGATGATGATGCGAACGAGCTGAATTTTGGTTGGACAACACTATCCGGGTGCTCGATGAGCTATCTTGTACACCGATGAGTGCTTAAAGTGTACCATCTCCTTGCTACGTGATTCCACCTACTATTGGTGGAGTACTCGACTTCGTGGTACCTAGAGAGCAAGTGACTTGGGAATTCTTTCAAACCAAGTTCAAAAAAAAAAAGTATATCATCGAGATTCATCGACCAAAAGCGAAGGGAATTTCTTGATCTTAAGAAGGTTCTATGTCTGCTACATCGACTATGAACGAAAATTTGTGAGGCTTAGCCGACACGCGAGAATGCATTTCGTCCAAGCTATTATGTAAACGCTCGAGGATGGGCTGAATGATGATATAAGGATGTTCGTTGGCATTCTCGAAATACGAGATCGTAGTACTTGTTGAGCGAGCTTGTAAAGTCGAAGAGCTTAGAAAGGAGAAACAAAAAGCTGATGTGGGAACCGGAGAATTCAAAGAGGTCCTCGGAAAGTCTCTTCAACAGCAATCAAGAGATTTCGAGATGATGTGAACCGGTCTAGAGGCGCTTTGGGCTTTTCTAGACGAGGACGCGATCGACCCGTGACCACACGAGTCACTTCGATCGCCATGGTGGAAATGATCACGAGAGAGGGCGGAGTGTCAACATTGTGGCAAATAGCATTCGGGAGCTGTTGGTTTCGTGATCGCCTCGCTATAAGTGTGGATCGGCCGACCACTTTAGGAAGGATTGCCCGAGGATGCTTGAGCAGAATGTGAGTCGAGTGGAAACTCGGGTGCTACCATCGCCGAGGTAGGCCACCTAGAAATATGGGCAATGTGTGGCGGTCGAGAGGATCTAGTGATGCTACCATCGATCCGAGGCTCGTGCTCTGCGAGGACTTATGCCATACGCGCACGCGAGGATGCCGCTCTCCGGATGTCATTACGGTGCTTTCACTCTTTTCAATACTAATGTGATTGCTTTGATTGACCCCGGTTCTACTCAATCTTATATATGTGAAACCTTAGCATCCAAAGAAGACTTTGCCTATTGAGTCTCATCGAGTTTGTAATTCGGTGTCAAACCCTTGGGTCATTACGTGCTTGTCAACAAAGTGTGCAAGAAAAGTCCCCTAGTGTTCGAGGTTCTTGTTTCCGGCGGACTTGATGCTTTTGCCGCTCGATGAATTGACGTTATTCTTGGTTTGGATGGGTTGACCATGCACGATGCAACGTAAATTGCAAAAGCAAGACTATCGATTTGAGGTGCGCGAATAACGAGATAATTCGGGTTAAGTCTACGGACTTAAAGGGGTTGCCACCGTGTAATATCGCAATGTTGGCCGAAAATATGTAAGAAAAGAGTGCGGCGTACCTTGCGACGTGTTCGATGACAAGGAATCGAAAAGAAACCCGAATCTGCGCGTGGTTTGTGAATACCCGGATGTTTTCCCTGAAGAATTGCCGGGTTTACCAATAGAATTTTGCATCGAATTGGTACCTGGTACCACTCCAATTTCGATAGCTCCGTATCGTATGGCACCAACGGAATTAAAGGAGTTGGAAGCTCAGTTGCAAGAATTGGTGGATAGAGGTTTTGCTCGCCCTAGTTTTTCGCCTTGGGGTGCGCCAGTGTTGTTCGTGAAAAAGAAGGATGGAACCATGCGGCTGTGCATCGATTATCGTCAGCTTAATAAAGCGACAATAAAGAACAAATATCCGTTGCCACGATCGATGACTTGTTCGATCAACTAAAGGGAGCCTCGGTGTTCTCGAAAATAGATTTGAGATCGGGCTATTATCAATTGCGAATCCGAGATTCGGACGTACCCAAGACCGCCTTCGAGCGAGATATGGTCACTATGAGTTCCTAGTGATGCCGCTTGGGCTCACTAATGCCCTCGCGGTATTTATGGATTTAATGAATCGGATCTTTAGACCATATTTGGATCGATTCGTAGTCGTGTTTATTGATGACATCTTAGTCTAATCAAGAAATGAGACCGAACATCTTGAACACTGCGGTTAGTGCCGCAAATTTTACGGATAAGCAATTATATGCTAAGTTCAGCAAGTGTGAGTTCGGTTAAGAGAGGTTAGCTTCTTGGGTCATGTGGTATCTGATCGGTATTCGAGTCGAATTCAATAAAATTTCAGCCATACTTATTGGAAGCCTCCAGAAATATTAATGAGGTTCGAGCTTTTTGGGGCTTAGGTTATTACCGACGATTTGTAAAGGCTTCTCAACGATAGCCACGCCGATGACGGTTACTCCAAAAGGATGTTAAGTTCGAATGGATTTGAGAAATGCCAAAAAGTTTCGATCAATGAAAACTTATTTGATGAAGCCCCAATTCTAGTGCAACCCGAGTCCCAAGAAAGAGTTTGTCATCTATAGCGACGCTCTCTACTTGGGTTAGGTTGCGATTAATGCAAGAAGGTCGAGTTGTGGCCTATGCGTCGAGGCAATTAAAGCCACATGAGAAAAATCATCCGACTCATGATCTCGAATTGGCCGCCATCGTATTCGGCTTAAAGATTTGGCGACATTACTTATTTGGTGAAAGGTGCCATGTATACTCGGATCACAAAAGTCTCAAATATTTGATGATCCAAAGAGACTTAAATCTGCGACAAAGACGTTGGCTCGAGTGTTAAAGGATTACGAGCTGGTCATTGACTATCACCCGAAAGGCGAATGTGGTTGCGGATGCCTTGAGTCGTAAATCATTATTCGCTTTACGAGCGATGAACGTGCACTTGTCTGTTTGATCCGATAGTGTGTTAGTAGCTGAATTGAAAGCCAAACCACTATTGATACATCAAATTCGAGAAGCTCAGAAAGTCGACGACGAGTTGGCTGCAAAACGGGCCGAGTGTGTTCGAACAAGGATTCGAGTTTCAAATCGATGATGACTATTGTTTGAGGTTCAAAAGTCGTCGTGTGTTCCAAAGAATTCGGAACTCATTTCGATAATTCTGAATGAAGCCCATTGTAGCCGAATGGCAATCCACCCGGGGAGTACGAAGATGTACAATGATTTGAAACGTCGGTTTTGGTGGCATGGTATGAAGCGAGACATCTCCGACTTTGTTTCGAGATGTTTAATATGTCAACAAGTGAAAGCGGAACATCAGGTGCCTTCAGATTACTTCACCAATCACGATACCCAGTGGAAATGGGATCGAGTCACAATGGACTTTGTATCCGGACCGCCATTGTCGCAAGTAAGAAGGATGCGGTTTGGGTCGTGGTAGATCGATTGACTAAGTCGCCCACTTTGTCCCCATACGCACGGATTTTCAATGGACAAATTAGCTGAATTGTACGCTTCTCGATTGTGAGATTACACGGGTGCCTATTTCCATCGTGGTCGGATAGAGATCCGAGATTTACCTCGCGATTTTGGAAAAAGTTGCAAGAAGCTTTGGGTACCAAGTTGCATTTCAAGACCGCCTTTCACCCCAAACCGATGGTCAATCCGAGCGGATAATTCAGATACTTGAGGATATGTTAAGATGTTGCGTCCTCGAGTTTAGTGGTTCATGGGAACGGTATTTGCCGTTGATTGAATTCGCTTACAACAACAAACTTTCAATCAAGTATTAAGATGGCACCTACGAGGCCTTGTACGGTCGTAAATGCCGTACACCATTGTTTTGGACCGAGCTCGGTGAAAGCAAGATTTTCGGTGGATTTGATTAGGGATGCTGAATGAAAGTGAAAGTAATCCGTGAAAGTCTCAAGATAGCCTCCGATCGTCGAAGAAGTCGACGCGGACTGAAGCGTAAGGATATCGAGTATCGTGGGTGATAAAGTGTTTCTTAAGGTATCGCTTGGAAAAAGATACTCGATTCTACCGTAAGGGCAAGTTGAGCCCGAGGTTCGTTGGGCCATATGAGATATCCGAGCGAGTCGATCCGGTGGCATATCGTTTGATTTTGCCCCCGAACTCGAAAAGGTTCACGATGTCTTTCACGCTTCGATGCTTCGACGCTATAGATCCGATCCATCGCACGTGATTAGTCCATCGAAATTGAAATTCAAGCTAATATGAGTTATGAGGAAGAACCGATTCGTATCCTATCACGAGAAGTGAAAGAGTTGTGAAACAAGCGGGTTCCGCTAGTAAAAGTGTTATGGCTCAAGCACGGATAGAAGAAGCTACTTGGGAGACCGAGAACTCTATGAAAGAGCGATATCCAAACCTATTTACCGGTAAGATTTTCGGGACGAAAATTTCTTAAGTGGGGAGAGTTGTGACAGCCCAAAATTGACCCTAGTCGGAAGGTGGTCTCGGGACCACAAAACCGAGGCATAAAAATAATTAAAATGTATTTTGATGCCTATAATATGTGTGTGCTCATGTATGACATTTTATGATGATTGATTTAGTGTTATAAGGGTGAATTCCACAAGAAAGGACTTAGTAATGAACTTTGAAAGTATGATAGGAAATGTGTGATGACTAATTAAAGCATGCATGCAAAATAATGGACTTGCATGTCAAATTCCCCTTTTATAGGTGGTGGCCGGCCATGACAAGGAAGATGGGCTAAACATGTCATGAAACATGTTTTGTTGGTGCATTAGGGTGAAATAATAAACAAAGGTGTATGGGTGATAAAAAATGAAAAAAATGTGTGTGAGTGTGGTAATCCCCCCATTGCCGTGAGTTGTAGAGAAGGAAAGAAAAATTTTGTTCATCCTTTCTTTGAGCCAAAACTAAGGAAGAAGGAGGATTTTGCTTCATGCTTGGTTTGGAAGAGATCTAGAAGGAGATTTGGCTAAGTTTGCATCAAGATTAAGGTATGTATGAGGTTGTGTTAGGAGTTTCATGCATGTTTTGGTTGCTAACTTGATGTGCATGTTAGCCATGGCTCAAATCTTTGTTAAGCCATGGAAATGGTATTTGGCCAAAGTTGTTATGGTGATAAAGCCATTGCATGCTAAGTGTGAAGCTTGATTATGATGCATGCAATGATGGATTGTCTACTCTTGAGTAAGATTTTGAGCTTTCTTTTGTTTTATCATGATTGAAGTTGAAAAGGAGCATGATTGTCATATTCGCCATGATGCATTCATGAGCATGGTTCATGCTTCTTGCATGTTAGTTAAAATTTGTGTTTTGGATGGCTATGGACACCTTGAAATTCGCCATGCTCATATATGTATATATATGTTTGCACATGATGTTTTGGTTATGAAGGAAGTGATGAATAAGTTTGTTTAAAGAAGAAGATGTTGAAGAATAATTGTGAAATTGTAAGCACATTCGCCTAGCACACATATGAGTGCTTGATGCTATATTGTAAGTTTTGAGCTACAATATGCAAAGCATTAACTAGTAAAATGCATGCTGTTTTTGTGTGGTATTAAGTGCATAATTGGCCTCAACATGGACAAGTATATTCGGCCTTGGGTAGCCTATTGAAGGCCTTAGCTTTTCCTTGATGCTCGAATAAATTGTATTGAATTGCTTGATGTAGTATAAAATGTGCATGACCATTGTGTATTCAAGCTAAAGGGTGGCCATATGACCATTTAAATTCCTTGTCATATTCGCCATAAGCTAGCACAATGAGGTTTTGATAAATTGAATTTGTTTGAATTAGCTCAAGAGCTAAGAGGGCCACAATTGGACAAGGGAAGGAAAAAGTGATCGAATAGCCGTAAAAGCCGCTCGACAACATCCGAGGTAAGTCCTCAAGAAGTGACCTTACTTGAATTATGTGGAATGAAATATGGATGTATTGATTATTGATTTATGTGTGTATGAGTATTCGAATGATACCCGGCTAAGTCCCGGCGATTATGTTAGTGATTATAATTGTGTTTGAGCCTTAGTAACGAAAATAAATATGTATGTCCAATGATTATTGATGTATCTGCATGAGAAATTGATTGATATCCGGGCTAAGCCCCAAGACAATTATGCTGGAAATTATAACCGGTTAAGACCAAGGCAATTGTGCTAGTGGCTACATCCGGCTAAGACCAAGGCATTCGTGCGAGTCATTCTATCCGGCTAAGACCAAGGCATTTGTGCAAATCGTGATATCCGGGTTAAGTCCGTGAGGCCTTGGTGCGGGTTACCATAACCGGGCTATGTCCCAAGGCGATTGATCGAGTAGCGACATCCGTTAAACTCAAGGTATGTGATTTGAAAATTATAAGCTTGCTGGAAAATTTCAGCTAATGCACTTGTGAAATTTCCCAATGACAAGGTAAGTGCGGTGTGTGCTTTACGCGCTAGGAGTAAGAGCGTGAATATCCGCCCTATGATGGAACAAGTTATCGACCTTAATGAAGCCGTTATTTGTGTATGAACATAAGAGTTGGGATGGTGAAGTAAGTATGATTATGTGAATGTGCATTAATGAAATGATGCATTTAACTATGTGAATGTATTGCTGTAATTAGAGTTGATTATATTCCTTGAGACTTACTAAGCATAAAATGCTTACTCACCGCTTTGGCTCTCGTTTTCTAGATTTCGCTCGATAGCAATCGGATTCGGGATCGTTGAAGTCGAAGTCATCCACACTATCAAGCCCCCATTTTGGTATAAATTCTTGGTTGAACTTGAAATGGCATGTATAGGACTACCCTTGTTGGTTTAAATATGTTATGATGTATATGTGCACGGCCATGCGAAAATGGCTCGTAATAGTGAAGTATCAACTTAAACTATTTGCGGTTTGTATATATATATATGGTGTCATGATGTGACTATGAATTGAAATGGGAATGTTGGTCACATGATCAGCCATTGGCATGGTTAAAATGATCATATGTGGACCTATGTAAGGCAAGACTAGTTGGTTCATGGAGACTACAAAATAGGTAAGACCTACCTTAAAAACAGATGCTGCCAGCTGCAGTAACGTGAATGTGAAAAATCACCAAAATTTGTAGGAATGGTATTAAATAGTGAATCAGCTTTGTAAATGAACATTGATGAGTCTATTTTCATATGGAAGAAACGAAATGGTCATAGGAGTTACATGTTAAGAGATATTAAAGCTATTGTGAGACAGGGCCAGAACGGTTTCTGGGTTCCCTGTCGCAACTTTAAAATTTACTATAAATTATACAGAAATAATTAGGAGACATACCTTATATGTACAGATTCCATTTTGAGTCTAGTTTCATTAGAAACAAACGGCACCAGCATTAAAGCCCTGTACAGAGAGATATTCAAGTTATACCGCGCGAAGGTCAGAGCAGTCGATCCCTGTAACATGGGTGACTTTAACTAATAAACTGTACCAATTGGCCTGACAAAAATTCTAGAAATAAATCCATGGATGGATATATGAGTCTAAATTCAGGAAAATTTACGAAACCAGTTTCCGAGTTTTGAAACTCGAGATATGATTTTTAAGGCGACAGTGACGCAGTTTTTCCAGCCTGACTGGAAATGTCCAATGGATGGGCAAAACAAGTGAACTTGGCTTGCTAACCCCTCGTGTCCGACACCGGCGATGGTCTCGGGTTCGGGGTGTTACATGCAAATCCCTTATTTTTGCATGCATTACCAACTAGTCATCACACATTTCCCCATCATACTTTCAAAGTTTACTACTAGGTCCTTTCTAGTGAAATTCACATTTATAACTCTAAATCGAAACATCAAAAATGTCACACATGAATTAACACATATTATAGGCATCAAAATAAATTATAAATTATTTTTATCCCTCGGTTTTGTGGTCCCGAAACCACATCTCGACTAGGGTCAATTTTGGGCTGTCACACATTTTGTCTAACAGCATTGTTTGAATTCCCTGTACCTTGATTATTGCAACCAAAGTTTGGATGTTGCTTCACCCTAGATTGTAAGTGTTATAATAGGCATTGTTATTTCGGTTGAAATTACCCATGTAGTATATAGATGCTAGGTTTTATGGTCATTCATCAAACACATGGTCTTAACCACAATAAACACAATATAGCTCAGTTGATTTCATCTCCTGGACTACAGTTGGCCTCTTCATTGTCTTGATCATGTTAGCTAAAGAGGATACCTAGTTTGCCAGTAAAGTGATTGCATCAAGCTCCATGGTGCCAAAAACTCTCCTCCTAGTCCAAACTCACGTGGTAGGATGTTGATAATTATTGTTTGCAATCCATTCCAAAATCTCATATGCTTCATTATAGGATTTTATCCAAAAAAGTACCATTGGATGATGCATCGACTACCATCATTATATGTGCATTCAGCCCATTGTAAAACATCTCCAACTGAGTCCAGTGTTGGAACCCTTGCATTAGACATTTTCTAAGTAATTCCTTAAATCTTTCTTAGGCTTCATACAAAATTTCATCCTCTGATTGTCAAAAAGATGTTATGTCATTTCTGAGCTTGGCATTCATGTTTGGCGGATTATGTAACAGCCTGTTTTTAGTCAAATCAAAATAGTGGTTTCGAAACCACAAATTTGAGGTCAAAATATTTATTTTATTATTATTTTAATATTTATAGCATGATAATGTGATTGTGTGAAAATTTCATGAAGAAATTTTATCATTTAAATGGTTAATTTAGTAAAAAAGACTAAATTGCGTAAAGTGTAAAACTTATGTTCTATTCCTAAAAGTGTCAAATAGATATAGAACCTTAAAGTTAAGGACCTTAAATAGAAATTAGACCATTATTATGATAGTGGATGATAATGGCATGGCATAAATGAAGTTTTGAATTAATTTAAAGGTTAATTTTGGTATTTGATCATTAAAGGTTATTTTAATTAAAAACAAAACACAAAATTTGGTGGCATTCATCTTCTTAGCTGAATTTAGAAGAAGAAAATAAGACATATTATTTCATCTAGGTTTTGGTCATTTGAAAGCTAAATTGGTAAGTCATTTTGACTCGGTTTTTAATGATTTCTATGTTTTTGAGATCGTTGTAGCTAGCCCGTACCTTAAATTTTTAAATTTTTAAATATTTATCATGTTTCCATTGTTGAATGCTTGAGTAATTTGATGATTTATGATAGCTTTGGAAGGTTTAATGTTAGATTAATAGTTTTTGTAAAGTGATTTTTGACAAAACTATCAAAAAGGGATTAAATTGAGAAAATGTGAAATGTGGTGGTTAAAAAGTGTGAATAAATTGAAAATATGGGCCGCTAGTAACATGTCTTAAATTCGGCAAAGCATGGGTTTGTACTGGATTGCATGAATTTTCAATTTTATGTGATAAGGACTAAATTGTGAAAAATGTGAAAGTTTAGGGGCAAAAGTATAAATGTGCCTTAAAGAGTATTTTGGACTAAATTGAATGAATAGATGATTAAATAAGTTAATTTTGAATATATTTAGATCAAGAAAAGAGAAATACGGACTTGGATCGGGGAAAAGATAAAGTTATCGACTAATCGACTCGATTTACTATTTTCATATCCGATGTAAGTTCGTATATGATAAGCATTGTTACAATTATGCTTTAAATGTTTTGATATTGTATAAATTGTGTTTATGAGCTTATAGTCATGTTTGACGACAATTCAAATATATATATGGCACTTAGTGTGCGATTCAAGAAAGCTTCAGCTATATATGGCATTTAGTGTGTAATTCAAGAAAGCTTCGGCTATATATGACACTTAGTGTGCAATTCGAAATAGCTTTGGCTATATATGGCACTTAGTGTGCGAGACTGAGATAGCTTCGGCTATATAAGGCACTTAGTGTGCAAACTTATAATAGCTTAGGCTATGTATTGGCACTTAGTGTGCAAGATATCAAGTATTCGACAGAGTTTCGAAAAGGTATGAGTTAGTTACGAAATTATATAGGTATGTATATGTAAAGTATGAGATTCAAGAAGAAGAAGTTATGAATTTGCATATAAGCATATGATTAAGCATATAAAAGGTTTGTTGTTTTCATGAAGTATATGTTATATAGTTCAAATTGATGATTTGTGTATTATGATTTGTTGAGTATATTGCATATGAACTTACTACGCTTTATAGCTTACTTTGTTTATTTTTCTATGTTTTCTAGTCTTTCGAAGCTAGCTCAAATTTGGTGATCATCATAGACTTTATCGCACTATCGAACATCTATTTTGGTACTTTTGAAGTTATGTATATATGGTATATGGCATGTATAGGCTTGAGTCATTTTGATTATTTTTGATGAACATGTATTTATAGGCCATTTGAGTTGGCTTGTGATAATGAATTTGTTAATGTATTAAGTTGTGTAAATGGCTTTGTTTTGAGTTAGGTAATTGACTTATATTGAGTGAATGAAGTTGAATTGATAATGCATGTTGGAATGATTTAACCATATGAATTATATATGTGAATTACGTCTAATAAAACAAGTTCAGTTGATAGGTACTTGAATAGGTAAATGAAATTGAATTGTAACACCCCTTACCCTTACTCGAGGCCGGGATAAGGTACGAGGCGTTACCAGACAAACATACAACATTAAACTAAAATACGGGCCATAAAATTTCATTCATATTTCAAAACGTTCATTCACTTACACATAGTCCCTTATTTGAGTCTACGAAGCCCAAAACATACTTTAGAAAGGGTTCGAGACTAAACCGAGAACTTATGAAAATCTTGGAAATTTCATGCTTTAAGGCTCCACATGCCCGTGTCCCAAAGTTGTGTTCCATACACGGCTGAGACACATGGTCGTGTCTCTGCCTGTGTGGAATATACCTAGGCTATTTTCCAAGCTTTGGTTAACCTTAATCTCTTACACACTTATACAAAATCAAAAGCATATAACATGGTATTCATTTAATGATTAAATATTCTCAATTAAACCACAAACATAGCATTTGTATGTCATCATACATGTGTCTCTCATACTCATTTTACCTTGTTTATTATAGTACCACTTATACATTTATATCAAGATTATCATCTTACAAAATATCTTCAGCTTAATCATCAAGCATTCATATTTAAAACTAGATCATATCTTTATAAAATACCACAATTCAGATACGCAAAAGAGCATGTTTGCCTGAAACATTTCAATTCAACTCCATACCCAACAAGCATTACATTGAGACTAGTCATATATCAATATATTTCATTATATCAATATTTCATATACCATAGTTTCCATGTATTCCACATATATTTATTTTCCTCCTCCTCCTCTCCATTCCACATCCTTAATGTATATAGCATTCTTGTAAGTACGATTTCACAATTTACTAATAAATGTTCACATCAAACTGTCCACACGAGTCATAGTCACTTACTTATTTGTAATTCGAGCTATAGTGATCCAAATTAAGATCCGTAAATTTCTCCTAAAACTAGACTCACATATCTTTCCACCATAAAATTTTCATGATTTTTGATTTAGCCAATTAGTACAGTTTATTCATTAAAATTTCCTCTGTTTCACTTTCTGATAGTTCTGACCTCTCTTCACTAAAAATTAATTATCTCACAGTACAGAACTTGGATAATGTTCTTGTTGATTTATATTGAAAATATACTCATTAGGGATTTTAAAAATATAGGTTTAAGTCTCTAATTATTTTTACCCAAAATTTTGTGATTTTCCAAAGTCAGAACAGGGGATCACGTAATCATTCTAAACTAGTCTCACAAAAACATAAATATCTCAAAATATAGAAATCTTTTTCTTGCTCTGTTTCTTTTATATGAAAACAGACTCATTAAGATTTAATTTGATATCTCATTCAGTCTTTGATTCAATTTATACTATTTTTGGTGATTTTTCAAAATCACGTCACTGCTACTGTCCAAAACTGTTTTATTGCTAATTCACTCTTTCACACTTTCTTTGTATTAACCTCATTTTAACATACATATCACAAATCATTTTCACCACATTTCATACATCACAAGTATAGGCCCATGATCACAAGGTCACCATAAAATCATCCTCATGTATAACTTACTTGTTTATAACCTGACCACATCCTGGTCACTTAATGAACACATCATTCACATAATCAAGTTCCTGCACTTATTCATCACAAAACTCACAAAGCAATACAAGAAAGTCTCCCGTTGAACACTTTGGATCAATCCTCGATACTTGGTGGTTTCAGCACATAGCTCCACCCATCATATAGTTCGGCTCTCTTGTCCACATGGTGAACACTCAGTACCACCCATGTGACCTAGCCAATTTATCTTGTAGCACTCTTGTCTACATGGTGTCCTTCACCTGGAACCACGCATGCGACCTAGCTACATATATCCTGTAGCTCTTTTGTCTACATGGTGTACACATAGTATCACCCATGCAACCTAGCTACATCATAATGTCTTGTAGCTCTCTTGTACACATGATGTGCACTCAGCACAATACATGTGACCTAGCTACATACTATCTGTATCATCCAATCTTTCCGAAGGTTCAACCGGGATTTCTCTCTCTTTTCTAACAATTTCACCAGTCAAGTAATTATCCACAAACATATTTCCAATATTATTATAAAATATCATAATACAAGTAATATTGATGTATTACTTACATATAAACTTACATCTCATTTAATATCAAGGCAATTACATTAAATTACACATTGCCTTATTAAAATCATATGAACTTACAATTTCCCATAATATCCATAATCATAGAAATCACATTTATGTATGATAATTCAATGCACTTCATGTACCATAGACATATTTTTAAATCAATTCATAAACTTGGCACCATAATCATTTAATTTAATATAATTCAATTAATTCACTAAATTTAACTTTCAAATATAAATTACAAAGATTATTGTCAGTATTATTATCATACCAACTTACATACTTTCAACACCTCGAAATCATAATGAATATATCAATTTTACATTGAAACATGCATAAATTAATGCTTATTATACATATAAACTTTCTTCGATACTAAACGACCATTTTACCAACTTTCCCAATTTTCGATTTTCTCTCATTCTAGGTTCAAATCTCATTTTTGGGATCTAAAACATCATATTTTACTTATTTAATTAATGTACTATTCAAAACAGTCCTTAACTCAAACTTTGGAAAAATTCCAATTTTGCCCTAAACTTTTGCATATTTACACTTTTGCCCTAGGCTCGAATTAAACTTCATCCCTTATTCTTATGTTTTATAACATGCTGATCATTTTTCCTTCTATGGCAACATCAAATTCTCACTCTAACATATACTTATGACTATTAGGTATTTTTACCGATAAAGCCCTTTTACTCGTTTTCACTCAAAACCGAGTAGCACAAGTTGTCTAACATAATTTAAAACCTCATATTCTATTATAAAACATCAAAATAAACACATTTCACCTATGGGTATTTTTCCAAATATGAACCCTAGCTTAAATTATTGCTAGAATAAGCTTAATCAAATTAAGGATTCCAAAAACGTAAAAAACTTGAAAAGCGGGTTATAACGGACTTACTATTGAGCTTGGAAAGCTTGAAAACCCTAGCCATGGCTTCCCCCATGCTAATTTCGGCTTCCATGAGAAAGATGAGTCAGTTTTGGCTTTATTTTCCCTTTTTATTTCTTTTAATTACCAAATGACCAAAATGCCCTTCCTTACTAAACTTTCAAAAATTCCATCTATGTCCAATTTTTGTCCAACACTTAGAAATTGGTCAAATTTTTATTTAAGACCTCCTAATTAATATTTCAAAGCAATTTCATACTAGAAACTTCTAGAATGCAAGTTTTGCAACTTATTCAATTTAGTCCCTAACTTCAAATTGAGCACTTTATGCATAGAATTTCTACACGAAATTTTCACACAATCATGCAATCATATCATAGACCTCAAAATAATCATAAAATAATTATTTCTATCTCGAATTTTGTGGTCCCGAAACCTCTGTTCCAACTAGACCCAATTTTGGGCTATTACATGAATTGAGTATTGAAATGGTTGAAATGGATACAGTATGATTGTGTACTAGTTGATGACTTTTGGCTGCATATTTGTGTTTTATAATGGTACCAATTGGGCTTGTATAGTTATGTGCAAAATGGGTGGCAAAATGGCTTCGTAAATGGCCTATTTTTGTCCACATGAGCAGAGACACAGGCGTGTGTCTCAACTGTTGCACGGCCGTGTGTCCCCTGGTGTTGAAATTAAAATGAAGTCAGTATGCTCCACGCAGTCTCACACACGGGCGTGTGACCGACTGTGTGATACAAGCCAATATACCCCCTAATTTGGACACAGGTGTATGGCTTGGTCGTGTTGCATAAGTCAGTATGCCCTACAGGTTTGGCACAGCCTAGCACACGGCCTGGCACACAGGCGTGTGGTTGTTTGTGTGATCCAAGTCAGTATGTACCCCCTGTTTTCACACGGCTTGTAACACGGGCGTGTCTGATGGCCGTGTGAGACACAGGGCCTGGCCATACGGGCGTGTGTCCCCTGTTTTTAGAAAATTTTACTAAGTGTTGAAAAACTTCCTGAGTATCTAGTTTAATCCCAAACCAGTTTCAATACATGATTAAGGCCCTGTAGGCTTATATAAGGGATAAATTGATTGAGTTTGAATGATGATTGTAACACCCCTAACCCGTATCCGTCGCCGAACTAGGGTTAAGAGTCATTACCGGACATATCGAAACATTTCACAATCATTTCACAGTCGACACTGACACATTATCATATCATAGTCAAATGTCAACATAAAGTCCTTTTCTTCGGTCAACGAGACCTTAAACATGCATTAGAATAAGGTCGGGAATAAACCGAATACATACAAAATTTTTCTAAAACTTAACAATTTTCTAAGTTACAAAGGTCACACGCTCATGTGAACATGCCATGTGCCTCACACGGCATTAGACACGCCCGTGTGTCTAGGCCATGGCGAAATAGAGCATACATACTGACTTGTCCATATAGCCACAAGACATGCCCGTGTGCTAGGCCACATGAAAATTAAGGAGACTACTGACTTGGGTTACAAGGCCAGTCACACGCCTGTGTGTCTAGCCCGTGCTCAAAACTAACTTAGCCACACGGCTTGACACACACCAGTGTGTGCAACCGTATGGTCTACCCAGGTTCATTTTGAAATGGCCCTCGAGCAACTTCTCACCCTAATTTTGGGTCCTCCCTACAAGATCAAAACCAAATCATTTCATACCAATTTCCAACCAATACATAACCAAAAAATATGTCATTCATGCCATATCATTAATAACCAATTTCATGCTTATATCCATAGCAAAATCATTCCAAATCATTAACCAAAGTCATACCAAAACATATGTTTCATAACCTTAATTTACTACATTCAATCTCATGCCATAATCTTACCAATTCCTCAAATAATTACATACCAAAATCTTACCAAATTGACCAATTCTCTTTGGCCGTCCAATAACACATCATATTAGCAATATTGCATCACATAGTTTATACTCAAAAGTCATTCATAAACACAACCAAAATCAAGCCATATCACATGACTAAATATTCATATCTCAAACACATATCTCAATTTATCTAGACTATACATGCCATACTTTAATATTTACACTTTCAAAAGGTACCAAAGATAAGTTCGATAGTGTGATGATGATCCTTGACAATCCTTGAGCTTCCAGTAGCTTCGATAATTAAAACACAATGCAAACACACACAATGTAAGCTTCCAAAAGCTTAGTAAGCCATATTCAAATAAACTTATCATTTTGAGCATATAAACATCATAAAATACATATATTCCATAGCCAAATACTATTACAAACCACAGAGTTCATATACATTACACATATTCCCATTTCATTGTACATATAGCATAATTTCTCATACTTATATCATATTTCATCACTTGCACATATACTTACTTTTCATTCTCAATCATGATATACATTTCAAATGTACCTGAATTGGATACACATTCACATAGTTATTCATTTCTCAAAGTGCCCATTGAGCCGGTCAGAATCATTAAGGATACTTGGATAGCTCGGAAAGCTAATACAATGCCAACATCCCAGACGTGGTCTTACATGTAATCAAATATTGATGTAACTGTCCCAGATAAGGTCTTACACGAAATCAAATATGATGTTGATGTCCCAGACATGGTTTTACACGTAAATATCAAATCGATGCAAACATCCCAGATGTGGTCTTACACGAAATCACATATCAGAATCCTATGTCATAACATATGTATCCTAACTATTCCTATGGTTCGTACGGGCTTTTGGACATCGTTACATTATCGAAACTTTTTCAATTTCACATATTCAGCTTTTATAACCATTCATCACAATTCAATATCATATAAACATGAATAAATCAATTCAAACACATTCTTTGTATATCAACTTACCTCATATGGAAATGAACAAAAACAAACGACTATTTAAGAACGTTCGACTTTCCCCGATCTAATTCTGTTTTCTTTGATTCTTGATCTAAACACATTCAAATTTGACTTATTCAATCTCACATTCATTCAAATCAATCCATATACACATATTTAGGGCATTTTACAAATTAGCCCTCCTATTTTCACATTTTAACACTTTAGTCCCTAATTCATAAAACACACAATTTCCTTATACCCATACTTTGCCAAATATTCATGAAGATCATATAAACCCATATCTTTCATTTATTTTACATTTTAGTCCCTTAAAATTTGATTCTCACAATTTAGTCCAAAATACTCAAATTCATAAAAAATCCCTATACAAAACATGGTGATCTAACAAATATCTTCCATTACCTATCATCTAACTTCATAAAAATCACATTATCAACAATGGCACAACTCAAAATCATAATCAAATTCAGAAATTGAGACATGGGCTTGATAGAAATTATCAAAAACGGTTAAAAAACCATACCTTAATCATCAATTTCCTTAGCCAAACCATAGGAAGCTTATTTTTTTTCTTTTTCTTTGTATTTTCGGAAAAGATAAATGAAAATAATGTGAATTTTGGCTTTTATTTTTATTAAATGTAACATTAATAACCAAATACCAATTTTGCCCTTAATGAAAACATTAACAAAACATTTAATGGTTGGCCATTTATGTCAATTTCCACTAATCATGGTCTAATATCAATATAAGGACTTCTCCTTTAATATGACATAGCACTTAAGTACTTTTAACAAATAGCTAGCCATTTTTACATTTTACGCGATTAAGTCCTTTGATCAAATCGAGCACACAAACGATAAATTTTTCACATATATCAATTCAGATATTATAAGCACGGAAAATAATATTAAAATATTTTTTGACTTGGATTTGTGGTCCCGAAACCACTGTTCCGACTAGGGTCTAACGAGGCTGTTACAACTCTCCCCCTTAGGGATTTTCGTCCCTGAAAATCTTACTGTTAAACAAATTCAGATATTGCTGTCTTATAGCATCTTTGGGCTCCCACTAGCTTCTTCAACACTGTGTTAGTGCCATATTACTTTTATTAACAAAATTTTTTTATTTTGCAATTCTTTAACCTTGCGAGCTAAAATACGGATTGGTTCCTCTTCCTAAATCATATCGGACTGAATTTCTATCTCGGATAGGGAAATCACATGCGAGGGGTGTGATCTGTATTACTAAAGCATTGATACGTGAAACACATTATGAATCTTTTCTACGTCAGGTGGCAATAACAATCTATATGCAATCGGTCTGATACGCTCTATAATCTCATACGACCAAATGAACCTTGGACTCAATTTTCTTTTACGTCTGAACCGAAGTACTTTTTTCCACGAAGACATTTTCAGAAATACTTTTTCGCCGATCTCAAATTCAATGTCTTTTCATTTCAAATCTACATATGATTTCTGACTATCTGAACCTGCCTTCAAACTTTCTTGGATTGTTTTTACTTTCTATTTAGTCTCTTTAATCAAATCAATTCCATGTATCTTATTTCCACTGAGCTCTGACCAATATAAAGGTATACGACATTTGCAACTATAAAAAGCTTCGTATGGTGCCATTTTAATGCTCGACTGAATACTATTATTATAAGCAAATTCAATCAATGGAAAATACTGTTCCCACGTACCTTCAAACTGAAGAATGCAATATCTCAACATATCTTCTAGAATCTTAATAATCCACTCGGATTGACCATCCATCTGTGGGTGAAAAGTAGTACTGAAATGTAATTTTGTACCTAAAGCCTCTTGTAGTTTCTTCCAAAATCGCGAAGTGAATCCCGGATCTCTATCTGACAAAATAGACAAAGGCACCCCATGCAATCTCACAATATTAGGAACGTATAACTCAACTAATTTATCAAGCGAGTAATCAGATTGTACCTGAATAAAATGAGCTGATTTCGTCAATCGATCAACCACAACCCAAATCCCATCTTTCTTTCTCAGAGATAATGGCAAACCTAAAACAAAATTTGGGTTTAACTTGCTGACAGATCCAACATTTTGAAATAAAGTCAGAAATATCTCTTTTCATTCCAGACCACCAGTAATGCTATTTCAGATCATTATACATTTCCGTACTACCTGGATGTATAGAAATCATCTGAATCAGCTCTGAATTTCTCAGAACACAAATCTGACCTCGAAATCTCAAACAATCATCATATCAATTCGATACTCAGAATTAGAATCCAAATCACACTGAGCTCGTTTTGCTATTAACTCATTATCAATTTTCTGAACATCAATAATCTGTTGTAAAAACAACGGTCTCACTTTCAATTATGCTAAAATCGAACCATCATCGGACAGAACTAAATGGGTATTCATTGCACGCAATGCAAACAATGATTTCTGACTCAAAGCATCAGCAACAACATTTGCTTTTCCCGAATGATAATCGATAACTAGTCAAAATCTTTTAGCAGTTCTAGCCATCTTCTCTGTCACAGGTCAAATCTTTCTAAGTCATCGATATTTCAAACTTTTATGATCAGAATAAACATGACATTTCTCACCAAACAGATAGTGACGCCAAATCTTCAAAGCAAACACAATAGCCGCCAATTCCAGATTGTGTGTCAGATAATTATGTTTGTGCGGTTTTAACTGTCTCAAAGCATAGGCTATAACTTTTCCTTCTTATATCAAAACTCATTCCAGACCCTTCAACGAAGCATCACTATATATCACAAATTCTTTACCAAATTATAGTTGTACTAACCCTGGAGCTTCTGTCAATAGGGCTTTCAACTGATCAAAGCTTTTCTGACACTTTTCAAACCATTCAAATTCCACATCTTTCTGAAGCAATTTCGTCAACAGAGTAGCAATCATAGAAAAGCATTTCACAAATCGTCTATAATAACCAGCAAGTCCTAGAAAACTGCAGACTTCAGAAACATTTCTCGGAGGCTTCCAATCTAAGATAGCTGAAATTTTGCTCGGATCAACTCGGATACCAGATGCTGACACAATATGTCCTAGAAAATCGACTTCTCGTAACTAGAATTCACATTTGCTAAACTTCGCATACAACTGTTTACGATGCAAAGTCTGTAGCACTATTTTCAGATGTTTGGCATGCTCAGATACTTTACGAGAATATATCAAAATGTCATCAATGAATACAACAACAAATTGATCTAAAATAGCAGGTGCATTCATTAATCCGAAAGGCATAACTAAAAACTCAGTGTCCGTACCTCGTTCGAAAAGTAACTTTTGGAATGTCTGAATCTTTTACTCGTACTAATAATATCCTGATCTCAGATCTATCTTTGAAAACATAGTAGTTCCTTTCAACTGATCAAATAAATTATCAATTCGGGGCAGAGGATATTTGTTCTTGATAGTCACTTTGTTCAATTAACGATAATCAATGCACATTCTCATCGTACCATCTTTCTTTTTCACAAATAGAATAGGAGCACCCCAAGGAGAAAAGATCGATCGTGCAAATCCTCTATCAGTCAACTCTTGCAACTGAGACTTTAATTCTTTTAACTCGATCTTCTATATAGAGCTATCGAAATCAGAGTAATTCTTGGCAATAATTCAATGCCAAACTCAACTTCTCAAATCGGAGGTAATTCCAGAAGTTCATCAGGAAGCACATTAGGAAATTCATAGACAGCAAGCACTGATTCAATTTTCTTTTCTGTCACTTTCGAATCCATCATATAAGCAAAGTAGGTTTCACAACCCTTTCTGACATATTTTTGAGCTAACATCGAAGAAATCACTGCCGGTAAACCATTCAGATCATTAGACTCAATCGCAATAATCTCATCATTCTGACATCGCAAATCAATAGTCTTTCATTTGCAGTTTACAATAGCATCATGTAAAGTTAAACAATTCATACTGATAATTATATCAAAATTTTCAAATGGTAATAACATCAAATCAACTGGAAAACATGAATCTCGAATCATCAACGGATAATTCTTACACACTTTGTCAACCAAAACACACCAGCTTAAGGGGTTCAATACTCTAATTGCAAATTCAGTAGACTCTACAGGAAAAGTCTTACTGCTCACTAAGTTCATGCGTATATGCATTCATTCGGGATCTATCAATGCAATTCCAAAAGTATCGTAAAGAGTAAATGTACCCAATCATATCTGGATACGAAGCTTCCTCATGAGCTTGGATGGCATAGGCTCTGGTAGGTGTGCGAGCCTCAGATCTAACAGTCGTATCTTTAGTTCCCCTCTGGCTGCCACTCACATTACCCATATTTTTGGGCGGTCTACCTCGAGCTGTATTGTCACTAGGCCTCACATTTTGCACAATCTCTTGCTCTCCAAACTCAGGATATTCACGGATAAAGTGATCTAAGGATCCATATCTAAAGCAAGCTCGGTCATTCAATCTACAACTTCCCGGATGCCTTTTACCACAATGTCTACACTCAAGTCAATCGGATGGGACATTTCCAACACTTGCAACAAAAGTAGCTGGAGCTCTAAAACTCGAATGCGATCTAGTATGATCTTTACTCGAATGTTCCATATTAGCCTTTGAACGACTAAAATCATCTCGGAATTTATTTGAAATCGAATGAAATGACTTGCTCGATGATGTTTTTCGCACCTCTCTAGCTTTTGAGTCAGTTGTTCTTTTCTCTTTACCGAGTCCTTCAGCTTTACATATGCTAGACTCACATATTTATGGCATGTACAGCTAGACTCACATATGCTACGCTATTCTTAGAATCGACTAAACCATAGCTCTGATAACAACCAAATGTAACACCCTAACCCATACCCGTCACTGGACTACGGTTAAGAGGCATTATCGGACATATCGAAACATTTTGCAATCATTTCACAGTCAACAGTTTCATACATTATCATATCATATTCAAATATCAACATAAAGTCATTTTCATAGGTCAACGAGACCTTAAACTTGCACTAGAATAAGGTCGGGACTAAACCAAACACATACAAATTTTTTTCGAAACTTAAAAATTTTCTAAGTTACAAAGGGCGCACGCCGTGTGAGCAGGCTATGTGCCTTACACGGCATCAGACACGCTCGTGTGTTTAGGCCGTGGCGAAACAGAGCATAGATACTGACTTGTCCACACGGCCACAAGACACGCTTGTGTGCCAGGTCGTGTGAAAATTAAGGAGACTACTGACTTGGGTTACATGGCCAGTCACACGCCCGTGTGTCTAGCCCATGCTCGAAACTCACTTAGCCACACGGCTTGACACACACTCTTGTGTGCAACCGTGTGGTCTACATAGGTTCATTTTGAAATGACCTTCGAGCAACACAACAGAGACACACGCTCGAGCCCCTGCCCGTGTGGGCAAAAATAGGCCATTTACAAGGCTGAATTGCCACCTTAATTTTGGGTTCTCCCTACAAGATCAAAACCAAATCATTTCATACCATATCATTAATAACCAATACATAACCAAAACATACGACATTCATGCCATATCATTAATAACCAATTTCATGCTTATATCCATACCAAAATCATGCCAAATCATAAACCAAAGTCATACCAAAACATATGTTTCATAACCTCAATTTACTACATTCAATCTCATGCCATAATCTTACCAATTCCTCAAATAATTACATACCAAAATCTTACCAAATTGACAAATTCTCTTTGGCTATCCAATAACACATCATATTAGCAATATTGCGCCACAGAGTTTATACTCAAAAGTCATTCATAAACACAACCAAAACCAAGCCATATCACATGGCTAAATATTCATATCTCAAAAACATATCTCAATTTATCTAGACCATACATGCCATACTTTAATATTTATACTTTCAAAAGGTACTAAAGATAAGTTCCATAGTGTGATGATAATCCTTGACAATCCTTGAGCCTCCAATAACTTCGATATCTAAAACACAATGCAAACATACACAAAGTAAGTGTTCAAAAGCTTAGCAAGCCATATACAAATAAACTTATCATTTTGAGCATATAAACATCATAAAATACATATATTCCATAGCCAAATACTATTACAAACCACATAGTTCATATACATTACACATATTTCCAATTCATTGTACATATAGAATAATTTCTCATACTTATATCATATTTCATCACTTGCACATATACTTAGTTTTCATTCTTAATCATGATATACATTTCAAATGTACCTAAATCGGATACACATTCACATAGTTATTCGTTTCTCAGAATGCCCATTGAACCGTTTGGAATCATTAAGGATACTAGGATAGCTCAAAAAGCTCGTACAATGTCAACGTCCCATACGTGGTCTTACATGTAATCAAATATTGATGCCACTATCCCAGACAAGGTCTTACACGAAATCAAATACAATGCTGATGTCCCATACATGGTCTTACATGTAAATCTCAAATTGATGCCAACATCCCAGATGTGGTTTTACACGAAATCACATATCGGAATCCTATGTCATGACATATGTATCCTAACTATTCCTATTGTTCGTATGAGGCTTTCGGACGTCGTTAGATTATCGAAACTTTCTCAATTTCAGATATTCAGCTTCTATAACCATTCATCACAATTCAATATCATAAAAACATGAATAAATCAATTCAAACACATTTATTTGTATATCGAGTTACCTCGTACAGAAATGAATGTAAACGAACGACTATTCGACGACTTTTGACTTTCCCCGATCTAATTTCGTTTTCTTTGGTTCTTGATCTAAACACATTCAAATTTGACTTATTCAATCTCACATTCCTTCAAATCAATCCATATACACATATTTAGGGCATTTTACAAATTATCCCTCTTATTTTCATATTTTAACACTTTAGTCCCTAACTCATAAAATCATAAAATACACAAAATTTCCTTATACCCATACTTGGCCGAATATTCATGAAGCCCATATAAGCCCATATCTTTTATTTATTTCATATTTTAGTCCCTCAAAATTTCATTTTCACAATTTAGTTCAAAATACTCAAATTCATCAAAAATCCCAATACAAAACATGGTATTCTAACACATATCTTTCATTTTCTATCATCTAACTTCATAAAACTCACATCATCAACAATGGAAAAACTCAATAATAAAATTTAGAAATTGAGATATGGGCTTGATAGAATACAAAGCAACGATCACAAAAAATGTAGAAATTATCAAAAACGGATCAAAAACCTTACCTTAATCATCAATTTCCTTAACCAAACCCTAGAAGCTTATTTTCTTTCTTTTTCTTTGTATTTTCGGCAAATATGGATGAAAATAATATGAATTTTGGCTTTTATTTTTATTAAATGTAACATTAATAACCAAATACCAATTTTTCCCTTCATGAAAATACTAACAAAACATTTAATGGTTGGCCATTTATGTCAATTTCCACTAATCATGATCTAATATCAACATAAGAACTTCTCCTTTAATAAGACATAGCACTTAAGTACTTTTAACAAATAGCTAGCCACTTATACATTTTACGCGGTTAAGTCCTTTTATCAAATCGGACACACAACACGAAATTTTCACAGATATCAATTCACATATTATAAGCACAGATAATAATATGAAAATATTTTTTGACTTAGATTTGTTGTCCCGAAACCATTGTTCTGACTAAGGCCTAAACCGGGTTGTTACAATGATTGTATAAAATGATATTATGTATATGAAAAGTTTGTGAAATTGTGTTGTAAGTCTGGTAATGCTCAGTAACCCTATTTTGGCATTAAATACGGATGAGAGGTGTTACAGATTATACTGTAGCAAAAACCTTTGGCACAAGTCATTCCATTATGCCATTGTTCTCGAAAGTAATACATTAAGCCATGCTCTTGCACTATCTTTCAAGGAGTATGGGAACAATTTAAGCAGCAAGGCGCTTTTAGGGACACCCTGCTGTCTAAACGAGTCAAAGACCTCTAGAAAAAGTCTTAAATGTAGTCTCAGATATTCAATTGGTAACCCAATGAAGTGTCTAATAATCTGAAACATCTAAAACATTATCAATTTCAACTCAAAATGTTGAGCTTGTATGTGTGATCTGACTATCCTTGGATTCAGGTTATCTAAAATTGGAATTACATGCTTTCAAATTGGTCTATCTTAGCCATCTGTCACACGATGAATAGAAAGATTAACATCTGGACGATTTGGATCTAATGGATCATTCAAACAAGGATCATTCCCTTCCCTAGACATATTACGTAATTCTCTTCTCTTTCTTAGTAAAGTTCTCTCAAACTCTGGGTCAAAAGGATACTCTTCTTCCACAGGAATTCCTCTTCTCATGCACTGATGGCAAATCTATAAAAATTAAATACAACTAAGTTAGCTAAAACTAATGAAATAAATTAAAAATAACAAAACCAAATTTCACCAATTGCCAATCCCCAGCAACAACACCAAAAACTTGTCGCGTGCAAATATGATGTGCAGATTGTGCAAGTATACACGTCGAAACAAGTAATAAAGTGATAAGTGAGATCGTCTACACAAGGATTAGATAGGTATAATTTGGTTGAGTTATTAAAGTTAAGTTGATTAATGCTAAGCAAAATAACAGTGAGAATGCAGTGGCAAAATGAGAGAATGATGTATAAAATGTGCAAAACAAAACAAATAAACAAAACAAGAATGTAATGACAAAGCCACTAAAAAAAAGAAGATGAAGGAACTGTAATTTTGATTAGGACGACTAGGATTACTGATGCATCTACCTTCTCTAACTATTAATGCCACAACAAATTCTTGAACACTCTACTGCTCGACAGGTTTCTACAATAGTCAGCTTCTTTCAAAATCAAAACCTTGGGTTACCTCCCCTAAAACATTATATGTTTATAGACTTGTGTTTAATTACCACTAATATTTTTTACCTTCGTTCGTATGAGGAAAGGCTCTATGTCTAAAGGTTGATACAAATAAATAATTTATCATTCACTCATATTATCCAATGTCTATCTAGTTAACCTAATCCTATCAGAATTAAGTTATCTTTAATAACCTACTGCACATTCATCAATGCACAACATGCATATAACATGAAAAACCATTGAATAAATTAGTAGAACGATTCCAACTTAAACTGTAAACATGAATAGAAAATAAAGGGTTCAACAAAGTAATCCCGAGCCTAAAAGATTTAGCTTATAGCTGGGGAAATCAAGTTTGAGTTTAATTCAACAACTAACATAATCAATAACACATAAGTTCTAAAAGAAGCACGATAAGAATCAAAGGAGAAAATCTGAGATGATAGCTTTCGCCTATCCAACTTTCAACACCGATAGCGCAATGTCTTGCAACTGCCAAAGATGATGCAGACGTTTTCTTCTTCAGTCGCATTCCTTCTTAGTCCTTCCCCTTTCTTTTATCAAAAGTTGCTCCTCTCTTTTTCTATAAAAAATTTCTCATTTCCTCAGGTTCTCCATTTGGCTTTTATAAGTTTGACCTTCTAGGGCTGGTCCATCAGCCCATAATCTTTTCTCTCTTTTTTTAGGTGGATTTATCTAGTACAAGTATAGCTCGGGCTGAGAACGGTATGCATTGAGTGCTGACTAGGCATCTTCCAGGCATTGCCATAGCATTTGTGTTGGCAAACTATCCACAGTTTTTCATAGCAAACCTTTAATCCATTACTCCTTTTCCTACACTCTGCCCCTACCAATCAACCACCAAGCATGTCCTCTACACAAGTAATTAAAAACAACATGTAATAACACTCAAGTACAATTCAAGCTCTTCAATGAAATGTTATAAAAATACCAATGCAATATCCTAAAATGTAACTAAACTCACCTAAGTATAGGCAATTAACTAAGCCTAAGGGCATGAAATATAAATCTTTTCGAGAGTTATCAGTGTTTCACTATGGGAAACTTCAGTTCTGTTTGTTAAGAAGAAAGATGGGTTCATGAGGTTATTCACCAATTATTGACAACAAAAAAATTTGACCAAAAAGAATCAATAACCTTTACCAAGGATCGATGACCTATTCGATCAATTTATGGGTGCGAAAGTGTTCTCCAAGATTGAGTTGAGGTCTAGTTGATATCAATTGAAGGTGAAAGAGATGGACATTCCTAAGACCACTTTTAGGACTTGGTATGGTCACTACGAGTTCCTTGTGATGCCCTTTGGTCTCACGAGCGCTCCAACTACATTTATGAACCTTATGAATCGAGTTTTTGAGCCCTATCTTGATGAATTTTTTGTGGTTTTTATTGATGACATATTGATATATTCCAAGTTTGAGGAGGAACATGATGAACACTTGAAGGTGGTTCTACAGATTCTTCGAGGGAAGCAATTGTATACTAAGCTAAGTAAGTGTGAGTTTTGGCTCCATGAAGTGATTTTTCTGGGGCACGTGGTATTGTTTGAGGGTATCCCAATCGATCCAAAGAAAATAAAGGTGATCCTAGACTAAAAAAAACCTAAGAACGTTAGTGAGACTCGAAGTTTCTTTGGTTTAGATGATTATTATAGAAGATTTGTGGAAGGGTTTTCTTTGATTGCAGCTCCATTGACCAAGTTATTGAGAATTTAAGTGGACTAAAAGCAGTAAAAGAGTTTTGATAAACTTAAATCCGTATTGACTTGAGTGCCTATTCTGATTCAGCCATAGTCTGGTAAGGATTATGTGGTATATAGTAATGTGTCTCATATCGGTCTTGGATGTGTTTTGATGCTAGACGGTAATGTTGTGGCCTACACCTCGAGGCAACTTAGGCCTCACGAACGAAACTATCCAACCCATGAATTGGAACTTGCTGCGAGACCACAAATCTGACTTAAAAAAAATTATTTTATTATTATTTTAATATCTACGGAATATTAGCAAGGTCATATAAAAATTTTATTAACAAATTTTGTCAATTGCATGCTTAATTTAGTAAAAAGGACTAAAGCGTAAAAGGTGCAAAATTAGAGTTCTATAAGTTAAAGGCAGTAAACGGCTAAGATATTGAATGGTTAAGGGATTTATGTTATAATTAAACCACTGTTATTATGAGTGGACAAATATGCACATAAAATGAAGTATTTTTAAACTAAATTAATAACGTTAGTTTAGTAAATTATGAATTATGTTAATGTAAATTATGAAATAAACAAAATGTGCCATTTTGTATCATCTTCCTCCACCAGATATTGCAAGAAGAAAACTCCATAGATACTAGCTAGGGTTCGGTTAAGTTACTGTGCGTGCATGGTAAGTTTTACAACTCTATTTTTAATGGTTTTTATGTTTTCAGAATCATTATAGCTTAATCTAACTAGCCCAAGGACTAATTTGCGAAGCTGTTAAAAGGTTAGGGTTTTCTCATGAATGTGTTCATGTAATTTTTGATGTTTGATGCAAGAAAATGAATCTTTGTTGATAAATAAATAACTTTTGTAAAGTGATTTTTGTTGAAAATATCAATTAGGGATTTATTTGTAAAATGTGTAAAATTCATGGTGAAATAATGAATCCTATGAATTTCTATGAGTTTATATAGAATTCGGCTAGCTTAGTTTGTGGAAAAAATTGCATGAATTTCAATTTACAGGCTTAAAGACTAAATTGTAAAGAAGTTAAAATGTTAGGGGTGACATTGTAATTATGCATAAATGTGGTTTGTGGATTGAAGTGAATAATTTAGATTAATTGAAAAACTTAATTGAGTACAATTAATTATTTAGATCAAGATAAATTTTAGCCGGATATAAATAAAGGAAAAGCGAAACTCACGGATTAGCTCGATCATACTCCTACGCGCTAGTTGTCAATGTAATTTCATAGTATTCAAATGTATAATTGAATTTCCATATGTATTTTTCATTTTATAATTATGCAATTTAATGCTTATGATAATTATACCTGAATTGCACATACGTGCCCCTATTGTGCTTTAGTACCCTTGAATTGTACATACGTGCCCCTGTTTGTATTTCGGTACCCATGAATTGCAAATACGTGATCCTTTTTGTACTTCGGTACCCCTAAATTGCACATACATGCCTTTTTTGTACTTTGGTACCCCTGAATTGCACATACATGCCCCTGTTTGTACTTTGATACCCATGAATAGCACTTACGTGCCCTTGTTCCCACTCTGGTAACTTCAAATCGAGTAAAATTAAAGTTACATTCAATTATTATTAAGTTAAAAGATTTATTATGCTCCTACTAAGCTCTGCAAGCTTATACATTTTTGTGCATTATTTTGTAGATCATTATTACTGACCTTCAGATGGATCGTATCTGCAGCTCACACTATCCGTCGATGTTGGTAGTTCTTATACTACTTAGGTTTGTGGCATGTATATGTGGCTATATAGGTTGTTTTGGTATAATATGAGGAATTACTAGACTAGGTGATTAGGTACTTTTCTAAGCTTGTGAATAGATATCTTTTGGTACAAGTAGAATGGTATGAAGGTAAACACTTATGGATTGTTTTGGTTTGTTGATGAACTAAGTTGTTATGTTTGGTTTATAAATATGGTATATTGGTTGGTGTGCTTTTGGGTCTTTGATGCTTTGTGGACTGGTATGAATATGGCCAAGTGAAAGTATGTTTTGAATAACCAATTTGCTATGTTTGAAATCTGGTTAATTATGAAATGTTTTGGTATGAAAATAAGGTATGTTAAATTTAAGTGTTTGAGGTGCGTATATGGTATATTGGTTGTATGGATTATTATCCCATAGTATGGATCTTTTTTATGTAGGTTTTGAGCATGTTTAAAAGTCTTGATCATGTGTGCAAAAGTGCCTAAGTTTATGCTTGTAAAGGGTGAAAGAAATGGCTTGATTTTAGCCAATTTCTTGTCCATACGGCCAAAGATATAGGTGTGTGTCTCAGCCATGTGTGACACACGGCCGTGTGTCCTCTGTAAGTTTCCAAGGGTGGCAAGTTAGGCAATTACATGGCCTAGCACATGGCCTGGCACACAAGGATGTGAGGCTATTTCGAAAGTTACACGGCCTGGTACACGAGTGTGTGGCTTGGCTATGTGACCCAAGTCAAAAAGTTACACGGGCACGGCCACGGGCTGAGACACGGCAGTGTGTTCCTATTTCAATTTTTTTAAATGTTCTCGATTTAATCCCAAATTGTTTTTAACGTGTTTCTAAGGCCTTGAGGGCTCGAATAAGGGACATTTTGCATATGCTTGAATGGATTATTCTATAATTTACTAAATGTTTGGAAATGAATGTTTCTAAGTTATATTTTCACGATAATGTTTTGTAACCCTATTTCGATGTTGAATTGGAGAAAAAGGAGGTGGATTGAGCTGCTGAAGGACTATGATTCTACCATTGAGTACCATCTGGGTAAGGTAAAGCCAATGCGCTGAGTAGGAAGTCAATGACTAATTTAAGGGAAATGTTCACAAAGTTGAGTTTGACTAATGATAGGGGGTTTGCTAGCGGAATTGCAAGTAAGACTTACCTTAGTGGATGAGATTTGATCAAAGCAATCTACTGATGAGTCTCTTGCAACTCATTTTAGACAGGTTGAGGAAGGTAAAACTATCAAATTTAGCTTTAATTTTGTAGGAATTCTATTTTTTTTAGGAGGTACTATGTGCCCGATGATTGAGAGTTGAGGCAGTCTATACTTCGGGAAGCACATAGTATCGCATATGCTATGCATCTTGGAGGGAATAAGATGTATCGAGACTTGAGAGAATTGTATTGGTGGCCAGGGCTTAAGCGGTATGTGACTGAATTTGTGAGTAACTAAGCACCAGTTTCCTTCGGGTTTGTTATAACCTATACATATCCCCCATGGAAATGGGAGTGCATGACCATGGACTTTGTTAGTGGGTTGCTTTTAATGCCTATAAAGAAAGATTCTGTTTGGGTTATAGTGGATCGTCTTACCAAGTCTGCTCATTTTCTACCTGTTCGTACTGAGTACTCTATGAATAGATTGACAAGGTTGTATCTCAGAGATTGCAAGGCTTCATGGTGTATTGTTTTCCATTATTTTTTATTAAGACCCTCAATTCACATTTCAGTTTTTAGTCAAATCGGAACAGTGGTTTCGAAACAAAAAATACAAGGTCAAAATATTTATTTTATTATTATTTTGTGGTCTACAGTATGATAAAATGATTGTGTGAAAATTTCATTAAGAAATTTTATATTGTGAATGCTTAATTTGATAAAAAGGACTAAATCGCGTAAAGTGTAAAACTTGTGTTTTATTAGCTAAAGGTGTCTAATAGCTATGGAATATTAAAGTGAAGGTCCTTAAGTGGTAATTAACCCATTAATGAGTTAATGGATGATAATGGCTTGGCATTTAGTGAAATATTTAATGTTCATAAAGGTTAAATTTTGTATTTAGTAAATAAAGACTAATTAAATGAAATAAAACATGTGTCATCTTTTTATTTCTTCATCTTCAATTGGACCTAGGGCAAAAAGAAACCATTTTCATCCTTTTCATTCGATTAAGCTTATTTGTGCAATTGGTGAGTGATTTTTGTCTTGTTTTTAATGATTTCTATGTTTTTGAGATCGTTGCAGCTTAATGTAGCTAGCCCAGGGACTAATTTGCAAAATTTTTAAAGGTTTAGGGTTTTTCTATTGGTGAATCCATGTGTATTTTGATGTTTGATGATAGAAAATGTATGCTTGTTGTTAGATAAACAACATTTGTAAAGTGATTTTTGACAAAATTGTCATTTAGGGATTAAATTGAGAAATGTTGAAATTTTGTTGTTAAATTGTGAAATAAATGAAAAATATGGGCTGCTATGGAATAAGAGAAATTCAGCTAGCATGGGTAGGGACTTAATTGCATGAATTTTGTAATACCCCTTACCCATACCCGAGATCGGGACAAGGTACGAGGTATCACAGTACACCAACATGGCATTTTCAGAAAATGCGAACATTAAAATTTCATTTCAATTTAAAACCGATCAACCAAAATCATATTGTCTCCATTATGGGCCTACGAGGTCGAAATCATATATTAAAAGCAATTCGAGACAGAACCGAGAACCTTAGAAAATTTTATAAAAATTTCTAGGGTTAAGCCTCACACGCTCGTGTGGAGGCAATGCAAACGCTCGTGTGCTTGGGAACATGCCCGTGTCCCTTACCCGTGTTGAATTATTGGAATTTATATTTCATTTCAAACCTACAAAGGTTTTCACATGGCTGAGAACACGCCCGTCCCCAAAAACCTAGACATTCTGTTTATGACTTCATCATCCATCTAGAGGCACACGCCCGTGTACAAGGCCATCTCCTCCACAAGGTTGAGACACATGGTCATGTCTCTACCCGTGTGTTTACTACCATGCAAACTGACCTAGAAATTCTAGGTGCAGGGGACACACAGCAGAGTGACACACCCAAGGGGTTGGCCGAGTGTAACACAAGGCCTAGACACATGCTTGAATGCCTACCCGTGTGGACCTTTTTAGAAGTTATTTTCCAAGCCAAGGGTCAGCCTCAACATCCATACACATTTATAAGCTTCAATGGTATTTAACATGGCCTAAATATGTCCATAACCTACCTTGGCATAATCTTTTGCATGTTAACCTCATCTCATTGATTTAGTACATACTAGGTTATCCTTTTTGTATTAAGGATTACCACTTCGGTAATCACATATTATACTTGGCTCGTTCCTTAACTCATTGCCAATTATGATCTAACCATCTCCAAGTGATTCGACCACAGTACACATATCCATCCATGGTATATCACATTAACCATCTCATGAAACATTCAAGCATGACATGCACAATTAGAAGGTTTACATCCTTCATCAAAATGAGCCCTATCCTATGGCTATATACAAAATGAATAGGCATATCATTCGAGCCCTTACATTGGCTATCCAAATGACACATATAACAAAACAATCAAGAATCCTATACATGCCATTATAACAAAATAAAAGTGTCTATATACCAAAGCCAAACAAGTCGATAGTGTTGATAGTACTCCAATCGTCTTCCAATCTTCAAGAGTCCGCGAGCTTTGTAAGACAAAGGAAAAGAGAGCGGGTAAGCATTTACATGCTTAGTAAGTCCAGATAACTGGAAAGTAAACTTAGCGGTTAATTAGCATACAACCATATTAGGCAATAATTCCAACAAGTATGAAATAGTTTCCCTATCACATAAACTCAATCATCAAGTTAGTCTCATATCAATACATCATGTCATTAGTTTTAGATGAGCTCAGCAATTCAATATTTCCATTCTCTATTTCTCTTGTTAATCCTGTTGAATTCTTCGGGAATCTCAACGAATAGTCTAATTACCATCAAGTCATACAAGTGATCATCTCAAGTACGCACTCCCGAGAACCTTACATCTTATGGCAGGATTACCAGTACAGGCTAAATCCCCTGTAGTATTAACTCATAGAGCATTGTCGGGATTACCAGTCCAAGCTAAATCCCTTTTAACGACAATTGGTCTCATGAGCTTCGATCTGAATTTCCAGTCTAGGCTAAATTCAGTCCTCAATTGGATTACCTGTCTGGGCTAAATCCTAATTGCATGCATGTTCGTTGGGAGGCTCGATCACTCAAGAAACACCCGTCCGGGCTAGATCCTTTCTATATTGAGATCAGCGAGTTACCCGTCCGGGCTAAATCCTTCTCTGCAACACATGCAGGATCCCAATTCATGTAAGTCATAATTTACCCATCAGATTTCCCTTTTTTTTTTCAACCGGGAAATTTATTATCATTTCATTTACACTAGCACGTTTTATGAATTCTCATATATTCAAGAACATGCATTTTTAAGTATATTAAGAGTTTTCTTCGGGTTATGCGAAGTTACCTGGTGGTTATTTCGAAACCCTTCATTTTCCACGGTTGACCTCCGAAATTGGTTCCTTGGGGTTTATATCAATAAAATTAGACTATTAATACATCACATTTTTCTTTTTAGGATTAAAACTCACCCTCGGGCAGAATGACTATTTTGCCCCTAACCTTTCACAATATTTACAATTTAGTCGTAAGGTTCATATAATTAAATACATGTAATTGGCTACCCAAGCCTAGCCGAATGTTATTCACACTTATAGCAGCCCATGTTTTTCCTTCATTCTATATTTTTCTACCCATTTTCACAACTTCTACAATTTAGTCCTTTAAACCATTTCCATGAAAGACCAGTTAGTAAAAGTTGTTTACCATTCTTTAAACTCTCATATTCCTTCATAAATCATCAAAATACAAACACCTCATGCATGGATAATTTTATAAACATGAACCCTAGCTTGTGATATGGGTAGAAATAGAAAGAACATGTTACAAGGATCTCAAAAATACGAAGAACATTAAAAACGGGGCTAAGATTGACTTACTATCAAGCTTAAAATGTTGTAAAACCCTAGCTATGGAGATCCTTAGAATTTCGACAGCATGGAGAAGAAAATGAGTTGATTTTAGCTTGATTTTTCCCTTTCTGTTTAGTTTTTAACCAAATGACCAAAATCCCCTTCCTTACTAAACTTCCAAAATTTTCCATGCATGCCCATTTTTGTCCAAAAACTTAGAAATTGGGTAAATTACTCTTTAAGGACCTGTAATTAATAATCCATAGCAATTTCATACTAATTGCTTCTAGAACCCAAGTTTTACAATTTATTCAATTCGGCCCCTAATTTCCAATTGGACATCTTGTACATAGAATTTCTTCATGAAACTTTAACACATGGTTATTCTCATATCCTAGACCTCATAATAATCGTAAAATAATTATTTTAATTTCAAATTTTTGGTTTTGAAACCACTATTCTGACTAGGCCCTAATTCAGGATGTCACATTTCTCCTCTCCCTAGGGACTTTCGTCCTCGAAAGTCTTACCAATAAACAGGTTCGGATATTGATTTCTCATGGCTTCTTCAAGTTCCCATGTGGCCTCTTTCACTCCATGTCTATGCCATAAAACTTTCACCAAGGAAATATTCTTATTTGTCAACTATTTGCCTTCTCGAGCCAAAATATTAATCGGTTCTTCACTATAGGTCATGTCGAGTCTAATCTCAACCTCCGTCAGTGAAATAACATGAGAAGGGTTTGATCTATATCTACACAACATAGACACATGGAATACATCGTGAATCTTTTCTAATTCAGATGGCAGTGTTAAGTGGTAGGCTAACGGTCTAAATTTCTTAGTAATATCGTATGGTCCAATAAACCTTGGACTCAGTTTGCCTATTCAACCAAATCTCATGACTTTTTCCCATAGAGATATTGTGAAGAACACTTTATCTCCAACTTGAAATTCAATCTCCTTACTTTTTAAATTAGCATATGAATTTTTCCTATCCAATGTCGCTTTCAAACAATTACGTATCACTTTAACCTTTTCTTCAGTTTTCTTGATCAATTCGACTCCATGAATCTAGTGTTCTTTGAGTTCTGTCCAGTACAATGGTGTCCAGCACTTTCGGCCATACAATGCCCCATAAGGTGCCATTTTTAAACTCGTCTAGAAACTGTTGTTGTAAGCGAATTCCACCAATCGCAAGTATTTTTCCCAACTACCCTGAAATTCAAAAACACAACACCATAAAATGTCTTCGAAAATCTAAATCATCTACTCTAACTGACCATCAGTATGTGGGTGAAATGCCGTACTAAAACTCAACTTTATATACCCAAGGCTTCTTGCAGTTTCTTCTAAAATCTCGAAGTGAATCTTAGGTCACTGTTGATCTACAATGATACCCCATGTAATCTCACAATCTCGAATATGTATAAGTCGGCCAATCTATCAAGACAGTAATCTGTCCGTATCAAAACGAAATGAGCCGATTTCATTAGTCTATCAACTATAACCCAAATAACATCTTTCTTTTCCGGTTCAATGGCAATCCAGTAACAAAATACATGGTAATTCTATCCCATTTCCATTCGGGGACAATCACAGTCTGTAACAAATCTGAAGGTACTTGGTGTTCAGCTTTAACCTGTTGACATCTCAAACATTTCGATACAAATTCAGAGATATCTCTTTTCATACCATTCCACCAGTATATTGTCTTTAAATCATTATACATCTCGGTACTTCCCAATTGAATAGACAAACTACTATCATGTAACTTTTGCAAAATTTTTTGGATAAGCTCATCGTCTCTCGATCACAGATCCTATCTCTGAACATCAAGCAACCGTTGAAACCAATCCGAAAATCTGATTCAGTGCTTGACTTGTATTAAGTTCTCTTGGCTTGCAAGACCTAGGCTGCACAAATTTCTTGTAGAAATGTTGGTTTGGCTCTTAACTCTGCCAAGGCTGAACCATCATGGAACAATGCCAACTGCGTGTTCAAGGCTCTCATAGCAAATAAGGATTTTCTACTTAGTGCATCCGCGACTACATTTGCCTTTCCCGGGTGGTAGTCAATGATCAATTCATAATCATTAATAAACTCTAGCCATCTCCTTTGTCTCAAATTCAATTCTTTTTGAGTCATCAAATATTTCAAACTCTTGTGATCGGTGAATACATGGCACCTCTCACCATACAAATGGTGTCTCCAAATCTTCAGGGCAAATACAATAGTGGCTAGCTCCAAGTCATGTGTTGATAATTTTTTCCCGTGTGGCTTCAATTGCCTCAAAGCATAGGCTATCACTTTGCTTTATTGCATCAGCATGCAACCCAGTTCATTCAAGGACGCATCACTATAGACCACAAATTCTTTTCTCGGTTCATGTTGCTATAAAACTGAAGCTTCTGTTAGCAACGTATTTAACTTCTCAAAGCTCTACTGACACTTTTCTGACCATTCAAACTTAACATCTTTTTGCAGCAACCTTATCAAAGGAGTTGGAATCATCGAAAATCCTTTTATGAAGCGTCGATAGTAACTGGCTAAGCCCAAAAAGCTCTAACCTTGATTATGTTCTTCGGTGGCTTCCACTCGACAATAGTAGATATCTTATTTGCGTCAACTCAATGCCTTCACCCAAAATAATGTGACCCAAGAATCCTACCTCCCAGAGCCAAAAATCGCTCTTGCTAAATTTAGCATAAAGTTGCTTGCCTCGTAGAGTCCGCAAAACAGTCCTCAAATACTCGGCATGTTCGGTCTCATCCTTTGAATAAATCAGGATATCATCAATAAACATAACAAAAAAATTTGTTTAAGTATGGCGGAAATATCCTATTCATCAAGTCCATAAACACATCCGGTGCATTTGTCAACCCAAAAGGCATCATAAGAAATTCGTAATGGCCATACCTCATTCTAAAAGCTGTCTTAGGTGTATCTGACTCTTTTACTCGCAGCTGGTAGTAGCCGGATCTCGGATCTCTCTTAGAAAACACAGTGGCTCCCCTCAATTGATCAAACAAGTTGTCAATCCTAGGCAACAGATACTTGTTCTTGATGCTTACCCTGTTGAGTTGTCGGTTGTCTATACATAATCTTATCGAACTGTCTTTCTTTGTCACGAATAATACGGGAGTAGCCCAAGGCGAAAAGCTTGGTCTTACAAAACCCTTATCCGTCAGTTCTTGCAACTATGCTTTTAACTCTTTCAACTCGGTTGGTGCCATCCTATACGGGGCAATAGAAATAGGTGTTGTTCCTTGCATCAACTCAATACCAAAGGCAATAGAAATAGGTGTTTTTCTTGGCATCAACTCAATACCAAACTCTACTTCTCTAACGGGAGGTAATCGAGGTAGCTCTTTCGGAAACACATTCGAATACTTGCATAGTATCGGTACCGATTCCAACTTCAACTCAGATTCTTTAGTATTCAACAAAAAAGCAAGGTAGGCTTCATATCCTTTCTCATATACCTTTGAGCCATCATTGAGGAAATCACAACCGGTGGAGTACAACTCACTTGAATCAATTCAGAGATCTCATCACCTGAGCATTTCAATTCGATATACTTGCTACCACAATTTACAATCACATCATGCACAGCTAACCAATCCATGCCAAGTATTACATCAAACTCATCGAATGGCAATAACATAAGGTTAGCCGAAAAATAATGACCTTGAATCGTCAAGGGACAATTCTTACAGACTTTATCGACTAGGATTGACTTGCCTAGTGGGTTTGACACCTTAATTACAAATTCTGTAGGTTCTACAGACATGTTCATGCTAGACACCAATTTTATGCAAATGTACGAATAGGTTGATCCTGGATCAATTAAGGCAATCACACGAGTATTATAGATAGAGAATATACCCGTGATAACATCGGAAGCAGAGGTTTCCTCTCGAGCACGTATGGCATAAGTTCTTACCGGACTCGAGCCTCTAATTTTGTAGTAGCATCCTTAGCAACGGTTAAACTACCGCTTGCACTTCTAGGATGTCTCAGAGGTCTACCTCGAGAAATAGGAGCGATCGGCTTCGGAGCTAATTCAACCTCTTTATCAGCTCGCTCTGGGTAATCTCTAAAGAAGTGGTCAAGAGAACCACATCTATAGCATGCTCCGCTCCTCATTTGACATTCTTCAAAATGAAACTTATTGCAACTTTTACATCTCGACTTTTGATCATCTACGCTTCCCACATTAGTCACCATAGGGGAAGAAGACTTCGGGTTGTGACGCTTAGAGCTTCTTGTCTTACCCGAATATCCCACCGATGCAGTGGAGCGTTCTTATTGACCTATTGATTTCTTTGTGGGAAACGAGTGCGTCTTACCATTGGATCTATTACTTGAAACTCAAGCTTCTCTCATCACTTATTTTCTTTCATTATTAAGCTTTTCGGCCTTTTTGGCCTGATCAACTAATGTAGCAAATTCTCTTATCTCAAGGATACCAATTAGCAACTTAATTTCCTCATTCAGACCTTTCTCGAAGCGCTTACACATTTTCGCCTCTGTTTGAACCCATTCATTCACATACTGACTTAACCTTACAAATTCTCTTTCGTATTCTGACATGGTTCTATTTCCTTGTTTGAGTTCCAGGAACTCCTTTTACTTCTTATCTAAGAACCTTTGACTGATGTACTTCTTTTTAAACTCAGCTTGGAAAAATTTCCATGTGATACTCTCTCTCAGTGCCACTGAGGATACAGTCTTCCACCAGTGGTATGCAGTGTCCTTCAATAACGACACCAGGCATTTCAAACTCTCCTCAGGAGTACACGACAGTTTGTCGAGAACCCGAATGGTATTCTCAAGCCAAAACTCAGCACGTTCCGGATTGTCATCAATCATGGCCCTAAACTCTTCGACTCCATATTTCCTAAGCTTATCCACTAAGGCCTTACCAATTCTCACAGGTGCCATACCTTGCGGCATTTCATCTTTAGCTCGAGCAGGAGGCGGAGGAGGTCGTGGTATATTAGGGCGGTTTCTTAAGTAATCCCCAAACCACTCATCCATCATCTCGAAAAAGGCAGCCTTCTTCCCGACCCTCAAACATAGGCCTTCTACTACTACTAGAAATAGCTCATTGTATGGAAGCTAGATCATGGCTCTCGGCTCCCTCAGACTCATCTTGGGCTTGATTTGAAGACATTTACTATATTCAAATACAATTAAAAGGGTTAGGAGATGTCACACTATTATAACTTGTATAATGACATGTATAGCTAGACTCGTTACGTGTTACGTTAGTCTGAGAATTGACTAAATCGTAGCTCTGATACCACTAAATGTAATACCCCTTACCCGTACTCGAGACTGGGACAAGGTACGGGACATTACCGTACACCAACATGGCATTTCCAGAAAATACAAACTATAAAATTTCATTTCAATTTAAAACTGATCAAACAAAATCATATTGCCTCCATTATGGGTCTACAAGGTCCAAATGATACATTAAAAGCAATTCGGGACAGAAACGAGAACCTAAGAAAATTTAATAAAAATTCCTAGGGTTAAGCCTCACATGTCCATGTAGAGGCAATGCACACGCCCGTGTGCTTAGGAACACGCCCGTGTCCCTTATCGGTGTTGAATTGTTGGAATTTATTTTTCATTTTGAACCTATAGGGGTTTTCACATGGCTGAGCACACACCTGTGTCCCTCACACAGCTTAGATAAGCCCTTGTCATCGCCCGTGCCCAAAAACCTGGACATTCTATTTATGATGTCATCATCTATTTAGAGGCACGCGGCCAAGGCACTCGCCCGTGTATGAGGCTGTGTCCTCCACATGGTTGAGACACATGGCTGTGTCTTTGCCCGTGTGTTTACTACCATGCAAACTGACCTAAAAATTCTAGGTGCAAGGGATACACGGTTGAGCGACACGCCTAAGGGGCTGGCCGTGTGTCACACACAGCTTAGACACATGCCCGTGTGCCTACCTGTGTGGACCTTTCTAGAAGCTATTTTCCAAGCCAAGGGTCACCCCCAACATCCATAGACATTTATAAACTTCAATGGTTTTAACATGGCCTAAATACGTCCATAACCTTCCTTGGCATAGTCTTTTGCATGTTAACCTCATCTCATTGATTTAGCACATGCTAGGTTATCCTTTTTGTATTAAGGATTACCACTCTAGTAATCACATTTTATACTTGGCTCATTCCTTAACTCATTGTCAATTACGATCTAACCATCTCCAAGTGATTCGACCATAGTACACATATCCATCAATTGTATATCACATTAACCATCTCATGAAACATTCAGGCATGACATGCACAATTAGTAGGTTTACAACCTTCATCAAAATGAGCCATATCCCATGGCCATATACAAAATGAATAGACATATCATTCAAGCCCTTACATTGGCTATCCAAATGATACATATAACAAAACAACCAAGAATCCTATACATGCCATTATAACAAAATAAAAGTTTCTATATACCAAAGCGAAACAAGTCGATACTGTTGACAGTACTCCAACCATCTTCCAATCTTCACGGGTCTGCGAGCTCTGTAAGACAAGAGAAAAGAGAGGGGGTAAGAATTTACATGCTTAGTAATTCTGGATAATTGGAAAGTAAACTTATATGTTAATTAGCATACAACCATATTAGGCAATAATTCCAATAAGTATGAAATAGTTTCCCTATCACATTATCTCAATCATCAAGTTAGTCTCATATCAATACATCATATCATTAGTTTTAGATGAGCACATCAATTCAATATTTCTATTCTCTATTTCTCTTGTTAATCCCATTGAATTCTTCGAAAATCTCGATGGATAGTCTAATTATCGTCAAGTCATACAAGTGATCCTCTCAAGTAGGCACTCTCACGAACCTTACATCTTACGGCGGGATTACCAGTCCAGGCTAAATCCCCGTAGTATTAACTCATAGAGCATTGTCGAGATTACCAGTCCAAGTAAATCCCTTTTAACGACAATTGCTCTCATTAGTTTGGATCTGAATTGCCAGTCCCGGCTAAATTCAGTCCTCAATCGGATTACCATCCGGGCTAATCCTAATTGCACCCATATTCTTCGGGAGGCTCGATCACTCAAGGAACACCCGTCTAGGCTAGATCCTTTCTATATTGAGATCAACGGGTTACCCGTCCGGGCTAAATCCTTCTCTGCAACACATGCAGGATCCCAAGTTATGTAAGCCAGAATTTAACCATCGAATTTCCCTCTTTTGTAACACCCCAAACCCGTGACCGTCACCGGATTTGACCACGAGGTGTTACCGGGCTTACTTTACTTATTCCTCTCTTGGAAAATTTTTTGTTTTCCTTTTTTGCTTCAGGCAGGCTAGTTAACTGCGTCACTTCCACCTTAAAATCATATCTCGAGTTCCAGAACTCGAAAACCAAATCCGTAAATTTTCCCCGAATTTAGACTCATATATCCATCCATGGATTTATTTCTAGAATTTTTGGTCAGGCCAATTGGTACAGTTTATTAGTTAAAGTCACCCCTGTTTCAGGGTTCGACTACACTGACCTTTACGCATTACGACCTGGATATCATCTCGTACAGAGCTCTAATGCTCATGCGGTTTGTTTCTAATGAAACTAGACTCAAAGGGGAATCTATGAATATAAGGAATGACTTCTAATTGTTTCTGGATATGTTATGGTAAATTTTCAAAGTCGAAACAGAGGATCCAGAAACTGTTCTGGCCCTGTCTCACGAAATCTTGAATATTTCTCAAAATACAGCTCATATGTTCATTTCGTTTCGTCCATATGAAAATAGACCCATCAAGCTTCGAGTACATAATTTTCTTAGCAATTAATTCCACTTCTACTATTTTTGGTAATTTTTCGATCTCACATCACTGCTGCTGTCCGCAACAGTTACTGCAGTAGACTATGCCAATTTCATGAATCTTTCCTTGGCCTTACTAATCATTCATCATACATGGCACAACTATGGCCACCTTATCAAAATTAAGGTTTCTAAGACCCGTGGCTATAGGTTCTAGCATCCCACTCAAACGACCACATAGGCCATTTTCACATGGCTTAAAGTTTACAACCCAAAATTCAACAAAACAAAATAGCCCATACATGTCAAATGTTCTCCTAGGTTGACTAAGAAGACAATACCAAAATTGCTCGCCGGTGTGATGACTTCGTTGATGGCTCCGAGCACACAAAATAGACGAGTCCAAGAGACCTAAAATGGGTGACAAGAAAAACACCGAGTGAGTTTATAACTCGAGAAGTCATAAGCATTCGACAACCATCCATTAATAAAATTATCACAACATGAAACAATAAACGAGGTTAGGTACTCCATCCATGTTGGAACTATACCATAATTCCTCGGACCTTTCGGTTCAATCTCATACCAAGTCATACATCCACATTTCATATTCTATTCAATAAGATATTTGAGGCATTTTTACACACCAACTCATTTTCACCACAATCATACAATTGCAATCATCACATAGATTTAAAGCTTACCAAGCTCATCCCCGAACATGAACATAGTGCCTATTCGCCATGAGCTCAAGGTACTTACCCAATCCGCTGTCCGTGATCAACTCGATAATATCGCACACTCAGTGCCAATAGTGATGCAAAAGCATATAGTGAGTCCGCACACTTAGTGCTTTATAATCAGCTCGCACACATAGTGCTATATAATCAAATTCGAACACTTAGTGCTGTACAAATTTTAAACCCGCACACTTAGTGCCAATCTTGTCACCGTGTCCATTTATACCCGCACACTTAGTGCCGAGACCAATACTTTATGCATTTTACTACCTTTATACATTCAACGATGGCATCATTCCATACACATACACTTCCATTTACACATCAATTCATTAAACACAATTGCATATATATTATGATCATTTAAATCAATACCAAATATATGCTTAATGACTTACCTCGGATGTTGTCGAACTTCTTCAACGGCTATTCAATTACTTTTTCTTTCCCCTTATCCAACTTCGATCCTTTAAGCTCTTGAGCTTGTTTAAAAACAATTGAATTCATTTAATTCCAATTCAAATAGACGATTTAATAAAACACATGTATATTATAAGGTTGAGGTACATATGACTTATTGGTTAACTATCAAACACCATACGCACATATATACATATATTCTCTAGTCATGCACAACCCAACATCTTACATGGGCATTAACAACTTTATAGATATATGCATATCTATGTTAAGGCCGAATATATATATATATTTAACACATTCTACAATTATGGTTATTTATAATGACTAACACCGTTTTATCTCAAGTCATACTCATAAACACATCCATCCAAATACATTCGTACTTAAACATCATTCAGACTTAACACTCATGTCACATTTATAAAACTACAAGCCGAATATACCTATACTTACATTACTTAAACATCAACCCTCAATTTCTTTGACAAAGCACATTCCGAAAATGATAAGACAATATAATGACCTTTAATCCAACTTATAATTCATTTACATCACATTCCAAGCATTCACTCTATTCTACCACTTAAAATACAAACATTACTCAATAACTTCCTAGTTCAAATTCGCAATTACACATACACGCACAAGCCGATTTCTTTTCCTATCACCCAAACCACCTATATGAACATTTAACTAACTCATACTTCACCCATCCACAATTTCTCATTCAAACATGAAGAAGGTAATCAAATTTCTTCACTATCAACCATGGCCGAATGCTTCATTCACCACCCAAATCCAAAATTTTAGCATGGCTAATTGAAGAACTTAGTAACTAACTTAGGCTAAGCTAAAATCCCAAAATCTAACATGAATTACTAACCTTGTTTTTTTGAGCTTAAGATGACCGAATGCCATATCCCCCTTCCTTCTTTAACTTTCGGCTCCTAAGGTAGAAGATGAACACCAATATTTTTTTTTTTCAATTTCCTTTCTTCTATTCGGCCAAGACATCCAAGGATGAGCAACCAATTTTCTTCTCCCTTTCTTCTTTGTTTTGTCACGACAAAAGAGCATCCACACACATTTTTTTTTTCATCATTTTCTTTTTTTCCATTTCTTTATTCCTCCTTACATCATGCACTAGGCCAACATGTCTAGGACATGTTTTCTTTGCCCATCATCTTGACATGGCCGGCCACTAACCTTAGGAAATGGGTTATTTGACATGCAAGGACAACCACTTTCCCACATGTATTAATAGGCCACCTTACATTTGCCTAGCACATTTCTAAATTTTCTCACATAAGTCCTATTTGATAAAATTCACTTACAATTAACAAAATCCAAACATGAAATTTTCACACATGCATAGGTACATATAATGAGCATCAATTATGATAGTTAATTATTGTTTATGACTCGATTTAGTGGTCCCGAAACCACTTCCCGACTAGGGTTAAATTAGGGATGTCACATCTTTATTTCAACCGAGACATTTATCATCATTTCATTTACACTAGCACGTCTTATGGATTATCATATATTCAAGAACATGTACTTTTAAGTATATTAAGAGTTTACTTTGGGTTATATGAACTTACCTTGTAGTCGTTTCGGATTCGTGTCTCGGTTATTCCGAAACCTTTCGTTTTCCACGGTCAACCTCCGAGTCTATATCAATAAAATTAGACTATTAATACATCACATTTTTCATTTTAGGATTAAAACTCACCCCTAGGCAAAATGACTATTTTGCCCCTAACTTTTCACAATATTTACAATTTAGTCCTAAGGCTCATATAATGAAATGCATGTAATTCCTTGGCTATCCAAGCCTAGCCGAATGTTATTCACACTTATAGATTCCCATGTTTTTGCTTCATTCTATATTTTTCTACCCATTTTCACAATTTTTACAATTTAGTCCTTTAAGCCATTTCCATGAAAAACCACTTAGTAAAAGTTGTTTACACTCTCATATTCCTTCAAAAATCATCGAAATACAAACATCTCATGAATGGGTAATTTTCTAAACATGAACCCTAGCATGTGATAAGGGTAGAAATAAAAAGAGCATGTTACGAGGATCTCAAAAATATGAAGAACATTAAAAACCGGGCTAGGATTGACTTACTATCAAGCTTGAAATGTTGGAAAACCCTAGCTATGGAGACCCTTAGAATTTTGACAGCATGGAGAAGAAAATGAGTTGATTTTAGCTTGATTTTTCCCTTTTTATTTAGTTTATAACTAAATGACCAAAATGTCATTACTTACTAAACTTCCAAAATTTTCCATGCATTCCCATTTTTGTCTAAAAACTTAGAAATTGGGTAAATTACTCTTTAGGACCTGCAATTAATAATCCATAGCAATTTCATACTAATTGCTTCTAGAACCCAAGTTTTTCAATTTATTCAATTTGGCTCCTAATTTCCAATTGGACATCTTACACACAGAATTTCTTCATGAAACTTTAAGACATGGTTATTCTCATATCCTGGACCTCATAATGATCATAAAACAATTATTTTAATGTTGAATTTATGGTTCTAAAACCATTGTTCTGACTAGGCCCTAATTTAGGATCTCACAAATTGGTTCTTTTGCGAGATAAGGACTAAATTGTAAAGAAATTGAAATATTAGTGGCAAAAGTGTAAAGTTGCTATAATGTGCATTTTTGGGCTAAATTGAATATATTGATGCTTAAATGAGTTAAGTTTGATATTATATAAATCGAGAAAAGTGAAATTTGAATTTAGATCGGGGGAAAAACAAGGTGTTGGATTAATTGATCAATTTTATCGTTTTTGCATTCGTGGTAAGGTTGTACGTTAATAAGCATTACTATAATTGTGTTTTGAATGCTTTATATTTGAATTGTTGATGAATATGATTGTATGGAAATGTTCGACGACGAATCAAAAAATGAGAAATCCTGGTTGAACGTTAGGAATAGATTAGAATAAAAATGACATGTCATTAGGGGTTATGTGATTTGGGTGCTAGTCCGTACGTTCTACTGGTGGCTGAGTTATCCGGCATGTGTTACGTATTCTCGTCAACTTGTATGAGCAGCACGTGTAGCTTCGTCATGATCGTCAGCTTGTGTGAGCAGACCCTTTGATAGCTCAAGAGTGAGCATTGTATGTGATATGAGATTGAGATAGCTTTGACTATGTATTTGGCACCTGGGGTGCAAGATAGTATCTGATGGTATTCTAAATGGTTCAACTGGTATATTAGAGATACAAATAAGTATAAGATTGATATGAGATGGAACAGGTATGTACATGAACCGTACTGGCATTGAATCGAAGAAGTTGTGAAAATTCATATCTAACCTTTTGAATGAATTATGTGATAGGCTTGTGTATCAATATGAATTATATCATGATATGTTAAATTGCTTAAAGTGTGTATGTATGGTAAGATGAGTTTATTGTTATACGAGCTTACTAAGCTTTATAGCTTACTCTGTTTATTTTTCCATGTTTTATAGAGATATCGAAGCTAGCTCGGATTTAGGAATCGCCGGAGACCTCATCACTCTACCAAGCTATCACTTCGATATTTTTGAATCTATGTATTTTGGTTATATGGCATATATAGGAGCTATGGTCATTTTGGTATATGTTAGTAATGGATTTAGCCATTTGAGTTGTGATAAACCGTAATTTATACATATTTTTACCCCATGCTTAACACATTTTATGAATTATTTTTCCTTAGAATTGGTGAATTCGATGCTCCTAATGCCTTAATTTCATGTTTTATACTTAGGAGAGCATAGAAGAGTGAAGAAAGGAACGAGAAACGGGCCAAAAATAGAGAAAATGGGCCAAAGTACGAAATCAACATGGCCTGGACTTCCTCACACGGGCATACCACACGGCAGTGTCAATTTGGCAGATTCGAAGCACGATTCACACAAGCGTGTCCCTGCCAAGCCCAATTTGAGTCCAATTTGGAAAAGTCTAATTTTGAGGGTTCTTAGGCATTCCAAAGCCTATAAATACACCCTAGAGGAGGAAGAAAAGGGGAGGCATAGAGAGGGAGGAAGGAATTACTCGAAGAAAGCTGATTGTTCCATCTAAGGAGCCGGATTCATCATCAAGACTGAAGATCTCCCTTCAATTTCCCTTGAGGAGTTTTGGGTTTTCTTTATGTTTTGTATTCATTATTCTTCTGAGATGTTTTCCCTTTTAGTTATGAACTAAATCCCCTAAATACCTAAGGGGAATGAAACCTAAGATGAATCTTGTTATTATTTTTTGAATTGTATGATAAATATTTAACTTGTTCTTAATTATGTGTTCTTAATTCTTGTTTTGATATCCCAGGATACTAATTCAAGATAAGCTCTTATTCAGAGGAGGAATAGGCCCTGTCTAAGAGTACATTTGTCATAATTAAGCAGAGTTGATTGCACGCCTAGAGATAGGGTGACAAGATTTTGCCGGATTAGGGTGAAACCTAATAGGGGGATCTATAGATCGAGTTAATGTAACCCTAGAGTGTTAATTAGAGAAAAGTCTTAATTATTCAATCTAGGGATTAGACGTTATTAGTCTTGAACAAGGATAATAACATAACTTAGGGATCTCTACGGAACAAGTTAAATGAATAAATCGTCTGATTCAGAGCCAGAATTACAAGTAAAGTCTAGGTGGATTTTTCCTTAGGTATTGTCTTAATTCAATTGTTTTCCAAAAGTAATCCCCCAATTCTACTTTATGTTAATTTTTAATTTAGATAATTAGTTAGTTAAAACAAAACCCCCTTATTTTTAGGCTAGATAATAAAAAGACAGTCATTACTAGTACTTTTAGTTCCTTTGGATTCGACAATCCGATCTTGCTAAAACTATACTACTGTTCGATAGGTACACTTGCCTACATCATGATAATAGTTCATTTCAAGAAAGATTCATTATAAATATTTAAAACCCGTCACACGAAAATTGCAATCAAGTTTTTGCAAATATTTAACTTGTTCTTAATTATGTGTTCTTAATTCTTATTTTGATATCCCAGGATACTGATTCAAGATAAGCTCTTATTCAGAGGAGGAATAGACCCTGTCTAAGAGTACATTTGTCATAATTAAGCGGAGTTGATTGCGCGCCTAGAGATAGGATGACAAGATTTTACCGAATTAGGGTAAAACCTAATAGGGGGATCCATAGATCGAGTTAATGTAACCCTAGAGTGTTAATTAGAGAAAAGTCTCAATTATTCAATCTAGGGATTAGACGTTATTAGTCTTGAATAAGGATAATAACATAACTTAGGGATCTCTACGGAACAAGTTAAATGAATAAATCGTCCAATTCGGAGCCAGAATAACAAGTAAAGTCTAGGTGGATTTTTCCTTAGGTAATTGTCTTAATTCAATTATTTTCCAAAAGTAATCCCCCAATTCTACTTTCTTTGAATTCTTAGTTTAGATAATTAGTTAGTTAAAACAAAACCCCCTTATTTTTAGGCTAGATAATAAAAAGACAATCATTACTAGTACTTTTAGTTCCTCTGGGTTCGACAATCCGATCTTGCTAAAACTATACTACTGTTCGATAGGTACACTTTCCTACATCATGATAATAGTTAGTTTCAAGAACGATTCATTATAAATATTTAAAACCTGTCATACGAAAATCGTGATCAAGTTGGTTTATAAATGTTAAGTTTTTGGTTTTGTATATAGCTATGAGAGTTGGCTTATTTTGGAATATTTGGTGATATATATATATAGATATGACTTATTTTATGTGTTTGATGATGGACATGTGATGCTTGTTGATAATTGGCAATTAGGGATACTAAATGGTTGAGATTTTGTAATAGCCTATTTTTCAATGAAGTCGGAATAGTGGTTTCAAGACCAAAAATTTGACCTAAAAATAAAGTTTATTTTTATTTTATTATATGGTCTGTATTATGATAGACATGTGTGAAAATTTTGATATGAAAATTTTATCGTTTAAGTGTTTAATTACAAGAAGGACTAAATCGCATAAAATGAAAAAGTTGAAATCTAGTAGCTATAAGGATTAAATAACTATGGAATTCAAAACCATGTTAGAGTGTGAATTTGATGTTGCCATAGAAGGGAAAAATGATCAACATGTCATAAAACATAAGAAAATATGATGAGGTTTAATTTATGAGCCTTGGGGAAAAGAGCAAATATGTAAAAGTTTAGGGGCAAAATGGTAATTTTTCCAAAGTTCATCTTAGGGGCTGTTTTGATGAATGTATGTATTAAATAAATTAATTTGGTATTATAGATAAAGAGAAACGAGATTCAAGTCGCAATTGAGGGAAAAACAAAGTTTACGAGGAATAGGCTCTATTGCTAATATTTTGTATAGAGGTAAGTTCATGTGTAAATAAGGTAACATAATTTTTATTTTAAGTGATTTAATGTTATTTATATGACATGATACTTATTATCATGAAATATGATGTTTTGTAAATTATTATTTGGTGATATGCGAATTATGTGAACAATTTGATAAGTATGAGATGTTAGCAAGTATCGATTTCTATATTCCGAAGAAGGCGATCGAATGTGTAATTGAAAAGAATCCCGTTTGAACCTTGGGAATAGATTAAGGTACAAGTGACATGTCACTAGGGTGGTTGAGTTCCGAACTCGTTGAGTTGAGTCTGAGTTCGTGAGATGTAACTAGCCATCCGAACTCGTTGAGTTGAGTCCAAGTTCACTTATGGATGTGAACGCCCGAGCTCGTTGAGTTGAGTCCGAGTTCATTTATGGGCGGGTTACATGGTAGCTTGGCTACATAGATTTTGAAAGCTATTGAGCTTATTTAGCTATGAGTATAGCACTTATGTGCACATTATCCGTGTATCCGAAATCATATTCCGATGTGTTCAAAGGGAGATCTTTAATAGAATAAGGAGAATGCCTAATACAAAGGTGACTTGTTGGTAAGTGTGATGAATAAGAAAAATTGACAGGTATGTGTTTAAAACCTCAGGTTGAGAACTTGGTATGATGAAATTGTAGTAAGATATTAAATGCAAATGTAACATGAATTTCTTGGTGTTGTTTATGCAAATAATGTTTATGTTGAATGGCATGATTATGTTACTTGTTATTTGCATGTGAACTTACTAAGAATTTATGCTTACTCCCTCCTTTTCCTTCATTGTAGTTTTGACAAGCCGGTTTGAGAATTGGGATAGGTCGAAGGCTCGTTCACACTATCCAAAGACCTCAATTGGTAAAATGGCTTGTATATTTTGAATGTGGCATGTATAGCACTATACTCACTTTGTGTAAATGATCTTATGATATGGTAAATGAGTGATGTGTAAATGCTTGTTGTTGATTAGCTATTGGAATGGCTAATCAAAATTTATATTTAGTGTTATGTATGCTTAATGTATTACCTACTCCATGGAAAACCATAAAATGGTGAAATTTGCTATAAAACAGAGACATACAGCAGCAGTGTGACAGCCCAAAATTGACCCTAGTCGGGATGTGGTTTCAGGACCACAAAACCGAGGCATAAAAATAATTTATAATTTATTTTGATGCCTATAATATGTGTTAATTCATGTGTGACATTTTTGATGTTTCGATTTAGAGTTATAAATGTGAATTTCACTAGAAAGGACCTAGTAGTAAACTTTGAAAGTATGATGGGGAAATGTGTGATGACTAGTTGATAATGCATGCAAAAATAAGGCATTTGCATGTCAAATTTCCCCCCCAACATGAAGTGGCCGGCCATGACAAGGGAGTATGGGCTAAACATGTCATGAAACATGTTTTGTTGGTGCATTAGGGTGAAATAATAAACAAAGGTGTATAGGTGATAAAAGAATGAAAAAAAAAATGTGTGTGAGTGTGGTATTATGAAAAAAAAAAAATGTGTGTGAGTGTGGTATTCCCCCCCCCCTTGCCGTGAGTTGAGAAAGAAGGAAGAAAAAAATTGTTGTGTTCATCCTTTCTCATCTTTTTGGCCGAAAATCATAAGGAGGAAGAAAGGGATTTTTGCTCCATTTTTGGTTTAGAAGAGAACTAGAAGGAGATTTGGCCATACTTGTACCAAGATTAAGGTATGTATGAGTTTGTGTCATGAGATTCATGCATGTTTTAGTTGCTAACTTGATGTTCATGTTAGCCCATGGTTCAAATCCTTGTTGTGCCATGGAAATGGTATTTGGCCAAGGTTGATATTGTGTTAAAGCCATTGCATGCTAAATGTGAAGCTTGTTGATGATGCATGCAATGATGGATTGACTACTCTTGAAATTTCTTTTAGCATTTTCGAGTAAGACATTGAATTCTTTGGTTAACCATGACCGAAGTTGAAAGGGTATGGTTGTGATGTATTCGGCCATGGTGCATTCATGAGCATGATTTATGCTTGTTATATGATTGGTAAAAATTTGTGTTTTGGATGGTTATGAGCACCTTGAGATTGACCTTGCACCTATATGTATAGATATGTTTGCACGTGATGTATTGGTATGACATATATGCTATCTCAAAGTATATATTTTCTTGTGATGATGTTTCGATTATAAAGTAAATGATAGATGTGTATTGAGCTACAATATGTAATGCATTAGCTAGTAAAATGTATGCCATTCATGTGTGGTATTAAACATGTAGTTGGCCTCGACATCAACATGCATAATCGGCCCATGAAAGAGTACCTAAGATGTTGTGTATATTCGCCATAGCTAAGCATGTTGATGGCTTTACATCGACTTAGAACAATCGCCACATGAGTAAAATGAGTACTTGATGCTATATTATAATTATTGAGCTTAAGTATGTGAATGTAAGTGTGTGCGGCCTTATAAAGGCTAAGTACCTTGGATTCCCCTTTTGATGTTCAAAACGATTAAATCAATTTATTTGTTAACATAAAGCTCAAGAGCAAGGGGGAACTAGCTCCAATAAAGGAAAGGAAAAGGTGATTGAATAGCCGTTGGAAGCGCTCGACAACCTCCAAGGTAAGTTTTCGAGTATCGGAACTTAGATTTTGATTCGATTGGATGAAGTAATAAGCAATCGAAATTGTGCCCTAGTATGTGGCCATTGAGCCGAAATGATATTTCTTATTAAGTGAATTGTGCATAAAAGTTTTGTTATGAAATTGAAACAAAGAGGTGTATGAATGCGCGAATTGTGATATCCGGGCTAAGCCCGAAGGCAAATGTGCAAATTGTGATATCCGGGCTAAGCCCGAAGGCAAATGTGCGAATTGTGATATCTGGGCTAAGCGCGAAGGCAATTGTGCGAGTTATGATATCCGGGCTATGCCCGAAGGCAATTGTGCGAGTTGTGATACCCGGGTTAAGTCCCGAAGGCATTTGTGCGGGTTACCATAACCGGGCTATGTCCCGAAGGCGTTTGAACGAGTAGCTATATCCGGTTAAACTCCGATGGTATGTGATTTGAGAATTATGAACTTGCTGTAAAATTTTCAGTTAATACACTTGTGAAATTCCCAACAACAAGGTACGTTCGTGTGTGCTTTGCACACTGTGAGTAAGTGTGTATGAGTATTCGCTCCAATGATAAATGAGCTATCGGCCTTGACTAAGCCGTTATTTGTGTATGAATATAAGAGTTGGGATTGTGAAGTAAGCATGTCATTGAGAGATTGTGCATATGAATTATTGTTTAGCTACTTGAATGCTATGCTTTGGTTGTGTGTAAATTTATGGCTCGAAACTTACTAAGCATAAATTGCTTACTCCGTTTCTTTGTTTCTCTGTCTTATAGATTTTGCTCGTTAGCGATCGGATTCGGGATCATTGAAGTGAAGTCATCCACACTATCAAACCCCTTTTTGGTACTCTTTTAGTTGAACTTTGGATATGGCATGTATAGGACTACCCTCGGTTGTTTTCAAGTACCTTGTGATGTATATGTATGCGGCCATGCGAAAATGGCTCGTAAAAGTGGAGTATGGCATTAGACCATTTGAAGTCGTGCTTATTGTAAATATATATATGGTTTCATGATGTGATTATGAATTGGAATGGGAGTGTTGGTCACATGATCAGCCATTGGAATGGCTAAATATGATCACATGTGGACCTATGTATGACAAGACTATAGTTGGACCATGGAAACCACAAAATAGGTAAAGTTTACCTTGAAAACAGATGCTGCCAGCTGCAGTGACGTGGATGTGTAAAATCTTTAAAAATAGTAGGAATGGTATTAAATAGTGAATAAATTATGTAATCGAACCTTGATGAATCTACTTTCATATGAAAGTAACGAAATGATCATATGAATAGTATACTAAGAGATATTAAAGTTCTCGTGAGACAGGGCCAGAACGGTTTCTGGATCCCCTGTCTCGACTTTGAAAATTTACCATAAATTATCCAGAAGGAATTAGAAGTCATACCTTATATGTGCAGATTCCCTTTTTAGTCTAGTTTCATTAGAAACAAACATCATGAGCATTGAAGCTCTGTACGAGAAGATATTCAGGTCGTAATGCGCGAAGGTCAGTGTAGTCGGCCCCTGTAACATGGGTGAATTTAACTAATAAACTGTACCAATTGACCTGACCAAAAATTATAGAAAAAAATCCACGGATGGATATATGAGTCTAAATTCAGGGAAAATTTACGGAATCAGTTTCCGAGTTTTGTAACTCGTGATATGCTTTTTAAGGCGACAGTGATGCAGTTCCCCAGCTTGTCTGGAAATGTCAAATTGGTCGGTGCGATGAGTGGTTTTGGCTCGTTAACCTCTCGTGTCCGATACCAGCGACGGTCTCGGGAACGGGGTGTTACAATTTTATTGGTATCAGAGCCACGGTTTAGTCGATTCTAGGACTACCGTGATATGTTTGGGGTCTAGCTATACATGCCATTAAGTGATAAATTGATAGTGTGGAGATTTCTGACAATTTGAATTTGTGTTTGTTTATAGCAATGGATCCCGATCCCAACCAAGCAATAGCTGATGATGTGGAGAGTGTGGCGCCTGCTCCCGCGCAAGGGACAGCGCCGGCGGACTCTCAACCTATTGCCAGCAATCCGAATGATGAGGCTAGGCAAGCCTTTTATAGCGTGATGAATGATTGGTTCAACCAATACATTCGAACTAACACGGCTGTTCCACAACCTCCATTCCCGACTAATGCAACCCCCGCACCTACAATACCTCCGATGAATCGACCAAATAAGGTCAAGTAAGCCCCCAGTCGATAGAATTCGAAAACATGGGGCTACTGAATTTAAAGCTACGGATAGCGACGATGCCGAGCAAGCTGAATTTTGGTTGGACAACACTATCCGGGTGCTCGATGAGCTATCTTGTACACCCGATGAATGCTTAAAGTGTACTATCTCCTTGCTATGCGATTCCGCCTACTATTGGTGGAGTACTCTAACTTCTGTTGTGCCTAGGGAGCAAGTAACTTGGGAGTTCTTCCAAACCGAGTTCCGAAAGAAGTATATCAGTCAGAGATTCATTGACCAAAAACGAAAGGAATTTCTTGATCTTAAGCAAGGCTCTATGTCAGTTACTGACTACGAGAAAAAATTTGTTAGACTTAGTAGGTACGCTCGGGAATGTGTTTCGTCCGAAGCTATTATGTGTGGCGCTCGAGGATGGGCTGAATGATGATATAAGGATGTTCGTTGGCATTCTCAAAATACGAGAGTTCGTAGTACTTGTCGAGCGAGCTTGTAAAGCCGAAGAGCTTAGAAAGGAGAAACAAAAAGTTGATGTGGGAACTGGAGAATTTCGAAAAAGGTCCTCGGGAAAATCTCTTCAACAGGCATCGAAGAGATTTCGAGAAGATGTGAGCCGGTCTAGAGGCACTTCGGGCCTTTTTAGACGAGATCGTGATCGACCCCGTGGGTATCTGAGGCACCGGTCTCCGGTGTTGGGAATGATCATCGAAACCGAATGGAGTGTCGAGATTGTGGTAAATGGCACTTTCGGGAGTTGTAGATCCCATGACCGCTCATGTTACAAGTCTTGGTCGGTGACCACTTTATTAAAGATTGTCCGAGATTATCTGAACAAAACGCAAATCAAAGGGGAACCCGGTGCTACCACAACTCGAGGTAGGCCATTTAGAAATACGGCAATGCTAGTGGCGGTCGAGAGGATCGAGAGATCTGCAACTAGATCCGAGGCTCGTGCTCTGCTAGGACTTATGCCATCGAGCACGCGAGGATGCTTCCTCGCCAGATGTTATTACGGTACCTTCACTCTCTTTGATACTAATGTGATTGCTTTGATTGACCACGGTTCTACTCATTCTTATATATGCAAAACCTTAGCATCCAAAGAAGACTTTACCCATTGAGTCTCTCGAGTTTGTAATTCGGTGTCAAATCCTTGGGTCATTACGTGCTTGTCAACAAAGTGTGTAAGAAAAGTCCCCTAGTATTTCGAGGTTCTTGTTTTCCGCGGACTTGATGCTTTTACCGTTTGACGAATTCGACGTTATTCTTGGTTTGGATTGGTTGACCATGCACGATGCGGTTGTAAATTGCAAAAGCAAGACTATTGATCTGAGGTGCACGAATAACGAGATAATTCGGGTGGAGTCTACGGACTTAAAGGGGTTGCCAGCTGTAATATCAGCAATGTTTGCCCAGAAATACGTAAGAAAGGGGTGCGAAGCATACCTTGCATATGTGCTCGATGACAAGGAGTCAGAAAAGAAACCCGAATCTGTGCCAGTGGTTTGTGAATACCAGGATGTTTTCCCTGAAGAATTGCGGGTTTACCACTGCTCAGAAATAGAGTTTGGCATCGAATTGGTACTGGTACCACTCCAATTTCGATAGCTCCGTATCGTATGGCACCAACGGAATTAAAGGAGTTGAAAGCTCAGTTGCAAGAATTGGTGGATAGAGGTTTTGTTCGCCCGAGTTTTTCACCTTGGGGTGCGCCAGTGTTGTTTTTGAAAAAGAAGGATGGAACTATGAGGCTGTGCATCGACTATCGTCAGCTTAATAAAGCGACAATAAAGAAAAAATATCCGTTACCGCGTATCGATGATTTGTTCGATCAACTGAAGGGAGCCTCAGTGTTCTCGAAAATAGATTTGAGATCGGGCTATTATCAGTTGCGAATTCGAGAGTCGGACATACCCAAAACTGCCTTCAGAACGAGATATGGTCACTACGAGTTCCTAGTGATGCCGTTTGGGCTCACTAATGCCCCTGCGGTATTTATGGATTTGATGAATCGGATCTTCAGACCATATTTGGATCGGTTCGTAGTCGTGTTCATCGATGACATCTTGGTCTATTCAAGAAATGAGACCGAACATCTTTGAACACCGAGGTTAGTGCCTGCAAATTTTACGGGATAAGCGATTATATGCTAAGTTCACAAGTGTGAGTTACGGTTGAGGAGGTTAGCTTCTTGGGTCATGTGGTATCTGCATCGGGTATTCGAGTCGACCCGAACAAAATTTCAGCCATACTTAATTGGAAGCCTCCGAGAAATATTACTGAGGTTCGGAGCTTTTTGGGGCTTACCGGTTATTACCGACGATTTGTAAAAGGTTTCTCAACGATAGTCACGCCAATGACGAAGCTACTCCAAAAGGACGTTAAGTTCGAATGGACGGAGAAATGTCAGAAAAGCCTTGAACAACTGAAAACTTATTTGACTGAAGCCCCAATTCTAGTGCAACCCGAATCGGGCAAAGAGTTTGTCATTTATAGTGACGCATCCCTACTTGGGTTAGGTTGCGTATTGATGCAAGAAGGGCGAGTTGTGGCCTATGTGTCTAGACAATTGAAGCCACATGAGAGAAATTATCCGACCCATGATCTTAAACTAGCTGCCATCGTATTCGCTTTGAAAATATGGCGACACTACCTATTTGGGGAGAAGTGCCATGTATTTTCGGATCACAAAAGTCTCAAATATTTGATGACTCAAAGAGACTTAAATCTGCGACAAAGACGTTGGCTCGAGCTGTTAAAGGATTATGAGCTGGTCATTGACTATCACCCGGTAAAGGCTAATGTGGTTGCGGATGCCTTAAGTCGTAAATCACTATTCGCTTTAGTGATGAATGTACACTTGTCCATTCTACCCGACAATGTGTTAGTAGCTGAATTGAAAGCCAAACCATTATTGATCGTCAAATTCGTGAAGCTCGAAAGTCGACGATGAGTTGGTTGCAAAAGCGGGTGAGTGTGTTCGAACAAGGAGTCGAGTTTCAAATCGATGATGACGATTGTTTGATGTTCAGAAGTCGTCTGTGTGTTCCAAAGAATTCGGAACTTATTTCGATAATTCTGAACGAAGCCCATAGTAGCCGAATGGCAATTCACCCGGGGAGTACGAAAATGTACAACGATTTAAAACATCGATTTTGGTGGCATGGTATGAAACAAGACATCTCTGACTTTGTTTCGAGATGTTTAATATGTCAACAAGTGAAAGCGGAACATCAAGTGCCTTCAGGATTACTTTAGCCGATCACGATACCCGAGTGGAAATGAGATCGAGTCACAATGGACTTTGTATCCGGACTGCCATTGTCAGCGAGTAAGAAGGATGCGATTTGGGTCGTTGTAGATAGATTGACTAAGTCACTCACTTTGTCCCGTGACGCACGGATTTTCAATGGACAAACTAGCCAATTGTACGTTTCTCGAGTTGTGAGATTACACGGGTGCCTATTTCCATCGTGTCGGATAGAGATCCGAGATTTACCTCGCGATTTTGGAAGAAGTTGCAAGAAGCTTTGGGTACCAAATTGCATTTCAAGACCGCCTTTCACCCCCAAACCGATGGTCAATCCGGCGGATAATTCAAATACTTGAGGATATGTTGAGATGTTGCGTCCTCGAGTTCGAGTGGTTTATGGGAGCGGTATTTGCCTTTGATTGAATTCGCTTACAACAATAGTTTTCAATCAAGTATTAAGATGGCACCTTACGAGGCCTTATGCGGGCGTAAATGCCGTACACCATTGTGTTGGACGGAGCTCGGTGAAAGCAAAATTTTGGGGTGGACTTGATTAAAGATGTTGAAAAGAAAGTGAAAGTAATCCGTGAAAGTCGAAGATAGCCTCCGATCGTCAGAAGTCGTACGCGGATCTGAAACGTAAAGACATCGAGTATCAGGTGGGAGATAAAGTGTTTCTTAAAGTTGCGCCTTGGAAAAAGATACTCAGATTTGGCCGTAAGGGCAAGTTGAGCCGAGATTCATTAGGCCGTCACGAAATCTCCGAACGAGTTGGCCCGATTCGCGATCGTTTGATTTTGCCCCGAACTCGAAAAGATTCACGGCGTCTTTCATGTTTCAATGCTTCGACGCTATAGATCTAATCCATCGCACGTGATTAGTCCATCAGAGGTTGAAATTCAAGCCAATATGAGTTATGAGGAAGAACTGATTCGTATCCTAGCACGTGAAGGGAAAGAGTTGCGAAACAAGCGGGTTCCGCTAGTGAAAGTGTTATGGCTCAAACACGGGATAGAAGAAGCTACTTGGGAACCTGAGAACTCTATGAAAGAGCGATACCCAAACCTATTTACCGGTAAGATTTTCGGGGACGAAAATTTCTTAAGTGGGGGAGAGTTGTGACAGCCCAAAATTGACCCTAGTCGAGATGTGGTTTCGGGACCACAAAACCGAGGCATAAAAATAATTTATAATTTATTTTGATGCCTATAATATGTGTTAATTCATGTGTGACATTTTTGATGTTTCGATTTAGAGTTATAAATGTGAATTTCACTAGAAAAGACCTAGTAGTAAACTTTGAATGTATGATGGGGAAATGTGTGATGACTAGTTGATAATGCATGCAAAAATAAGGGATTTGCATGTCAAATTCCCCCCCCCAACATGAAGTGGCCGGCCATGACAAGGGAGTATGGGCTAAACATGTCATGAAACATGTTTTGTTGGTGCATTAGGGTGAAATAATAAACAAAGGTGTATGGGTGATAAAAGAATGAAAAAAAATGTGTGTGAGTGTGGTATTCCCCCCTGCCGTGAGTTGAGAAAGAAGGAAGAAAAAATTGTTGTGTTCATCCTTTCTCATCTTTTGGCCGAAAATCATAAGGAGGAAGAAAGGATTTTTGCTCCATTTTTGGTTTAGAAGAGAACTAGAAGGAGATTTGGCCATACTTGTACCAAGATTAAGGTATGTATGAGGTTGTGTCATGAGATTCATGCATGTTTTAGTTGCTAACTTGATGTTCATGTTAGCCCATGGTTCAAATCCTTGTTGTGCCATGGAAATGGTAAGGTTGATATTGTGTTAAAGCCATTGCATGCTAAATATGAAGCTTGTTGATGATGCATGCAATGATGGATTGACTACTCTTGAAATTTCTTTTAGCATTTTTGAGTAAGATATTGAATTCTTTGTTTAACCATGACCGAAGTTGAAAGGGTATGGTTGTGATGTATTCGGCCATGGTGCATTCATGAGCATGATTTATGCTTGTTATATGATTGGTAAAATTTGTGTTTTGGATGGTTATGAGCACCTTGAGATTGACCTTGCACCTATATGTATAGATATGTTTGCACATGATGTATTGGTATGACATATATGCTATCTCAAAGTCTATATTTTCTTGTGATGATGTTTCGATTATAAAGTAAATGATAGATGTGTACTGAGCTACAATATGTAATGCATTAGCTAGTAAAATGTGTGCCATTCATGTGTGGTATTAAACATGTAGTTGGCCTCGACATCAACATGCATAATCGGCCCATGAAAGAGTACCTAAGATGTTGTGTATATTCGGCCATAGCTAAGCATGTTGATGGCTTTACATCGACTTAGAACAATCGGGCACATGAGTAAAATGAGTACTTGATGCTATATTATAATTATTGAGCTTAAGTATGTGAATGTAAGTGTGTGCGGCCTTATAAAGGCTAAGTACCTTGGATTCCCCTTTTGATGTTCAAAACGATTAAATCAATTTATTTGTTAACATAAAGCTCAAGAGCAAGGGGGAACTAGCTCCAATAAAGGAAAGGAAAAGGTGATTGAATAGCCGTTGGAAGCGCTCGACAACCTCCAAGGTAAGTTTTGAGTATCGAACTTAGATTTTGATTCGATTGGATGAAGTAATAAGCAATCGAAATTGTGCCCTTGTATGTGGCCATTGAGCGAAATGATATTTCTTATTAAGTGAATTGTGCATAAAAGTTTTGTTATCAAATTAAAACAAAGATGTGTATGAATGTGCAAATTGTGATATCGGGCTAAGCCGAAGGCAAATGTGCGATTGTGATATCGGGCTAAGCCAAGGCAATTGTGCGAGTTGTGATACCGGGTTAAGTCCGAAGGCATTTGTGCGGGTTACCATAACGGGCTATGTCCCGAAGGCGTTTGAACAGTAGCTATATCCGGTTAAACTCGAAGGTATGTGATTTGAGAATTATGAACTTGCTGTAAAATTTTCATTTAATACGCTTGTGAAATTCCCAACAACAAAGTATGCGTTCGTGTGTGCTTTACTGCTTGTGAGTAAGTGTGTATGAGTATTCGCTCCAATGATAAATGAGCTATCGGCCTTGACTAAGCCGTTATTTGTGTATGAATATAAGAGTTGGGATTGTGAAGTAAGCATGTCATTGAGAGATTGTGCATATGAATTATTGTTTAGCTACTTGAATGCTATGCTTTGGTTGTGTGTAAATTTATGGCTCGAAACTTACTAAGCATAAATTGCTTACTCCGTTTCTTTGTTTCTCTGTCTTATAGATTTTGCTCGTTAGCGATCGGATTCGGGATCATTGAAGTGAAGTCATCCACACTATCAAACCCCTTTTTGGTACTCTTTTAGTTGAACTTTGGATATGGCATGTATTGGACTACCCTCGGTTGTTTTCAAGTACCTTGTGATGTATATGTGTACGGCCATGCGAAAATGGCTCGTAAAAGTGGAGTATGGCATTAGACCATTTGAAGTCGTGCTTATTGTAAATATATATATGGTTTCATGATGTGATTATGAATTGGAATGGGAGTGTTGGTCACATGATCAGCCATTGGAATGGCTAAATATGATCACATGTGGACCTATGTATGACAAGACTATAGTTGGACCATGGAAACAACAAAATAGGTAAAGTTTACCTTGAAAACAGATGCTGCCAGTTGCAGTGACGTGGATGTGTAAAATCACTAAAAATAGTAGAAATGGTATTAAATAGTGAATAAATTATGTAATCGAACCTTGATGAATCTACGTTCATATGAAAGTAACGAAACGATCATATGAATAGTATACTAAGAGATATTAAAGTTCTCGTGAGACAGGGCTAGAACGGTTTCTGGATCCCCTGTCTCGACTTTGAAAATTTACCATAAATTATCCAGAAGGAATTAGAAGTCATTCCTTATATGTGCAGATTCCATTTTTAGTCTAGTTTCATTAGAAATAAACGGAATTAGTATTGAAGCTCTGTACGAGAAGATATTCAGGTCGTAATGCACAAAGGTCAGTGTAGCCGGCCCCTGTAACATGGGTGACTTTAACTAATAAACTGTACCAATTGGCCTGACCAAAAATTCTAGAAAAAAATCCACGAATGGATATATGAGTCTAAAATTCAGGGAAAATTTACAGAATCAGTTTCTGAGTTTTGTAACTCGTGATATGCTTTTTAAGGAGACAGTGACGCAGTTCCCCAGCTTGTCTGGAAATGTCAAATTGGTCGGTGCGATGATTGGTTTTGGCCCGTTAACCTCTCGTGTCCGATACTGGCGACGGTCTCGGGAACGGGGTGTTCAAGCAGTGATGTGAATTTGAAAAAAATCACTAAAAATAGTAAGAAATGGAATTAAATGATGAATAAGTTATGAAATTGAAGCCTAATGAGTCTATTTTCATATGGATGGAACAAAACAGATAAATGAGTTATATTTTGTGAGATATTTAAATTTTTGTGAAATAGGGTTAGAGCAATTTCTATGTACAAAAATTGTACAAAAACAATTAGAGGCCATGCTTTATATGTACAAATTCCTTATTGAGTCTAGTTTTAAGAGAAACAAACGGCATAGTCTTTTGAGTTCCGTACAAAGAGAATAGTGGTTTGTAATACACAGGGGTCAGAGTAGTCGAACCCTAAAATAGGGGAGACTTTAACTAATAAACTGTACTAATTGGCTTGACCAAAAATTCTAAAAAAAAATTTAGTAGATAGATATATGAGTCTAATTTCAGGAAAAATTTACGGATCTTAATTTCGAGTTTCGAAACTCGAGATATGAATTTTTAAGCGACTGTGACGCAGTTGGCCAGCTTGTCTGAAAATTTTAAAAATAAATTATTGGTGCTGCTTAATTAATGAATTAAGTTCATTAACACCTCGTACTCGACTCTAGTGACGTTCTCGGGTACGGGGGCGTTACACTTAGACTTTAGGTTCTTTTCAATTTTGCATTTGTTGGGAGATCTTATTTGTGGAACTCAGTCAACTCTTTCTAGATTTCGTGCTTTAATTAAATTTAGTTCAGACTTCTCTTAAACCTTCATGTCTTGATTTACTATTAATGTTCATATTTTATATCAAGTTTATTATGTTTTTGAGATCTATGAGGAACGAATCCTCTTATGGGGGATTAGCAAGTGGAGGTATGATTAATTGATTGTTGTATAATATTTTCTTAGTGGATCAGATGTTTGGGAGAGGAAGAACTTAAATCCTAGGCTTAACGACTCTAGGAAGTCATATAGGTGGGAATTAACCTAAAATTGGTATGGCCTTTCTGTGAACACCTTAACCCCTAACCAATTTGGACCATGAGATCGAGAGATAAGTAGTTCTTGCTGACTCATTATTTTAGTGGAGAATCAAGTGATCCTGCTAGGACAACGACTAAAGGATTAAACTGGGAACTCGAAGCAACAGTTAGTTATGATTATCGAAGCGAGCTAGTCACCCATGCTCAGATCTGATTAAGTTTCCATAGCAAATTTCCCAAATTTTTTCCATTTATATTATTTTATTTCTTTATTTATTAAAAACTCTTTATTTATGTTTAGTCATAATATAATTTATTTAAAGTACTAATTAGCTCTATTTATGCTTAGGTTAGAATTAATTTAGTGCTCGCCTCCTTTGGGTACAAACTTGGGAGTACTTGTCACGTGTGAATATAGTATGCGAAGTGTGTAAGTATACACATCGAATTAAGTAATATAATGATAAATAAGATCATTTCCACAGGGATTCACTATAAGAAAACAGACTTTTAGCGAATTTTTTTAAAGCCTTTAAGCACCGCTAAAACTATTTGCAGCGTTTTCACAAGCGCCACAAAAAATGCCGCTAAAAGAAACACTGTAAATTTTTGCGGAGTTTATCTGGAAAAGACGCCACAAAAGATCAAGATGGCAGATTTGCAATGTACATTTTTCACCAATATCCAACCCTTCCTGCATTAAATCCAACCAAAAATAGCAAATATAGCATGAAATCCAACCAAAAATAGCAAATGTAGCATAAAAAATACAACCAAAAACATTAAATCTAAATGATACTTCAAATTGAACGAAATATATATGATGTAAATTGATAAATTAAGTATAACTTAAAATATTGTTACAATAATGTTAAATGTGACAATGTTAAAAACATTCTTACAATGAGAAAACTAATGTCTAAGATGGCGGCTTTTGCGACTACTAAAACATCTACATCATTTGCTGAAGCTGTAGCTAGAGCTCATTGTACTTTCTGCTCTAATTTGCTACCATCGCTGTTGCCTCTGCCTCCCTTGCTGCTACCGCTGCCTCCCTCGCTGCTGCCACTGCCCTAGTCTCTGCTGTCTCCGCTCTAAGTTGTTGCTGGAGTTCTCCATATTTTCTTTGAACCTCGACAATTTGCTCATCTGTGCTCGCTTGCATCTGAGCTATCTGGTCTCTTAACCACTGAACTTCAGCTTGAGCTTGACTCTCGAAAAACATGTATTGCTGGGAATCAGATCCAAAATATTGGGTCGGGGTAACACCAGATCCTTGAAATCGAACCCGACCGTACCTTTCAGGACCCAAAACTTCAGTGATAATTCTATTATCAATGTTTTCAAGATTAACAGAACTATTTTTCAAAGCAATTGCTTTATACTCAATCTTCTTCTCCTTTCGTTTCTCCTAATAAATCAATCAAAGAGTTAGAAACGAAATATATAATAAAAAGGAATGCAACATAACTTATCATTATTTAAAACTACTAACGATGAATTAAACCATTATAATTAATAATTATAAATATTTATAATAAATCAAATTTTATTAAGTAAATATACCATAATTTCTCCAGCTTCGGATGTCATAGGAGATCCATTTTTCTTCCTATGCGTAATCTCAAAAAACTGAAGGCGTCCAACTTTTTGACTAGACGAGACTTCCTAAAATATAGTAGTAAAAATATTATTTAATAGTAGAAATTCATTAATATTTGACATAATTAATAAATTCATAATACCTCGGCCTCAGCTACAGAAGCTAAACTTCTCGACCCTGCCGTGTGCTTGAATTTTTGTTTTTGCCTGCTACTTGTTCAACTCGCTCACGGTCCTACATAATGAAATTATTATTGTGTATATAGTAAACACTATATATAAGAGCTTGGAAATATGTAATACCTCTCCTTTCTTTGAATTCTAGAATCTAACCGCATCTTCCCATTGGTACCTCAGCATTCCCGGCGGGACATTTCGCAATTTTTCTTCGAGGCTTATGTATTTCTTAAAATATTATTTTTCCAAAGTGCTTTTATGGTCTCTCCATTTTTTACCCAATGCCTTCTTGATATAGTCATCCGAGACCTCTAAAACAAATCTCTCCTAAAAAATCACAAGCTTAGAATGTAAATATAAATGAAACTTAAACCAAAGTATTATAAATTACATTCACGTTTTGTTACCTTAATATTATCGAGAGCCTAATTTTTGTTATCAGGCATGTGATATCATGATTCGTAGTTGATGGGCAACATATTGACATTTCGTGCTATAATGCCCAAATAGCCTGCTAAAAGTCGAGCTTCAGATCCAACAGGCTGACCATGACTGTTTCTACTTATTTTGACACGCTTGACAGGATTTAAGTCGTATAAATCTTTAAGTAGCGCACGTCCTTGACCTCTGTGCGTCCCACCACTTTCAGCTAAAAAATGATATATTATTATTATATTAAAATTGAAAAATAAATCAATAATAAAAGTCAACACACATGTAAAATAAACTTAACATTACTTTGAAATTTTGCAGGCTCGACAAGTGTCTCCGGCACATTCGAAGATCCAACAACTGTTTGCTATTCACTATTTGCTTCTTCCGAATTTGGAGTATTCTGGACAATACTTAAACCTCGTAATCTTCTTCTACACATTTTTCCTGCAATACACATAAAATAGTTGAAATTTTAGTTGTAACATCCTGATTTTCAGATTTATTCGCGGTTTTCAATATTTTGTAAAGATTTTTAAATTTTGTATTTGGATGTGAAATTAATATTTTGAGTAGGTAAATGGGCTTATAGAAGGACCATGTGTTGACCAAAACCAGGTTGAATTTTTGAATTTTTGGACTTAGGAATTAGGGGTTCTGGCTAGATGGCCCTTGTATAGAGATATGGGCAAATTGCATCACAAAAAGAGCCTTAGTAAAGTGGCAAGGGTGACGCCACTAGGCTCCTAAAAAGGTGGCGTGTGGAGCATTGGGGAACGCATGGGATCGATTCCCTGTATTGACAAATAGATGCATTTATTTTTTAAGTGCAGGAGGGGTAGTGTTGGAGTCTAGGTGGATTCTGCTAGAGGAGAGTTTGAATCAGTCTAAATGCTTGGATTAAGGAGTGATAAGGGGAGAGATTTAAAGGATTGGGAGAGAGGCTAGGAGTTGGCTGAATTTTGGGAATTGAAGAGGGAAAAATCGGCAGAGGGTTATGAGGTTAGTATTTCGGCACCTAGGGTATTGAGTGGTGCCGTTCTCTTCTCGCTTCGAGACATCACAAGGTTTTCTTTTCTCTCTTCTTCCTCTCTAGCTGAAACTACCACTTCCCCTATTCTTCTTTTTCTGTTTTTCTTCTTCAAAACCGTTCATCAAACCTGCTGTTCATCAACACTTGTGCTGAAACCACAAAAGCCGAAACCTCGAAAAATACATTAGTTGTGCCGATTTCTTCCAAGCCAAATCCTTCGATTTTGTGCCTAATAAACGACAATCATCTTTTCTAAACCCTAGATACCTGTCGGCAATTCTACATCAAGGTTATAGCCCCACTTTGTCATCTCCTTCATCACCCAAAAGCCGAAAAACCATAAATTTGAGGGCTTATAGCCGAAATTTCTTCAACTCCTGGATTCGGTTTTACCGTTGTTTTAAGGATAAATCTACACTGGATTGAGTGGAAATCGAGAAAGAACAAGGGGTAAGTGCTTATTATCTCAGATCTGATCCTATTTTTACAAGTTAGGAAAAGCCGAAGCCCCTAAACTATAAGGAGGCTATTGATTTGGGCCTTTGGCTCTCTAAGGTCTTTAACCAATGTTTTCTGTCAATGATTAGTGTTTACTTAAGCGTTGGAGAAGGCGTGGTTCCTTGGGACAATCAGATTCGGAGCTAGCTATCGGTTTTTGCAGAAAGGTAAGGTTTTAAAGGTTTTTAGGGACATGGCTCGGTCTTGGATGAGTAAGTTTTGGGGTTTAGTGATTATGGTTTGTAAATAAGAACTATGCTAATCAACTGTAGGACATCGAAAGAGATCTCGATGGCGATCGTCATGAATCGGTGTGTCTGAACACCCTTTCTTAGTTCAATTTGGCAAAAGCCGAAATGCCGAAATTCCGACATTTCATGGGCTTGTGAGTATGCAAATGCTCTCAAGACGTAGAGTAATTGTTAGATCTAGCACCGCAAGGTGGTAAGTAAGTTTGTGTAACGTCTTAGCGTGCTTGAAAAAGAGGGCCTCGATGGGCCAAAAGCGGGCCCAATGGGCTTACGGACCAATATGGGTAAGAGATGAGCAAATTATCCTGTTAGTTAGATGGTGGAACCAAACTGCATAAAACTGTTGAAAATTACTGAAGTAGCTTGTGTAGTTGCTAAGTTACGAAAATTACCCTTAATGAGCAAAATTATCGATATACCCATAGGGTTTAAATTGGCTAAACTGCATGATTGATTAATACTATATTTTACTTGATATGCTTTTATTAATATCTGTTGCATGGGATTGGGGTATTGATGGAGGAAGTATTGAAAGTGGTTCATCCACGTCTTGGAGGCTTTGCCTCAACTTATCGATATTTGAGCGGCGTTCTTTGCAAGCTGTGGAGTGTAAAGTGGGTGGGTTGAAATATTCCCACATGGAGTGTAGGGTGTGAATGGTGCAAAGTGTAACGGTTTGTGAGTTGAGTAGTCTCCTAGATGGGTTTGCATGCATTACTACTATTGTTACCTATGTTCTTGAACGGGCCTATGGGCCACTTGTTATGTAAAAAGGAGCTAAGGCCTTGCTCTTGTATTACGAAAAGGGCTTGGTCCTTGTGTATTGTTATCTGAATAGGGCTTAGGCCCAATGGGCTTGAGCTGATTTGGGCTTTGGATGGGTTTCAGATGCACTTGAGTTTCCGAACTCACCCTTTCTCTTCCATCCTTGCGGGTGACCCTAGTTGGTGGACTTGGAGTGGGCGGGATTGTGGTGGCCATGAAGATTGATTGCCGGATTTAATAAGTTTAGCATTTAATTTGAATTATTTTTATTATGCTTAAAGTTGTAATAAGGCCGCTCTTTTTAATTAATTTTATTTTGGGGATTATTAAACTGGTTAGCACTAGGGTTCGTTTTATAAAAACTACTTGTTTTTAAAAGATCATGATGACACGCAAAGTTTCCGCAAAGTAAATGTTTTTCCAAGAAAATAAATATTTTAAGTAGACTTAAACATGTTTTAATGTTCATAGACACGTAACCTACTTAAAGTGTGGCAATGGATGTGTGCATGTCTAGGATTGGATCCGGAAAGAGCTTGGTACTTAAGCGGTCCTATAAGACTCACCTCCTCTTTTCTGGCTTCCTACCAGTGCGACTTCCATTCACTTTAACTTAAAACAAAAACGATTTTTGGTAAACTCTAAACAAAGAATTTAGATAAACACATGTTTTTTGAAACATCTCCATGTGACATACTAAATTCGGCCGTAACGTCTGGGCCGGGTTTGGGGTGTTACATTTAGAGGTATCAAAGCCTGGTTGCAACAACTCGGCTGTGGATCGGGTCCGAAAATCTTTTCAAAAAAAAAAAGGGTTTTTTCTATAAGTTTTCGAAGATGTTCAAAGTTTTTCTATTATTAAACGGGGTTAAATCAATAGTTTTAAAATAAAAGTTTTTCAAATCAAATCTTTTATTTTGATAAACGAAAACATGGCTATTTTTAAAAAATTTTAAATAGTCGATAAGGAAGTGGCACTTGAATCCCGACACCAAGTCTGTAAGTGTTCTTTTTCGCTTTAAATATTTATATGGGCTGGATGGAAATAATATGTAGATAATCTTGAGCCTTAGGGATAGTGCTATTGATAATGTAGTATTAGGGCTACAAAACTAGGACCGTAGCTAAATTGTGATTACGCGAAAATAACTCTGAAACTCTATCTGTTCATAAGACATTCTGAAATAAATAGTGAAACCAGTAAACTAATGTCATAAAATTCGTAATCAAATAAATCGTTATGAGTACAAGGGCTACTCGGGGAAGAAGCCGTGGTCGAGGCCGAGGTAGCACCCAAGCTGGATCTGCACCATCTGAACACATACCAGCTGGCGAGGCACGTCCACCACCGGTTAATGAAAATGGGCCGTATGACTGGGCCGCAGGGATGACGCTTTGTCTCAGGCCATGTTGAGGGTTTTGGAAAGGGTGGCCGGAGCTAACATCGGGCCCATGAATAGGGGGTCCATTTCTGAATGACTTCGGGCCAACGGAGCTGAGATTCTTAGGGGCATATCTGAAGTGGCCCCAAATGTGGCTGAGTACTGGTTGGAAGCCACAGAGCGGATCATGGATGACCTAGACCACTTAGTAGAACAGAAGTTGAAAGGGGCGGTGTCGTTGCTGCGGGATGAAGCGTATCAGTGGTGGATTACTGTGAGAGAGGGTACCCTAGCTGAGAGGGTAACATGGGAGCTATTCAAACAGACCTTTAAGGCAAAATATGTTGGAGCTAGCTATGTGGATGCACACAGAAAGGAGTTCTTGAATCTGACTCAGGGAAATAAGACCATTGCTGAATATGAGGCGGATTTTCTACGATTGAGTCGGTATGCTAATGGCATCGTTTCCATTGAATACGAGCACAGCCTTCGTTTTGAGGATGGCCTCAGAGATGGGGTAAAGGTGCTCATAGCTCCGCAGAGAGAGTGAGATTTCACTGCACTGGTAGAGAAGGCTAAGATAACCGAGGAGGTGAAGCAAACCGAATGGAAGAATCATGATAGGGATCAAAATCGGTTCAGGAGGGATGCTGGACCAGCGGGTGCTGCAAATCGAAATGTTAAGAGAGCTAGGATGGAGGAACCGGTTCGAGCAGTTCTGGTGAACACAGGTAGACCGCATGCTTGCGGGGATTGCGGCAGAATGCATCAAGGAGAGTGCTGGAAGCATTCTGGGGCTTGTCTTCATTGTGGGTCTAAGGAGCATAGGATTAAGGATTGTCCTAGGAGGGCCACTAAGGCTCAGGGGGCCAAACAAGAGGCTGTGCGACCGGCTCAACCTGTGCAGGAGGTACCACCGCTGCCAAGAGGTCGTGGACAAGGTCGCGGTGGTAATGGCCATGGACGTGGGGCACCCGACAGGGGTATTGGTAACACGGATGCTCGTCACCACTTTGGTGTATCTTTGCGTCGCCGCTTGAAGAGGGTGCCTTTTGATGTCATAATCTGATACGTTTTTTATATATGGTGTACCTTATACTGCTCTGATTGATGTGGGATCAACCTATTCATATGTGGCTTATAACATTTCTGGGGCACTGGGTGTGCACTTCGAGGAGACTGTGTGTGGGGTGTCTGTGATAAGTCCTTTAAGTCATTCAGTTAAGGTAGAGAAACTCTTCAAGGAGGTGCCTTTGGAGATTCAAGGCGGGGTTTTCTGTGGGGATTTGATGGAGTTACCGCTTGAAGAATTCGATTTGATACTAAGGATGGATTGGTTGACCAAGCATAAGGCAACTTTGGATTGTGCAGCTAAGAGGATGGTGTTAAGGATTGTCAATGATGAAAAGGTAATGATTATTGGAGAACGGAGGGATTACTTATCCAATGTAGTATCGGCGTTGAGGGTCGAGAAACCGATGCTAAAGTGCGAGGCATATCGGCTTTGGCAAGCTAAGTGGCGAGAATCATTGTGGAGACCATCGTAAGCTGTTAGGGAATTCTAGGATGTTTTTCCGGAAGAGCTTCTTGGATTACCTCCGAATCACGAAGTTGAGTTTGGAATCGATTTGTTGCCTGGAACAGCTCCAGTATCTATTGCACCCTATAGGATAGCACCGAAGGAGTTAGTGGAACTGAAGGCTCAAATTCAAGGGTTGTTAGATAGAGGCTTCATTAGGCCTAGTGTGTCTCCTTGGGGAGCATCGGTCTTGTTTGTGAAGAAAAAGGACGGAACGATGCGCATGTGCATCGATTATCGCCAGTTGAACAAACTGACGATTAAGAATAAGTATCCACTACCAAGGATTGACGATCTGTTTGATCAGCTTAGGGGAGCTTCGACATTCTCCAAAATCGATCTTCGTTCTGGATACCATCAGCTAAGGGTAAAAGAAGGGGATATTCATAAGACAGCATTCCGAACTTGATATGGACATTATGAGTTTGTGGTCATGCCGTTTGGGCTAACGAACGTACCTGCAGCTTTTATGGATCTAATGAATCGAGTATTCCAACCTTACTTGGATCGGTTCGTAGTCGTCTTTATTGACGATATCCTGGTATACTCTGAAACGGAGGCGAAGCATGATGAGCATCTCCGTATTGTGCTGCAAGTGTTAAGGGAAAAAGAGCTCTATGCGAAATTCAGCAAGTGTGAATTTTGGTTGAGGGAGGTAACCTTCCTAGGGCATGTGGTCTTTGCCGAGGGGATTAAGGTGGATCCTCGTAAAATTGAAGCAATTTTGGAATAGAAGCCCCCTAGGTCGGTATCAGAAATTCGGAGTTTTCTAGGGTTAGCAGGTTACTACAGAAGGTTTGTGGAGGGTTTCTCGGTGATGGCGGCACCCTTGACAAAGCTCATAAGGAAAGGAGTACCATTTGTCTGAACCGAGAAACAGTAAAAAGCTTTTGATCGGTTGAAAAAAGTATTGACTGAAGCGCCAGTGTTGATTCAACCGGTGTCCAGGAAGGACTTTACTGTATACAGTGATGCATCGCATGTGGGGTTAGGTTGCGTACTGATGCAAGAAGGCAAGGTGGTCGCTTATGCATCGCGACAGCTTAAGGCTTATGAGGTGAATTACCCTACGCATAATTTGGAGCTAGCAGCGGTGATTTTTACGTTAAAAATTTGGAGACATTACTTATATGGGGAAAAGTGCATCATATACACGGATCATAAGAGCCTAAAGTATTTGTTGACTCGAAGGAGTTGAACCTTAGGCAACGAAGATGGGTGGAGTTGCTTAAAGACTACGATGATTCGATAGAGTACCACCCGGAAAGGCTAATGTGGTGGCGGATCGTTGATTGAAGGGTTATTCTTGATTTGAGAGCCTTGTTCTCACGATTAAGTATGTCTGACGATGGAAGCTTGTTGGCGAGCGCAAGTAAGGCACTGCTTGGGTGAGCAGATTAAGGAAAAACAGTTGAAGGACGATTCATTAGCTCTTCGGTTCCAGCAAGTTAAGAATGGTGAGAATGAGGATTTTGGGTTGAACACTGAAGGAGTTCTGTGCTTTCGTGGAAGGGTTTGTATTCCAAAGGACCCTGAATTGAGGCAGTTAATTCTAAAAGAGGCTCATGGTGGACTCTGTGCCATGCATCCTAGGGGGAATAAGTTATATCGAGACTTGCGAGAGGTGTACTGGTGGCCCAGATTAAAACGAGAGGTGACTGAATTTGTTGGGAAATGTCTGACGTGCCAGCAGGTTAAGGCTGAGCACCAATTGCCTTCGGGATTACTGCAACAAGTGAAAATTCCGCTATGGAAGTGGGAAAGAGTAACAATGGACTTTGTGAGTGGGTTACCTTTGACACCCACCAAGAAAGATTCGGTGTGGGTGGTTGTGGATAGGTTAACAAGATCTGCTCATTTCATACCTGTTCGTACCAACTATTCACTACAAAAGTTGGCCAAGTTATATGTGGCGGAGGTGGTGCGACTGCATGGGGTGCCAGTGTCGATAATTTCTGATTGAGACCCTAGGTTTACATCTCAGTTTTGGCGAAAGTTGCAGGAAGCATTGGGTACACGATTGGATTTTAGCACCGATTTTCACCCACAGATAGATGGACAGTCAGAAAGGGTTATTCAGGTTCTGGAGGATATGTTGAGAGGTTGTATCATTGATTTTTGTGGAAGTTGGGAGGACTACTTGCCATTGGCGGAGTTTGCTTACAATAACAGCTATCAAGCAAGTATTTAGATGGCACCATATGAAGCGCTCTATGGGCGAAGATGTCATACAAGCGTGTTGGACGAGTTAGGTGAGCGATGAGTGCTTGGACCGGAATTGGTGGCGGAATCGAAAGCAAGGTTAGGTGATAAGGGATCGGTTAAAGGAGGCATCGATGATGTAAGTCGTATCACGATCTGAAGCGCAAAGAGATTGAGTTATTCTTTGGGATATGGTTTTCTTGAGGGTTTCCTTGGAAGAAAATTTTGAGATTTGGTAAGAAGGGTAAGTTGAGCCCACGGTTTATTGGGCCTTACCGAATTGTTAAGCGGGTTGGACCAGTGGCTTATCAGCTAGAGTTACCACCAGAACTGCATCGTATCCATGACGTTTTTCATGTATCCATGCTGAGGCGGTATCGATCTAACCCAACTCATATCATACCAGTTGCAGAAATCGAGGTATAGTCAGATTTAACTTTCAAAGAGGAACCTATGCAAATACTTGATCGTGACGTCAAGGTGTTGAGAAGGAAATCAGTTCCACTAGTGAAAGTACTTTGGAGGAACCATGGCAAAGAAAAAGCTACTTGGGAGATTGAGGAGGCTATGCGTCAACAGTACCCTCAACTGTTCTAAAAAGGTAAAATTTCGAGGTCGAAATTTATTTAAGGAGGGTAGAGTTGTAACATCCTGATTTTCGGATTTATTCGCGGTTTTCAATATTTTGTAAAGATTTTAAAATTTTGTATTTGGATGTGAAATTAATATTTTGAGTAGGTAAATGGGCTTATAGAAGGCCCATGTGTTGGCCAAAACCCGGTTGAATTTTTGAATTTTTGGACTTAGGAGTTAGGGGTTCTGGCTAGATGGCCCTTGTATAAAGATATGGGCAAATTGCATCACAAAAAGAGCCTTAGTAAAGTGGCAAGGGTGACGCCACTAGGCTCCTAAAAAGGTGGCGTGTAGAGCATTGGGGAACGCATGGGATCGATTCCCTATATTGACAAATAGATGCATTTATTTTTTAAGTGCAGGAGGGGTAGTTTTGGAGTCCAGGTGGATTCTGCTGGAGGAGAGTTTGAATCAGTCTAAATGCTTGGATTAAGGAGTGATAAGGGGAGAGATTTAAGGGATTGGGAGAGAGGCTAGGAGTTGGCTGAATTTTGGGAATTGAAGAGGGAAAAATCGGCAAAGGGTTATGAGGTTAGTATTTCGGCACCTAGGGTATTGAGTGGTGCCGTTCTCTTCTGCTCAGACATCACAAGGTTTTTCTTTTCTCTCTTCTTCCTCTCTAGCCGAAACTACCACTTCCCCTATTCTTCTTTTTCTATTTTTCTTCTTCAAAACCGTTCATCAAACCTGCTGTTCATCAACACTTGTGCCGAAACCTCGAAAAATACATTAGTTGTGCCGATTTCTTCCAAGCCAAATCCTTCAATATTTTTGTGCCTAATAAACAAAAATCATCTTTTCTAAACCCTAGATACCTGTCGGCAATTCTACATCAAGGTTATAGCCCCACTTTGTCATCTCCTTCATCACCCAAAAGTCGAAAAACCATAGATTTGGGGGCTTATAGCCGAAATTTCTTCAACTCCTGGATTCGGGTTTTACCGTTGTTTTAAGGATAAATCTGCACTGGATTGAGTGGAAATCGAGAAAGAACAAGGGGTAAATGCTTATTATCTCAGATCTGGTCCTATTTTTACAAGTTAGGAAAAGCCGAAGTCCCTAAACTGTAGGGAGGCTGTCGATTTGGGCCTTTGGCTCTCTAAGGTCTTTAACCAATGTTTTCTGTCAATGATTAGTGTTTACTTAAGCGTTGGAGAAGGCGTGGTTCCTTGGGACAATCAGATTCGGAGCTAGCTATCGGTTTTTGCAGAAAGGTAAGGTTTTAAAGGTTTTAGGGACATGGCTCGGTCTTGGATGAGTAAGTTTTGGGGTTTAGTGATTATGGTTTGTAAATAAGAACTATGCTAATCAATTGTAGGACATCGGAAGAGATCTCGATGAGCGATTAAATCATGAATCGGTGTGTACCAAACACCCTTTCTTAGTTCAATTAAGAAAGCGTAAATGCCGAAATTTCGGCATTTCATGGGCTTGTGAGTATGCGAATGCTCTCAAGACGTAGAGTAATTGTTAGATCTAGCACCGCAAGGTGGTAAGTAAGTTTGTGTGACGTCTTAACGTACTTCGGAAAAAGAGGGCCTCGATGGGCCAAAACTGGGCCCAATGGGCTTACGGACCAATATGGGTAAGAGATGGGCAAATTATCCTGTTAGTTAGATGGTGGAACCAAACTGCATAAAACTGTTGAAAATTACTGAAGTAGCTTGTGTAGTTGCTAAGTTACTTAAAATTACCCCTAATGAGCAAAATTACCGATATACCCTAGGGTTTAAATTGGCTAAACCGCATGATTGATTAATCTTGTATTTTACATGATATGCTTTTATTAATATCATTGCATGGGATTGATGGAGGAAGTATTGAAAGTGGTTCATCCACGTCTTGGAGGCTTTGCCTCAACTTATCGATATTTGAGCGGCGTTCTTTTAGCTGTGGAGTGTAGAAATTTGGGTTGAGATATTCCCACATGGAGTGTAGGGTGGTACTGGTGCGATGTAGCGGTTGGTGGGTTGAGTAGTCTCCCAGATAGGTTTGCATGCATTACTACTATTGTTATCTATGTTCTTGAAGCGGGCCTATGGGCCACACTTGTTATGTAAAAGGGGCTAAGGCCTTGCTCTTGATTCGAAAAGGGCTTGATCCCTTGTGTCGTTATATCTGAATAGGGCTTAGGCCCAATGGGCTCTAGATGATTTGGGCTTTGGATGGGTTTACAGATGCACTTTGAGTTTCCCAAATTCACCCTTCCTCTTCCATCCTTTGGTGAGCCCTAGTTGGTGGATTTGGAGTCAGGCGAGATTCAGAGTGGCCATGAAGATTGATTCTTGGATTTAATAAGTTTTGCATTTAATTTGGATTATTTTATTATGCTTAAAGTTGTAATAAGGCCGCTCTTTTTAATTAATTGTATTTTGGGGATTATTAAATGGTTAGCACTAGGGTTCGTTTATAAAAACTACTTGTTTTAAAAGATCACGATGGCGCGCAAAGTTTAGAAAAGTAAATGTTTTTCCAAGAAAATAAATATTTTAAGCAGACTTAAACATGTTTTAATGTTCATAGACACGTAACCTGCTTAAAGTGTGGCAATGGATGTGTGCATGTCTAGGATTGGATCCGGGAAGAGCTTGGTACTTAAGCGGTCCTATAAGACTCACCTCCTCTTTTACGGCTTCCTACGGTGCAGACTTCCATTCACTTTAACTTAAAACAAGAACAGATTTTGCTAAACTCTAAACAAAGAATTTAGATAAACACATGTTTTTTGAAACATCTCCATGTGACATACTAAATTCGGCCGTAACGTCTGGGCCGGGTTTGGGGTGTTACATTTAGTGGTATCAGAGCCTGGTTGTAACAACTCGGCTATGGATCGGGTTCGAAAATCTTTTTAAAAAAAGGGTTTTTCTATAAGTTTTGAAGATGTTCAAAGTTTTTCTATTATTAAGCGGGTTAAATCAATAGTTTTAAAATAAAAGTGTTTTCAAATCAAATCTTTTATTTTCGAGTAAGCGATAACATGGGTATTTTAAAAAATTTAAATGGATGATAAGGAAGTGGCTGCTGAATTCCGGCACCAAGTCTGTAAGTGTTCTTTTTACGCTTTAAATATTTATATGGGCCCGGATGGAAATAATCTGTAGATAATCTTGAGCCTTAGGGATAGTGCTATTGATAATGTACTGGAAATAATACTATAGATAGTACTGAATCCCCGGGTTTGGGGTGTTACATTAGTAACAAATTACAACAATAATAGTACATATAAAATAGTTAAATTATATAACATGACCAAGATTAAAATTATAATATTACATATAATTAAAAAATCGTAAAATCTTATTACAACATTATTCGTAAATATCTTCATCCACATCATGTCGAACCCATTGATGTTGTGTACTAGTACTAGGGATATTTTCATCTAAGTTTTGTTCTGGAAAAGGCAATGTTTCTGGTCTTTCGACGATGTCATCGCTACTTCCATTACCCATGTCAAACAAGTCTCTAGGGGTGTTCCGGAGTACAACATACCAACCCTCATCAGTTGGATCTTTCGAATAAAAAACTTGTTTCACTTGAGAAGAAAATACATATGGCTTGTCCATCAATTGTTGTCCAGTGTGAATCAAGCGAGAGAAATTAACCATTGTAAAACTAAATTGATCTTTTTTAATTCCGCGAGCAGTATTAACATCAGCCCAATCACATTGAAATAAGACAACTTTCCATTTGCCATAGTAATCCAACTCAATAATGTCGGTAAGAAGTCTGTAATACTCCACATTTTCCTCAACCGGATTACTGTCCCTAACACTAGCATAACTTGTAATTGAAGAATTAACAAAAATTCCACAATTTTGAGTTCTCCTCATTCTCTCACGATATTTTGTATGAAATCTTTATCCATTGATGAAGAAGGCACTATATCTTTTTATTACTCTGTTTGGACCTTGGGAAAGTCGTTTAACTTCATCATTGACGTCCTTCCCACTCCAAAACTATTGAATCGAAAGTTAATTGAGTAATTATAAATGTATTATGTAAAAGCATTCTTATTTAATTAACTAAATTTCGCGATAATATGTCACTTATTAACTTCACTTACATACTGTTTGGTTTAACCATTCATGAAAAGATTCTGTGAATAACTTATTAATCTCTCGATGTTGTAATCTTCGGGAGCATGCACGAGATCTCAAGATTTGTTTGTACTCACTATGTTAAAAAGAATTTTAATTGGTTAGATGATAAACAAATCAAAACGACGAATATGTGAGGAAATTTTAGAACTTACTTGTGTAACGGTTCAATTGAATCGTGGTGAAAAAGTACATATCGATGTGCTTGTATCCAAGATATATCATCTAATTCTTCAATTTCAACTTTGCTGATTGGTTCTCCATAACTTTAGAATAAATAAGTTTTGGCCAAGTTATAATCATTGAGCCCAGCATTTCTACTTGATCTATTCAATCGTGTTTCAACATCTTCTAAATATCTAGAATAGAAGGTCATGCACTCCTCTGCCAAGTAGCCTTCAGTAATTGATCATTCTGGATAACGCTTATTGCGACAATAAGACTTTAATTTGCTTAGGAACCTAAACACGATATACAATATTTATCAAAAGCTGTAACTAAACGTATAAAGGTGAATGAATGAATACTTGACAAATAAATTAGCACTTTCTATAGGATACATCCATCGATAGAAAACTGGTCCACCAAGTATTGCTTTATGAGGGAGATAGATTACCAAGTGCACCATAATAGTGAAGAAGGAAGGTGGAAAGATCTTCTTCAAATTGCATAAAGTCAAAGCGACTCGATCCTGTACTTTCTCAAGTTCTTCATGTAACATCCCGAACCCGAGACCATCGCCGGTTTCGGACACGAGGGGTTAACGAGCCAAGTCCTCTTAAAGCACCGACCAATTTGGCATTTCCAGACAGGCTGAAAAACTGCATCACTGTCGCCTTAAAAATCATATCTCGAGTTTCAAAACTCGGAAACTGATTCCGTAAATTTTCTCCGAATTTAGACTCATATATCCTCCCATGGATTTATTTCTAGAATTTTTGGTCGGGCCAATTGGTACATTTTATTAGTTAAAGTCACCCATGTTACAGAGGTCGACTACACTGACCCTTGCTCGTTACAACTTGAATATCTCTCTGTACAGGGCATTAATTCTGGTGCCGTTTGTTTCTAATGAAACTAGACTCAAAAAGGAATCTGAACATATAGGGCATGACTCCTAATTCATTCTGGATGATTTATAGTAAATTTTCAAAGTCGCGACAGGGGACCCAGAAACCGTTCTGGCCCTGTCTCACGAGAACTTTAATATCTCTCGGTACACTGTTCATATGATCGTTTCGTTACTTTCATATGAAAATAGACTCGTCAAGGTTCGTTTAAATAACTTATTCACTATTTAATACCAATCCTACGAATTTTGGTGATTTTTCAAATCCGCACCACTGCTGCTGCCAGCATCTATTTTCAAGGTAAACTTTACCTATCTTGTGGTTTCCATGGGCCAACTAAAATTTTGACATGCATAGGTCCACATATGATCATATTTAGCCATTCCAATGGCTGATCATGTGACCAACACTCTCATTCCAAACCATAATCACATCATGAAACCAAATATAATTACAAAGCACAAATGGTCAAATTCCATCCTCCACTTTTACGAACCATTTTCGCATGGCCGTACACATATACATCACAAAGAACTTAAAAACAATCGAGGGTAGTCCTATACATGCCATATCCAAAGTTTAACTAAAAGAGTACCAAAAAGGGGTTTGATAGTGTGGATGACTTCACTTCAATGATCCCGAATCCGATCGCTAACGAGCAAAATCTATAAAATAGAGAGCCAAAGCAACGGGTAAGCATTTTTATGCTTAGTAAGTCTCAAGCAATGAAATCGGCTTTAACTAAAGCATTACATTCACATAGCCAAATGAATCATTTCATTAATACACATTCACATAATCATACTTACTTCACACTTCATCATTATATCCATTCACAAGATATCAACCAATTCAAGAGCTGAAAATTCGTTAGTCGATTGAACGAATATTATTCAAACGTATTGACTTTTCCAATGCACATGTAACATACCTTATCCTTTGGGCCTTTCGAGCGTACTAATTAAATTTATTACAGCAACCAACGCTCACCTTCAGCCCAAGCTTCTTCGGAATACAACCGGATATAACCACACGCACGAATGCCTTCAGGTCTTAGCCCGGATATAACGACTTGCACAAATGCCTTCGGGTATTAGCCCGGATATAACAACTTGCACGAATGCCTTCGGGTCTTAGCCCGGATGTAGTCACTAGCACAATTGCCTTGGTCTTAACCGGATATAAATACTAGCATAAATGTCTTGGGACTTAGCACAGGTATCATTCAATTGCTCATGCACACATACATCAATAATCATTACACATCCATGTTTTATTTTCGTTACTAGGGCTCAAACACAAACATATCACTAGCATAATCGCCCGGGACTTAGCAGGGTATCATTCAAATACTCATACACACATATATCAATAATCATTACACATCCATATTTCATTTCACATAATTCGAGTAGGGTCATTTCTTGAAGACTTACTTCGGATGTTGTCGAACGGCTTCAACGGCTATTCGATCACTTTTTCTTTCCCCTTATCCAATGGTGGCCCTCTAAGCTCTTGAGCTTTATGTTAACAAATAAATTGATTTAGTCGTTTGAATATCAAAGGGGAATCCAAGGTACTTAGCCCTTATAAGGCCGCACACACTTACATCTACATACTTGAGCTCAATAATTATAACATAGCATCAAGCACTCATATGGCCGATTATACTTAGTCATACTTGCACCAAATCAACAATAAATTTCAAGGTTTTTCACACCATATATGTACTAGGCGAATGTACATGGAGATTTCACAAACATTCTTCAACAATTTCTTCTTTAAACAAACATATTTATCATTTATTTCATAACCAAATCATCATGTGCAAACATATATACACATATAGGTGCAAGGCCGAATTTCAAGGTGTTCATAACCATTCAAAACACAAATTTTAACTATCATGCAAGAAGCATAAACCATGCTCATGAGCATACCATGGCGAATACATCACACACCACACCCTTTCAATTTTTGGTCATGGTTAAACAAAGGACTCAATGCCCTACTCAAGAATACTAAAAAGAAATTTCAAGAGTAGTCAATCCATCATTACATGCATCATCAAAAGCTTCACTTTTAGCATGCAATGGCTTTAACACAATATCAACTTTGGCCAAATACCATTTCCATGGCATAACAAGGATTTGAACCATGGCTAACATGAACATCAAGTTAGCAACTAAAACATGCATGAATCTCATGACACAACCTCATACATACCTTAATCTTGATGCAAGTTTAGCCAAATCTCCTTCTAGATCTCTTCTAAACAAAGAAAATGAAGCAAAAATCTCTTCTTCCTCTTAGAAATTTGGCCAAAGGAAAGAGGAAAAAGATGAACAAATTTTTTGTTTTTCTTTCTTACCTACACGGCAATGGGGGATGCTACACTCACACACATTTTTTTGTTTCTCTTCCCACATCTTAATTATTAATCATTTCTCTCATCATCCATTAACAAAACATGTTTCAACATGTTTTCTTTGCCCATAAACCATGTCATGGCCGGCCACTAAGCTTCCTTTGGGGAAATTTGACATGCAAATCCTTTATTTTTGCATGCATGATCAACTAGTCATCACACATCTTCCCATCATACTTTCAAAGTTTACTACTAGGTCCTTTCTAGTGAAATTTACCTTTATAACTCTAAATCAAAACATCAAAGATGTCACACATGAATACACACATATTATAGGCATCAAAATAAATTTTAAATTATTTTTATGCCTCGGTTTTGTGGTCCCGAAACCACATTCTGACTAGGGTCAATTTTGGGCTGTCACAACTCTCCCCCACTTAAGAAATTTTCGTCCCGAAAATCTTACGGTAAATAGGGTTGGGTATCGGTCTTTCATAGAGTTCTCGTTTTCCCAAGTAGCTTCTTCTATCCGTGTTTAAGCCATAACACTTTCACTAGCGGAACCCGCTTGTTTCATAACTCTTTCACTTCACGTGCGGGATCTGAATCGGTTCTTCCTCATAACTCATATTGGCTTGAATTTCAACCTCGATGGACTAATCACGTGCGATGGATCGGATCTATAGCGTCAAGCATCGAAACATGAAAGACGCCGTGAATCTTTTCGAGTTCAGGGGCAAAATCGACGATATGCCTTTGGACCGACTCGCTTCGGATATCTCATATGGCTCAATGAACCTCGAGCTCAACTTGCCCTTACGGTAGAATCGAGTATCTTTTTCCAAGGTGAAACCTTGAGAAACACTTTATCTCCCACGATACTCGATGTCTTTACGTTTCAGATCCGCGTGCATTTAATTTCGACGATCGAGGCTATCTTGAGACTTTCACGGATTACTTTCACTTTCATTCAGCATCTCTAATCAAATCCACCGAAAATTTTGCTTTCACCGAGCTCGGTCCAAAACAATGGTGTACGGCATTTACGACCGTACAAAGCCTCGTAAGGTGCCATCCTAATACTTGATTGAAAACTATTGTTATAAGCGAATTCAATCAAAGACAAATACCATTCCATGAACCACCGAACTCGAGGATGCAACATCTCAACATATCCTCAAGTATCTGAATTATCCGCTCGGATTGACCATCGGTTTGGGGTGAAAGCGGTCTTTGAAATGCAACTTGGTACCCAAAGCTTCTTGCAACTTCTCCCAAAATCGCGAGGTAAATCTCGGATCTCTATCCGACATGATAGAAATAGGCACCCCGTGTAATCTCACAATCTGAGAAACGTACAATTCGGCTAGTTTGTCCATTGAAAAATCCGTACGTACGGGGACAAAGTGAGCCGACTTAGTCAGTCTATCTACCACGACCCAAATCGCATCCTTCTTACTTGCTGACAATGGCAGTCCGGATACAAAGTCCATTGTGACTCGATCCCATTTCCACTCGGGTATCGTGATCGGCTGAAGTAATCCTGAAGGCACTTGATGTTTCGCTTTCACTTGTTGACATATTAAACATCTCGAAACAAAGTCGGAGATGTCTCGTTTCATACCATGCCACCAAAACAGACGTTTCAAATCGTTGTACATCTTCGTACTCCCCGGGTGGATTGCCATTCGGCTACAATGGGCTTCGTTTAGAATTATCGAAATAAGTTCCGAATTCTTTGGAACACACAGACGACTTCTGAACCTCAAACAATCGTCATCATCAATTTGAAACTCCGATTCCTTGTTCAGAACACACTCAGCTCGTTTTGCAAGCAACTCCTCATCAACTTTCTGAGCTTCCCGAATTTGATGAGCCAACAATGGTTTGGCCTTTAATTCGGCTACTAACACATTGTTGGGTAAGATAGACAAGTGTACATTCATTGCTCGTAAAGCAAACAGTGATTTCTGGCTTAAGGCATCCGCAACCACATTAGCCTTTCCCGGGTGATAATCAATGACGAGCTCATAATCTTTTAACAACTCGAGCCAACGTCTTTGTCGCAGATTTAAGTCTCTTTAGGTCATCAAATATTTGAGACTTTTGTGATCCGAATACACATGGCACTTCTCACCAAATAAGTAATGTCGCCATATCTTTAAGGCGAATCGATGGCGACCAATTCGAGATCATGGGTCGGATAATTTTTCTCATGTGGCTTTAATTGTCTCGACGCATAGGCCACAACTCGCCCTTCTTGCATCAATACGCAACCCAACCCAAGTAGGGATGCGTCACTATAAATGACAAACTCTTTGCCCGATTCGGGTTGCACTAGAATTGGGGCTTCAGTCAAATAAGTTTTCAGTTGATCGAAACTTTTCTGACATTTCTCCATCCATTCGAACTTAACATCCTTTTGGAGTAGCTTCGTTATTGGCGTGGCTATCGTTGAGAAACCTTTTACAAATCGTCGGTAATAACCGGCAAGCCCCAAAAAGCTCCGAACCTCGGTAATATTTCTCGGAGGCTTCCAGTTAAGTATGGCTGAAATTTTGTTCGGGTCGACTCGAATACCCGATTCAGATACCACATGCCCCAAGAAGCTAACCTCTCTTAACCAGAACTCACACTTGCTGAACTTAGCATATAATTGCTTATCCCGTAAAATTTACAAAGACTAACCTCGGTGTTCAAGCATGTTCGGTCTCATTTCTTGAATAGACCAAGATGTCATCAATGAACACGACTACGAACCGATCCAAATATGGTCTGAAGATCCGATTCATCAAATCCATAAATACCGCAGGGGCATTAGTAAGCCCAAACGGCATCACTAGGAACTCGTAATGACCATATCTCGTTCTGAAGGCAGTCTTGGGTACGTCCGAATCTCGAATTCGCAATTGATAATAGCCCGATCTCAAATCTATTTTCGAGAACACTGAGGCTCCCTTCAGTTGATCGAACAAATCGTCGATACGCGGTAACGGATATCTTTTCTTTATCGTCGCTTTATTAAGCTGACGATAGTCGATGCACAACCTCATGGTTCCATCCTTCTTTTTCACAAACAACACTAGCGCACCCCAAGGCGAAAAACTCGGGCGAGCAAAACCTCTGTCCACCAATTCTTGCAACTGAGCTTTCAACTCCTTTAATTCCGTTGGTGCCATACGATACGGAGCTAACGAAATTGGAGTGGTACCAGGTACCAATTCGATGCCAAATTCTATTTCCCGAACAGGCGGTAAACCCGGCAATTCTTCAGGGAAAACATCCGGGTATTCACAAACTACTAGCACAGATTCGGGTTTCTTTTCTGACTCCTTGTCATCGAGCACATATGCAAGGTACGCCGCACCCTTTTCTTACATATTTCGGGCCAACATTGCGATATTACGGTGGCAACCCCTTTAAGTCCGTAGACTCAACCCGAATTATCTCGTTATTCGCGCACCTCAAATCGATAGTCTTGCTTTTGCAATTTACAACCGCATCGTGCATGGTCAACCAATCCAAACCAAGAATAACGTCAATTCATCGAGCGGCAAAAGCATCAAGTCCGCGGAAAACAAGAACCTCGGAACACTAGGGACTTTTCTTACACAATTTGTTGACAAGCACGTAATGACCCAAGGGTTTGACACCGAATTACAAACTCATGAGACTCAATAGGCAAAGTCTTCTTGGATGCTAAGGTTTCACATATATAAGAATGAGTAGAACCAGGGTCAATCAAAGCAATCACATTAGTATCGAAAAGAGTGAAAGTACCGGTAATAACATCTGGTGAGGCAGCATCCTCGCGTGCACGTATGGCATAAGTCCTAGCAGGAGCACGAGCCTCGGGTCTTGTTGTAGCATCTCTTGACCCTCTCTGACCGCCACTAGCGTTGCCCGCATTTCTGGATGGCCTACCTCTAGCAGTGGTAGCACTCGGGTTTCCACTTTGACTTACATTTTGTTCAAGCAACCTCGGGCAATCCTTGATAAAGTGGTCGGCCAATCCACACTTATAGCAGGAGCGATCATGGAACCTCTGACTCCCCGAATGCCATTTGCCACAATGCGACACTCGCTCTCTCGACGATCATTTCCACCATGGCGATCAAGTGACTCGTGTGGTCACAGGAGGTCGATCGCGATCTCGTCTAGAAAAGCCCGAAGCGCCTCTAGACCGGCTCACATCATCTCGAAATCTCTTCGATGCCTGTTGAAGAGACTTTCCCGAGGACCTTTTTCGAAATTCTCCAGTTCCCATATCAACTTTTTGTTTCTCCTTTCTAAGCTCTTCGGCTTTACAAGCTCGCTCAACAAGTACTACGAACTCTCGTATTTCGAGAATGCCAACGAACATCCTTATATCATCATTCAGCCCACCCTCGAAGCGTTTACACATAATAGCTTCGGATGAAACACATTCCCAAGCGTATCCACTGAGTCTAACAAATTTTCGCTCGTAGTCAGTAACGGACATAGAGCCTTGCTTAAGATCAAGAAATTCCTTTCGCTTTTGGTCGATGAATCTCTGACTGATATACTTTTTTCGGAACTCGGTTTGAAAGAACTCCCAAGTTACTTGCTCTCTAGGCAGCTGTGAAGTCGAGTACTCCACCAATAGTAGGCGGAATCGCGTAGCAAGGAGATAGTACACTTTAAGCACTCATCGGGTGTACAAGATAGCTCATCGAGCACCCGGATAGTGTTGTCCAACCAAAATTCAGCTTGCTCGGCATCGTCGCTATCCGTAGCTTTGAATTCAGTGGCCCCATGTTTACGAATTCTGTCGACTGGGGGCTTACTTGACCTTATTTGGTCAGTTACCGGAGGTATGTAGGTGCGGGGGTTGCATTAGTTGGGAATGGAGGTTGTGGAACAGCCGTGTTAGTTCGAATGTATTGGTTGAACCAATCATTCATCACACTATAAAAGGCTTGCTTAGCCTCATCATTTGGATTGCTAGCCATAGGTTGAGAGTCCATGGTGTTGTCCCCTTTGCGGAGCAGCGCCACACTCTCCACATCATCAGCTATTGCTCGGTTGGGATCGGGATCCATTGCTATAAACAAACACAAATTCAAATTGTCAGAAATCACCACACTATCAATTCATCACTTAATGGCATGTATAGCTAGACCCCAAACATATCACAGTAGTCCTAGAATCGACTAAACCGTAGCTCTGATACCAATAAAATTGTAACACCCCGAACCCGAGACCATCGCCGGTGTCGGACACGAGGGGTTAACGAGCCAAGTCCTCTTAAAGCACCGACCAATTTGGCATTTCCAGACAGGCTGGAAAACTGCGTCACTGTCGCCTTAAAAATCATATCTCGAGTTTCAAAACTCGGAAACTGATTCCGTAAATTTTCCCCGAATTTAGACTCATATATCCTCCCATGGATTTATTTCTAGAATTTTTGGTCAGGCCAATTGGTACATTTTATTAGTTAAAGTCACCCATGTTACAGAGGTCGACTACACTGACCCTTGCTCGTGACAACTTGAATATCTCTCTGTACAGGGATTTAATACTGGTGCCGTTTGTTTCTAATGAAACTAGACTCAAAAAGGAATCTGAAAATATAGGGCATGACTCCTAATTCATTCTGGATGATTTATAGTAAATTTTCAAAGTCGCGACAGGGGACCCAGAAACCGTTCTGGCCCTGTCTCACGAGAACTTTAATATCTCTCGGTACACTGTTCATATGATCGTTTCGTTACTTTCATATGAAAATATACTCGTCAAGGTTCGTTTAACTAACTTATTCACTATTTAATACCAATCCTACGAATTTTGGTGATTTTTCAAATCCGTACCACTGCTGCTGCCAGCATCTATTTTCAAGGTAAACTTTACCTATCTTGTGGTTTCCATGGGCCAACTAAAATTTTGACATACATAGGTCCACATATGATCATATTTAGCCATTCCAATGGCTGATCATGTGACCAACACTCTCATTCCAAACCATAATCACATCATGAAACCAAATATAATTACAAAGCACAAATGGTCAAATTCCATCCTCCACTTTTACGAACCATTTTCGCATGGCCGTACACATATACATCACAAAGAACTTAAAAACAATCGAGGGTAGTCCTATACATGCCATATCCAAAGTTTAACTAAAGAGTACCAAAAAGGGGTTTGATAGTGTGGATGACTTCACTTCAATGATCCCGAATCCGATCGCTAACGAGCAAAATCTATAAAAGAGAGCCAAAGCAACGGGTAAGCATTTTTATGCTTAGTAAGTCTCAAGCAATGAAATCGGCTTTAACTAAAGCATTACATTCACATAGCCAAATGAATCATTTCATTAATACACATTCACATAATCATACTTACTTCACACTTCATCATTATATCCATTCACAAGATATCAACCAATTCAAGAGCTGAAAATTCGTTAGTCGATTGAATGAATATTATTCAAACGTATTGACTTTTCCAATGCACATGTAACATACCTTATCCTTTGGGCCTTTCGAGCGTACTAATTAAATTTATTACAGCAACCAACGCTCACCTTCAGCCCAAGCTTCTTCGAAATACAACCGGATATAACCACACGCACGAATGCCTTCGGGACTTAGCCCGGATATAACAACTTGCACGAATGCCTTCGGGTCTTAGCCCGGATGTAGTCACTAGCACAATTGCCTTCGGGTCTTATCCCAGATATAAATACTAGCATAAATGTCTTCGGGACTTAGCCTGGGTATCATTCAATTGCTCATGCACACATACATCAATAATCATTACACATCCATGTTTTATTTTCGTTACTAGGGCTCAAACACAAACATATCACTAGCATAATCGCCTTCGGGACTTAGCCCGGGTATCATTCAAATACTCATACACACATATATCAATAATCATTACACATCCATATTTCATTTCACATAATTCGAGTAGGGTCATTTCTTGAAGACTTACTTCGGATGTTGTCGAACGGCTTCAACGGCTATTCAATCACTTTTTCTTTCCCCTTATCCAATTGTGGCCCTCTAAGCTCTTGAGCTTTATGTTAACAAATAAATTAATTTAGTCGTTTGAATATCGAAGGGGAATCCAAGGTACTTAGCCCTTATAAGGCCGCACACACTTACATCTACATACTTGAGCTCAATAATTATAACATAGCATCAAGCACTCATATGGCCGATTATACTTAGTCATACTTGCACCAAATCAACAATAAATTTCAAGGTTTTTCACACCATATATGTACTAGGCCGAATGTACATGGAGATTTCACAAACATTCTTCAACAATTTCTTCTTTAAACAAACATATTTATCATTTATTTCATAACCAAATCATCATGTGCAAACATATATACACATATAGGTGCAAGGCCGAATTTCAAGGTGTTCATAACCATTCAAAACACAAATTTTAACTATCATGCAAGAAGCATAAACCATGCTCATGAGCATACCATGGCCGAATACATCACACACCACACCCTTTCAATTTTTGGTCATGGTTAAACAAAGGACTCAATGCCCTACTCAAGAATACTAAAAAGAAATTTCAAGAGTAGTCAATCCATCATTACATGCATCATCAACAAGCTTCACTTTTAGCATGCAATGGCTTTAACACAATATCAACTTTGGCCAAATACCATTTCCATGGCATAACAAGGATTTGAACCATGGCTAACATGAACATCAAGTTAGCAACTAAAACATGCATGAATCTCATGACACAACCTCATACATACCTTAATCTTGATGCAAGTTTAGCCAAATCTCCTTCTAGATCTCTTCTAAACAAAGAAAATGAAGCAAAAATCTCTTCTTCCTCTTAGAAATTTCGGCCAAAGGAAAGAGGGAAAAAGATGAACAATTTTTTTTGTTTTTCTTTCTTACCTACACGGCAATGGGGGGGATGCTACACTCACACACATTTTTTTTTGTTTCTCTTCCCACATCTTAATTATTAATCATTTCTCTCATCATCCATTAACAAAACATGTTTCAACATGTTTTCTTTGCCCATAAACCATGTCATGGCCGGCCACTAAGCTTCCTTTGGGGAAATTTGACATGCAAATCCTTTATTTTTGCATGCATGATCAACTAGTCATCACACATCTTCCCATCATACTTTCAAAGTTTACTACTAGGTCCTTTCTAGTGAAATTTACCTTTATAACTCTAAATCAAAACAGCAAAGATGTCACACATGAATACACACATATTATAGGCATCAAAATAAATTTTAAATTATTTTTATGCCTCGGTTTTGTGGTCCCGAAACCATATTTTGACTAGGGTCAATTTTGGGCTGTCACACTTCAACATCCAAAACTTTGCCACAAATAGCTTTCATTATATTGGATAGTTCAATTATACAAGACGTTACATTTTTTGACATACAGCACCGTAAAGCAACTGGGAGTAAATCTTTCATCAAGACGTGGTAATCATGTGATTTTAATGAATATAATCCTCGAAATTTAAGACTCAAACATCGAGATATATTTGATGCATACGCATCTGGGACCTTTATATCCTTCAACACCATGCAGAACACTTCTTTCTCTTCCTTTGACATTGAAAAAATAGAAGGCGACAACCGATATTTCCCATTCGGAAGTACTTGAGGATGAAGATCACGCTGAATTCTCATGTCAACTAAATCAAGTCAACTCTGAATATTGTCTTTTGATTTTCCATCGACATTCAAAATTGTCCCAATTATGTTCTCGAAGACATTCTTCTCAATATGCATGACATCAAGATTGTGGCGTAAAATGTTGTGTTACCACTCCTTTTTTTCCACAAGTTCGCCTCATTAGGATCATCCTCTTCATCAGATTCATCCCTCAATCTTCTCTTTGTTTACATGTTAGGTGGTTGATTCATCTTCCCATAAACATAAACAAGATTTCAGATCCAATGGTCTGCTCAGGAGCACCTCTACACTCTTCAGTACCGTCAAATAGAGTCCTTTGAAATATAAATTTATGATTTCCATCTAACCACCGATGATAGCCCATGTAAGAGAACTTCTTCCCATTATACAACCACTTCGAACAAGTTTGCACAACACAACAAGGACAAGCATAACGTCCTTTAGTACTCCAATCCGATAAATTAGAATCGGCCGGGAAATCATTAATTGTCCACAACAAAGCTACACGTAAATTAAATTTCTCCTTTCTCAATACATCATATGTCTCAACACCCGACCATAACTATTTTAACTCTTCAATAAGTGGCTGCAAATAGATGTTAATATCATTTCTGGGACCTTTCTCTCTAGGGATAATCATTGATAAAATAAATGAAGATTGCTTCATGCAAATCCATGGAGGCAAATTGTTAGGAACAAGCACTACATGCCAAGTACTGTATGAAGTACTTATGATTTTAAAAGGATTAAAGTCGTCAGCTGCTAGCCCAAGCCTCACATTCTGAGGATAGCTTGCAAAGTTTGGAAATTTACTGTCAAATGATTTCCAAGCTAAAAAATTTGCAGGATGTCTTAAAAATCCATCATTGGTTCATTGATCATTATGCCACCTCATAGAATCGGCTATCTTTGACAACATGAAAAGCCTTTGAAGTCTTGGTATTAGGGGAAAATATCGCAAAACCTTGACTGGCTTCTTTCTTAACTGTGTCCCACCTTCATCCACATTCACATCTTCTGTATTCCTATCCATCCAACGAGACTTACCACAAACATGACAGGACTCTTGGTTTTTCTGATCACCCCAGTACAACATGTAGTCATTTGGGAAACTATGAATTTTATCGTACCCAAGGCCCAAATCTTTTATTAGTCTCTTCATATCTTGACAAGACTGGGGGATTTTTGCAAACGGAAACATCTCTCTCAGAAACTCTAATAACATTGTAAAAGAGTTTTCGGTCCACCCTCCCAAACATTTTAAGTGAAATAGATGAATGTAGAAGGAAAATTTTGAATATTTTGATCCCTCGTAAAGTTATTCGTTCATTTCATTAAGTAAATTATAGAACTTCGCCGCTTCTTCATTTCACTCCTCATCAGGTGCACTTGTTCCCATTTCGCAAAAAACATTTCCACCAATATTACAATCATCGGATACAATAAAGTCAGGTGTAAAGGATTGCTCACCATGACTGTGCATATTAAATGCATCCTGCAATATACCTTCCATGTCATCTTATCTAACATACTGGTCGAAATTAGTATCAAGATAAGTCGGATTAATCGTTGAAGAAGTTCCACTAGATGTACACTCTCAATGGAAAATCTATTTTTTATACCCCCGAATAAAGCCATCAACATTTAGATGTTCGTAGACAACTTCACGAAAATGCCAATTGATGTTGCCACACTTCCTACACGGGCAAAGAATCATATTCTCTTGGCTTGCATTTTGAAATGCAAAATTTAGAAAAGTTTGTACTCCATTTCGATAGGCGTTGCTTACCCTTGACAATTTCATCCAACTCCTATCCATTTCGTAGTTCTTGAAGTCTAAACTTGACAATAAATTACATAAGTAAGTTGTTTATTTATAAGTATAATTAAGTTATGTAAGTTACGTAAGTTATGTGAGTTATGTAGGTTATGTAAGTTATATAAGTTATGTGGGTTATGTTAGTTTTGTGAGTTATGTAAGTTATGTAAGTTATATAAGTTATGTAAGTTATGTGAGTTATATAAGTTCAAGTATATATTTTACGTACTAGTGATGTATTTAAGTATATATATTTTTAAAATCTTATAAATTTTGCACATTAATAATTTATACAATATAAATTCTTATATATTAAAATGGTATAATTTTAATTATTTTTAGCATTCCATTTTCTTAGATTTAATATGTTCTTATATATTAAACTTGACAATAAATTTATTACTTTAGCATTCCATTTTTATACGGGAAAAAAATAAAATAAAATTTGACGATGTGGAAAATCGATGGAAAAAATATTTTAATTAAATAATATTTATAAAATTATATTAATTAAATAATATTTAAATAAAATAATCCAAATTATATTAATTAAAATAAGATTGAACCTTGTTTTAATATAGACATGTCTTTTGCTTTTATTTAACAAATCACATGTGCAGTTAAAATATAGATGTACAATAGTCCACACTTAATTTAATTTATGTTTTACAAGGCATCTTTTCTTAAGTACATGTTAAAACATTATGTGAACATCCGTATTTAGCTTAAAAGCTATGATTTATTTTGAATAAAAAGTTTAACTTAAGTGATAAAATGAACGATAATATTTGTGATAAAACGTATGAGAATATTTCAATAATAATTTAAATTTAAATTGAGCAGAAATGATCCCTTTTACAATATTAATGCAAGTAAGAACATACGCATTGGAACCAGTAGTAAAGATCCCCAAGCGAATTGAGGCAAATGAAGGGGAAGTTGGTATACATGTGCAAACATGTGTGTGATATCTAAAAACTGTCAATTTTAATCTCAATGCCGAGAAAGGTATATACCTAATTATAAATTCTACTTAGCTTGGAAGATTTCAATGGAGAGACATCAAATCAAGATTTAGCCTATAATAAACATACATACCTCTTAGAAATTATAAATTGGATGGTAGCGTCGATTCCAGCAAATTAAATTACACCTGCAAACAATGAACAACCATGAAATTAAAAAATAATCTAAGGATAAAGAATGAACAGCAAACATACACCTGCATTTTATGATGTAAAGCATGCTAGTTGCTACTCCAATGGCTAATCTTAGTTGTCTATGTGGTTTGCCATTTTATGATGTAAAGCATGCTAGTTGGTGTTCCAATGGCTAATCTTAGTTGTCTATGTGGTTTGCCATTATAAATTGAGAGATTGATCATCACTACTATATGTAACTTTTAAGCCTTTTTTTTTCATGATGAAACTAACATAATGATACAAGTGCAATATGATAATAAATTGTTAATTAAGTTCCTTTTTCTGCTTTTAATACAATAACACTTTTTATTGACAAAAGGGCTTGGAGATGCAACCCAGAGTTCAAAATTCGAGGAACTAGCAATATGTTTTAAGAGATGGTGAAGGAAAATATGTTTGAGCTCAACAAATTATACCAGGTACCTAAAACGTGGTTTACTATCATTTACTACAATCTCAATGTTGGCTTTTAGAAAGACACCAAGCAGCAAGTTGCCAATTGCTATGTTTCTTATGGAATTTAAATATAAGTCGCTATACTTCAATTTTTGAGACATTGACTTTGTACTTCTTTTTATTTAAAAATCTTGGTCTTGCTATTATAATTGATGATGGGCTGTTTTAAAAAAGTAGAATAAATCTTTTAGCCCTCATGATTTATAGTTTTTTTATCAATTTGGTCCAAACTCTTTAAAAGTACATAAACATTTTAAAATTGTTTTACAAATTATTTTTTCTTTGTATTTTCAATAAAAATATAAAAATAATAATAAATTGTGAAAATAAAAATAAAATGAAATAATTTTAAAAAGTAATTTAATTGTTAAAACCATTTCTTTTCTAATTGTTTATGAGTTGGTCCAAATTGACAAAAAAAGCGTAAATCATGACGATTAAAAGAGTCATTTTACCTTTTTATAATATCAAAAGTGAATAAATAGAATTCCACACATCCTACCAAGATTTTTAAATTAAAAAATGTATACATAGGGAAATATTTTTAAATTAATCTTCACATACCTCTTAGAAATTGTAAATTGGATGGTAGCGTCGATTCCAGCAAATTAAACTACACCTACAAACAATGAACAGCCATGAAATTAAAAAATAATCTAAGGAAAAAGAAGAATTAAATAAGTTAAAACCATGATCCATTAATGTATTTTCTTCTTTCTTCCTCTCATCAGGACATCACTGGTACACGTTATTAATTATAGTTCTAAAATACTAAGTCCATGCCATGATAACATGGGGGTGATACCAAAATGCAACTAAAACAATTATCGAGTCCAATTAAATTTAATGGACACAAGGTCAAATTTAGTACTGTTACCAGTGTTGATACATCGCTAATAACATTAAGAGCAATGCATAAACAAACATCCACAACAAGTGCACAATAAGCACTAAAGCATTAAACTCTTATGGCACTAGGAGAACATCAAGATTAGACAAGCACAAAAACAGCAAACATCATACTTAGAAAAAAAATAGAAAGATTATATTCCAAGGAATTGCTGCATATTTTAACCTACTAACAAATATAGGTTCCCTTCCTTGCACACAAATTTTCATCATACTTTTACATCATCCAAGACTTTGAAAAACTTAGAAAGTTAGAATAAGTTCATATCACAGATTATATTATCAGGAGGTAAAAACTAGAAAGCGTGAACTCATTTATATCAGTACCAAATACTAAACTCAGCTGGTTACAATTTGAGATTAAGGCTTTTTGAACATGCTTGCCATAATTGCAAATGATACTACTTCAAAATCAAATAGAAAATTGCATAGAAATTTTCATGCTTTATACTAATGCAAGCTTCAAAGACCATAAAAGTAAAAATATATCAATATATCATAGAGATTCATTTCACAATAAAGTTGATGGGAATGTACAAGCCAGAAACCAAATCGCCAAGATTAGTAAAAATCTATATTCAATTTCTCTGTATTCTACTATGTCCATCTCGATACAACAACAAATCATATATATATTAAGTCATCTAAGTAGCACAACAAAAACGAGAGCATATACGAAAGATGAACAAAAAAGCAACTCTTTATGATACACAAGAAGAAAAAAGAGAAAAAAAGCGTACCTTTATCTTTCCCTTCTTCCCTTTTCTCTTCTATTCAGTATCCGAAGGTAAATATGATGATGAAGTAGCAGGTGAAGCTGCTGCAGAAGATTGTGATTCCTCCACTAGTAATTTCTCTAACACAGGTTTCAATTCCCTGTTACAAAAATCAGAAAGGATCAAACCAATAAAATGAGAACTGAGAAGAAGATAAGTGAAATAGCTAAGTGACGGTTTCGGCTTACCGATTGGTTGCAGCAGAGGAGTGCGACGGTGATGCAAACAGATGGTCGAGTTGATGGCGATGCAACAAATGGTCGGGTCCGGTGATGGAGAGATGGGTTGGGTTTCGACTTGCTGAAAATTTAGGGTCAGGGGGAAAATTTTAGGGGAAAACACTTAAGGTTTTTCGAGTATATCTTTGGGGATAAAAGGGTGGAAAAAAAACGACGCCGTTTAGGCAGAAAATTGAATATCGTTTGGGGCGTTTTCAACCAAGCGCCACTAACTACAAAGTATAAAATGACACCGTTTTACTCACACATTACACATATTTGTGGCGTTTTTGACCAAAACGCCGGTATTGCGTAGCCTATTACGGCGTACTAGAACAAATGCCACTAACAACAAGGATAAAACGGCATCGTTTTTAGGACTTGTAATACACATTTGTGGCGTTTTATGGAAGCGCCACTAACTAAAAAGTATAAAATGACGACGTTTTTAGTAAACGCCACTAATAACAAGGGTAAAACGTTGTCGTCTTACTCACACATTGCACATATTTGTGGCGTTTTTGACTAAAATGCCGGTAATGTATAGCTTATTGCAGCATTTTGAAACAAACGCCACTAACAGCAAGGATAAAACGACGTCGTTTTTAGGACTTGTAATGCACATTGGCGGCGTTTTATGGAAGCGCCACTAAATGAATAGTATTTTAATTTTTTCCTTTTAAATAAATAATTTTTTAAAATTTAACTAATATTTAAAAGAATTAGATAAAATTTGAAATATTGAAAATTATTTAAAATTTGAAATCTTGAAAATTATTTAAAATTTTAATTCTTGAAAATTATTCTAAATTTGAATTCTTTAAAATTTGAAATTATTTAATATATAAATTAAAAAACAACCCCTAACCCTTAAACCCCTAACCCTTGTCCCTTTAATCCTATAACCCTTAAAACATATCCTATTAAACCCTAAACCCATAACCCCTAACCCTATAACCCTTCTCTCATATCCTATTAACCCTAAACCCTTAAACCATACACCCTAAACCTTACATCGCAGCCCTTAAACCATAAACCATAACCCTTAAACCCATAATCCCTAAATCAATAATCCATAAACCTTAAAATATTAACTCATAAACCATAAACCCCTAACCCATGTCCCTTTAACCCTTAAACTCATAACCCTTAAAACCCTTAACCCCTACCCACTAATCCTTAAACTTTAAACCATAACCCTAAACTCATAATCCTTAAACCTTAAAATATTAACTCATAAACCATAAACCCTAAACTATAATGATAATTAATTCAATATTTTAAAATTAATATTATATCTTTTACGATTATATAAGAATTTCTTTAATATATATTTTGACAAACAATCAGTCATATACCCAAAAATTTTAAAATTATTTTAAATAATAGTATTTTAATTTTTTAAATTTAACATATATTTTATATGTTTTTATTTTAAATTTTTTCTCACGTGTCATTATTTTTCTGAAGAATTTAAATAATCAATTAAAATAAATTGTATTTTAATCAATATAATAAATAAACCATTTAAATAGTAAATATATAGATAAAATATTTTTGCAAAATGCGCTAATACTCAACTATAGCGGCGTTTTAAAAATGCCGCTAATACTCTACCTATAGAGGCATTTTTTGAAATACGCCGCTAATGCCACTAAGGTTTAACACAAAACGACAGCGTCTTCCTGAATCTTTTTGCGGCGTTTTTTAAAAAAAGCCGCTAAAAGCTAACCATTACTGATGTTTTTAGAAAGCGTCGCTAACGCAGCTAAAAGCTCAATACAAAACGACAACGTTATGCAAAATTCTTTAGCGGCTTTTTTCTAAAATGCCGCTAAAGATCGAGCATTAGCCGCGCTTTTTGAAAATCGCCGATAAAGGTGTACTACAGCGGCATTTTTAGAAAAAGCGTCATTAATGCTCAATCTTTAGCGGCGTTTTTTAAAAGCGCCACTAAAGTCTCAATGCAAAACAAGGTCGTTGTGTTAAATTTTTTGCGGCGTTTTTCAAAAAGGTCCCCTAATACTCGATCTTTAGCGGCGCTTTCTAAAAAAAGCCGCTATAGGTTCACGTTTAGCGGCGTTTTTGGAGAAGATCAACTAATGCTCATTCTTTAGCAGCGTTTTTCATTAAAACGCCGCTACAAACCTATTTTGCTGTAGTGATTGGATAGGATTAACTTTGTTAAGTTGCTGTTATAAAGTATGTGAATTATGCTAAGGCAAAACAATGACAGAAAATCAATGGTAATCAAAATAATGATGATGTGAGCAATATGTAAGCAAACCAATATTTAAAAATATGCTATGGCAAAGATACCAAAACAAAAGTGAAAGGGTCTACGCTGTTGAATGGAAAGGCTAGGATTACTAAAAAACTACTCATATAAACCAATAATCCCTTGGCAAATTCTTAATCAACTTATTGCTCATAATGGATTTAAAAGGGTCTGCTTCTTTCAAGAGCAAGACTTTAGGATACCTTACCTAAGGAAATATATGTCTATAGGGCTCAGATGTGATTCCAGTACTAATTACTCTTCACTTTGTACGAATGCTACTCTATGTCTAGAGACTGCTATGGGCATTATATCAGACACCCACTCGTATCAATCAATTGTAGTCATACTAACCTAACATTTTCATAATTAGATTATGTTTATAAGAATATCGTGCATTCATCTATGTCTAGAGTCTACATTCATGCAGTTTGAAAGAATAAATTGAATGAAACAATAAAATAGATCAAATCCAAGTTTCAACATTAATGGAAAATTCAAGTATCATCCAGTAATCCCAACCCGATGAGATTTAACTCATTGGTTGGTTAATCAAACCAGAATTCAAAATATCATTCAACATCTTCAACAATTAATTTTACAAAGAAGAAATTTAAGAAAATAAAGGAAGAACTTTAGGAAGCTTTCGCGATCTAGCCCTCAACTTCAGTGGTGTAATGTCTTGCAAAGACCAGGTTGACTGCCTTCTTCTTCTCCCTTGTGTTTTGCTCTACTACTCAGCTTCTACTGCTACTTTCTTTCTTTTCCTCAAGGTCTTTCCCCTAAAAAAGACTCTTAGAAGTCCTTCTCTTAAGGTTCCTTCTTTTCATTTTATATTTTTTTCTTTCTCCTCAGGTAAGTCCCTCAGCCCATGCTTTTTCACCTCCTCTATTCAAGTAGATTTTCTAGTAAAAATACAGTTGGGGCTGGTACAGTTGAATGTTGACTCGGCGTTTTACTGGCATTTCCATGGCATTAGTGTTGGCAAACTGACCAACCTTTTGACACGACAAAACTTCACTCCTTTACATCCTTTTTCTCATTCTACACCTGCCACTCAAACAACAAACAAATCCTTTCCACCCATAAGTAAAAGTAACATATAATAACATTTTAGCTAGTACAAGCTCCATGATGCAATGATCTAAACAATATACTAATATAATATCCTAAAATGCAAATACATCTACTTAAATACAGATAATTAACCAAGTCTAGAGGCATGAAATATAACTCTGCTTTAGAGTTGTCAATACTCACCTATTTCATTGTAACTATATTACAACCTGACCAGTATACTTGCAGATACCACCTATTTAACATATTTTGTGCATGATTTCTACTTTGGATTTTGGTACGTCTAAAGACAGTTAGTGAGAGTTGGATAGATAAGGCGGTGAGTAGGAAAGGGTTACTAAAGGGGGTTAATAGGGGACAATATGATATGCAGAACTAATTTCGTGCTTGAGACTATTTTGATGCTCCTTGTTCTTAAATTCTATACCAACCTTAAGCTTCAGAACATTACAAGCTGAAAATGTCTTATGTGACCTAAGTAAATCTAGTTATGAATGGACATTGTTTTGAGTAATTGCAATGATAATTATTTGTATTATGCTAGGATAATCAAATTACCTGTATGATTTGTCGATGGATAGATATATTTTAGAACATTGTTTCTTATATACTTTGTAATATACCGAACTTAGGTGTTTGAAATAGAGAGTGGTAAGTCGTTTACATATCATGCCAGAATTATGTGTATTTATGATTGTCTCTATTTATATTGTTTTGAAACTTATCTTTGTATCCTACTTGCTCAAGAGTCGTTATTTATATTTCTCGTTTTTATGTTTCCTTGCTTGAGGACAACCAATAACTTAAGTGTGGGAGAGTTTGATTTGCTGCAATTTGTTGTAGTAGATTAAACCATTTACCATACTTAAGGAGCTTATATAAAAGCAATGTAGTTATGTTTTTAGTTAGTTTTAATTTTAAGTTCATAAATAATAAAAACTATGATTTGAGCTATTTATATGGCCTTAGGGTCCAAAATAGGCCTAAAGGAAGGCTAACGTATTTGATAAGTGTTCAAGACATCATTCAGAGGCATAAGAACATGAGACTGACCGAGATGTTGCAACATGGAATGTCGATGTCACAACATAGTGATAAGAGCACTCAAAAGTAGCAAACTACCTTCAGTGTCACCATATAGCCCTACAATCCAGCCTGAGCTTGTAAGCTGCCATCAGTGTCGCAACATAAGAAAGAAAGTCCCGTGACACCGATGTGACGAGGTGAAATAATGACCCAAGGGTGCTTTGGTATGCACAACAAAGTTTAATGCAAAAATGTCGACCGAATTAAGTCAATGGATGATGATCAACCCTAAGTCTATAAATAGACAGCTCTAAACAGTTCATAAACAATTTTTTATTCAAGTTTTATGTTATGGTTTTCAATTAGATTTATTTTTAGTTTCTCTTTAGCTATTTTGTACTTATGTTTAAATTCATTTGTAATTATATTTTAGCTTTTATTTTAATTTGTCGTGGAACTTGATTTGTGGATTCATCAACTTTTCGTAGATTATTGTTTGCATGATTATCAATATATACTAGGATTGTTCTTAAACTCTATTTTTGATCTTTTATTTATGTTCATCTTTTCAATCAAGTTTATAATGTATATTAGATCCACGAGGAACAAATCTCTTAACAACAGATTAATGAGTGGATGTGGGAGTGATTAACTTCTATGTAGGGTTTTTAATTGATCAGCTGGTTGGGATAGGAAAAACTTAAAATCCAAAGCCTGATCCTAAGAAGTCATTTAGGTGGGAATGAACCCAAAATTGGTATTTCCTATCTATGAACACCTTACCCCAATTCGGTTTAGACTATGAAGCTAAGAGATAGGTAGTTCTTGTTGACTCATTAGTTTAGATCGAGAGATCCTGCTAAGTTAATGACTAGTTGATTCAATTGAACCCGAAATAGGAGTTAGTCATGACCATCGAAGTGAGTTAGTCTTTTATCCCTAGAAGTGATAAAATCTACAATTTGTTTTCCCTTCTTTGTTTTTATGTTGTTAATTATTTTTATACAATATGATTTTTCTTCAGCTTTGGGTTCATAGTAAAATAGTTTAATTAAATTACTAATTAGATATGTCAACATATAGAACCGTTAATGTAGATATTATAATTAGTTTAGTCTCGCCTCATTTGGGTACGATCCTCGGAGTACTCCAATACTTCATTGTATAAATTTATATTACAAGATGACTCGTATAGCTGCAGAAACTGACTACTATTATATTTGGGTGTAGGATTTACACTCTAGATGTTAGTACATTTGAAGGCGGTTATTCTGTCACGTCCAACCCCCACTAATGAGGTTCTAAAGCTTTTTATAGGAAAACATTAGGGTGCTAGGTGCCTAAAATACCCTTGGAATGGTTAGGGTTTGATTAGGGGAAAAAATACCCTAAGTGGCTATCCAAAATTCTGCTAAATATTTCCAAATTTTATTGTATTGTTATGATGTGGGGAAAATGCCTCACCGCGATGTGGGATGTGTTTTAGCCTTGGAAGCTTCAAAGCTTTGTGTTGCGACACATACCTCCCTGTGTTGTAACATGGTTGTCTTCCCTTATGCTTATTGTCCTGAAATGGTACCCTACACACTCAAATGTCCTATTAATCATTCTCGAGGCCCGAGTTAGCCTAACAAGTCATCGAAACAATAAAAACTACATAAAAATGCTTATTTTTTAATATTCTGATTCTAAGCTACGAAATATGAAAATGTAATAAAATATATTAAAATGATTAGAAAGCAAGCTTATTAAGTGTGAAAAAGTACTTAATTTGCCACTACAATTTGTGGCAGATCACTTGCTCATCTTACCATCCAAGAAAGATTCACATTGTTGAAGATGAACTTCTTTAAGTAAACTTAAAATGTCATTTTCCACAACTCCAGTGATCCTCTCTTGATTAATATGACTAAGTCTCAAATGCCAAAGGTATGCCTCATCAGAGTGAGAAGTTTAAGTCTTTTATTTGAAATTTCAGTCTCAAGAAGTGTGTACAACTTTGGTTTGAAAAAATAAAGATTATTTGATATCCATCTATTACAAATAAGTTTGTGATTTTTAAATATTGCAATACTATTTTAAAAGTCACGGTCAAGTAGTCTTTATATAAACATTCAACAAAAATCAAGTTTCTTTTGAAACATGATACATAGAATACTTCTTTCAAAATAATCTTCCTAAAATTATCAAAGTAAAGATGTACATCTCCCACTACTTTAGCTGCTACAGTTGTCCTATTTTTGGTCTGCAACAATAGAATCTTATCTCTAAGATCTTTCGTGTCCTCGAATCCCTGTAGAGATTAGTGGCTCTCAAGCCAATGACCTAGTGGTCTATTGAATCTTCCATTAAAAAAATTTCTATCATAAAGAGTTCCATACATTTTCCTTTGGTGGTTAGGTATTCCTTCCACTCCTTACAATTTGCCTTAAAGTGCCCTTTCTTATTGCAGAAAAAACATTTATACATAGATAAGTCTTTAGTCTTCCTAGTTCACTTCCTTTTCACTTGTGGTGGCCCAGAAACCTTAGCCTTGCTTTTCATAGCATGCTTTCCCTTCCCTTTTGCAGAAGAAGCAACAACTATATTTGCTTATGCTCTTCAGACTGGCTGCTTGCCATTCAACATGAACTCATAGAATAGTAATTCCTTCATGAGTTGTGTAAGCATCAAATTCTTGTCCCCAAGGTTTTATGCGGACTGAAAGCCTTCAAACTACTTGGACAAGCTCTTGAACTGTAACATCCCAAATTTTTAGTTTAAAGTTCATAAAATTATTTCAAGATTGGGTTATTGACTTAATGGTAAAGGGAAAGTTAGGAGTTAGTTTAATTTACTTAAATACCCGAGTTCGAATCCCTTCCCAAAAGAATAAATTATTTTTTCTATTTTTTCTTCCATTCCCTTAGAGTGTCGTCCAACCTAGTGAAAGCTGTAGGTATAAATGTTACTCTTCTTAGTTTTTTTTCCAGCATTTCTCAATCCTTCCTCTTCAATTGTTGTCCCCCTCCTCTCCCTCTCCCTCTACCTCTCTCATTCTTTCTCAAGTTTTTCTTCTTTCTTCCCCTTACTATCTCCCTACTCCTTGTTGTCTTTAAACCTCCATTGCTGCCCCCTCTTCTTCACTTATGGTTGTTCCGATTTGTTTCCTTTCCCTTCCCTTTTTTTTCTTTTGTTGCCAATTGTTCCTGCTATTTTTACAGCCATTTTATTGCTATTTTTAGCCTCGAAAAACCATCCCCTTTGCTTCCAAAAATCATTCCTTGTGCTGATCCATAACCGTCCCCTTTGCTATCGTTGTTGGTGGTGTTGCCGCCCTTAGAACACCATTGTTTTGATTCCTATTTTACTCTTTTTTTGTTGCCCCTTACGACAGTGTTCTCTTCAATATTCCTCTTTTAAAGCAACTGTTAACGTTCCAAATTAAGGGTGTTCAAATCTCTCTCATCTGACATCTAAGATCTATTTAACGGGAACCATAAATGTGGATTTATGCTGGATCTTGTATCAATTTTAGTCCAGTAAATTTTACTATTTTGGTCGAATCCCCTTAGGCCTATGATTGATTTTTCCTTGTTGATTTTGTGTGTTATCTTAATCTTAGGAACTGATTTTAACATCCTGGATCAATGTAAGCTGAAAAATATATAGGATTTTTCCTATGTAATTTATCACCTTTTATTTAAACTCGTTGTTAAAACTAAGTAATTGTATAATAAATTAATTAAATATGTGAAATATGAAATTAGGACATAGAAATTATTAAAATGTGATTTTAGGCTTTGTTATATAGTTTTCATGCAATAAATGGCTTATTTTATATTAATTTGAACATATTATATTTTTAAGGCATAAAGTGGGCCATGCATGATTAAATTAAATAATAAAATATAAAATTATTATTAATAATTCATTTTAAAATATTTTATTAATAATTTGAGTTTTAATTAATTAATTAAATTGGATAAATTTTATTCTTTGTTCCTCTAATTTATTGATTTATTTTGGATAGGTCTGATTTGGATTACAAAACCATTCAAATTAGAGACCAAGTCAACCCAATTTTTGGCTATACTTGGCTGGTCACATAAACCACTTTTTGGTTTAATTGCACAAGTTCTTTGCAATGTTGAAGAAATTAGAGATTTGCCTAAAGATTTACACTTGATCGAGTCTCAGTCCTGAGTTGTTGTGGCACTTAAATTGAGCAAAAAATAAAGCAAAAATCAGCTCAATTTCCTCAATTCATGGTTGGCCACCAATTAAAGATGCTTGAAGAGATGAAACCTCCTATTTTTAGCAAACTATCCCCCTCTCTTCACCTATAAATAAGACTCCTTCATTCCTTCCTTCATCATTCTCTCTTCTCTCCAAATTCTCTTAGCCTTTTACATTCCCCACGCCTAGCATCATCTCTTCATAGAGATTTTAGCTATTAAGCCTCTTAAAGAGCCCTTGGTCGGCCACCTTGGGGAGCCATCAGCAAAGGAGCAAAGCAAAGGAAGCAAAGAAGCATTGTCAGTCAGAGTCTTGGGTGATAGCTACATTGATCTGGATTTAATCTTTCCTTTCTATGATTTAATCTGAAAATTTTTGCTATGAGTTCTTTGTTCTTTTTTACAACAATGTTAGCTTAATTTTATTTAAGCTAGGATGATTATTTTGAATAAATAATATTTATTTGATCCATGCTTGTAATGTTTGTGTCTCAATCGATCATGTTTTCAATTAAAATCAAGTCTGTATTTCATTCATACGTGATTGAAATGCACATGAATTGTGACAGCCCAAAATTGACCCTAGTCGGGATGTGGTTTCGGGACCACAAAACCGAGGCATAAAAATAATTTAAAATTTATTTTGATGCCTATAATATGTGTGTATTCATGTGTGACATTTTTGATGTTTCGATTTAGAGTTATAAAGGTAAATTTCACAAGAAAGGACCTAGTAGTAAACTTTGAAAGTATGATGGGAAGATGTGTGATGACTAGTTGATCATGCATGCAAAAATAAAGGATTTGCATGTCAAATTTCTCCAAAAGAAGCTTAATGGCCGGCCATGACATGGTTTATGGGCAAAGAAAACATGTTGAAACATGTTTTGTTAATGCATGATGTGTTAAATGATAAAAAAAAATTAATGATGTTGGATGAGAAACAAAAAAATCAAAAAAAAAATTGCTCGTCCTTTCCCCCCCTTGTGCCGTGAGTGAAAGAAAAGAAAAGAAAAATTTGTTCATCCTTGTTCTTTCCTTTTTGGCCGAAATTACTAAGGAAGAAGGTAGGATTTTTGCACCATCTTTTGGTTTAGAAGAGATCTAGAGGGAGATTTGGCTATACTTGCATCAAGATTAAGGTATGTATGAGGTTGTGTCATGAGATTCATGCATGTTTTAGTTGCTAACTTGATTTTCATGTTAGCCATGGTTCAAATCCTTGTTATGCCATGGAAATGGTATTTGGCCAAAGTTGATATTGTGTTAAAGCCATTGCATGCTAAATGTGAAGCTTGATGATGATGCATGTAATGATGGATTGACTACTCTTGAAATTTCTTTTAGCATTCTTGAGTAAGCCATGGAGTTTTTTTGTTTTTGTTTAACCATGACCAAAAATTGAAAGGGTGTGGTGTGTGATGTATTCGCCATGGTATGCTCATGAGCATGGTTTATGCTTCTTGCATGATAGTTAAAAATTTGTGTTTTGAATGGTTATGAACACCTTGAAATTCGGCCTTGCACCTATATGTGTATACATGTTTGCACATGATGATTTGGTTATGAGATAAATGATAAATATGTTTGTTTAAAGAAGAAAGTGTTGAAGAATGTTTGTGAAATTGCAAGTACATTCGGCCTAGTACACATATGATGTGAAAATCTTGCAATTTATTGTTGATTTTGTGCAAGTATGACTAAGTATAATCGGCCACATGAGGGGAATTATTGTGCATGCATTCGGTTAGAGGCAAGCTTAATGGTGCCTATTCTTGACTTAGGTAATCGGCTACCTTGTTGTGAGCTAAGGCCGAATGTGTGCGTAATTAAAGAAAATTGACTAAAGTGCTTAGTTATGTGATGTTGAGTCAATGATGTGTGTATTCGGCCAAGGCTAGCAAGCGAGACTTTAATAAATTGAATTTGTTTGAATTAGCTCAAGAACTTAGAGGGCCACAATTGGATAAGGGGAAGGAAAAAGTGATCGAATAGCCGTTGAAGCCGTTCGACAACATCCGAGGTAAGTCTTCAAGTAATGACCCTACTTGAATTATGTGAAATGAAATTATGGATGTGTAGTGATTACTAATATACGTGTGTATGAGTATTTGAATGGTACCGGGCTAAGTCCCAAGGCAATTACGCTAGTGATTATATTTGTGTTTGAGCCTTAGTAATGAAAATGAAACATGAATGTGTAATGATTATGGATGTATGTGTGCATGAGCAATTGAATGATATCCGGTTAAGACCAAGGCAATTGTGCTAGTGACTTTATCCGGCTAAGACCAAGGCATTCGTGCAAGTTGTTAAATCCGGGCTAATACCAAGGCATTTGTGCAAGACGTTATATCCGGGCTAAGACCAAGGCATTCGTGCATGTGGTTATATCCGGTTGTATTCAAGAAGCTTGGGCTGAAGGTGAGCGTTGGTTGCTGTAATAAATTTAATTAGTACGCTCGAAAAGCCCAAAGGATAAGGTATGTTTACATGTGCATTGGAAAAGTCGATATGTTTGAGTAACATTCGCTCAATCGACTAACGAATTTTCAGCTATTGAATTGGTTGATATCTTGTGAAGGTATATAATGATGAAGTGTGAAGTAAGTATGATTATGTGAATGTGTAATAAAGAAATGATTCATTTGGCTATGTGAATTTAATGCTTTAGTTAAAGCCGATTTCATTGCTTGAGACTTACTAAGCATAAAAATGCTTACCCGCTGCTTTGGCTCTCTGTTTTATAGATTTTGCTCGTTAGCGATCGGATTCGGGATCATTGAAGTCGAAGTCATCCACACTATCAAAGCCTCCATTTTGGTATAATTTTGGTTGAACTTTGAAATGGCATGTATAGGACTACCCCGTGTTGGTTCAAATATGTTGTGATGTATATGTGTACGGCCATGCGAAAATGGCTCGTAAAAGTGAAGTACGAACTTAGACCATTTGTGGTTTGTATATATATATATGGTTTCATGATGTGATTATGGATTGGAAATGGGAGGTTGGTCACATGATCAGCCATTGGAATGGTTAAAAATGATCATATGTGAACCTATGTATGGCAAGACTAGTTGGTTCATGGAGACTACAAAATAGGTAAGACCTACCTTAAAAACAGATGCTGCCAGCTGCAGTGACATGAATGTGAAAAATCACCAAAATTCGTAGGGATGGTATTAAATAGTGAAAGAAGTATGAAATCAAACCTTGATGAATCTACTTTCATATGAAAGTAACGAAACGGTCATATGAACAGTATACTAAGAGATATTAAAGTTCTCGTGAGACAGGGCCAGAACGGTTTCTGGGTCCCCTGTCGCGACTTTGAAAATTTACCATAAATTATCGAGAAATAATTAGAAGTCATACCTTATATGTGCAGATTCCATTTTGAGTCTAGTTTCTTTAGAAATAAACGGCACCAGTATTAATGCCCTGTACAGAGAGATATTCAAGTTGTAACGTGTGAAGGTCAGAGCAGTCGACCCCTGTAACATGGTTGACTTTAACTAATAAACTGTACCAATTGGCCGGACCAAAAATTCTAGAAATAAATCCAGGGATGGATACATGAGTCTAAATTCAGGGAAATTTTACGGAATCAGTTTCCGAGTTGTGAAACTCGAGATATGCTTTTTAAGGCGACAGTGACGCAGATTTCCAGCTTGTCTGGAAATGTCAAATTGGTCGGTGCAATATGTGAATTTGGCTCGTTAACCCCTCGCGTCCGACACCGGCGACGGTCTCGGGTTCGGGGTGTTACAATTTTATTGGTATCAGAGCCAGGTTTAGTCAATTCTAGGACTACCGTGATATGTTTGGGGTCTAGCTATACATGCCATTAAGTGATGAATTGATAGTGTTGTGATTTCTGACAATTTGACTTTGTGTTTGTTTATAGCAATGGATCCCGATCCCAACCGAGCAATAGCTGATGATGTGGAGAGTGTGGCGCTGCTCCGCCATAAGGGACAGCACCGGCGGACTCTCAACCTATGGCCAACAATCCGAATGATGAGGCTAGGCAAGCCTTTTATAGTGTGATGAATGATTGGTTTAACCAATACATTCGAACTAACACTACTGTTCCACAACCTCCATTCCCGACAAATGCAACCCAAGACCTACAATACCTCCCGAATCGACCAAATAAGGTCAAGTAAGCCCCAATCGACGTGATTCGAAAACATGGGGCCACTGAATTTAAAGCTACGGATGATGACGATGCCGAGCAAGCTGAATTTTGGTTGGACAACACTATCCGGTGCTCGATGAGCTATCTTGTACACCGATGAGCGCTTAAAGTGTACCATCTCCTTGCTACGCGATTCCGCCTACTATTGGTGGAGTACTCGACTTGTGGTGCCTAGAGAGCAAGTAACTTGGGAGTTCTTTCAAACCGAGTTCCGAAAAAAGTATATCAGTCAGAGATTCATCGACCAAAAGCGAAAGGAATTTCTTGATCTTAAGCAAGGCTCTATGTCGCCATCGACTACGAACGAAAATTTGTGAGGCTTAGCCGATGCGCGAGAATGCATTTCGTCCGGGCTATTATGTGTAAACGCCGAGGACGGGCTGAATGATGATATAAGGATGTTCGTTGGCATTCTCGAAATACGAGAGTTCGTAGTACTTGTTGAGCAAGCTTGTAAAGCCGAAGAGCTTAGAAAGGAGAAACAAAAAGTTGATGTGGGAACCGGAGAAATGTCAGAAAAGTTTCGATCAACTGAAAACTTATTTGACTGAAGCCCCAATTCTAGTGCAACCCGAATCTGGCAAAGAGTTTGCCATCTTTAGTGACGCCTCCCTACTTGGGTTAGGTTGCGTATTGATGCAAGAAGGTCGAGTTGTGGCCTATGCGTCGAGGCAATTAAAGCCACATGAGAAAAATTATCCGACCCATGATCTCGAATTGGCTGCCATCGTATTCGCCTTAAAGATATGGCGACATTACTTAGTTGGTGACTCAAAGAGACTTAAATCTGCGACAAAGACGTTAGCTCGAGCTGTTAAAGGATTATGAGCTGGTCATTGACTATCACCCGGGAAAGGCGAATGTGGTTGCGGATGCCTTAAGTCGTAAATCATTATTCACTTTACGAGCGATGAATGTGCACTTGTCCGTTCGATCCGACAATGTGTTAGTAGCTGAATTGAAAGCCAAACCATTATTGATACATCAAATTTGTGAAGCTCAAAAAGTCGACGATGAGTTGGTTGCAAAACGGGCTGAGTGTGTTCCGAACAAGGAATCGGAGTTTCAGATCGATGATGACGATTGTTTGAGGTTCAGGGGTCGTCTGTGTGTTCCAAAGAATTCGGAACTTATTTCGATAATTCTGAATGAAGCCCATTGTAGCCGAATGGCAATCCACCCGGGGAGTACGAAGATGTACAACGATTTGAAACGTCGGTTTTGGTGGCATGGTATGAAACGAGACATCTCCGACTTTGTTTCGAGGTGTTTAATATGTCAACAAGTGAAAGCGGAACATCAAGTGCCTTCAGGATTACTTCAGCCGATCACGATACCCGAGTGGAAATGGGATCGAGTCACAATGGACTTCGTATCCGGACTGCCATTGTCGGGGAGTAAGAAGGATGCGATTTGGGTCGTTGTAGATAGATTGACTAAGTCGGCTCACTTTGTCCCCGTACGTACGGACTTTTCAATGGACAAACTAGCCGAATCAGACGCTTCTCAGTTGTGAGATTACACGGGGTGCCTATTTCCATCGTGTCGGATAGAGATCCGAGATTTACCTCGCGATTTTGGAAGAAGTTGCAAGAAGCTTTGGGTACCAAGCTACATTTTAGCACCGCCTTTCACCCCCAAACCGATGGTCAATCCGAGCGGATAATTCAGATACTTGAGGATATGTTAAGATGTTGCATCCTCGAGTTCAGTGGTTCATGGGAACGGTATTTGCCTTTGATTGAATTCGCTTACAACAATAGTTTTCAATCAAGTATTAAGATGGCACCCTACGAGGCTTTGTACGGTCGTAAATGCCGTACACCATTGTTTTGGACTGAGCTCGGTGAAAGCAAAATTTTCGGGGTGGATTTGATTAAAGATGCTGAACAAAAAGTGAAAGTAATCCGTGAAAATCTGAAGATAGCCTCCGATCGTCAGAAGTCGTACGCGGATCTGAAACGAAAAGACATTGAGTATCGTGGGGATAAAGTGCTTTTAAGGTTTCGCTTGGAAAAAGATACTCAGATTCGTAGTAAGGGCAAGTTGAGCCCGAGGTTCATTGGGCCATATGAGATATCCGAGCGAGTCGGTCCATTGCATATCGCTTGATTTTGCCCCCGAACTCGAAAAGATTCACGACGTCTTTCATGTCTCGATGCTTCGACGCTATAGATCTGATCCATCGCACGTGATTAGTCCATCAGAGGTTGAAATTCAAGCCAATATGAGTTATGAGGAAGAACCGATTCGTATCCTATCACGTGAAGTGAAAGAGTTACGAAACAAGCGGGTTCCGCTAGTGAAAGTGTTATGGCTCAAACACGGGATAGAAGAAGCTACTTGGGAAACCGAGAACTCTATGAAAGAGCGATACCCAACCCTATTTACCGGTAAGATTTTCGGGGACGAAAATTTCTTAAGTGGGGGAGAGTTGTGACAGCCCAAAATTGACCCTAGTCGGGATGTGGTTTCGGGACCACAAAACCGAGGCATAAAAATAATTTAAAATTTATTTTGATGCCTATAATATGTGTGTATTCATGTGTGACATTTTTGATGTTTCGATTTAGAGTTATAAAGGTAAATTTCAATAGAAAGGACCTAGTAGTAAACTTTGAAAGTATGATGGGAAGATGTGTGATGACTAGTTGATCATGCATGCAAAAATAAAGGATTTGCATGTCAAATTTCTCCAAAAGAAGCTTAGTGGCAGGCCATGACATGGTTTATGGGCAAAGAAAACATGTTGAAACATGTTTTGTTAATGCATGATGTGTTAAATGATAAAAAAATTAATGATGTTGGATGAGAAACAAAAAAATCAAAAAAAAAATTGCTCATCCTTTCCCCTTGTGCCGTGAGTGAAAGAAAAGAAAAGAAAAATTTGTTCATCCTTGTTCTTTCCTTTTCTACCGAAATTACTAAGGAAGAAGGTAGGATTTTGCACCATCTTTTGGTTTAGAAGAGATCTAGAAGGAGATTTGGCTATACTTGCATCAAGATTAAGGTATGTATGAGGTTGTGTCATGAGATTCATGCATGTTTTAGTTGCTAACTTGATGTTCATGTTAGCCATGGTTCAAATCCTTGTTATGCCATGGAAATGGTATTTGGCCAAAGTTGATATTGTGTTAAAGCCATTGCATGCTAAATGTGAAGCTTGATGATGATGCATGTAATGATGGATTGACTACTCTTGAAATTTCTTTTAGCATTCTTGAGTAAGCCATGGAGTTTTTTTGTTTTTGTTTAACCATGACCAAAAATTGAAAGGGTGTGGTGTGTGATGTATTCGCCATGGTATGCTCATGAGCATGGTTTATGCTTCTTGCATGATAGTTAAAATTTGTGTTTTGAATGGTTATGAACACCTTGAAATTCGCCTTGCACCTATATGTGTATACATGTTTGCACATGATGATTTGGTTATGAGATAAATGATAAATATGTTTGTTTAAAGAAGAAAGTGTTGAAGAATGTTTGTGAAATTGCAAGTACATTCGCCTAGTACACATATGATGTGAAAATCTTGCAATTTATTGTTGATTTTGTGCAAGTATGACTAAGTATAATCGGCCACATGAGGGGAATTATTGTGCATGCATTCGGTTAGAGGCAAGCTTAATGGTGCCTATTCTTGACTTAGGTAATCGGCTACCTTGTTGTGAGCTAAGGCCGAATGTGTGCGTAATTAAAGAAAATTGACTAAAGTGCTTAGTTATGTGATGTTGAGTCAATGATGTGTGTATTCGCCAAGGCTATGGCGAGACTTTAATAAATTGAATTTGTTTGAATTAGCTCAAGAGCTTAGAGGGCCACAATTGGATAAGGGGAAGGAAAAAGTGATCGAATAGCCGTTGAAGCCGTTCGACAACATCCGAGGTAAGTCTTCAAGTAATGACCCTACTTAAATTTTGTGAAATGAAATTATGGATGTGTAATGATTACTAATATACGTGTGTATGAGTATTTGAATGGTACCCGGGCTAAGTCCCGAAGGCAATTACGCTAGTGATTATATTTGTGTTTCAGCCTTAGTAACGAAAATGAAACATGAATGTGTAATGATTATGGAAGTATGTGTGCATGAGCAATTGAATGATATCCGGGTTAAGACCCGAAGGCAATTGTGCTAGTGACTTTATCCGGGCTAAGACCAAGGCATTCGTGCAAGTTGTTAAATCCGGGCTAATACCCAAGGCATTTGTGCAAGAAGTTATATCCGGCTAAGACCAAGGCATTAATGCATGTGGTTATATCCGGTTGTATTCAAGAAGCTTGGGCTGAAGGTGGCGTTGGTTGCTGTAATAAATTTAATTAGTACGCTCGAAAAGCCCAAAGGATAAGGTATGTTTACATGTGCATTGGAAAAGTCGATATGTTTGAGTAACATTCGTTCAATCGACTAACGAATTTTCAGCTATTGAATTGGTTGATATCTTGTGAAGGTATATAATGATGAAGTGTGAAGTAAGTATGATTATGTGAATGTGTAATAACGAAATGATTCATTTGGCTATGTGAATTTAATGCTTTAGTTAAAGCCGATTTCATTGCTTGAGACTTACTAAGCATAAAAATGCTTACCCGCTGCTTTGGCTCTCTGTTTTATAGATTTTGCTCGTTAGCGATCGGATTCGGGATCGTTGAAGTCAAGTCATCCACACTATCAAAGCCTCCATTTTGGTATAATTTTGGTTGAACTTTGAAATGGCATGTATAGGACTACCCTTGTTGGTTCAAATATGTTGTGATGTATATGTGTACGGCCATGCGAAAATGGCTCGTAAAAGTGAAGTCTGAACTTAGACCATTTGTGGTTTGTATATATATATATGGTTTCATGATGTGATTATGGATTGAAATGGGAGGTTGGTCACATGATCAGCCATTGGAATGGTTAAAATGATCATATGTGAACCTATGTATGGCAAGACTAGTTGGTTCATGGAGACTACAAAATAGGTAAGACCTACCTTAAAACAGATGCTGCCAGCTGCAGTGACGTGAATGTGAAAAATCACCAAAATTTGTACGGATGGTATTAAATAGTGAAAGAAGTATGAAATCAAACCTTGATGAATCTACTTTCATATGAAAGTAACGAAACGGTCATATGAACAGTATACTAAGAGATATTAAAGTTCTCGTGAGACAGGGCCAGAACGGTTTCTGGGTCCCCTGTCGCGACTTTGAAAATTTACCATAAATTATCCAGAAATAATTAGAAGTCATAACTTATATTTGCAGATTCAATTTTGAGTCTAGTTTCTTTAGAAACAAACAGCACCAGTATTAAAGCCCTGTACAGAGAGATATTCAAGTTGTAACGCGCGAAGGTCAGAGCAGTCGACCCCTGTAACATGGTTAACTTTAACTAATAAACTGTACCAATTGGCCCGACCAAAAATTCTAGAAATAAATCCAGGGATGGATACATGAGTCTAAATTCAGGGAAAATTTACGGAATCAGTTTCCGAGTTGTGAAACTCGAGATATGCTTTTTAAGGCGACAGTAATGCAGATTTCCAGCTTGTCTGGAAATGTCAAATTGGTCGGTGCAATATGTGGATTTGGCTCGTTAACCCCTCGCGTCCGACACCGGCGACGGTCTCGGGTTCGGGGTGTTACATGAATTAGCTGAGCGATCCTAACCAGACGATGGCTAATGGGCGCATAATTGAAATGTGCATGCTCAATTTAGATCCTAACCCGATTAAATTGCAGGTTGCATAACAACTCTAACCAAGCTCTGTTATCTGCATAGTTCTTAGATTTTGTGATCAAACTGTTTCAAACCTAACACGTCCCTATTACCTCCCATGAATCCTAAGAAACCTTTCAATAAAATGCGTATTTACTAAGTAAAGGATTCTGAAAGGACCTAATGTGGTTTCCAAACTCATTAAAGATCGAGTTGCCATGGAATGTGTTTTCGAATGTTATTAAGCATGTTGATAATAAATTGAGTCTAATTAAAGTAATTGTCCTAGTTTATTTACGTTATAATTGTTACAAATTGTGTTGCTAAAATCTATTCCATTCATATAGTTTGCATACTTAGGATAATTTGCATTAGGGATCATTGTATTTAGTTTAATATATTTTAATCATCACTTCTCAACTAGATTGTGTTTTTATTTACTAAATTGTTATTATTATTTTACAAATTAGCTGACTTAGCACAAATACAATCCCTGTGGAGATGATAATACTTACTTATTACTTGATAACGATTGTGTACACTTGCACAAACCTACGCGCTACAAGTTTTTGGTGCCGTTGTCGGGGATTGTCAACTGTTGCCATAGTCATTTCTTTTCGTGAAATTATTTATTTTCAATTTGATTTATATCTAACATTACTAACTTATTCTTTTTAATTTTGTGATTTTCTTTTCAGGTGTTTATGAGCATAGATCGGATTATTGATTTACTCCTGTGGACCCTGAAAACAGCTCAAAGATAAGTCGAGATGGACCATGGAAATCAGAATCAAAACCAAGGTAATGAAGCCTATCATGTACGAAATCCCATCCTCATTGCCAATGATTGGGATTGATGCATCAGACAATATGTTGTGCCACTTTTCAGTGAGTTAAATCCAGGAATTAGAAGGCCAGATATTGAAGCAACCCAATTTGAATTGAAACCAATGATGTTTCAAATGCTCCAAACGGTGGGCGAATACAATGGTATGCCCACCGAAGATCCACATCTGTACCTTTGATAGTTCATGGAGGTGAGTGATTCATTCAAGATAGTCGGTGTGACTGAAGACGCATTGAGGTTGAAGTTATTTTCGTACTCATTGCAAGATCGAGTATGAGCATGGCTCAATTTATTGCCATCAAGTTCCATATCTACATGGCAAGAATTATCAGAGAGATTTTTGGTTAAGTATTTCCCGCCTAGCAAAAATGCTAAGTTGAGGAACGAGATCACAACTTTCCAAGAATTGGATGACGAGTCTATGAATGAGGCTTGGGAGCGATTCAAGGAGTTACTTCGTAAGTTTCCTCATCATAGGATTCCTCATTGTATCCAGCTGGAGACATTCTATAATGGTCTCAATGCACATACAAGATTGATGGTACATGCTTCTGCGAATGGTGCAATTTTGTCTAAGTTTTATAATGAGGCTTATGAGATCATTGAGAGGATTGCAAGTAATAACTATCAATTGCCAACAAATTGAACAGCTTCAAGAAGACATGTAGCTGGAGTTCATGAAGTTGATGCCCACACTTCGTTATCAGCTTAGGTATCATCTATTTCCTTTATGTTAAAATAGTGTACTACTAATAGTGCAAATAATTTTGTAGCTCAACCACCAAGTCCATTTGAAGTAATTTCCTGTGTGTACTGTGGGGAAGGTCATTCTTTTGGGAATTATCCACCAAATCCTGAGTCAATGTACTATGTGGGGAACCAACATCAAAATAAGAGTGGACAAGGACCCCAGGCCAACTTCTACATCCTTCCATGGCGTAATCATCTTAATTTTTCTTAGAGCAACCAAGGAAATGGATTGAACAACAACTTATTGCAGCATAGACCTAACAAATCTCAAGAGTTTAATCAGCAAGCTCCAAGACCACCTCAAGCTAAGGCATCAAACAGTTTGGAGAACTTGTTGAAAGCGTACATGGAAAAGAATGATGCTTTGATCCAAAGCCAAGAGCAACACAGAAAAATTTGGAAAACCAAATAAGTCAGTTAGCTACAGAGCTTCGTAATAGACCATAAGGAACCTTACCGAGCAATACTGAGAATCCAAGAAATTTGAGTTAAGAAGATATCAAGGCAATAGCATTGCAAAGTGGTAAAATTCTAGAACCTCGATTGATTGATATCGAAGATAAGCCCGTTAAGAAGAATCAACCAGCTGTTGAAATTCCTACACCATAGGAATCAAAATCTGCAAAGACTAACAAGGTAAATCCTAACTTAGTGAATTCAGATACTTTAACATCTTCTTTCAATGCATATTTACCTACTCAAAAGAGTTATTCGGTTCAACCAAAAGTTCCATCAGCTCTATATCCGCAAAGATTGCAACAACACAAGCAGAAACAAGAGGTGCAATTCAAGAAGTTTTTGGATGTTCTGAAATAGTTACACTTCAGTATTCTATTGGTGGATGCTTTAGAACAGATGTTGAATTATGTGAAGTTTATGAAGGATATACTGTCCAAGAAAAAAGGGTTGAGTGAGTATGAGACTGTTGCCTTGACGAAGGAGTGCAGTGCTTTCCTACAGAACAAACTGCCACCAAAATTGAAAGACCCAGGAAGCTTTACTATACCCTGTAACATTGGTGAATCTTACTGTAGTAAAGCTTTGTGTGATTTAGGAATGAGTATCAACTTGATGACTAAGTCTATTTTCAAGATGCTAGGGATAGGTGAAGTAAGACCTGTAATTGTGATGCTTCAACTAGCGGATCGATCTTTAGCATATCCCAAGAGAAAGATTGAGGAATGTTTTGGTAAGAGTCGATAAATTTATTTTTCTTGCTGATTTCATCATCTTAGATTTTGAAGCAGATAAGGAAGTGCCAATCATCCTTGAGAGACTTTTTTTAGCCACAGGAGGAATGTTAATTGATGTGCAGAAAGGTGAACTCACCATGCGAGTTCAAGACGATCAGGTAACCTTTAACATTCTTAAAGTAATGAAATTTGCCGATCCGGCAGAAAAGTGTTCAATTATGGAAGAGATAGAAACCTTGGTTTCTATGGAAAGCAATTTTGAAGAAGATCCATTAGAGAAAGTCTTAGATTTTGACCCTTTGAAGGATGAAAAAGGTGAAGAAAACATGGCTTTGATGGAAGCCAATCTAAGAAATTTTATTCAATCCACACGGTTTGAACTATTGGAGTTAGAAGTTAGAGAATTTGTGCAACCCAAGTTGTCGATTGAAGAACCACCTAAACTTTAACTAAAGGTACTTCCTTCCCATTTGAAATATGTTTATTTAGGTGACTGTTCCACTTTACCGGTGATTATTTCAGCAGAACTAATAAAAGATCAAAAGGAGCAACTAATTGCTATTCTAAAGAAATTTAAGAAAGCAATTGGTTGGACCATAGCTGATATTCGAAGTATAAGTCCTTCTTTTTGCATGCATAAAATTATTTTAGAAGAAGGTGAAAGAGCTAGAATTGATGGGAAAAGGAAGCTCAATCCTATTATGAAAGAAGTTGTGAGAAAGGAAGTGATCAAATGGTTAGATGTAGGAATCATCTATCTTATTTCAGATAGTTCGTGGGTAAGCCCGGTGCAGTGTGTGCCGAAGAAAGGTGGAATCACGATTGTTGAAAATGAGTGTAATGAGTTGATTCTAACGAAAACTGCTACTAGTTAGAGAATCTGTATTGATTATAGAAAATTGAAAAAAGCCACTCGAGAAGGACCATTTTTCGTTGCCTTTTATGGATCAGATGTTAAATCGATTGGCAGGTAATGATTTCTATTATTTTTTAGATGCCTATTCAGGATATAACCAAATAGTTGTAGCTTCGAAGGACCAACATAAAACAGCCTTTACTTGTCCATACGGTACATTTGCTTTTAGACGAATGCCTTTTGGTTTATGCAATGCACCTGCAACATTTCAACTATGCATGATGGCAATATTCACTAATATAGTTGAAAATTTTGTTAAGGTTTTCATGGATGATTTTTCTGTTTTTGGTAACACTTATGATATTTGTTTGAGTAATTTGGCTAAGGTACTGAATAGAGACGAAGAGTCGAATTTGTCCTTAATTGGGAGAAATGCCATTTTATGGTTAAGGAAGGGATTGTCTTAGCGCATAAAATCTCAAAGAGAGGAATTGAAGTTGATAAAGCAAAGGTGGTGTAACATCCCGATTTTGGGTGTAGTCAGAATAGTGGTTTCGGAACCACAAATTCGATGAGAAAAATTTTATTTTTATTATATTTTTATGGTCTACAATTTCACGGAATGATTTCGTGAAAATTTCGTTCAAAAATTTCGACGTTTGGGCACTTAATTTAGTCAAAAGGACTAAATCGTAAAAAGTGCAAAAGTTGAGTTCTACATGCTAGATGTGTCCAATTGTTATGAAATTTTAAATTAGAGGTCCTTATATGGTTATTAGACCATTGGTTATGTGACAGCCCAAAATTGACCCTAGTCGGGGTATGGTTTCGGGACCACAAAACCGAGGCATAAAAATAATTTATAATTTATTTTGATGCCTATAATATGTGTTAATTCATGTGTGACATTTTTGATGTTTCGATTTAGAGTTATAAATGTGAATTTCACTAGAAAGGACCTAGTAGTAAACTTTGAAAGTATGATGGGAAATGTGTGATGACTAGTTGATAATGCATGCAAAATAAGGATTTGCATGTCAAATTCCCCTAACATGAAGTGGTAGGCCATGACAAGAGGGTATGGGCTAAACATGTCATGAAACATGTTTTGTTGGTGCATTAGGGTGAAATAATAAACAAAGGTGTATGGGTGATAAAAGAATGAAAAAAATGTGTGTGAGTGTGGTATTCCCCCCTTGCCGTGAGTTGAGAAAGAAGGAAGAAAAAAATTGTTGTGTTCATCCTTTCTCATCTTTTGGCCGAAAATCATAAGGAGGAAGAAAGGGATTTTGCTCCATTTTGGTTTAAGAAGAGAACTAGAAGGAGATTTGGCCATACTTGTACCAAGATTAAGGTATGTATGAGGTTGTGTCATGAGTTTCATGCATGTTTTAGTTCTTGACTTGATGTTCATGTTAGCCCATGGTTCAAATCCTTGTTGTGCCATGGAAATGGTATTTGGCCAAGGTTGATATTGTGTTAAAGCCATTGCATGCTAAATGTGAAGCTTGTTGATGATGCATGTAATGAAGGATTGACTACTCTTGAAATTTCTTTTTAGTATTCTTGAGTAGGACATTGAATTCTTTGTTTAACCATGACCAAAGTTAAAAGGGTATGGTTGTGATGTATTCGCCATGGTGCATTCATGAGCATGATTTATGCTTGTTACTTGATTGGTAAAAATTTGTGTTTGGATGGGTATGAACCCCTTGAGATTGACCTTGCACCTATATGTGTGTATATGTTTGCACATGATGTTTTGATTATGAAGTAAGTGATAAATATGTTTGTTTAAAGAAGAAAATGTTGAAGAATGGTTGTGAAATTGCAAGTACATTCGCCTAGTACACATATGATGTGAAAATCTTGGAATTTATTGTTGATTTGGTACAAGAATGACTAAGTATAATCGGCCATATGAGTGCTTGATGCTATATTATAAGTATTGAGCTACAATATGTAAAGCATTAGCTAGTAAAATGTGTGCCATTCATGTGTGGTGTTAAACATGTAATTGGCCTCAACATCAACATGCATAATCGGCCATGAATGAGTACCTAAGAGGTTGTGTTGTTCGCCATGAGTAAGCATGTTGAAGGCTTTGTGTGTTGAGTCGATTCATGAATTCGTACTTATGTGACTTTAATGTCTAGTGAATATATGTGGGCTAAGTGCCTTGAGTTCTTCTTTTCGATACTCAAATGATTGAATCAAATTATTTGTTAAATTAAGCTCAAGAGCAAAGGGGGACCAAATCCGATAAAGGGAAGGAAAAAGTAGTTGAATAGCCATCGGAATCGTTCGACAACATCCGAGGTAAGTTTTGAGTATTGAAACTTAGATTTTGATTCGATTGAATGAAGTAATAAGCAATCGAAATTGTGCCCTTGTATATGGCCATTGAGCGAAATGATATTTTGATTAAGTAAAATGTGCATAAAAGTTTGTTATGAAATTGAAACAAAGATGTGAATGAATGTGCGATTGTGATATCGGGCTAAGCCCAAGGCAATTGTGCGATTGTGATATCGGGCTAAGCCCGAAGGCAATTGTGGGAGCTATGATATCCGGGCTAAGCCCAAGGCAATTGTGCGAGTTGTGATATCCGGGTTAAGTCCGAAGGCATTTGTGCGGGTTACCATAACCGGGCTATGTCCCAAGGTGTTTTGAACGAGTAGCTATATCCGGATAAACTCCAAGGTATGTGATTTGAAATTTATAAGCTGCTGGAAAATTTTCAATTAATGCACTTGTGAAATTCCCAACAACAAGGTATGTTTTGTGTGTGCTTTGCACACTATGAGTAAGTCGTATGAATATTCGCTCTAATGATAAATGAGCTATCGGCATTAACTAGGCCGTTATTTGTGTATGAATATAAGAGTTGGGATTGTGAAGTAAGCATGTCTTTGAGAAATTGTGCATATGAATTATTGTTTAGCTACTTGAATGCTATGCTTTGGTTGTGTGTATATTATGGCTCAAACTTACTAAGCATAAATTGCTTACTCCGTTTCTTTGTTTCTCTGTTTATAGATTTTGCTCGTTAGCGATCGGATTCGGGATCATAGAAATTGAAGTCAACCACACTATCAAAGCCCCTTTTGGTACTCCTTTAGTTGAGTTCGGATATGGCATGTATAGGACTACCCTCGGTTGTTTTAAGTACTTGTGATGTATATGTACGGCCATGCGAAAATGGTTCGTAATAGTGGAGTATGGAATTAGACCATTTGTGGTTTGTAATTATATTTGGTTTCATGATGTGATTATGGTTTGGAATGAGAGAGTTGGTCACATGATCAGCCATTGGAATGGCTAAATATGATCATATGTGGACCTAAGTATGACTAGACTATAGTTGGTTCATGGGAACTACAATATAGGTAAAGCCTACCTTAAAAACAGATGCTGCCAGCTGCAGTGACGCGGATGTGGAAAATCACCAAAATTTGTAGGAACGGTGTTAAATAGTGAATAAATTATTTGATCGAACCTTGACGAGTCTATTTTCATATGAAAGTAACGAAACGATCATATGAACAGTATACCGAGAGATATTAAAGTTCTCGTGAGACAGGGCCAGAACAGTTTCTGGGTCCCCTGTCGCGACTTTGAAAATTTACCATAAATTATCCAGATTGAATTAGAAGTCATGCCTTATATTTGCAGATTCATTTTTGAGTCTAGTTTCATTAGAAACAAACGGCATCAGTATTGAAACCCTGTACAGAGAGATATTCAAGTTGTAACGCGCGAAGGTCAGTGTAGTCGACCCCTGTAACATGGGTGACTTTAACTAATAAACTGTACCAATTGGCCCGACCAAAAATTCTAGAAATAAATCCATGGATGTATATATGAGTCTAAATTCAGGGAAAATTTACGGAATCAGTTTCCGAGTTGTGAAACTCAAGATATGCTTTTTAAGGCGACAGCGATGCAGTTTTCCAGCTTGCCTGGGAATGTCAAATTGGTTGGTGCCATAAGTGGTTTTGGCTTGTTAGCCCCTCGTGTCCGACACCGGCAACGGTCTCGGGTTCGGGGTGTTACAGGTTAAGTTGGTGGACAAAAATGGACATGGTTAGGCATGTTTCCAAAGTTTTTCATTAAGGGCATTTTGGCCATTTAGTTATTAAAATGAATTAAAAACAAACTTAAAACCCAATTTTTGTCCATCTTCAACCTCTTGGCCGAAACTTATATGGATAAACCATGGCTAGGGATTTTCAAGCTTCCAATGTAATGCCCCGTACCCGAGACCATCGCCGGAGTCGAACACAAGGTGTTAACGGACTTAATTCATTACTTAAACAGCTCAAACAATTTATTTTTAAAACTTCCAGAGAATCTGGCAATCTGCGTCATAGTGGTTTAAAAATTCATATATCGAGTTACGAAACTCGAAATCCAATTCCATAAATTTTCCCTGAAACTAGACTCATATATCTATCAACTAATGTTTTTCTAGAATTTTTGGTTGGGCCAACTGGTACAGTTTATTAGTTAAAGTCTCCCCTGTTTCAGGGTTTGACTGCTCTGACCTCTGTGTATTACGAATCAAATATCTCATTATACAGAGTTCCAATTACTATGAAGTTTATTTATCATAAAACTAGATTCAATAAGGAATCTGTAAATGTAAATAATTACTTCTAATTATCTTTTTACAATTTTTGGTGAATTTCCAAAAATCAGAACAGGGGATCCAGAAATCGCTCTGGCCCTGTTTCACAAAAAATTTAAATATCTCATAAAATATATCTCATTTACCTATTTTGTTTCTTCCATTTGAAAATAGACATAATAATCTTTGATTTCATAACTTATTCATCATTTAATTCCATTTCTACTATTTTTAGTGATTTTTCAAATTCACGTCATTGCTACTGTCTGATTATGTTTTGTGCTAATTTCACATTTTTCATGATTTCCATGGAATAACTAGCATTTAGGCATACATAACACCAAACATGTCTTTGATTAGCCATTCCAACAGCTAATCATTATCAAGCATTTACATACCAATCATTAGCCATATCATAAGATCATACACACAAAATGGCTACGATGCTATGCATGCCATACTCAAAATGAAACGTCTAGCTATACCAAAATAATCCTCGTGATAGTGTGCCCGGACCTCTGATGTACTTTACGATCCCCGAGTTAGCTTGAAAAAACTATAAAAAGAAGGAAAATAAAGGGGGTAAGCATTAAGCTTAGTAAGTTTGCATGCAAATAAATAACAACATTCATAAGAATTATCTTACTACTTGGCATGATACTACTTAATGCAACTTCATTAATTGTCATAGACATATTTAAAACTTCTTCACTTACTCACTTACTTAAATACTTACTTACTTAATCAAATTTATTAATACATTTTACTTACCTTTTTCCTTATCAAGCATACATGAACATTATGTACTTACCTTTACTCTTCTAGCATGAACTTGTCTTACCTTTTTAGTATAACTCGTCTTACCTTACCTTACCTTCATATTCTCTTTAAATTTTCTCGTTGAACCACTTGGAATACTAAGGATACACGGGTACCTTACCATTTCCATGACTTGTCATGGTCCTACGTGGTATCCTTTTGAAACTTACCATTGCCATGTCTTGACATGGTCTTACATGGTAGCCTTGCCTTATGAACTCACCAATGCCATGCCTTGGCATGGTCTTACATGGGACCTTTGCCTTATAGTAACTTATCAATGCCATGTCTTCACATGGTCTTACATGATTTCCTCGCCTTAGAAACCTTACCAATTTCCATGCCTTGGCATGGTCTTAGACGGTATCCTTAAACCCTAATGTCATGACATTTGTATCCTACACATTCCTAAGGTTCAACCGGGACTTTTTGAAATTTCTTCTCCGTCAATTCATGCTTAAGTCTTCTTTGAATAATTTCTTAAAATAAATATACACATGCTGGAAATTAACAAAATTAACATAAAATAATAGAATATTGTATTTATTTACCGCAAACTTACCTCGAAACAAAATAAGATCAACTATATCGATTTAGTCCACTAACTTTTTCTTTCCCCGGTCTAACTCTGGATTTTGTTCTTCTTAATCTATAATAAAAAAAATTTAGCTTATTTAATACTCACATTTATTACAGTCCTTGACCCAAACTTTGGTAAAATTACATTTTTGCCCCTAAACTTTCACATATTTGCACTTTTACCCCAAGGCTCGTAAATTAAAATTCATCCTATTTCCTTATGTTTCATGACATGCTGATCATTTTTCCCTTGTATAACAACATCAAATTCACACTCTAACATGTACTTATGATTATTAGGTATTTTTACCGATTAAGCCCTTTTACTCGTTTTCACTTAAAACCGAGTAGCACAAGTTGTCTAACATAATTTAAAACCTCATATTCTATCATAAAACACCAAAATACACAAATTTCACCTATGGGTATTTTTCCAAATATGAACCCTAGGTTGAATTATTGCTAGAATAAGCTTAATCAAGTTATCGAGACTCCAAAAATGTAAAGATCATTAAAAACGGGGTTTGGAATCACTTACTATGGAGTTTGAAAGCTTGAAACAAACCCTAGCTATGGAGAACCCTTGAAATTTCGTCCTAATGAAGAAGATGGACAAAAATTGGCTTTTAATTTTGTTTTTAACTCATTTTAATAACTAAATGACCAAAATGCCCTTACTACTAAACTTTCCAAAAATTCCATCCATATCCAATTTTTGTCCATAGACTTAGAAATTGGTCAAATTGCTATTTAAGACCTCCTTATTAATATTCCAAAGTAATTTCATACTAAAAAATTTTAGAATGCAAGTTTTGCAAATTATTCGATTTAGTCCCTAATCTCAACTTAAGTACTTTATGCATAGAATTTCATCACGAAATTTTCACACAATCATACAATCATATCATGAACCTCAAAATAACAATAAAATAAATTTTTTACCTCGAATTTGTGGTTTCGCAACCACTGTTCCGTTTAGGCCCTATTTCGGGATGTTACATTTCTCCCCCCTTTAGGGATTTTCGTCCCCGAAAATCTTACTTGTGAAGAGATTTGGGTACTGTTTACGCATAGCCTCTTTGGGATCCCATGTAGCCTCGTCTACCCCATGTCTATTCCATAGTACTTTCACAAGTGCAATACTTTTGTTCCTTAATTGCTTTACCTCTCGAGCTAGATTCTTTACTGGTTCTTCACCGTAAGTCATGTCTAGCTGAATCTCAACCTCTGTCTGAGAAATCACATGTGATAGATCTGAACGATAATGATGTAGCATAGACATATGAAATACATTATGGATCTTCTCTAACTCAATCGGCAAAGCTAACCGATATGCTAATGGTCCGACTCTCTCAATCACTTCAAACGGTCCAATAAAACGTGGACTTAGTTTGCCTTTCTTGCCAAATCTGAGAACTTTCTTCCACGAGGATACTTTCAAAAACACTTTGTCACCAACTTGATACTCAATCTCTTTTCTCTTCAAATCTGCATACAACTTTTGTCTGTCTGAAGCTGCTTTCAAGCAATATCTGATGATTTTTACTTTCTCTTCTGTTTCCTTAACTAGATCAACCCCAGAATCGATTTTCCTTAAGCTCATCCAATACAAAGGTGTGTGACATTTACGTCCATACAAAGCTTCATAAGATGCCATCTTCAAACTCGACTGATAACTATTATTGTAGGAAAACTCTACTAATGGTAGATATTTTTCCCAACTGCCTTGAAATTCCAGTACACAACATCTAAGCATATCTTCAAGTAGCTGAATAACTCTCTCTGACTGACCGTCGGTTTGAGGATGGAAAGCTGTACTAAAACTCAACTTTGTGCCCAAAGCCTCTTATAATTTCTTCCAAAACCGTGAAGTAAATCTTGGATCTCTGTCTGAAATGATCGATAATGGTACCCCGTGTAGTCTGACTATCTCTGAAATATACAACTCGGCCAACTTGTCAAGTGAATAATCCATACGAACTGGGATAAAATGAGCCGACTTCGTTAACTTATCAATCACAACCCATATTGCATCTTTCTTTCTTGGTGTCAATGGCAATCCTGTCACAAAATCCATAGTAACTCGATCCGATTTCCACTCAGGGACTAGCACAGGCTGCAATAAACCTGAAGGTACCTGATGTTCGGCCTTTACCTCTTCGATGATCAAGCATCTAGAAACAAACTCTGAAATGTCCCTTTTCATTCCTACCCACCAGTACATTTTCTTTAAATCATTATACATCTTTGTACTACCTGGATGAATAGACAAAGAACTACTATGTGCTTCTTGTAAGATATTTAGAATAAGGTCATCATTCTTCGGTATACATACCCTATCTCTGAACATCAAACAACCGTCAGAACTGATCTGAAAATCTGACTCTATATCCGACTTACACTAATCTCTTTTGGCTAACAACTCACTATCATTTTTCTGAGCTTCACAAATTTCTTCAAGAAACATCGATTTAGCTCTCAACTCAGCTAAGATAAAACCATCATCTGATAAGGCTAGACTAGTGTTCAAAGCTCTTAATGCAAACAAAGATTTCCTACTCAAAGCATCAGCAACAATGTTTGCCTTACCTGGGTGATAATCGATCACTAGCTCATAATCTTTAATCAACTCTAACCATCTTCTTTGCCTCAAATTCAAATCTTTTTGAGTCATCAAATATTTCAAACTTTTGTGATCAGTGAATATGTGGTACTTCTCACCGTACAAATGATGTCTCCAAATCTTAAGCGCAAAAACAATGGCAGCTAGCTTTAAATCATGTGTCAGATAGTTCTTCTCATGTGGCTTTAGCTTTAAATCACTGTAAATCACAAACTCCTTACCTGGTTCTGGTTGTACTAAAACAGGAGCTTTAGTCAACATTGCTTTTAACTTGTCAAAACTCTGTTGACACTTCTTAGTCCATTCAAACTTGACATCCTTTCGTAGCAATCTTGTCAGTGGGGTAGCTATCATAGAAAATCCCCCTACAAATCGTCTATAATATCCGGCAAGACCAAGAAAACTTCTAACTTCTGATACATTTCTAGGAGACCTCTAATCAACAATGGCTGAAATCTTGCTCGGATCAACCTTAATACCTTCACCTGAGAAAATATGTCCAAGAAAACCAACTTCTCGTAACCAGAACTTACTTTTGCTGAACTTGGCATACAACTGATTATCTCTCAGAATCTGTAAAACTGTTCTCAAATGCTCTGCATGCTCAGTCTCATCAAGAGAATAAATCAAGATATCATCAATGAACACAACTACAAACTTATCCAAATACGGTCTGAAAATTCGGTTCATTAAGTCCATGAAAATGGCAGGAGCATTAGTCAAGCCAAATGGCATCACAAGGAACTCATAATGACCATACCTAGTCCGGAAGCGTCTTGGGACATCGACTCTTTAACTCACAACTGATAGTATCCGGATCTCAAATCTATCTTGGAGAACATAGTAGCTCCCTTCAATTGATCAAACAGATCATCAATTCTAGGCAATGGATACTTGTTCTTTACTGTTACCTTGTTAAGTTTCCATTAATCTATGCACAATCTCATCGATCCGTCTTTCTTTTTCACAAATAGCACTGGTACACCCCATGGTGAACTACTGGGTCTTACAAAGCCTTTATCTGTTAATTCCCGCAACTGAGCTTTCAATTCTTTCAATTCCAACGGATCCATTCTATAAGGAGCAATAGAAATGGGCTTGGTACTTGGAATCAACTCAATACCAAACTCAACTACTCTAACATGAGGCAAACCTGGTAGTTCTTCCGGAAACACATCGGGAAACTCACATACCACAGGCACTGATTCAATTTTCAATTCTGGATCTTTAGTGTTTAACACAAAAGTAAGATAAGCTTCATACCCTTTCTCAAACATTTCTGAGCAGACATAACAGAAATTATGGAAAATGAACTATCAGACTCTTCTGAATTAACCTGAAGAATTTCACCATTTTCACACTTCAACTCAATGAATTTCTTTCCATAATTCACTATCACATCATGTGCAGTCAACCAATCCATACCAAGAATCACATCAAACTCATCAAATGGCAATAGCATGAGATCGGTCGGAAAACAGTAGCCTCTAATCATCAAAGGGCAATTTCTACATACTTTATCTACTAATACATGCTTGCCTAATGGATTCGATACTTTAATCACAAATTCTGTAGATTCTATAGGCATACTTATATTAGGCATCAATTTTATGCAAACATATGAATGGGTTGAACTCGGATCAATCAAAGCAATAACTCTAGTATCATAGAGAGAAAATGTACCCGTAATCACATCAGGGGAGGATGCCTCTTCGCGAGTACGGATAGCATAAGTCCTCGCAGGTACTCTAACATCTGGCCTCATTACTAAATCTCTAGATGCACCTCTATTATTTGCCCAGCTCCCAGATTTCTCAATGGTCTGCCTCTGATAGGAGCTTTTCCTGATCTTACATTCGGTATTGCTTCCCTTTTAATCATTTCGGGACACTCTCGAATAAAATGGTCTGGTGCACCACATCGGAAACAACCTGTCTCAGTTGCTCGACATTGACCTGGGTGACGTCGACCACATTGAGGACACTCTGGTCTATCAGGCTGAACACTGCCAACACTTGCAATTGAAGTGGTTCATGACATTTGTATCCTACACATTCTTAAGGTTCAACCGGGACTTTCTGAAATTTCTTCTCCGTCAATTCATGCTTAAGTCTTCTTTGAATAATTTCATAAAATAAATATACACATGTTGGAAATTAACAAAATTAACATAAAATAATAGAATATTACATTTATTTACCGCAAACTTACCTCGAAACAAAATACGATCAACTATATCGATTTAGTCCACTATCTTTTTCTTTCCCCGGTCCAACTCCGAATTTTGTTCTTCTTGATCTATAATAAAAAAAAAAATTCTTATTTAATACTCACATTTATTAAAACAGTCCTTGACCCAAACTTTGGCAAAATTACATTTTTGCCCCTAAACTTTCACATATTTGCACTTTTACCCCAAGGCTCGTAAATTAAAATTCATCCTATTTTCTTATGTTTCATGACATGCTGATCATTTTTCCCTTGTATGACAACATCAAATTCACACTCTAACATGTACTTATGACTATTAGGTATTTTTACCGATTAAGCCCTTTTACTTGTTTTCACTTAAAACCGAGTAGCACAAGTTGTCTAACATAATTTAAAACCTCATATTCTATCATAAAATACCAAAATACACAAATTTAACCTATAGGTATTTTTCCAAATATGAACCCTAGGTTGAATTATTGCTAGAATAAGCTTAATCAAGTTATCGGGACTCCAAAAACGTAAAGATCATTAAAAACGGGGTTTGGAATCACTTACGATGGAGTTTGAAAGCTTGAAACAAACCCTAGCTATGGAGAACCCTTGAAATTTCGTCCTAATGAAGAAGATGGAAAAAAATTGGCTTTTAATTTTGTTTTTAATTCATTTTAATAACTAAATGACCAAAAGCCCTTACTACTAAAATTTCCAAAAATTCCATCCATGTCCAATTTTTGTCCATAGACTTAGAAATTGGTCAAATTGCTATTTAAGACCTCCTCATTAATATTCCAAAGTAATTTCATACTAAAAAATTCTAGAATGCAAGTTTTGGAACTTATTCGATTTAGTCCCTAATCTCAACTTAATCACTTTATGCATAGAATTTCATCACGAAATTTTCACACAATCATGCAATCATATCATGAACCTCAAAATAATAATAAAATAAATTTTCTACCTCGAATTTCTGGTTTCGTAACCACTGTTCCATTTAGGCCCTATTTCGGGATGTTACATCCAAGCTCGATTGTAAGTCCGTTGTAGCCCCATTTTTAATGATTTTTACGTTTTTGCAATCCCTGTAACAAGATCTATCTATTTCTACCATTAATTTGAGCTAGGGTTCATGTTTAAAAATTGAACCATGTGTGACATGCATGAATTTTAATGTATAATGGTAGAAAATGAGTGTTGGGTGTTAAATAAACGACTTTTACTAAATGATTTTCGATGAAAATGTCCGAAAGGACCATTTTGTAAAAGTTGTAAAAGTGGTATAAAAGGGTTTTTTGATGAGAATTGTAGTTTTCTATAGTTATAAAAATGGTTTGGCTAGGCCTATAACGTGAGAAAATAGAATAAAAATCACTTTAGCGAGCCTAAGGGCAAAAGTGTAATTTTGATAAAGTTTAGGGGCAAAAACATAATTTTTCCAGAATATGGTTTTTGGATCACATTAAATAATGTGACTAATAATTAAAGTAAATGTGATACTATAGATCAAGGAAAATGAGGATTGGACCTAGATCGGGTGAAAAATAGAAAATCGACTGCTAGGTTCCTTTTTGCTATTTTCGTCCCGAGGTAAGTTTGTAATGTAATAATAATGCAATATCATGCTTGAGCTGTAATTATCTATTATTATGGCATAAAATGTATGATTTAATATTTTAGAAGAATTTATGGATGATGAATATGATGTGGAAAATGTGATGAATGTTAAATTACTGGTACATGAGTTCTGTGAATTGTTATACGGTTGTACCCAACGAGATTTCGACAAGTAAGTTCATGTGATTAAATAAGCATGATATTCATGTTATTGTTGTTACACTTGAAATCTATTTTGCTATGGTTGTATTGATTTATATGTTAATGATATTGTGTATGGGAACGTGATGTACCCATGAAGTAATCAATAGCTTAAATGTCGATAACATGTGATTGGATGATTAAATATAATGGAAATTTGATGAAACATGATATTTCTTTGAAACGAGTAAGTTTGTATGTAAATAATATATCAATTCTTTTTTTTATGTTATTATCTTTTGTTATTATATAAGATGTAGCTGCCTATAGAATGGTCATTTAATGTAAATTACGAATCAAAATTGACTAAGAATGAATTAGTAAAATGTTGAAAAATGAAGAATTTCTCGGTTGGACCTTCAGAATAGAAAAGATACGAATTATCTATTGTGAGAACACATGTGTAGTACTATGTGGAGGCTACTATGTGTTTAAGACAGTTTTAGGTCACGTGTGTAGTATTAAGTGCAGGCTACTACGTGTACCAGATTGTTAGGTCGCATGTGTAGTACTAAGTGCAGGCTACTATGCATACCCGACAACTTGGATCACGTGTGTAGTACTAAGTGCAGGCTACTATGCGTACCCGACAACTTGGATCACGTGTGTAGTACTAAGTGCAGGCTACTATGCGTACCCGACAGCTTGGATCACGTGTGTAGTACTAAGTGCAGGCTACTACGTGTATCAGATGGTTAGGTCACGTGTGTAGTACTAAGTGCAAGCTACTACATGTAGCAGATTGCTAGGTCGCATGTGTAGTACTAAGTGCAGGCTACTATTCTTACCGGAGAGCTTCGATTACAAGGGTGGTAATATGTATAGGCCACCAGGTATCTGTTATTATTCTGATGAATTCAACAGGAAATTTACTAAGTGAAAATACATATGAACATGACTATGTAATGAATAAGTGAAGGTTCGTGTGTGTAAACTTATAAGCAACGTGCTTGATATGTGATCGAACTTTGGTAAGATTGATAGGGAGTAAGGAAATTTACTAAGTGAAAATACATATGAACATGACTATGTAATGAATAAGTGAAGGTTCGTGTGTGTAAACTTATAAGCAACGTGCTTGATATGTGATCGAACTTTGGTAAGATTGATAGGGAGTAAATGTTATAATGAAAGTTACTACAAAGAAAACATGAAAGAGTAAAATTTAGTAATAAAATAGTTTTGGACAACAGCAATTATGTGACTTTGAAAAATCACCAAAAATGGTGAAAATTGAATTATAAGTTGATAAGATATGACATAAAAGCTTATTGAGTCTATTTTCATATAAAGGAAATGATGTAAGCAAAATAATTTCATATTATGAGATGTTTGAATTTTTGTGAGACTGAGTCAGAATGATTTCAGAATCCCCTGTTCTGATTTGTGGAAATCATTAAAAATTGTATAAAAAATAATTATGGGTTAAAATTTATATTCTTACAATCCTTAATGATTCTACTTTCGAAAGAAACAAATGGGAACATTATCCAAATCTTGTACTAAGAGATAATTAATTTTTAGTGCAGAGGGGTCAGAACTGTTGAACAGCAAAATAAGGGAGAATTTGAATAATAAACTGTACTTATTGGCTAGACCAAAAATTCTAAATAATTTTATGGTAAGAAGATATGTGAGTCTAGCTTCAGAAAAAATTAACGGATCTTAATTTGGAGTTTCGTAGCTCAGGATATAAATAATTTAATCACTACGACTTGAGAAAACAGCTTGACTGGACTTTGAATAAATTAAAAGAATTTGAAAATAGCATGTTAATACATTGCTTATTATTTTTCATGCGAGCTTACTAAGCGTAAAGCTTACTCCCTCCTTTCCATTCCTTAGTGATCTCAGGTAGGCTCGGGGTTGGAGACCGTCGGAGGCAACATCACACTATCAAGCCAATACCTTTGGCGTATTTATACATAAGTTAGAAATATCAAGTGAGTGGCATGTATAGGGACCTAGTTTTATAACATGTGTTATTATAATTTGGCCAAATGTATTGGCCTATATTGAGCTATTGATTATGACTTTTAAATCTAGCTATTCATGTTGTGTCTAATAATTGTGATGTGAATATGCCTGTTTTCCATGCATGGTTGGTAATATGTCAGGTGTGTTGAATGCATGTTTTGTAACCGATCGAGGTGGCCATGACCATGAATTAAATGTGTAATGTAGAAATAAAATGATAATGCCTTGAACATGGACGTTTGATGGATAGTTTGGTAACCATGGTACAATGGTATTAAGTGAGAAATAGTAATAATGTTAAATTGAATATGGAATTGGTGAAGAATGTCTTAGTCAAGCATATTGTTTTATGCGTGTGATGTAGACACTATATAAAGTTATGACTTGGCTAGAAGGTTATGCTTGATGATATGCTGGAATTAAATAGACATGAAGATAACTATGGTATAATGGTATAAGTGGTAAGGTATTTGATAAAGCCAAATGAATAAGATATGGTGTGTCTAGACTTGATTTAATGTGAGAATGTGTAACATATGTATTGTAACACCCCGAACCCGAGACCATCGCCGGTGTCGGACACGAGGGGTTAACGAGACAAATCCTCTTAAAGTACCGACCAATTTGGCATTTCCGGACAGGCTGGAAAACTGCGTCACTGTCGCCTTAAAAATCATATCTCGAGTTTCAAAACTCGGAAACTGATTCTGTAAATGTTCCCTGAATTTAGACTCATATATCCATCCATGGATTTATTTCTAGAATTTTTGGTGGGGCCAATTGGTACAGTTTATTAGTTAAATTCACCCATGTTACAGGGGTCGACTACACTGACCTTCGCACGTTACAACTTGAATATCTCTCTGTACAGGGCTTTAATACTGGTGCCGTTTGTTTCTAATGAAACTAGACTCAAAATGAAATCTGCACATATAAGGTATGACTTCTAATTCTTTCTAGATAATTTATAGTAAATTTTCAAAGTCGCTACAGGGGACCCAGAAACCGTTCTAGCCCCGTCTCACGAAATCTCGAATATCTCTTAAAATACGCCTCATATGGTCGTTTCGTTTCATCCATATGAAAATAGATTCATCAAGGTTCAATTTCATAATTTATTCACTATTTAATTCTACTTCTACTATTTTTAGTGATTTTTCCATCTCACCTCGCTGCTGCTGGCAGCATCTGTTACTAAAGCAAACAATGACTATTTCATAATTCTTCCATGGCCAACTATTTCATCATACGTAATGCAACTATGGCCACCTTATCAAAATTAAGGTTTCTAAGGCTCGTGACCATAGGTTTTAGAATCACACTCAACCGACCACATAGGCCATTTTCGCATGGCTTAAAGTTTACAACCCACAATTCAACAAAACAAAATAGCCTATACATGCCAAACGTTCTCCTAGTTCAACTACGAAGACAATACCAAAAGATTTCCAGCCGGTGTGATGACTTCAACGACGGTTCCGAGCACGCATAAACGATCACGAGTCCAAGAGACCTAAAATGGGTGACAAGAAAACACCGAGTGAGTTTATAACTCAGTAAGTCATAAGCATTCATCAACCAACCATTAATAAAATTATCACAACATGAAACGATAAACGAGGCTAGGTACTCCATCCATATCGAAACTATACTATAATTCCTCGGACCTTCGGTTCAATCTCATACCAAGTCATACATCCACATTTCATATTCTATACAATAAGATATTTGAGGCATTTTCACACACCAACTCATTTTCACCACAATCATACAATTGTAGTCATCACATAGATTTAAAGCTTACCAAGCTCAACCCCGAGCATGAACATATTGCCTATTCGTCATGAGCTCAAGGTACTTACGATCCGCTGTCCGGATTAACTCGGTAATGTCGCACACTCAGTGCCAATTGTAATGCAAGAGCATATAGTGAATCCGCACACTTAGTGCTATATACATTCAGCTCGCACACTTAGTGCTATATAATCAAACTCGCACACTTAGTGCTGTACAATTTTAAACCCGCACACTTAGTGCCAATCTTGTCCTTGTGTCCATTTATACCCGCACACTTAGTGCCGAGACCAATACCTTATGCATTTTGCTGCCTTTATACATTCAACAATGGCATCATTCCATACACATACATTTCCATTTACACATCAACTCATTTAAACACATTTGCATATATATTATGATCATTCAAATCAACACCAAATATATGCTTATTGACTTACCTCGTGTTGGGTAAAATAGTTCCAAGTCGGCTACTCGATGACCTTCGTCTTTCCCTTGCTTGATTCTCCTTCTTTAACTCCTTGAGCTTAATCAATAAATCACTAGTTTAACCATCTTGCTAAACATTCATAATTCAACTACACATGCATATGTATGCTTGTATATTCGGCAACCATTCTTACTAATCGCCCATTTGGTCGATTATACACCTAACCGAATATGCACCAAAACTTGATTCAACATTACCTACATACTCACTTTAATGGCGAATATATATATATATGTACAATGTCAACTAACATCTTTTAATCACCTAATTTCATCTCATGAACATTTAATCAAATTTTCCCAATCTAGCATATATTTTCACATCCATTTGTAACATCATGTACAAACACATATACACATATATCAAAACACAAATTTTTACCAATCATGCAACAAGCATAAATCGCACTTATGAGCATGCCATGGCCGAATACATCCCACACCATCCCCTTTCAATTTTTGGTCATGGTTAAACAAAGAAAACTCCATGTCTTACTCAAGAATGCTAAAAGAAATTTCAAGAGTAGTCAATCCATCATTACATGCATCATCAACAAGCTTCACATTTAGCATGCAATGACTTTAACACAATATCAACCTTGGCCAAATACCATTTCCATGGCATAACAAGGATTTGAACCATGGGCTAACATGAACATCAAGTTAGCAACTAAAACATGCATGAATCTCATGACACAACCTCAAACATACCTTAATCTTGACACAAGTATGACCAAATCTCCTTCTAGTTCTCTTCTAAACCAAGCATGAAGCAAAAATCCTTCCTTTTTCCCTTAGTATTTTCGCCAAGATTTGAGAATGGATGAACAAATTTTTCTCCTTTCTTTTCCTCTACTCACGGCAACAAGGGGGGCATCCATGCTCATTTTTTTTTTCATTTCATTATTTTTCTACATGATCCACTAACTAAACATGTTGGAAACATGTTCCTTGCCCATATTCTTGTCATGGCGGCCACTCTTCCCTTTTTTGGGCAAATTGACATGCAAAACCACTCTTTTGCATGCATGTACTATTAGACCATTGTAAGATTAGCCTATCACCTTTCAACAATGTTTCATACAAGTCCATTTTAATAAATTCACATAGAAATGATCAAATTAATGCATGAAACTTTCACACATGCATTTACTAACATCATAAACATAGAATATAACTTTTAATTACTTATAAGACTCAGTTTAGTGGTCCCGAAACCACTTTTCGACTAGGGTCAAATTAGGGATGTCACAACTCTCCCCCACTTAAGAAATTTTCGTCCCCGACAATCTTACCGGTAAATAGGTTTGGGTATCGCTCTTTCATAGAGTCCTCGAGTTCCCAAGTGGCTTCTTCAATTCCGTGTTTATGCCACAACACCTTCACTAATGGGATTTTCTTATTTCGCAACTTTTTTACTTCACGCATCAGAATGCGAACCGGCTCTTCTTCATACCTCAAATTAGGCTGAATCTCAATCTCAGATGGAGTGATTACGTGCGATGGATCGGACCTATATCGTCGAAGCATCGAGACATGAAAAACGTTGTGAATCTTTTTGAGCTCAGGGGGTAAAATTAATTGTATGCGACTGGTCCAACTCGTTCGGATACTTCATACGGACCGATGAATCTCGGACTCAATTTTCCCTTACGGCCAAATCTAAGCACCTTCTTCCAGGGTGAGACTTTGAGAAATACCTTGTCTCCAACCTGATATTCAATGTCTTTCCTTTTCAAATCCGCATACGACTTTTGGCGATCCGGCGACCTTCAAACTTTCACGAATTACTCGAACTTTTTGCTCGGCATCCTTAACCAAATCAACCCCGAAGATTTTACCTTCACTAAGTTCAGTCCAGAATAGTGGGGTACGGCATTTACGTCCGTATAAAGCCTCGTAAGGCGCCATCTTAATACTTGATTGAAAGCTATTGTTGTAAGCGAATTCAACCAAAGGTAAATACCGTTCCCATGAACCACTAAACTCAAGGATGCAACATCTCAACATATCCTCGAGTATTTGAATTATCCGTTCGGATTGAACATCGGTTTGGGGGTGAAAAGTAGTGCTAAAATGCAGCTTGGTACCCAAAGCCTCTTGCAATTTCTTCCAAAATCGCGATGTAAATCTTGGGTCTCTATCCGACACGATAGAAATAGGCACCCCATGCAATCGAATAATTTGGGAGACGTATAATTACGCCAAATTATCAGCGAAAAATCCGTGCGGACAGAATAAAATGAGCAGACTTGGTCATCTATCAACAATGACCGGATCGCATCCTTCTTACTCACGACAATGGCGGTCCGGATACAAAGTCCATGGTGACTCGATCCCATTTCCACTCGGGTATCGTGATCGGCTGAAGTAATCCCGATGGCACTTGATGTTCCGCTTTCACTTGTTGACATATCAGACACCTTGAAACAAATTCAGAAATGTCTCGTTTCATACCGGGCCACCAAAATTGGCGTTTCAGGTCATTGTACATTTTAGTACTACCGGGTGGATTGACATTCGACTCTTCGTGAGCCTCGTTCAAAATCATCAAACAAGTTCAATTCCTTGGAATACATAATCGACCCTTGAACGTCAAGCAATCATGGTCGTCAATCTAAAATTCCGATTCCTCATTCGAAACACATTCGGCTCGCTTAGTGACCAATTCGGCGTCGACCTTCTGAGATTCAAGTACTTGATGAATCAATAACGGTTTGGTCTCTAATTCGACTACTAGCACCTCATCGGGTGAAACGGATAGATGAGCATCCATCGCTCTCAAAGCAACCAGTGCCTTGCGACTTAAAGCATCGGCCACCACGTTGGCCTTTCCCGGGTGATAATCAATGATGAGTTCATAGTCTTTCAACAACTCAAGCCAACGTCTTTGTCGCAGGTTTAAATCTCTCTGAGTCATCAAATATTTTAGACTCTTGTGGTCCGAATAAATGTGACACCTTTCTCCAAACAAGTAATGCCGCCATATCTTCAAGGCGAACACTATGGCTGCTAATTCAAGGTCATGGGTCGGATAGTTTCTCTCATGCGGCTTTAGTTGTCTCGACGCGTAAGCCACAACTCGACCTTCTTGCATCAACACACAACCTAACCCAAGCAAGGATGCGTCACTGTATATGACAAACTCTTTACCGGACTCCGGCTGTACTAGTACCGGGGCCTCGGTTAAACAGGTTTTTAGTCGATCGAAACTTTCTTGACAGCGTTCCGACCACTCGAACTTAACATCTTTTTGAAGTAGTTTTGTCATCGGTGCAGCTATCATCGAAAAACCTTTCACAAATCGTCGATAGTATCCGCAAGCCCCAAAAGCTCCTAACCTCGGTAACATTCCTTGAGGTTTCCAATCGACTATGGTCGAAATTTTGTTCGGGTCCACCACGACACCGATCACGGACACCACGTGCCCCAAAAAGCTAACCTCTTTCAACCAAAATTCACATTTACTGAACTTTGCGTATAACTTCTTATCTCGTAAGATTTGCAACACTAGCCTCAGGTGTTCAGCATGTTCAGTTTCATCTCTCGAATAGACCAAAATGTCATCGATAAATACAACTACGAACCGATCCAAGTATGGCCTGAAAATTCTATTCATTAAATCCATAAATACCGCAGGGGCATTAGTAAGCCCAAACGGCATCAACCAAGAATTCGTAGTGACCGTACCTCGTTCTAAAAGGTCTTGGGTATGTCCGATTCTCGGACCCTCAACCGATAGTACCCGACCTCAAATCTATCTTTGAAAACACCGAGGCTCCCTTTAATTGATCAAACAAATCATCAATTCGTGGCAGCGGATATTTGTTCTTTATCGTCACTTTATTCAAGCGACGATAGTCGATGCACAATCTCATAGTTCCATCCTTCTTCTTCACAAACAATCTTTGTGCGCCCCATGGAGAAAAACTTCGGTCGAGCGAAACCTCTATCCGTCAATTCTTGCAATTGAACCTTCAATTCCTTTAATTCCGTTAATGCCATACGATACGGGCTATTGAGATCGGCGTAGTACCGGTACAACCGATGCGAATTCCACTTCTCGAACCGGTGGCAATCCGGTAACTCCTCGGGAAAAACATCCGAATACTCACAAACCACTGGTACCGATTCGAGTTTCCTTTCCGTCTCTTTACTTTCAAACACATACGCAAGGTATGTTTCACACCCTTTTCACATACCTCCGGCGGTCATAGAAGATATTATCGCGGCACTCCTTTTAAATCGAAGAGACTCGACTCGGACTACCTCATTATTTGCACTCCTCAAATCAATGGTTTTCCTTTTGCGATCCACCTTTGCATCATGTACGGTCACCAATCCATACCAAGAATAACATCGAATTCATCAAATGGTAGAAGCATCGGATCGGTAGGAAAAGCAGATTCTCGAATTATTAGGGGCATCTCTTGCACACTTTATCAACGAGTACGTATTGACCCAAAGGGTTTGACACTCGAATTACGAACACGATGAGACTCAACGGTAGAGTCTTCTTGGATGCTAAGGTTTCACATACATATGAATGAGTAGAGCCGGGTCAATCAATGCAATCACACTAGTATCAAAGAGAGTAAAAGTACCGGTGATAACGTCGGGGAGGATGCCTCCTCTCGTCTGCTGGATGGCATATGCTCTAGCGAAGCACGGGTCTCGGATTGAACAACCGTATCGAGGCTCCTCTCGATTACCACCCCTACCTCCGAAATTCTCGGGGCCTACCTCTAGCCGTTGTTCCACTAGGTCTTGCACCTTGCATCTTATTCTTCTCATCTAGCTCCGTGCAATCTCTAATGAAGTGGTCCTTGAACCGCATCCATAACAGCCCTATTAATGCAGACTTACCCCAACATTCACCTAGGTGTCGCCTTCCACATTGGGGGCATTGGTCTCTCTTGACGATTATTGCCTACACTAGCTACCAAGTAGCTCGGGAGTTAAATCAATGGTCGGGCTCGATGGAAATTCCCGATCGCCTCGACTTATTAGTGTCCTCCCCGAACTTCTTTATTGCCGAGAACGGAGCTTTGCTCACGATCTTTTACGATAATCTCTTGCTTCAAATTCAGCCTTCTTCTTTTCCTTTCCGAGTTCTTCCGCCTTGCGTGCTCGTTCGACTAGTGTTACGAACTCCTTTATCTCCAAAATACCCACTAGCAGCTTTAAGTCTTCATTCAATCCTTCTTCAAATCTTTTGCACATAGCAACCTCATCAGCTACACACTCCCGAGCATATCGACAAAGTCTTACGAACTCATGTTCGTATTCAGATACGGTCATCCGGCCTTGCTTGAGTTCCAAGAATTCCTTACGCTTCTGATCGATGAACCGTTGACTAATGTATTTCTTTCAAAATTCGGATTGAAAGAAATCCCAAGTAACTCGTTCATTTGGGACTATAGAAATTAAAGTCCTCCACCAATAGTAAGCTGAGTCTCGCAACAAGGATATAGCACACTTAAGTCATTCATCGGGTGTGCATGACAGTTCATCTAACACTCGATTGGTGTTATCGAGCGAATTGTCTCTTTCGGCATCATCGGTGACTATGGCCTTGAACTCCTCGCCCCCGCTTCCTAATCAAGTCTCTGGTGATTTGCTTAGCCTCACGGGATCGATGAATCGGAGGCATTGCGGACTCTTGGGCGGAGTATTTAAATTCGGGAATGGTTGGACAGTAGGGTTGGTTCGGGCATATTATGCGACCCACTCATTCATCATGGTGAAGAAGGCTTGTTTCGCCCTTCATTTTGATTATTCGCGGATGAATGACGCTCAACAGGCGGTGTCCCTTGCGCGGGAGCAGCCGCTACACTTTCAACGTCATCCGCCAAGGGTCTCTCTATCCCGGGTTCCATTGCTAATCAAAACAAAAATTTCAACCGTCAGAAGTCATCACATTATTAAGCACTAACAATTTGGCATGTATAGCTACACTCACACGCGCGCTATGGTAGTCCTAGAACCGACTAAACCATAGCTCGATACCAATAAAATTGTAACACCCGAACCCGAGACCATCGCCGGTGTCGGACACGAGGTTAACGAGACAAATCCTCTTAAAGTACCGACCAATTTGGCATTTCGACAATTTGGAAAAGCTGCGTCCATCGTCGCCTTAAAAATCATATCTCGAGTTTCAAAACTCGTAAACTGATTCCGTAAATGTTCCCTGAATTTAAACTCATATATACATCCATGGATTTATTTCTAGAATTTTTGGTCGGACCAATTGGTACAGTTTATTAGTTAAATTCACCCATGTTACAGGGGTCGACTACACTGGCCTTCGCACGTTACAACTTGAATATCTCTCTGTACAGGGCTTTAATACTGGTGCCGTTTGTTTCTAATGAAACTAGACTCAAAATTGAATCTTCACATATAAGGTATGACTTCTAATTCTTTCTAGATAATTTATAGTAAATTTTCAAAGTCGCAATAGGGGACCCAGAAACCGTTCTGGCCCCGTCTCACGAAATCTCGAATATCTCTTAAAATACGCCTCATATGGTCGTTTCGTTTCATCCATATGAAAATAGATTCATCAAGGTTCAATTTCATAATTTCTTCACTATTTAATTCTACTTCTATTTTTAGTGATTTTTCCATCTCACCTCTCTTCTTTGGCAAGATCATTACTAAAGCAAACAATGACTATTTCATAATTCTTCCATGGCCAACTATTTCATCATACGTAATGCAACTATGGCCACCTTATCAAAATTAAGGTTTCTAAGGCTCGTGACCATAGGTTTTAGAATCACACTCAACCGACCACATAGGCCATTTTCGCATGGCTTAAAGTTTACAACCCACAATTCAACAAAACAAAATAGCCTATACATGCCAAACGTTCTCCTAGTTCAACTAAGAAGACAATACCAAAAGATTTCCAGCCGGTGTGATGACTTCAACGACGGTTCCGAGCACGCAAACGATACGAGTCCAAGAGACCTAAAATGGGTGACAAGAAAACACCGAGTGAGTTTATAACTCAGTAAGTCATAAGCATTCATCAACCAACCATTAATAAAATTATCACAACATGAAACGATAAACGAGGCTAGGTACTCCATCCATATCGAAACTATACTATAATTCCTCGGACCTTTCGGTTCAATCTCATACCAAGTCATACATCCAAATTTCATATTCTATACAATAAGATATTTGAGGCATTTTCACACACCAACTCATTTTCACCACAATCATACAATTGCAATCATCACATAGATTTAAAGCTTACCAAGCTCAACCCCGAGCATGAACATATTGCCTATTCGTCATGAGCTCCAGGTACTTACCTGATTCGCTGTCCGGGATTAACTCGGTAATGTCGTACACTCAGTGCCAATTGTAATGCAAGAGCATATAGTGAATCCGCAAACTTAGTGCTATATACATTCAGCTCGCACACTTAGTGCTATATAATCAAACCCGCACACTTAGTCTTTGTACAATTTTAAACCCGCACACTTAGTGCCAATCTTGTCACCGTGTCCATTTATACCCGCACACTTAGTGCCGAGACCAATACCTTATGCATTTTGCTGCCTTTATACATTCAACAATGGCATCATTCCATACACATACATTTCCATTTACACATCAACTCATTTAAACACATTTGCATATATATTATGATCATTCAAATCAACACCAAATATATGCTTAATGACTTACCTCGTGTTGGGTAAAATAGTTCCAAGTCAGCTACTCGATGACCTTCGTCTTTCCCTTGCTTGATTCTCCTTCTTTAACTCCTTGAGCTTAATCAATAAATCACTAGTTTAACCATCTTGCTAAACATTCATAATTCAACTACACATGCATATGTATGCTTGTATATTCGGCAACCATTCTTACTAATCGCCCATTTGGTCGATTATACACCTAACCGAATATGCACCAAAACTTGATTCAACATTACCTACATACTCACTTTAATGGCGAATATATATATATATGTACAATGTCAACTAACATCTTTTAATCACCTAATTTCATCTCATGAACATTTAATCAAATTTTCCCAATCTAGCATATATTTTCACATCCATTTGTAACATCATGTACAAACACATATACACATATATCAAAACACAAATTTTACCTATCATGCAACAAGCATAAATCGCACTTATGAGCATGCCATGGCGAATACATCCCACACCATCCCCTTTCAATTTTTGGTCATGGTTAAACAAAGAAAACTCCATGTCTTACTCAAGAATGCTAAAAGAAATTTCAAGAGTAGTCAATCCATCATTACATGCATCATCAACAAGCTTCACATTTAGCATGCAATGGCTTTAACACAATATCAACCTTGGCCAAATACCATTTCCATGGCATAACAAGGATTTGAACCATGGGCTAACATGAACATCAAGTTAGCAACTAAAACATGCATGAATCTCATGACACAACCTCAAACATACCTTAATCTTGACACAAGTATGACCAAATCTCCTTCTAGTTCTCTTCTAAACCAAGCATGAAGCAAAAAATCCTTCCTTTTTCCCTTAGTATTTTCGCCAAGATTTGAGAATGGATGAACAAATTTTTCTCCTTTCTTTTCCTCTACTCACGGCAACAAGGGGGCATCCATGCTCATTTTTTTTCATTTCATTATTTTTCTACATGATCCACTAACTAAACATGTTGGAAACATGTTCCCTTGCCCATATTCTTGTCATGGCGGCCACTCTTCCCTTTTTTGGGCAAATTGACATGCAAAACCACTCTTTTGCATGCATGTACTATTAGACCATTGTAAGATTAGCCTATCACCTTTCAACAATGTTTCATACAAGTCCATTTTAATAAATTCACATAGAAATGATCAAATTAATGCATGAAACTTTCACACATGCATTTACTAACATCATAAACATAGAATATAACTTTTAATTACTTATAAGACTCGGTTTAGTGGTCCCGAAACCACTTTCCGACTAGGGTCAAATTAGGGATGTCACATGTATGTTGATAAGTAAATGAAATGTCTGCATCATAATTGAGGATGTTGAATGCTTCTGGATCCATGTTTGTGTTTGTGCATGTAAAGGGTGACAAAAAGGCTTGGAAAATAGCCTATGTGCTGGCCACACAGGCAGAGACACGGCTGTGTCTCAACTGTGTGGAAGACACGGTCTAGCACACAGGCGTGTGACTTGGCCATATGACCCTTATTTGTTTGCTGACATCATAAACATAGAGTTACACGGGCTAAGGACACGGCCGTGTCCAGAGCCACACGGGCGTGCGAGACCACACGGGCATGTGACTATCCAAAACATGAAAATTTTCTAAGTGATGTAAATCTTTTGGAGGTTCTCGGTTTAGTCCCGAGCCCCTTCTAAAGTATGATTTGAGTTTCATAGACCCAAATAAGGGACTATGAACATATGATTGAATATTCCGAAATATGAATGAAATTTTATGGTCGGGTTTGCATGATTGATTGCGTTTAAGTCTAGTAATGCCTCATATCCTGTCCCAGCATCGGATACGGGTAGGGGTGTTACAGGTGGACATAATTGAAAGAATATCAGCCCCAATTAATGTGAAAGGATTCAGAAGTTTCTTAGGCCATGCCGGTTTTTACCGAAGGTTTATCAAAGATTTCACGAAAATTTCTAAACCGTTATGTTTGTTCTTAGAGAAAGATACAGTGTTTGATTTCAACAAAGCATGTTTGGAAGCTTTTGAAGATCTAAACAAATGGTTAATCTCAGCCCAATAATCGTTACACCTGATTGGAGCTCACCTTTTGAGTTGATGTGTGATGCAAGTGATTATGCCGTTGGAGCTGTGATGGGTCAAAGAAGAAACAAAGTGTTTCACCCTATTTACTATGCAAGCAGAACTTTGATGGGAGCCCAACTCAATTATACGGTAACTGAAAAGGAACTCTTTACTATAGTTTTTTCTTTTGACAAATTTCACTCATATCTTATAGGTACCAAAGTTACAGTATTTACTAACCATGCGACCATTAAATACTTGCTTATAAAGAAAGATGCGAAACCGAGGCTAATTTGTTGCATACTTTTACTCCAAGAATTTGACCTTGAGATCCAAGATAGAAAAGGTGTCAAAAATGAAATAGCTGATCATCTGTCGAGGTTGAAACAAGATGAGGTAACCCGATCATGTGTGCCTATCAACGAGAATTTCCCAGATGAACACTTATTTGAGGTAAGTTGAATTCATGAAACACCTTGGTTTGTTGATTTTTCCAATTAACTTATATGTGGAATAATTCTTCGAGAAATGACATACCAACAAAGGAAAAAATTCTTCATGATAGTCAATATTATTTTTTGGGGGATCCATTTTTGTTTAAACAATGTGCAGATAATATAATCCAAAAGTGTGTAGCTGAAAGTGAGATTACTGAGATCTTGTATCATTTCCATTCATCTCTAAGTGAGGGACACTTTGGCGGTTCACGAACTGCAGCTAAGATTCTACAAGCAGGTTTTCTTTGGCTTACACTATTTAAATATGCTTATGTTTATGTGAAGAATTGTGATAAATACCAAAGGACCAGAAATATATCAAGGAGGAATGAGATGCCCTTGACAAACATTTTGGAGATTGAATTGCTCGACATATGGGGCATTAACGTCTTAGGCTCGTTTCCTTCTTCGTATGGGAACAAATACATCTTGGTTGCTGTGGACTATGTATCCAAGTGGGTTGAAGCTGAGGCGTACCCTACAAATCATGTTAAGGTAGTCATGCGATTCCTACATAAGCATGTGTTTACATGATTTGGGACACCAACAGCTATTATTAGTGATGAAGGTTCTCACTTTGTGAACAAATGGCTTGTAACACCCCTTACCCGTATCCGACGCCGGGACAGGGTTTGAGGCGTTACCGGACTTAAACATAAACATTCATACAAACCAGGCCATAAAATTTGGTCCAAATAAAATTCATCCAATCACATGCATATCGTCCCTTATACGGGCCTACGAGGCCCAAAACATACGTTAGGAGTGGTTCGGGACTAAACCGAAAACTTTTGGAACTTTTACTACACTTAGAAAATTTTCATACTTTAGAGAGTCACACACCTGTGTAGGTAGGCCGTGTGGTCATACACACGCCCGTGTGGCTTGGGACACGCCCATGTCCTTAGCCCATGTAACTCTCTGTTTATGACGTCATGCACAATTTGGGGTCACACGGCCAAGTCACACTGTAACACCCAGAACCCGAGACCATCGCCGGTGTCGGACACGAGGGGTTAACGAGCCAAGTCCTCTTAAAGCACCGACCAATTTGGCCTTTCCAGACAGGCTGGAAAACTGCGTCACTGTCGCCTTAAAAATCATATCTCGAGTTTCAAAACTCGGAAACTGATTCCGTAAATTTTCCCTGAATTTAGACTCATATATCCTTCCATGGATTTATTTCAATAATTTTTGGTCGGGCCAATTGGTACAGTTTATTAGTTAAAGTCACCCATGTTACAGAGGTCGACTACACTGACCTTCGCGCGTTACAACTTGAATATCTCTCGTACAGGGCTTTAATACTGGTGGCGTTTGTTTCTAATGAAACTAGACTCAAAAAGGAATCTGTACATATAGGACATAACTCATAATTCATTCTGGATAATTTATAGTAAATTTTCAAAGTCGCGACAGGGGACCCAGAAACCGTTCTGGCCCTGTCTCACGAGAACTTTAATATCTCTCGGTATACTATTCATATGATCGTTTCGTTACTTTCACATGAAAATAGACTCGTCAAGGTTCGATCGCATAATTTATTCACTATTTAACACCATTCCTACAAATTTTAGTGATTTTTCACATCCACGTCACTGCAGCTGGCAGCCTCTGTTTTTAAGGTAGGCTTTACCTATATTGTAGTTCCCATGGACCAACTATAGTCTAGTCATACTTAGGTCCACATATGATCATATTTAGCCATTCCAATGGCTGATCATGTGACCAACTCTCTCATTCCAAACCATAATCACATCATGAAACCAAATATAATTACAAACCACATATGGTCAAATTCCATACTCCACTTTTACGAACCATTTTCGCATGGCCGCACACATATACATCACAAAGTACTTAAAAACAACCGAGGGTAGTCCTATACATGCCATATCCAAAACCCAACTAAAGGAGTACCAAAAAGGGCTTTGATAGTGTGGTTGACTTCAACTTCTATGATCCCGAATCCGATTGCTAATGAGCAAAATCTATAAACAGAGAAACAAAGAAACGGAGTAAGCAATTTATGCTTAGTAAGTTTGAGCCATAATATACACACAACCAAAGCATAGCATTCAAGTAGCTAAACAATAATTCATATGCACAATTTCTCAAAGACATGCTTACTTCACAATCCCAACTCTTATATTCATACACTAATAACGGCTTAGTCAAGGCCGATAACTCATTTATCATTGGAGCGAATACGCACATACACTTACTCATAGTGTGCAAAGCACACACGAAACGTACCTTGTTGTTGGGAATTTCACAAGCGTATTAACTGAAAATTTTTACAGCAAGTTCAAAGTTCTCGAATCACATACCTTCGAGTTTATCCGGATATAGCTACTTGTTCAAACACCTTGGGACATAGCCGGTTATGATAACCCGCACAAATGCCTTCGGACTTAACCGGATATCACAACTCGCACAATTGCCTTTGGGCTTAGCCCGGATATCACAACTTGCACAATTGCCTTCGGGCTTAGCCCGGATATCACAATTCGCACATTCATACACATCTTTGTTTCAATTTCATAACAAACTTTTGTGCACAATTTACTTAATCAAGAATATCATTTCGGCTCAATGGCCACATACAAGGGCACAATTTCGATTGCTTATCACTTCATTCAATCGAATCAAAATCTAAGTTTCGATACTCGAAAACTTACCTCGGATGTTGTCGAATGATTCCGATGGCTATTCGACTACTTTTTCCTTCCCTTTATCAGATTTGGTCCCTCTTTGCTCTTGAGCTTAATTTAACAATTAAATTGATTCAATCATTTGAGTATCAAAAAGAGGAACTCAAGGCACTTAGCCCACATATATTCACTAGACATTAAAGTCACATAAGTACGGAATTCATGAATCGACTCAACACACAAAGCCTTCAACATGCTTACTCATGGCCGAACAACACAACCTCTTAGGTACTCATTCATGGTCGATTATGCATGTTGATGTTGAGGCCAATTATGTGTTTAATACCACACATGAATGGCACACATTTTACTAGCTAATGCTTTACATATTGTAGCTCAATACACATCTATCATTTACTTCATAATCAAAACATAATCACATGAAAATACATACTTTGAGGTAGTATATATGTCATACCAATACATCATGTACAAACATGTATACACATATAGGTGCAAGGTCAATCTCAAGGGTTCATACCCATCCAAACACAAATTTTTACCAATCAAGTAACAAGCATAAATCATGCTCATGAATGCACCATGGCCGAATACATCACAACCATACCCCTTTCAACTTCGGTCATGGTTAAACAAAGAATTCAATGTCCTACTCAAGAATACTAAAAAGAAATTTCAAGAGTAGTCAATCCATCATTACATGCATCATCAACAAGCTTCACATTTAGCATGCAATGGCTTTAACACAATATCACCCTTGGCCAAATACCATTTTCATGGCATAACAAGGATTTGAACCATGGCTAACATGCACATCAAGTTAGCAACCAAAACAAGCATGAATCTCATGACACAACCTCAAACATACCTTAATCTTGATGCAAGTATAGCCAAATCTCCTTCTAGTTCTCTTCTAAACCAAGCATGAAGCAAAAATCCTTCCTTTTTCCTTAGTATTTTCGGCCAAAGAAGAGAAAAATGGATGAACAAAATTTTTTTCTTTCCTTCTCTACAACTCACGGCAATGGGGAGAAGATACCACACTCACCCACATTTTTTTCATTCTTTTATCACCCATACACCATTGTTTATTATTTCTCCTAATACACCAACAAAACATGTTTCATGACATGTTTAGCCCATACACCCTTGTCATGGCGGCCACTTCATGTTGGGGAAATTTGACATGCAAATCCTTATTTTTGCATGCATTATCAACTAGTCATCACACATTTCCCCATCATACTTTCAAAGTTTACTACTAGATCCTTTCTAGTGAAATTCACATTTATAACTCTAAATCGAAACATAAAAAATGTCACACATGAATTAACACATATTATAGGCATCAAAATAAATTTTAAATTATTTTTATGCCTCGGTTTTGTGGTCCCGAAACCACATCCCGACTAGGGTCAATTTTGGGCTGTCACACACACGCCCGTGTCTCGGGGCCGTGTCCTTCACACGGTTGAGATGCACGGTTGTGTCTCTGTCCATGAGGCCAAGGAAATGGCTATTTAACAAGCCATTTCTCACTCTCATTTGCACACTCACATACACACTTTCAATGGAACTTATCATGGCACAATTAAGCTATCAACACAACCATAATCAAGGCTTAAACATATCAAAATAATTATTTACTGTTCACAACAAAACTGTCCACTTGAGTCATGGTTACTAAATTATTTATACCTTGAGCTACAGAACTATAAATGAAGATCCTCTTGATTTTTACTAAACTAAACTCAAATATCTTCCTACCATAAAATTTTCAGAATTTATGGTTTAGTCAATAAGTGCAGTTAATTCTTCAAATTCGTCCCTATTCTTCTATTTGACAGTTTTGACCTTTCTTCACTAAATATTAATAAGTGCAGTTAATTCTTCAAATTCATCCCTATTCTTCTATTTGACAGTTTTGACATTTCTTCACTAAATATTAATTATCTCTTAGCACGGGATTTAGATGATGTTTCCATTTATTTATCTTGAAATTATACTCATTAAGAAATTAAAAATATAAATTTAATCCACCAATTATCTTTATAAAATTTTTAATGATTTTCCAAAGTCAGAACAGGGGAACCCAAAATCATTCTGACCTTGTCTCAAAAAAATTCAAATATCTTATTAAATGAAATTCTTTTACTTACACCATTTCTTCTATGTAAAACTATACTCAATAAGCTTTAATTTCATATTTTATTCAATCTCTAATTTGATTTCCACAAATTTTGGTGATTTTTCAAAGTTGTACTACTGCTATAGTCCAAAACTATTACAACTTTAACTCTTTCACGATTCCCTTCTACTACATTTCATTAAGATACCATTATAAACCACATCACACAATGACATTGGCATAAGAATATGGGTAATTAATATGCTTGCAACCCATTAGCCAATATAAGCCAATTTATATGGCTACATACCAAATCAAATCCTTATTCATTACAAGCCAATACATTTGGCCATATCATAATGACATATACACAAAATGACTAAGTCCCTATACATACCATAGACTCAAAGGTTTGCGTTCATTTACCAAACATGATAGCTTGATAGTGTGATAGAATCTTCGATGATCTCCAACCCGAGCTAGTTGAATAAACCTATGAGAGGTGGGAAAGAAAAGGGGGTAAGCTATATAGCTTAGTAAGTTCATATGCAAATAACAAACAACTATTGACATTCATTTACTTTATCCATACATAAGAGTATTATAATTTCAATTGGTATTAGATTTTAAGATTTCCACATATTCATTCATAGCGCTTACTCCTTTAACTCATAAACACCATTTACATGCCTTGGCATTAGCCTAGCCTCTATAGTCTTCCCATTATAACATATCACATTAACTAAACAAGTTATTTCCATCCTTTTAATCACATGCACATTATTTGTGAGTAATCATAATTTCAACATATAGTTCAACCACCTTTCATTTGTCTAAACTCGTATCTTACTATATTTTCATAATGTCTTTATTCGGCAATTATGCCTGTCTTTCTTTTCCTCATATCCAAAGAAACACAATCTAAATAAATGAACCATAAAATTTTACAAATCAATTAAGCTCTTAGGCCTATCACAAAATCATTATCAAATCTTATCATGCATCCATTCATCATAAATATAGATCATTTGTCACAAGGTTATCAATGTTTCACAAGTATAACTTGTTCATATACATTCTCACCAAGAATTCATCATATACCAAACTCACTTTACATGAGTTCTGTGTACATACCTGTACCACTCGAAATATGATTGCATACTTTCTCATTCTTAACATACCCGTTGAAGTACAATTCAAGCACATAAACATATTAGATCACATCTCAATTTGGCCCAACAGACTATCAATTCAGCCCAACAGACTAACACATAATCATCATTCATATTTATCATATATCCAGCATCACAAGTATGTGCACTATCAATCACAATGGGTAATAAACAATTATTTCCACAATAATCATGAATTTACAATTATAGGCTTACATACATGCTTGTTTACTCGTAGAACTTTCATTCTCATACTCATAGTACCGTATCAATGCCATATCCCGAATATGGTCTTACATGAAATATCATATCGACGCCATGTCCCTGACATGGTCTTATATGAAATCACATACCGATACCGTATCCCAGATATGGTTTTATTCAGAATCTCAGTAGCCCTAATATCATGACATTTGTATTCTACTATTGAGGTTAAATCGGGATTTCCCAATTCTCGAGACTTCGTCAAAATTGTCATTAATCAATTTCATAAAAACAAATGTATATAATTCATGCAATATCGAAATATTAAATACATAAAATAAGGTTGCATTATTTACGCATGAACTTACCTCGACACCAAAACGACAAAAGGGACCTAACTGTCAATTTCTCGTTTTTCCCCCATTCTAGGTTCAAATCTCATTTTCATTGATCTATAATATCACATTTAGTCTACTTATTGGTCACATTAGTCAATGTGATCCAAAAATCATACTATAGAAAAATTATGTTTTTGCCCCTAAACTTTGTCATATTTAGACTTTTCCCCTAGGCTCGTAAAATGATTTTTATTCAATTTCTTTGCACTTTAAGCCTAGTCGAATCATTTTGATAACAATAGCAACCCAAAATTTCCACTAAATCACACTTTTATGGCAAATTTTATAACTTTTACAAATTAGTCCTTTTTAGCATTTTCACCGAAAACCACTTAGTAAAAGTCGTTTAACACACAACAAACATTCATATTCCTCCCTTAGACATCAAAGTACACACATGTAACACATGGGTAAATTTTTAAAAATCAACCTTAGCTCAAATAAATGGTAGAAATAGATAGATCTTGTTACGAGGATGGCAAAAAACGTAAAAATCATTAAAAACGAGGCTAGAACAGACTTACAATCGAGCTTGGAAGCTTGAAAAACCCTATCCATGGTTCCTCCATGCAAGTTTCGGCCAAGAGGCTGAAGATGGAGAAAAATTGGCTTTTAACTTTGTTTTTAATTTATTTTAATAACTAAATGACCAAAATACCCTTAATGGAAACTTTGGAAACATGCCAAACCATGTCCATTTTTGTCCACTAACTTAACCAATGGTCTAATTACCATATAAGGGCCTCCAATTTAAAATTGCATAACAATTGGACACTTTAGCATGTAGAACTCAACTTTTGTACTTTTTATGATTTAGTCCTTTTGACTAAATTGAGTGCCCAAACGTCAAAATTTTCAAACGAAATTTTCTTACATCGAATTTGTGGTCTCGAAACCACTATTTCGACTAGACCCTAAATCGAGTTGTTACAACTCTCCCCCCTTTAGGGATTTTCGTCCCCGAAAATCTTACCATAAGAAGTTGCTTTCAACTCTCATGAAACACTTCCACAAAACTTCTCAGAATCACAAACCGAATTCACCTCGTATATCTCTTTCCAATAACCTTTGGACTTTAGCACATTGTGTTGGAGCATATCGTCAAGATCTCAGTTACTCTCTCAGGAATTCATATACTCAGTTGTTCTATCAAATAATAACTCTGTACATACTGAAATGATCATACGGATCTTTGCCAAACAATCAACTACAATCCAAATAACATCTTCCTTTTCAGAGAAAATGACAATCCCGATACGAAATCTATATTAACTCTATTTCATTATCACTCTCGCACAATCACTGACTGTATTAGTCCTGAACACACTTGATGTTCAGCTTACTTGCTAACAAATAGATATCTGATCATAATTTAAAAATATCTTGGTACATACCCATTCACTATCACATTTCTAAGTTTCTCAGTTTCCCAAGGAAAACCCCGCTTTAGCATTTAATATAGCTAGAATTAGACTGTCATCAAATAAGGTCAATCAAGTAACCAATACTCACAAAATAAACAAAGATTTTCCATCCAGGCATTTGTAACTATAATTGTTTTCTCAAAGATTAAATCAATAACTTACTCAGAATCTTTCATCATCACAAACCATTTACATTGTTTTCCCTGAAACTAAACTCAAATATATTCTTACCATAAAATTTTTAGAATTTTTGGTCTAGCCAATAAGTACAGTTTTTTTTTTAAAGTCTCCTCTGTTCTACTGTTTGGCAATTTCAACCCTTTTTCACTAAAAATTAATTATCTCACAGTACGAAATATGGATAATGTTCCCGTTTGTTTCTCTTGAAAATAGACTCATTAAGGATTTAGTCGTATAAATTCTAACTCATAATTATTTTCATACAATTTTTAATTCTTTTCCAAAGTTAAGACAGGGAACCCGAAATCACTCTAGCCCTGTCTCACAAAAATCCAGATTCATAACATGAAATTCTTTTTCTTACACTGTTTCTTCTATGTGAAACTAGACTTGATAAGCTTTAATTTCATATTTTATTCAACCTCTAACTCAATTTACACAATTTTTGGTGGATTTTCAAAGTCGGACTACTGCTGTTGTCCAAAATTGTTTTAATGAAAAATGATGATAACTAAGTTTATAACACCCTTACAAATCATTTCAACCATCATGGTAAAAATAAATATTTATACATCATAAGCATAGACCCATAATCACAAGGTCATCACACAATCATTCTAATGGGCATGACTTACTTATTTGCATCCTTACCAAAGGTGCATCATAAACCGAATTCATTTCTCATGAGTTTTGAATAAGAACCTGTACCACTCACAACATGATTATATCATTCCATATCTTTATCATAAGCGTTAGAATAACCCGTGAAACCATTTGGAATACTAAAGGATATTCGAAAAGCCTTACAAATGAGGGTAAATTGTCGATGCCATGTCCCAAACATGGTCCTACACTGGCTCACATGTCGAGGCTGATGCCAAGTCCCAAACATGGTCTTACACTAGCTCTCGTCCCAATGCCGATGCCATGTCCCAGACATGGTCTTACACTGGCTCTCATAATGTGATCCTTGCCATGTCTTAGACATGGTCTTACACTAGCGCACCTAACAATGCAGTGCCATGTACCGGACATGGTCTTACACTGGCTCTCATAACATTGTTGTTGCCATGTTTCAAACATGGTCTTATACTGGCTCTCATATCGTGGCCGACGCCATGTCCCAGACATGGTCTTACACTAGCACACATATCACCCAAATCTCATGGCATGGATATCCAATCTATTTGTAGGTTCAATTGGGACTTTACTACATTAAATCTCGTCATGCATATTCCATGTAGTACCACTCTTTAACACCAAGTTACCATTCATTACAATGTCATCAAACACCATAGACATATGTTTTAGGTCATTGCGTATACATAACTTACAATAAAATTTCATGAAGCATAACACCATCACGTACATAGTACCACAAACATATAATTCAACGCATCTGAATTTTCATATTAATTCAGATTTCAATCACAAATCACAATAGCATTATTGTCTTACCAATTTTATCATACGACTCGTTTGTCAATTCCTCGTCAAGTATATCCGTAACAAATCATACAAATTATATAATAAAAATTAGGCATTTCAATTCAAATAAGACATTGCATTATTTTTATCACATGAACTTACCTCGAATGCAAAAAGGGCTAATTATCCCCTTTTTTTGTCCTTAACCACGTACTTTCTTGATTTAAGCCCGAATCCTTATTTTCTTGATCTAACATTTTCAAAAAAGCTTATTTATTACTCACAATATTCAAATTGACCTGAAAATCATACTTTGGAAAATTTACAATTTTGCCCCTAAACTTTCATTTATTTTCAAATTAGTCTCTAAGCTCGAAAAATAAAATTCATTCAATTTTATCCCAACCCAAGCCTAATTGAATATTTATCTTAGTTACAACAACCCACATATTTCATTATTTCACACCTTTACCATCTATTTTACCACTTTTACAAAATGGTCCATTTTAGGTGTTTCTATGAAAATTACATAACAAAAGTTGTTTACTTAATGACCAAGATTCATTTTCTTCCATAAAAATGCAGCAAATAACATGAATATTCTCATGGAAAAACCCTATACTTTCAACCATTTTACAAAATAGTCCCCTCATTAGCTAAATTAAGCTACAAGGGTTCCAAAAATACAAAAATCATCAAAAATAACCATCAAAATCACTTGTGAGGGTTAGAAGTTGCTAAATTTTCAAGCTTCCATGGCCATTTCTTTAGGTAAAAATCGGTGGAGAAGAAAGATAAATAAAAAAGATGATAGCTTTTTGCATTTTTGTCTTATTATACCTTTTTAACTTAATTGCCCATTTACCCTTTTAATTTCTAACTAATTTCAATAATACCAAACAAATATCTTCCACTAACTTATTAATGGGTTAATTTCCACATAAGGGCTTCCACTAAAACTTCTATAACTATTTAATTCCTTCAACTATTAGAATGCAACTTTCGCACTTTATGTGATTTAGTCCTTAAAGTCAAATTAAACACTTCTCACATATAATTTCTTCATGAAAATTTTACACAATCATATAAACATACCATAGACCTTATAATAATTATAAAATAATTATTTATAATTCAGATTTGTGGTCTTGAAACCACTATTCCGACTAGGCCCTAATTCGGGATGTTACAACTCTCCCCCCTTTAGGGATTTTCGTCCCTGAAAATCTTACTAGAAAGTGGTTTGGTTTTCGCAAAAACTTCTCTTCTCATAATCATTGTCACAGAACTCTCACTCAGCTGTACCTTCAATACTTATCTCTTTATTTTCTCATACTCGAATCATGAGCGATTCTTTCACTATACAACACATCGACTAAATCTCACTTATATTGAAGAGTTCATACACATGAAAGGTCAGATCCATGTCATCGTAACACGTATACACATGTACTTGAATTTTTTCAAATTCAAATAGTGAAACTAGCCAGTTCATCTCGACCTTATACTCTCTACAGTTTAATATGACCCGATAGCTTGCAGACTCAACTCTCAATTGCTCTTAAATTTCAAAGTCTCTTTTAGATTCCTCAAGAAATAGCAATATAAAACCCAGATTTCAATTCGATTAATAAAGACTTAGCACTCTAAGAATTCTAACAATCATAGAGACATGAAATCCCATTAATTTGAAGAGCGAAAATTTTTCCATACATACCGAAAAAATTTTACAGATCTCATCAAACATTTAACCAACAAGCCACATAACTTTTTTTCCTCTTTATAAGATAGGGGAAATTCCTAGTATGGCCTCGAGAATGATCCCTTTCTTATTTCCATTCTAATATCAATACTGACGGAGGTAGTTCTGGTAAAACCTGTTGTTCAGCTTTAACTCCATTCACATTTCAATTACTCATACACAAATATAAAAAATATCGAGTTCCAAACTTGATCACTAACACACTATTTCCGTGAGTTTTCTTACAGAATCTCTGTATAAGTTTTGGATTTTTCTATCCAGACACTTGTAATCACAATTTGCTTCCTCTAAGATTATTCAATACTATCTCATCATCTTTTAATACCCAAGTCATCTTCACTATATCAAACTCAGATCTTTTTATAACATTAGACACTCTAAGCTATCACGTTGCCTTATCGTCTTAAAACACTTCACAATTCATTCAGCAACACATTACTGAAATCAAGAAGTCTTTGCTGATGTCAAATCCTTACACGAAAATTTGAGAAATCCAAATACTAAGGTCACCACATTAGCAATAATCAAACCAAAAGCATAATCATAGTCAACATAGTCATCATAAGCCAAAGAACATACTTTAGACATGAGTCAAGATTGACAATTTATGAAATAAAAATGACATGAAAACCAAGAGGAAGAAATCTAAGTTGGAAAATTCCAAAATAAAGAAATCTAACATGCAATACCGTATCGAAATATCAAAAACATAGCTCACAAAAAAGTATGAAAGATTTCGATAATGCCCCAGAGAAAAGAAGTTTAGAAAAACATCATGCAGACCCACTGGGATTAGATGTAACAATAACAGTGTACCGTCCCATATATAAATCATATAAAGCAATATTTAGAAGAAATAGAATCATAGCTTCATACACATTTTCCCATCCATTCGCAACAGACGAAATGTATTAAAATGCCAGAGGGAAATAGAGCAACATAGATTATAAACCAGTCATGCTGACAATGCTTTCTTCTAATATCACAATTATAAAACATCCCCACATAACAAGAATTTCATCGGAGGATCAATAGCCATAGGAATATTTCTAAGAACAAATAAACACATAGAGCACCTCAGAAGAGACTGTCATAATCTGTTCATCCATTACGAATTTCATATTATTCTTTTCACTAAAGGAGATCAGTTTTGAAGAAATTTTGATTAATACATTTCTCGACATCATAACAAATAGATAGATTTACCGAAGTTAACTTCTTCACCAACTGTGATATTACGTGAATCACAAAATATTTTTCTGGGTCTATCTAATACTTTACTAATTCTGGCTTCACTTATCAACCTGTTCTCAATCTTTGATCATATTCATAGCTATTCTATCACTAAAATCTTTAGTTTCACACTTATGAGATTATTCAATACATCTCTCACAAAATTTCATTACAAAACACCACTCTAGTAAGGGGGAAGGGTGAGGTCATAAGGTCCCTAACTCGTCTCTCATATACATATACATATGACACAACTTTCATCATCAAAGTAATGTCGTCACAATTATATCATTCATTTCAGGCAAACTATCGTTCACATTTGTATTTCACAGATTTTCTGATTACCTTATTCAATCAAGTTCACTTATGCATACATTCTATGACTTTTGAATGTCTTTTCTCGTCACATTCACTTAATGAAACATATCAAACACATAACATCATATGAGGGCTAACAAATATGAATAAATGTATCACAATCAAAACTTTCATCACGCACATCATCATATACATATCATTACAATCATATAAATCAATCCAATCAATTTAACACATTTACTTAAACTATACGAGTTTCCCAATCATAATTATTCAAATAAGTATACATGGACATTCATTCCACCAATATTTTTGTAAGTTACTTGAACACATACATTCACTCAAGCAAATCAGTCTTATACATCATAGAATTATCAATCAATCGTAGATAAGCTCATTATGCCGCTTACACATTCTATTTCATGTTTCTCATGTCTCATAGATGTACATACATATATATATCCTAAATTCTTATTCGTACCTTTCCGAGTTTTAACTCATCATAATTGCACTTTACTCAATTACTTTAGTACCACTATCAACATGGTCGAGTGTAGCTCGGTTGGAGAGTACCTTTGTCTAAACAAGGTGGTTCTTATTCGCGTCGGGAGACATCACACTATCACAAATCTGTGGCATGTATAGCTAAACATTCACACATGATAGGTTAGTCCAAGAACCAACTAAACCATAGCTCTGATACCATTAAATGTAATACCTTTTACCTGAGTCCAAGGCCAGGACAGGGTACGAGGCATTACCGAACTTAAACGTACACAACTATGTAAAACCAGGCCATAAAATTTTGTTCAAATTAAAAACATTCATTAATATTCATAATGTCCCTTATATGGGCTTACAAGGCCCAAAATATACATCGGGGGTGGTTTGGGACTAAATCGAGAACTTACAAATTTTTTACAACACTTAGAAAATTTTCTTATTTTGAAGAGTCATACGCCCGTGTGGGCAGGCCGTGTGATCACACACGCCTGTGTGGTTCAGGACACACCCATGTCCTCTACCCATGTAACTCTCTGTTTATGACGTCAGCAACGATATAGGATCACACGGCTAAGTCACATGCCCCTGTGCTAGACCGTGTCCTCTACACGGATGAGACACACGGCCGTGTCTCTGTCCGTGTGGCCCAAAAAATGGCTATTTACCAAGCCACTTGGCACCCTTGTTAGCACTTACTTAAGCATAACTTTAATGGAAACTTTCGAGGCAATTTCATCTCGATTTATTCATGCATAAGGCACCATACTTTACCTAGTTTAAACTTATCAACTTCATGACATAATTATCATTAACACATTCTTACACTTCATACTTATGCAAAGGTCTATTCATAGACCAATTTAGTCACTTTTAAACCATCACGTAATCTAAGGCACAATCACAATTCATCCATACCAAATACACATGACCACACCATATGAAACCTTTTAGCACATACATGCATATATGGATAGGTTTACAACCCAATAGCCAATATAAGCCACATCACATGGCCATATACAAAACGAATCATATTCCCATTATGAGCCAATACATTTGGCCAAATCAAATGACACATATCGAATTGACTAAGTCCCTATACATGCCATAGACTTGAAGTGCTTGAAATCATTTATACCCTTCAATAGCTGGATAGTGTGATAGAATCTTCGACGATCTCCAACCTGAGCTAGCATCTGTGACACTAAGAGAGAAATGATAGGAAAGGGGTAAGCTATATAGCTTAGTAAGTCCATATGAAAAGAATAAGCAATTTATTAACATGTTTTTAACAATTCTCACAACATGTTCACAAGTTAATACAATCATAATTGCACAAAATTTTACTATTTACTCTTGTTCATCTCAAGTTGTCTACTCGAGTCACAATCACTAAATTATTTATACCTTGAGCTACGAAGCTCCAAATTAAGATTTGTTAATTTTTCGGAAACTAGACTCACATATCTTCTTACCATAAAATTTTTGAAATTTTTGGTCTAGCCAATAAGTACAGTTTATTCTTTAAAATCTCCTCTGTTCTGCTAATTGATAGTTTCAACCCTTCTTCACTAAAAATTAATTTTCTCACAGTACAGAATTCGGATAATATTGTTGTATGTTTTTCTTGAAAATAGACTCATTAAGGATTTACTCGTATGAATTATAACTCATAATTGTCTTCATACAAGTTTTAATGATTTTCCAAAGTTAAGATAAGGGAATCTGAAATCACCCTAACCCTGTCTCACAGGAATCTAAATATCTCAGAACATGAAATTTTTTTCCTTACACCGTTTCTTCTATGTGAAACTAGACTCAAAAATATTTAATTTCATATTTTATTCAACCTCTAAAGTAATTTACACAATTTTTGGTGGATTTTGAAAGTCAGACTACTGTTGCAGTCCAAAACTGTTTTAGTGAAAAATAATGATAACTAAGTTTATAACACCTTTACAAATCATTTCAACCATCACGGTAAAAATACATATTTATACATCATAAGCATATACCCATAATCACAAGGTCATCGCAAAATCATTCTCATGGGCATGACTTGCTTATTTGCATCCTTACCAAAGGTGCATCATAAAGCTAATTCATTTCTCATGAGTTTTGAATAAGAACCTATACCACTCACAACATGATTATATCATTCCATATCATTATCATAAGCTTTAGAATAACCTGAGAAACCATTTGCAATACTAAATGATATCCGACAAGCCTTACACAAGAGGGTAAACTACTGATGCCATATCTCAGACATGGTCTTACACTGGCTCACATGTCGAGGCTGATGCCATGTCCCAGGCATGGTCTTACACTGGCTCTCATAATGTGGCCCTTGCTATGTCCTAGACATGGTCTTACACTAGTGCACCTAACAACGCCGATGCCATGTCTCGGACATGGTCTTACACTGGCTCTCATAACATTATCGATGCCATGTTCCAAACATGGTCTTATACTGGCTCTCATATTGTGGCCGACGCCATGTCCCAGACATGGTCTTACACTAGCACACATATCACCCAAATGTCATGGCATGGATATCCAATCTATTAGTAGTTTCAATCAGGACTTTACTACGTTAAATCTTGTCGTGCATATTCCATGTATTACCACTCTTTAACACCAGGTTACCATTTATTACAATGTCATCAAACACCATAGACATATGTTTTAGGTCATTGTATATACGTAGCTTACAATATAATTTCATGAAGCATAACACCATCACGTACATATACCACAAACATATAATTCAAGACATCCAAATTTTCATATCAATTCAGATTTCAATCACAAATCACAATAACATTATTGTCTTACCAATTTTATCATACGACTCGTTTGTCGATTCCTCATCGAGTATATCCGTAACAAATCATACAAATGATATAATAATAATTAGGCATTTCAATTCAAATAAGACATTGCATTATTATTATCACACGAACTTACCTCGATTGCAAAAAGCGCTAATTATCCCCTTTTTATCCTTAACCACATACTTTTTCGATTTAAGTCCGAATCTCAATTTTCTTGAACAAAAATTTTCAAATATAGCTTATTTATTACTCACAATATTCAAATTGACCCAAAAATCATACTTTGGAAAATTTACAATTTTTCCCCTAAACTTTCACTTATTTGCAAATTAGCCTCTAGGCTTGAAAAATAAAATTCATTAAATTTTATCCCAACCCAAGTCTAGCTGAATATTTATATTACTTACATCAACCCACGTATTTCATTATTTCACACCTTTACCATCTATTTTACCACTTTTACAAAATGATCCATTTTAGGTGTTTTCATGAAAATCACTTAACAAAAGTTGTTTATTTAACAACCAAGATTCATTTTATTCTATTAAATACAGCAAAAAACATGAATATTCTCATGGAAAAACCCTATACTTTTACTATTTTGCAAAATAGTCCCCTCATTAGCTAAATTAAGCTACAAGGGTTCCAAAAATACAAAAATCATCAAAAATGACCATCAAAATCACTTACTTGTGAGGGTTAGAAGTTGCTGAAATTTTCAAGCTTCCATGGCCATTTCCTTGGGTAAAAATCGGTGGAGAAGAAAGAGAAATAAAAAAGATGATAGCTTTTTGCATTTTTGTCTTATTATACCTTTTTAACTTAATTACCCATTTACCTTTTTAATTTCTAACTAATTTCAATAATACCAAACAAATATCTTCCACTAACTTATTAATGGGCTAATTTCCACATAAAGGCTTCCACTAAAAATTCTATAGCTATTTAATACCTTTAACTATTAGAATGCAACTTTCACACCTTACGTGATTTAGTCCTTAAAGCCAAATTAAACACTTCTCACATATAATTTCTTCATGAAAATTTTACACAATCATATAAAAATATCATAGACTTTATAATAATTATAAAATAATTATTTCTAATTCAGATTTGTGGTCTCAAAACCACTGTTCTGACTAGGCCCTAATTCAAGATGTTACATATCGACTTTAATCAAACTTACCAACTCTAGAATTTCTATAGTAGTAAAGATAATACACTTTCTAAATATGCATATAAGACAAAACATCATCTAGTAGATACAAAAGAATAGTCTCACATAAGTTTTCACCATCAACTTTTATTCTGAACATACTAGAATAGAGTCCCGAAGAGAGAGATAAAATAATACTGATCATAAACCAACAATACTAATAGTGTTTTTGACTAACATTAGAGTTAGCTAACATTCTCACAACATAAGAACTTTATCAAAAAATGAACAATCACACACATATCTCTGAGAATAAGGAATATATAGAATATCCAGAAGAGGTCACCATCATTTATTCAATCATAACTGTTACACATAGACACTTTACAATTCAAACATCATTTCTCCAACTAATTCTGTTATCATAAACCCCGTATTATTCTATTCACTGACAAAAATCAATTTAAGAGGGATTTTGACAAACACTTACTTTAGACTTCATACCTAATTGAGTCAATTAGTCGAGACTAACTTCTTCTTTACCCATGACATTGCATAGTCCGTATAATCCTTAAAACAATCTGATATTTCTTCTAAAACTGAGTTCATTTGTCACACTATACTCAACTCTATTTGCATTACTATTTATTTCACCACTGAACTTTTTAGTTTCATACTTATAAACTTATTCAACATGATCCTCGTGAATTTTCGTCATAAAAGCAACACTGGTAAGGAGGTATGGTCGTAAAGTCTCTAACTTGACTCTCATAATTACACACATATGACTTAGCATTCATCATTAATGTAATATCATCATAATCACAAAGTTCACTTCAAGTAAATTATCACACTTATTCATTTTACAAATGTTTTTTGTCATCCATAATTTCAAATAGTGAATTTACTTACTCAAGCTCAATATTAATATCTACTTAAATTCCAACACTTAGCTTCAATTTTACTTACCATCATTTGTCAAATTAGAGAACATCTTGCGGGTCGAGTACGTCGTTTACTTGATGCCATAATCCAACTATGGTCTTACAGAAGTCACATATCGATGCCATGTCCCAGACATGGTCTTACACGAAATCACATATCGATGCCAACGCCATGTCCCATACATGGTCTTACATGGGATCATATATCGATGCCAATGCCATGTCCCAGACATGATCTTACATGGGATCACATATTGATGCCAATGTCATGTCCCAAACATTGTCTTACAAGGGATCACAATGCCATAGCCCAGCTATGGTCTTACATGTCATTACGATGCCATAGCCCAGCTATGGTGTTACACGTACTCAAATGTATTGCCATGGTCCAACCATGGTTTTATCCGTCAATTCATCATTGAACGATCGTATTCATCTCCTGCGTTCTACTCAATTTGATCTCCCAGTTCAATTTCCATACCATTATAACATTTAGGGTTCCATAACAAAGTCATAAAACAAAACATTATATATTCGCTAATTTAACAATTAAACATAAGATTCAACTATGTGGACATACTGATTATGCATTATTCAAACAAGTGTACATACACACACATTTCATCCATTGGGTAAGTTTACTTATCATATTCACTTGAACAAATAAATTGGGCACATAACATCATATGAATGTCAACATATATGGATGAGCTTATCACAGCATAAACCTTTGTTTCATTTAATTTTTTCCACATTTCTCAACTTATGGTTATCTCATTTCGTACATTAACACATGCATATTCATGAACTTCTATTCATACCTTTCCAAATTTCAATGCATTTCAATAATCTAAATATCATTTTCAACACTATCGAAAATAGCTCGGTTGGAAGTCATCTCTGTCTTAACAAAACAATTTTGTTAAAGCCGGGAGATATCACACTATCACAAATAGTAATATGGCATGTATAGCTAGACTCACATACGCTAGGTTAGTTCGAGAATTGACTAAACCATAGCTCTGATACCACTAAATGTAACGCCTCTTACCCGTATCCGACGCTGGGATAGGGTTCGAGGTGTTACTGGACTTAAACATAAAATTCATACAAACTAGGCCATAAAATTTGGTCCAAATAAAATTCATCCAATCACATGCATATCGTCTCTTATACGGGCCCACGAGGCCCGAAACATACATTGAGAGTGGTTCAGGACTAAATCAAAAACTTTTGGAACTTTTTCTACACTTAGAAAATTTTCATACTTTGGAGAGTCACACGCCCGTGTGGGTAGGCCGTGTGGTCACACACACACCCATGCGGCTTGGGACATGCCCATATCCTCAGCCTGTGTAACTCTTTGTTTATGACGCCATGCACAATTTGGGGTCACACGGACAAGTCACACGCCCGTGTCTCGGGGCTGTGTCCTTCGCACGGCTAAAACGCACGGTTGTGTCTCTGCCCGTATGGCTAAGGAAATGGCTATTTACCAAGCCATTTGCCACCCTCATTTGCACACTCACATACACACTTTCAATGGAACTTATCATGGCACAGTTAAGCTACCAACACAACCATAATCGAGGCTTAAACATTTCAAAATAATTATTTACTGTTCACAACAAAACTGTCCACTTGAGTCATAGTCACTAAATTATTTACAGCTTAAGCTACAGAACTCTAAATTAAGATCCGCTTGATTTTTCCGAAACTAGACTCAAATATCTTCCTACCATAAAATTTTCAGAATTTATGGTTTAGCCAATAAGTACAGTTAATTCTTCAAATTCGGCCCTGTTCTGCTGTTTGGCAGTTTCAACCTTCCTTCACTAAAGATTACTTATCTCTTTGCACGGGATTTGGATGATGTTCCCGTTTATTTCTCTTAAAAGTATACTCATTAATAAATTAAACATATAAATTTAAATCACCAATTATTTTTATACAATTTTTAATGATTTTCCAAAGTTAGAATAGGGGAACCCGAAATCATTCTGACCTTGTCTCACAAAAATTCAAATATCTCATTAAATCAAATTCTTTTGCTTACACCATTTCTTCTATGTAAAACTAGACTCAATAAGATTTAATTTAATTTTTTATTAAACCTTTAATTCAATTTCCACAATTTTTGGTGATTTTTCAAAGTTGTACTACTGCTGTAGTCCAAAACTATTTTAATATGCCCTTGTACTAACTTTCATTAAGATACCATTATAAACCACATCACACAATGACATTGGCACAGGAATATGGGTAATTAATATGCATGCAACCCATTAGCCAATATAAGCCAATTTATATGGCTACATCCCAAATCAAATCCTTATTCATTACAAGCCAAAACATTTAGCCATATCATAATGACATATACATGAAATGACTAAGTCCCTATACATACCATAGACTCAAAGGTTTGCGTTCATTTACCTAACATGATAGCTTGATAGTGTGATAGAATCTCCGACGATTTCCAACCCGAGCTAGCTGAATAAAAATATGAGAGATGGGAAAGAAAAGGGGGTAAGCTATATAGCTAAGTAAGCTCATATGCAAATAATAAACAACTACTGAAATTCATTTACTTTATCCATCCATAAGAGTACTATAATTTCAATTCGCATTAGATTTTAAGATTTCCACTTATTCATTCACAGTGCTTACTCCTTTAAATTATAAACACCATTTACATGCCTTGGCATTGGCCTAGCCACTATAGTCTTCCCATTATAACATATCACATTAACTAACAAGTTATTTCCATCCTCTTAATCACATGCACATTATTTGTGAGTAATCATATTTTCAACATATAGTTCAACCACCTTTCACTTGTCTAAGCTCATATCTTACTATATTCTCATAATGTCTTTATTCGGCAATTATGTCTGTCTTTCTTTTCCTCATATCCAAAGAAACACAATTTAAATAAATGAACTGTAAAATTTTACAAATTAATTAGGCTCCTAGGCCTGTCACAAGATCATTATCAAATCTTATCATGCATCCATTCATCATAAATATAGATCATTTGTCACAAGTTTATCAATGTTTCACAAGTATAACTTGTTCATGTACATTTTCACCAAGAATTCATCATATACCAAACTCACTTCACATGAGTTCTGTGTACATACCTGTACTACTCGAAATATGATCGCATACTTTCTCATTCTTAACATACCCGTTGAAATATAATTCAAGCACATAGACATATTAGATCACATCTCAATTCGGCCCAACAGCCTAACATGTAATCATCATTTATATTTATCATATATCCAACATCACAAGTATGTGCACTATCAATCACAATGGGTTATAAACAATTATTATCAATCATAATGGGTAATAAACAATTATTTCCACAGTAATCATGAATTTACAATTATAGGCTTACATACATGCCTGTTTACTCGTAGTAATTTCATTCTCATACTCATAGTACCGTATCAATGCCATATCCCAGAATATCATATCGACACCATGTCCCTACTATACAAAATCACATACCGATGCCATATCCCAGATATGGTCTTATTCAAAATCTCGGTAGCCTTAATATTATGACATTTGTATTCTTCTCTTGAGGTTAAATTGGGATTTCCCATTTCTAGAGACTTCGTCAAAATCGTCATTAATAAATTTCATAAAAACAAATGTATACAATTCATGCACTATCGAAATATTAAATACATAACTTAAGGTTGCATTATTTACGCATGAACTTACCTCGACACCAAAACGGCAAAAGGGACCCAACTATCAATTTCTCGTTTTTCCCACGTTGTAGGTCTAAACCTCGTTTTCTTTTATCTATAATATCATATTTAGTCTATTTATTAGTCACACTAGTCAATGTGATCCAAAAATCATACTATGGTAAAATTACATTTTTACCCCTAAACTTTTTCATATTTACAGTTTTGCCCCTAGGCTCGTAAAATGATTTTTATTCAATTTCTTTGCACTTTAATCCTAGCAGAATCATTTTCATAATTATAGCATCCCGCAATTTCCACTAAATCACACTTTTATGATAAATTTTATAACTTTTACAAATTAGTCCTTTTTAGTGTTTTCATCGAAAACTACTTAGTAAAAGTCATTTAACACACAACAAACATTCATATTCCTCCCTTAAACATCAAAATAAACACATGTAACACATTGGTAAATTTTTAAACATCAACCTTAGCTCAAATAAATGGTAGAAATAGATAGATCTTGTTACGGGGATTGCAAAAACATAAAAATCATTAAAAACGGGGCGAGAATGGACTTACAATTGAGCTTGGAAGCTTGAAAAAAACCCTATCCATGGTTTCTACATGAAACTTTCGGCCAATAGGTTGAAGATGGACAAAAATTGGCTTTTAATTTTGTTTTTAATTCATTTTAATAATTAAATGACCAAAATGCCCTTAATGAAAAACTTTGGAAACATGTCGAACCATGTCCATTTTTGTCCACCAACTTAACCAATGGTCTAATTACCATATAAGAACCTTCAATGTAAAATTTCATAACAATTGGACACCTCTAGCATGTAGAAATCAACTTTTGTACTTTTTACGATTTAGTACTTTTGACTAAATTGAGTGCCCAAACGTCAAAATTTTTAAATGAAATTTTCACAAAATCATTTTTTGAAATTTTAGACCATAAAAATATAATAAAAATAAATTTTATTACGTCAAATTTGTGGTCTCGAAACCACTATTCTGACTAGACCCTAAATCGGGATGTTACATGGCTTAAGTGGTTGCTTGAAAAATATGATGTGAAGCACAAGATTGCTAATGCTTATCACCCCTTGTCTAATGGGCAAGTTGAAAGAGTGAACCATGACATCAAAGGTATCCTTGAAAGGGTAGTACGCCCTAGCAGAAAACATTGGTCTCGAAGGCTCAATGATGCATTATGTGCCTATAGAATAGCATTTAAGACACCGTAAGGAATGACTCCTTATCGGTTAATCTTTGGAAAGGCATGTAATTTGCCATTAGAGTTGGAGAATAGAGCTCATTGGGTTTTGAAGCAGTTGAACTTTGAACTTAAGCAAGCCGGTGAGAAAAGGATGTTACAACTTAATGAGTTGGAAGAGCTGAGGTTGTTTTCCTACGAGAATGCCAAAATGTGTAAACAAAAATCAAAGAGATGGCATGATAGTCATATACAACCTCACGAGTTTAAAGAAGGTAAGAAGGTTTTGTTGTTTAATTCAAGGTTGAAGTTATTTCTTGGGAAGCTTAAATCTCGATGGAAAGGACCCTATACCATCTACCGAGTTTATCCTTATGGAGCTATTGAAGTATATGATAATTATGGAGGTACGCTTAAAGTTAATGGTCAACGTCTCAAATATTACTGGGATGGTGAAGTTGAGCGATTTGAATCCTCGTTTAAATTAACAAACCCTTAATTTTTCATGAACTCATTTTGTAAATAAATAAATAATTAGAACTTATTTTCTTAGCTTATTACATTTAATTAATTTTGTCTAAGGAGATTGGAACTTAAGCGGGACTGTTGTGGCCCCTCCAAACTTTCATGGGAATTAATTTAATTTAAATTGTTAAAAAAATTCTAATTAAAATTCAAAATTTTTAAGTTTCATTTGTTTTGTTTAAATTTTAAATTTTTATGTTAATAAAAGGGCCAAATTTGGCCCAAGTACTAATCAGTTTTTTTTCTTGGGACAAGATAGTTTGAGTTTGAGGCCTAAGATAGCAAAAAGGAGGGAAAAATCCATACCTTGCCGCCACTCCCATTGCTTGCTACCCATTTAACCCTAATGTAGCTAAATTTTTGCTACATGTTGCCCTAAATTTTCCTATATAAACCCCTATTCATTCTACTATGTTTCATATCCCTCAAAGCAATTTGCTTACACCCTAAAAATCCCTAAATCTCTTTTTTGTGTCGTCAACCTCAAATCCTGAAAGAAACCCTAGCTCTTTTCCCTTTTTTGCCGAAATTACTTATTGCCACCGTAAGAAGATTGCCGAAGCACCAACTTTGTTGCCACATATCGTCGTTGTCACCGTCGCACACCGCCATTGCTATCGTACGCTACTGTTGCCGCCGCACGGTTATTTCCATAGCTAGTCTTTACCACTTTATCCATTTCTCTTTTCCCCCTCTGAGCAGAAATTTTGCCAAAATTTTCAAGAAAAGATACCATGTCTCTAAAAAGAACTAGATCTTCAAAGACTACTCTTGAAGACCCAATTTTGATCGATGAAGAAGTGAAAGAGAGATTTGATTCAATCTTCAAGCATCAACCCATGATGCCAGAAAAAAGTTTTGACCTGAAGAGTAATGATTTGATGGTTATTCCTATACCGATTAGAAAGAAAATCAATGCTCTCAAGTGGGAACGATTTTGTGATACTCATTCACTTCTCGATGATGAACTAGTTTGAGAATTCTATGTTAGTTTGACTATGCAAGACGCTACTGAAGTCATCGTTCGAAAGAAAAATGTACCTCTTACTTCTAAGTCCATCAATGATTTGTTTAACTTACATGATGTTGAAGAAGATGAGAATTACCCTATGATGAACAACATAAATTAGGATTTTCTTCAACAAGTGATTGATGTTGTGAAAAATCCGAGATCGGAATGGATTATAAGAAAGTATAGGAGCCATTTTTGTCGAAGGGAATACTTAAAACCAGTAGCAAAGTTATGGTTGTATTTCATTCGCTACAGTTTTATGCCTATCTCACATAGTTCTACCATCTCGATGGAATGGATGCTTTTGTTATATGCAATCTTGACAAGAAAGTCCATCAAAGTTGGGAAAGGAGATTCATGATTGTGCTAAAAAGAAGGCAGGAAGTGCTTATTTCCCATCATTAATCATTTCACTTTGCTTAAGGGCCTGTGTTAAAACACAAGCAAATCTGAAGGGGCAACATGTTCAAGGATGCATTACAAATTATGATCTTGAAAGATTAGTAGAGAGGGTGCATGAGCTGAATCAAGGCGAGCTAGAAGAGCCAACTGAGCCAGATATCGAGGAGTCAATAGTTGGAATTGGGACTGAAGCTAATTCAATTACAGACACTGAAGAAGAAGAATCTGACAAGGAACTATGCAGTCCTAAACCAATTGAAGGATTTGCAACCCCTGAACCAAGGGTTGAGCTAGAAGAAGAGCCGATCAGGCTAAGTGTTTAACCTGAACCTACAACTCCTATGTCGACTTCTACAAGTGCTTTAAGGAAACCAGAGTTTTCAATTTTGATGGATATGTGCAAGCTCATGCACAATCAATAACAAACTTACTGGAAATATGCAAAAATTAGAGATGACTCAATTCAAAATTCTTTTAAGAATATCTCTAATACTTTTTTTCCTGAGTTCCCAGATGCTATCTTTGAGACAAGGACAAAAGGTATTGACGATGCAAGCGGAGATGGAGCTGGAAAAGACAAGGGGATTGAGTTAGAAAAATAAAAGGGGGGATTCTTTTCTTGTTATTTATTTAATTATTTTTATGTCTTAGGAATTTATTACTTTCGTAATTAGGATTTAATTTCTACAGAATAAAACATAGCAAACATGAATAAACTTAACACTTCTTTAGAAAGAAAAAGACTAAGTGATGTGGTAATGGAAATGAACATGTCTAGGATTGTGTTATTAAGAAAGACTTGGCATTTAAGCAGTCTTAATGACTCACCTCTCTTTCTTTACAACCCTACCTGGTGTTTAGTTTTCATTCATTACTTTGTTCTTGTAGGAAGGACATTGCTTCATTTTAAATAGGGGTAAGGCAAATAAATTACTCAAATTTTAAAAATTTTCAAGTATGTTTCAATCATTTCTTTCATAAGTATGTTTTAATAAATGAATGTTTAGAGACATTTTTTGTTAAAGAGATGGTTTGTATGCAAGAATGAATGATATTTTATCTGAGTGAAAATATGTTATCGTGAAGAATGGAATCCTTGTATGATCTTAGCCTTAGTAATATTTGCCATGAAAACTTAGTTTCTCTTGAGATTTGAGATGCATGAAGATTTATATCTTTAGAATTGACTTAGTAACTTTCTTGAAGTGAAATCCTAGGGGACATAAAAATCTAAAATGATATAGGCACTATTTCTTTGGATCGTTTGAGCCTTTTCAAGCCAACCCTATGATATTAGACCCTTGAAACTGTAATTTTGAGCTTAAAGGCCAATTTATTGCAATGAACCTACATTATAAGCCAATTACCATATTTTTAAGTTATCCTAATCTTTTGCACCATCATAACTAAATTTGTCTTGGTAATTAACAATTGAGGTAATTTTCAGAAAGATGTGTGTGTTCATGCTTTAAAAAAAATGAATGAAGAGCGAAGAAAAGTTTGCTCAGTCTCCAAAAAGGAAAAATGTATGAGCTTGAGTTTCAAAATAAGTTTAGAGGTGTTCCAAAGGTTCACTTAAAGAGAAAGGTTGTATTATGAGAAAACCAAGACAAAGTTAAAGGTTAAGATTTTTAAAACCGAAATATCCTATATCTTAAAATCCCTACCTTTAACCGGGCCCCATTATAACTTTATAAAAGACCTATTGATTCTGTGACAGCCCAAAATTGACCCTAGTCGGGATGTGGTTTCGGGACCACAAAACCGAGGCATAAAAATAATTTAAAATTTATTTTGATGCCTATGATATGTGTTAAATTGTGTGTGACATTTTTGATGATTTCATTTAGGGTTATAAATGTGAATTTCACTAGAAAGGGCCTAGTAGTAAACTTTGAAACTATGATAGGGAAATGTGTGATGACTAATTAAAGCATGCATGCAAAACAATGGACTTGCATGTCAAATACCCCCCTTTTTATAGGTGGTGGCCGGCCATGGCAAGAGAGGATGGGCAAAACATGTCATAAACATGTTTTGTTGGTGCATTAGGGAGAAATAATAAACAAAGGTGTATGGGTAAGAAAAGAATGAAAAAAAAATGTGTGTGAGTGTGGTATCTTCCCCCCATTGCCGTGAGTTGTAGAGAAAGAAAGAAAAAAATTTGTTCATCCTTTCTTTGAGCCAAAACTAAGGAAGAAGGAGGGATTTTTGCTCCATTTTGGTTTAGAAGAGATCTAGAAGGAGATTTGGCTATACTTGCATCAAGATTAAGGTATGTTTGAGGTTGTGTCATGAGATTCATGCATGTTTTAGTTGCTAACTTGATGTTCATGTTAGCCCATGGTTCAAATCCTTGTTGTGCCATGGAAATGGTATTTGGCCAAGGTTGATATTGTGTTAAAGCCATTGCATGCTAAATGTGAAGCTTGTTGATGATGCATGCAATGATGGATTGACTACTCTTGAAATTTCTTTTAGCATTCTTGAGTAAGACATTGAATCCTTTGTTTAACCATGACCAAAAAAAATTAAAAGGAGTATGGTGTGTGATGTATTCGGCCACGGTATGCTCATGAGCATGGTTTATGCTTCTTGCATGTTCGTTAAAATTTGTGTTTTGGATGGTTATGAACACCTTGAAATTCGGCCTTGCACCTATATGTGTATATGTGTTTGCACATGATGATTTGGTTATGAAGTAAATGATAAATATGTTTGTTTAAAGAAGAAATGGTTGAAGAATGTTTGTGAAACTTGCATGTATATTCGGCCTAGTACTTATATGGTGTGAAAATCTCGAAATTTATTGTTGATTTTGTGCAAGTATGACTAAGTATAATCGGCCATATGAGTGCTTGATGCTATGTTATAATTATTGAGCTTAAGTATGTGGATGTAAGTGTGCGGCCTTATAAGGGCTAAGTACCTTGGATTCCCTTTGATATTCAAAACGATTAAATCAATTTATTTGTTAACATTAAGCTCAAGAGCAAAGGGAACTAGCTCCAATAAAGGAAAAGAAAAGGTGATTGAATAGCCGTTGGAAGCGCTCGATAATCTCCAAGGTAAGTTTTCGAGTATCGAAACTTAGATTTTGATTCGATTGAACGAAGTAATAAGCAATCGAAATTGTGCCCTTGTATGTGGCCATTGAGCCGAAATGATATTCTTGATTAAGTAAATTGTGCATAAAAGTTTGTTATGAAATTGAAACAAAGATGTGTATAAATGTGCGACCAGATATCGGGCTAAGCTCAAGGCAATTGTGCGAGTTGTGATATCCGGGCTAAGCCCGAAGGCAATGGTGCGAGCTATGATATCCGGGCTAAGCCCGAAGGCAATTGTGCGAGTTGTGATATCCGGGTTAAGTCCCGAAGGCATTTGTGCGGGTTACCATAATCGGGCTATGTCCCAAGGCGTTTGAACGAGTAGCTATATCCGGTTAAACTCAAGGTATGTGATTTGAAAATTATAAGCTTGCTGGAAAATTTTCAGTTAATGCACTTGTGAAATTCCCAACAACAAGGTATGTGTTGTGTGTGCTTTGCACACTAGGAGTAAGTGCGTATGAATATTTGCTCCAATGATAAACGAGTTATCGGCCTTAACTAAGCCGTTATTTGTGTATGAATATAAGGGTTGGGATTATGAAGTAAGCATGTCATTGAGAAATTGTGCATATGAATTATTGTTTAGCTACTTGAATGCTATGCTTTGGTTGTGTGTAAATTATGGCTCGAAACTTACTAAGCATAAATTGCTTACTTCGTTCCTTTGTTTCTCTGTTTTATAGATTTTGCTCGTTAGCGATCGGATTCGGGATCATTGAAGTGAAGTCATCCACACTATCAAACCCCCTTTTTCGTACTCTTTTAGTTGAACTTTGGATATGGCATGTATAGGACTACCCTCGGTTGTTTTCAAGTACTTTGTGATGTATATGTGTACGGCCATGCGAAAATGGTTCGTAAAAGTGGAGTACGGAATTAGACCATTTGTGGTTGGTAATTTTATATGGTTTCATGATGTTATTATGGATTGGAATGGGAGTGTTGGTCACATGATCAGCCATTGGAATGGCTAAACATGATCATATGTGGACGTATGTATGACTAGACTATAGTTGGTCCATGGAAACTACAAAATGGGTAAAGCCTACTTTAAAAACAGATGCTGCCAGCTGCAGTGACGTGGATGTGAAAAATCAAAAAAATTTGTAGGAATGGTATTAAATAGTGAGTAAGTTATGTAAACGAACCTTGACGAGTCTATTTTCATATGAAAGTAACGAAACGATCATATGAACAGTATACCGAGAGATGTTAAAGTTCTCGTGAGACAGGGCCAGAACGGTTTCTGGGTCCCCTGTTGCGACTTTGAGAATTTACTATAAATTATCCAGAAAGAATTAGAAGTCATGCCTTATATGTGAAGATTCCATTTTGAGTCTAGTTTCATTAGAAATAAACGGCACCAGTATTAAAGCCCTGTACAGAGACATATTCAAGTTGTAACGCGTGAAGGTCAGTGTAGTCGACCCCTGTAACATGGGTGACTTTAACTAATAAACTGTACCAATTGGCCTGACCAAAAATTCTAGAAATAAATCCATGGATGGATATATGAGTCTGAATTCAGAAAAATTTACGGAATCAGTTTCGAGTTTTGAAACTCGAGATATGATTTTTAAGGCGACGATGACGCAGCTTTTCCGGCTGTCTGGAAATGCCAAATTGGTCGGTACTTTAAGAGGATTTGTCTCGTTAACCCTCGTGTCCGACACCGCGATGGTCTCGGGTTCGGGTGTTACAATTTTATTGGTATCGAGCTACAGTTTAGTCGATTCTAGGACTACCGTGATATGTTTGGGGTCTAGCTATACATGCCATTAAGTGATAATTGATAGTGTGGTGATTTACGACATTCGAATTTGTGTTTGTTTATAGCAATGGATCCCGATCCCAACCGAGCAATAGTGATGATGTGGAGAGTGTGGCGCTGCTCGCGCAAGGGACAAGTGCGCGGACTCTCAACCTATGGCCAAGACAATCCGAATGATGAGGCTAGGCAAGCCTTTTATAGCGTGATGAATGATTGGTTCAACCAATACATTCGAACTAACACTACTGTTCCACAACCTCCATTCCCGACTAATGCAACCCCAAGACCTACAATACCTCCGTGAATCGACCAAATAAGGTCAAGTAAGCCCTCGGTCGATAGGATTCGAAAACATGGGGCTACTGAATTTAAAGCTAAGGATGACGACGATGCCGAGCAAGCTGAATTTTGGTTGGACAACACTATCCGGTGCTCGATGAGCTATCTTGTACACCGATGAATGCTTAAAGTGTACTATCTCCTTGCTACGCGATTCCGCCTACTATTGGTGGAGTACTCGACTTGTTGTGCCTAGGGAGCAAGTAACTTGGGAGTTTTTCCAAACCGAGTTCAAAGAAGTATATCGATCGAGATTCATCGACCAAAACGAAAGGAATTTCTTGATCTTAAGCAAGGCTCTATGTCCGCATCGACTACGAGCAAAAATTTGTTAGACTCGATGAGATACGCCGGAATGTGTTTCGTCCGAAGCTATTATGTGTAAACGCTTCGAGGATGGGCTGAATGATGATATAAGGATGTTTGTTGGCATTCTCGAAATACGAGAGTTCGTAGTACTTGTTGAGCGAGCTTGTAAAGTCAAGAGCTTAGAAAGGAGAATCAAAAGTTGATGTGGGAACCGGAGAAATTCGAAAAGGTCTCGGAAAGTCTCTTCTACTGCATCGAAGAGATTTTGAGATGATTTGAGCCGGTCTAGAGGCGCCGGCTTTTCTAGACGAAATCGCGATCGACCCCTGTGACCACACGAGTCACTTCGATCGCTGATGGTGGAAATGATCGTCGAGAGAACGGAGTGTCGACATTGTGGCAAATGGCATTCGGGAGTCAGAGGTTCCGTGATCGCTCTGCTATAAGTTTGGATCGGCCGACCACTTTATCAAGGATTGCCCGAGGTTGCTTGAACAAAATGTAAGTCAAAGTGGAAACCCGGGTGCTACCACTGCTCGAGGTAGGCCATCCAAAAATACGGGCAATGCTAGTGGCGGTCAGAGAGGGTCGAGAGATGCTACAACAAGACCCGAGGCTCGTGCTCCTGCTAGGACTTATGCCATACACGCACGGGAGGATGCTGCCTCACCAGTTGTCATTACCGGTACATTCACTCTTTTCGATACTAATGTGATTGCTTTGATTGACCCGGTTCTACTCATTCTTATATATGCGAAACCTTAGCATCCAAGAAGACTTTGCCTATTGAGTCTCATCGAGTTTGTAATTCGGTGTCAAACCCTTGGGTCATTACGTGCTTGTCAACAAAGTGTGTAAGAAAAGTCCCCTAGTATTTCGAGGTTCTTGTTTTCCGGCGGACTTGATGCTTTTGCCGTTCGACGAATTCGACGTTATTCTTGGTTTGGATTGGTTGACCATGCACGATGCGGTTGTAAATTGCAAAAGCAAGACTATCGATCTGAAGTGCGCGAATAACGAGATAATTCGGGTTGAGTCTACGGACTTAAAGGGGTTGCCAGCTGTAATATCAGCAATGTTTGCCCAGAAATACGTAAGAAAGGGGTGCGAAGCATACCTTGCATATGTGCTCGATGACAAGGAGTCAGAAAAGAAACCCGAATCTGTGCCAGTGGTTTGTGAATACCAGGATGTTTTCCCTGAAGAATTGCCGGGTTTACCACCTGTTCAGGAAATAGAGTTTGGCATCGAATTGGTACCTGGTACCACTCCAATTTCGATAGCTCCGTATCGTATGGCACCAACGGAATTAAAGGAGTTGAAAGCTCAGTTGCAAGAATTGGTGGATAGAGGTTTTGTTCGCCTGAGTTTTTCACCTTGGGGTGCGCCAGTGTTGTTTTTGAAAAAGAAGGATGGAACTATGAGGCTGTGCATCGACTATCGTCAGCTTAATAAAGCAACGATAAAGAACAAATATCCGTTACCGCGTATCGACGATTTGTTCGATCAACTGAAGAGAGCCTCAGTGTTCTCGAAAATAGATTTGAGATCGGGCTATTATCAGTTGCGAATTCGAGATTCGGACGTACCCAAGACTGCCTTCAGAACGAGATATGGCCACTACGAGTTCCTAGTGATGCCGTTTGGGCTTACTAATGCCCCTGCGGTATTTATGGATTAGATGAATCGGATCTTTAGACCATATTTGGATCGGTTCATAGTCGTGTTCATTGATGACATCTTGGTCTATTCAAGAAATGAGACCGAACACGCTGAACACCTGAGGATAGTGTTGCGAATTTTACGGGATAAGCAGTTATATGCTAAGTTCAGCAAGTGTGAGTTCTGGTTGAGGGAGGTTAGCTTCTTGGGTCATGTGGTATCTGCATCGGGTATTCGAGTCGACCCGAACAAAATTTCAGCCATACTTAATTGGAAGCCTCCGAGAAATATTACCGAGGTTCGGAGCTTTTGGGACTTGCGGTTATTACCGACGATTTGTAAAGGTTTCTCAACGATAGCCACGCCAATGACGGCTTACTCCAAAAGGATGTTAAGTTCGAATGGACGGAGAAATGTCAGAAAAGTTTCGATCAACTGAAAACTTATTTGACTGAAGCCCCAATTCTAATGCAACCCGAATCGGGCAAAGAGTTTGTCATCTATAGTGACGCCTCCCTACTTGGGTTAGGTTGCGTATTGATGCAAGAAGGTCGAGTTGTGGCCTATGCGTCGAGACAATTAAAGCCACACGAGAAAAATTATCCGACCCATGATCTCGAGTTGGCTGCCATCGTATTCGCCTTAAAGATATGGCGACATTACTTATTTGGTGAGAAGTGTCATGTGTATTCGGACCACAAAAGTCTCAAATATTTGATGACTCAAAGAGACTTAAATCTGCGACAAAGACGTTGGCTCGAGCTGTTAAAGGATTATGAGCTGGTCATTGACTATCACCCGGGAAAGGCTAATGTGGTTGCGGACGCCTTAAGTCGTAAATCACTATTTGCTTTGCGAGCGATGATGCTTGTCTGTTCTACCCGACAATGTGTTAGTAGCTGAATTGAAAGCCAAACCATTATTGATATGTCAAATTTGTGAAGCTCAAAAAGTCGACAATGAGTTGGTTGCAAAATGGGCTGAGTGTGTTTCGAACAAGGAATCGGAGTTTCAGATCAATGATGACAATTGTTTGAGGTTCAGGGGTCGTCTGTGTGTTCCAAAGAATTCGGAACTTATTTCGATAATTCTGAACGAAGCCCATTGTAGCCGAATGGCAATCCACCCGGGGAGTACGAAGATGTACAATGATTTGAAACGTTGGTTTTGGTGGCATGGTATGAAACGAGACATCTCCGCCTTTGTTTCGAGATGTTTAATATGTCAACAAGTGAAAGCGGAACATCAAGTGCCTTCAGGATTGCTTCAGCCGAACACGATACCCGAGTGGAAATGGGATCGAGTCACCATGGACTTTGTATCCGGACTGCCATTGTTAGCGAGTAAGAAGGATATGATTTGGGTCGTGGTAGATAGATTGACTAAGTCGGCTCACTTTGTCCCCGTGCGTACGGATTTTTCAATGGACAAACTAGCCGAATTGTACGTTTCTCAGATTGTGAGATTACACGGGGTGCCTATTTCCATCGTGTCGGATAGAGATCCGAGATTTACCTCGCGATTTTGGAAGAAGTTGCAAGAAGCTTTGGGTACCAAGTTGCATTTCAGACCGCCTTTCACCCCAAACCGATGGTCAATCCGGCGGATAATTCAAATACTTGAGGATATGTTGAGATGTTGCATCCTCGAGTTCGGTGGTTCATGGGAGCGGTATTTGCCTTTGATTGAATTCGCTACAACAATAGTTTTCAATCAAGTATTAAGATGGCACCCTACGAGGCTTTGTACGGTCGTAAATGCCGTACACCATTGTTTTGGACCGAGCTCGATGAAAGCAAAATTTTCGGGTGGATTTGATTAAAGATCTGAACAAAAGTGAAAGTAATCCGTGAAAATCAAGATAGCCTCCGATCGTCGAAGTCGACGCGGATCTCAAACGAAAAGACATTGAGTATCGTGGGGATAAAGTGCTTCTTAAGGTTTCGCCTTGGAAAAAGATACTCGATTCGGTAGTAAGGGCAAGTTGAGCCCGAGGTTCATTGGGCCATATGAGATATCCGAGCAAGTCGGTCCGCTTGCATATCGTTTGATTTTGCCCCCGAACTCGAAAAGATTCACGATGTCTTTCATGTTTCGATGCTTCGACGCTATAGATCCGATCCATCGCACGTGATTAGCCTATCGAGGTTGAAATTCAAGCCAATATGAGTTATGAGGAAGAACCGATTCGTATCCTATCACGTGAAGTGAAAGAGTTGCGAAACAAGCGGTTTCGCTAGTGAAAGTGTTATGGCTCAAACACGGGATAGAAGAAGCTACTTGGGAAACCGAGAACTCTATGAAAGAGCGATACCCAACCCTATTTACGGTAAGATTTTCGGGACGAAAATTTCTTAAGTGGGGAGAGTTGTGACAGCCAAAATTGACCCTAGTCGGGATGTGGTTTGGGACCACAAAACCGAGGCATAAAAATAATTTAAAATTTATTTTGATGCCTATGATATGTGTTAAATTGTGTGTGACATTTTGATGATTTCATTTAGGGTTATAAATGTGAATTTCACTAGAAAGGGCCTAGTAGTAAACTTTGAAACTATGATAGGGAAATGTGTGATGACTAATTAAAGCATGCATGCAAAACAATGGACTTGCATGTCAAATACCCCCCTTTTTATAGGTGGTGGCCGGCCATGGCAAGAGAGGATGGGCAAAACATGTCATAAACATGTTTTGTTGGTGCATTAGGGAGAAATAATAAACAAAGGTGTATGGGTAAGAAAAGAATGAAAAAAATGTGTGTGAGTGTGGTATCTTCCCCATTGCCGTGAGTTGTAGAGAAAGAAAGAAAAAATTTGTTCATCCTTTCTTTGAGCCAAAACTAAGGAAGAAGGAGGATTTTTGCTCCATTTTGGTTTAGAAGAGATCTAGAAGGAGATTTGGCTATACTTGCATCAAGATTAAGGTATGTTTGAGGTTGTGTCATGAGATTCATGCATGTTTTAGTTGCTAACTTGATGTTCATGTTAGCCCATGGTTCAAATCCTTGTTGTGCCATGGAAATGGTATTTGGCCAAGGTTGATATTGTGTTAAAGCCATTGCATGCTAAATGTGAAGCTTGTTGATGATGCATGCAATGATGGATTGACTACTCTTGAAATTTCTTTTAGCATTCTTGAGTAAGACATTGAATCCTTTGTTTAACCATGACCAAAAAAATTAAAAGGAGTATGGTGTGTGATGTATTCGCCATGGTATGCTCATGAGCATGGTTTATGCTTCTTGCATGTTAGTTAAAATTTGTGTTTTGGATGGTTATGAACACCTTGAAATTGACCTTGCACCTATATGTGTATATGTGTTTGCACATGATGATTTGGTTATGAAGTAAATGATAAATATGTTTGTTTAAAGAAGAAATGGTTGAAGAATGTTTGTGAAACTTGCATGTATATTCGGCCTAGTACTTATATGGTGTGAAAATCTCGAAATTTATTGTTGATTTTGTGCAAGTATGACTAAGTATAATCGGCCATATGAGTGCTTGATGCTATGTTATAATTATTGAGCTTAAGTATGTGGATGTAAGTAAATGCGGCCTTATAAGGGCTAAGTACCTTGGATTCCTTTTGATATTCAAAACGATTAAATCAATTTATTTGTTAACATTAAGCTCAAGAGCAAAGCGAACTAGCTCCAATAAAGGAAAAGAAAAGGTGATTGAATAGTCATTGAAGCGCCGATAATCTCCAAGGTAAGTTTTCGAGTATCGAAACTTAGATTTTGATTCGATTGAACGAAGTAATAAGCAATCGAAATTGTGCCCTTGTATGTGGCCATTGAGCGAAATGATATTCTTGATTAAGTAAATTGTGCATAAAAGTTTGTTATGAAATTGAAACAAAGATGTGTATGAATGTGCGATTGTGATATCGGGCTAAGCCCAAGGCAATTGTGCGAGTTGTGATATCGGGCTAAGCCCAAGGCAATGGTGCGAAGCTATGATATCGGGCTAAGCCCGAAGGCAATTCTGCTGAGTTGTGATATCCGGGTTAAGTCCGAAGGCATTTGTGCGGGTTACCATAACCGGGCTATGTCCCAAGGCGTTTGAACGAGTAGCTATATCCGGTTAAACTCGAAGGTATGTGATTTGAAAATTATAAGCTTGCTGGAAAATTTTCAGTTAATGCACTTGTGAAATTCCCAACAACAAGGTATGTGTTGTGTGTGCTTTGCACACTAGGAGTAAGTGCGTATGAATATTTGCTCCAATGATAAACGAGTTATCGGCCTTAACTAAGCCGTTATTTGTGTATGAATATAAGAGTTGGGATTGTGAAGTAAGCATGTCATTGAGAAATTGTGCATATGAATTATTGTTTAGCTACTTGAATGCTATGCTTTGGTTGTGTGTAAATTATGGCTCGAAACTTACTAAGCATAAATTGCTTACTCCGTTCCTTTGTTTCTCTGTTTTATAGATTTTGCTCGTTAGTGATCGGATTCGGGATCATTGAAGTGAAGTCATCCACACTATCAAACCCCCTTTTTCGTACTCTTTTAGTTGAACTTTGGATATGGCATGTATAGGACTACCCTCGGTTGTTTTCAAGTACTTTGTGATGTATATGTGTACGGCCATGCGAAAATGGTTCGTAAAAGTGGAGTACGGAATTAGACCATTTGTGGTTGGTAATTTTATATGGTTTCATGATGTTATTATGGATTGGAATGGGAGTGTTGGTCACATGATCAGCCATTGGAATGGCTAAACATGATCATATGTGGACCTATGTATGACTAGACTATAGTTGGTCCATGGAAACTACAAAATGGGTAAAGCCTACTTTAAAAACAGATGCTGCCAGCTGCAGTGACGTGGATGTGAAAAATCACCAAAATTTGTAGGAATGGTATTAAATAGTGAGTAAGTTATGTAAACGAACCTTGACGAGTCTATTTTCATATGAAAGTAACGAAACGATCATATGAACAGTATACCGAGAGATATTAAAGTTCTCGTGAGACAGGGCCAGAACGGTTTCTGGGTCCCCTGTTGCGACTTTGAGAATTTACTATAAATTATACAGAAATAATTAGAAGTCATTCCTTATATGTGCAGATTCCATTTTGAGTCTAGTTTCATTAGAAACAAACGGCACCAGTATTAAAGCCCTGTACAGAGAGATATTCAAGTTGTAACGCGCGAAGGTCAGTGTAGTCGACCCCTGTAACATGGGTGACTTTAACTAATAAACTGTACCAATTGGCCTGACCAAAAATTCTAGAAATAAATCCATGGATGGATATATGAGTCTAAATTCAGGGAAAATTTACAGAATCAGTTTCCGAGTTTTGAAACTCGAGATATAATTTTTAAGGCGACAGTGACGCAGTTTTCCAGCCTGTCTGGAAATGCCAAATTGGTCGGTACTTTAAGAGGATTTGTCTCGTTAACCCCTCGTGTCCGACACCGGCGATGGTCTCGGGTTCGGGGTGTTACAGATTCAATGATTATGTCACCTACATTAGATGAGAGGAAGTCCTAAGTTCAACATATGAAGATCATAAATAAGCCTTATGATTGTTTGCTTGTTTGATAAGAAATTATGTTGAATGAAGCTTAGTATAATCCTAAGGAATGTTTGCATATGAATTACATGTTAATAAAGAAGATCAATGAACATGAAGTTATTAAAGCATGAGTATAGGACAAATATTGATGCTTCTTACACAATTAGCAATTTTTCCTTAGCAAGACCTTTTTGCTATGCATAAACATTACTCGGGATGAGCAATGATTTAACTTTGGGGGTGTGTAAACTTAAAAATATATAGGATTTTTCCTATGTAATTTATCACCTTTTTACTTAAGTTCATTGTTAAAACTAAGTAATTATTTAATAAATAAGTGAAATATGTGAAAATATGTAATTAGAAAATAGAAATTATTAAAATGTGATTTTATGCTTTATTATATAGTTTTCATGCAATAAATGGCTTATTTTATATTAATTTTAACATATTATATTTTTAAGGCATAAAGTGGGCCATGCATGATTAAATTAAATAATAAAATGTAAAATTATATTTAATAATTCATTTTAAAATATTTCATTAATAATTTGGGTTTAATTAATTAATTAAATTGGATAAATTTTATTCTTTGGTCCTCTAATTTATTGATTTATTTTGGACAGGTCTGATAGCTTTGTTGGATTACAAAACTGTCCAAATTGGAGACCAAGTCAACCCAATTTTCGGCTACACTTGGTTGACCACATAAACCACTTTTTGGTTTAATTGCACAAGGTCCTTGCACTGTTCAAGAAATTAGAGATTTTCCTGAAGATTTGCACTTGACCGAGTCTCAGTCCTGAGTTGTTGTGACACTTACATTGAGCAAAAATAAAGCAAAAATCAGCTTAATTTCCTCAATTCATGGCCGGCCACCCCTTGAAGATGCTTAAAGAGAGAAACCTCTTATTTTACCAAACTATCCCCTCTCTTCACCTACAAATAAGACCCCTTCATTCCCTCATTCATCATCCCTCATCATTCATCATTCTCTCTTCTCTCCAAATTCTCTTAGCCTTTTCCATTCCCCAACTAGCATCATCTCTTCATAGATATTTTGTAACTACCTGGTTTTAGCTAAATCGAAACAGTGGTTTCAGAACCACAAATTTTGTGACAGCCCGATTTAGGGCCTAAACGGAATAGTGGTTTTGAAACCACAAATTCAAGATATAACTAATTATTTTATAATTATTTTGAGGTCTATGATGTGGTTGCATGATTGTGTGAAAATTTCATGAAGAAATTTTATGCCTAAAGTGTCCAATTCAAAATTAGGGACTAAATTGAATAAGTTGCAAAACTTGCATTCTAGAAGCTTTTAGCATGAAATTGCTTTAGAATATTAATTATAAGTCCTTAAATAGCAATTTGACCAATTTATATAATTTTGGAGAAAAATGGGCTTACATGGATAAAAATTTGAAAGTTTAGTAAAAAGGGTATTTTGGTCATTTAGTTAATAAATGAATTAAAAAGGGAAAAACCAAGCAAAAATTTGCTCATCTTCTTCATTAGGCCGAAATTTCAAGGGTTCTCCATAGCTAGGGTTTGTTTCAAGCTTCCAAGCTCCATAATCAAGAAAGACGTGGAATCGACCTTGATCGGGGAAAAGAAAAGAGTTCGGACTAAATTGCAACATTTCTATATTTTGCACCGAGGTAAGTTTGTACGTAAATAATTTATCGATTCTCTTTATTTTATTATATTTTGTTATCATATGAAATGTGGCTGCCTATAGAATGATTATTTGTTGTAAATTGCAAATTGAAAAAGGACTATGAATAAATTGTGACATGTTGGAAAGTGAGGAATTTCCCAGTTGAGCCTTCAGAATAGAAACGATACAAATGATCTATTGTTAGGTCACGTGTGTAGTACTAAGTGCAGGCTACTATGTGTATCGGATTATTGGTCGCATGTGTAGTACTAAGTGCAGGCTACTATGCGTACCTGATAACTTCGATCACGTGTGTAGTACTAAGTGCAAGCTACTACGTGTATCAGATGGTTAGGTCGTGTGTAGTACTAAGTGCAGGCTACTACATGTACCGGATAATTGGTCGCATGTGTAGTACTAAGTGCAGGCTACTATGCGTACCAGATAGCTTTCGCTACAAGTCTGAAAATATGTGCAGGCAACTGAGTTATTATTCCGAAGGGTTCAAGAGGAAAATTGATTAAGTAAAAATACATGTGAACATGATTATATGATGAATAAGTGCAGGTATATGTTTAAGAAAATTTTGAGCAATATGCTCGATATTTGAGTGAACTTCGATAAGACAAAATGGATTAAGTGAAATTATGTAAGAGTGAATTTTAGTAGTAAAACGGTGTTGGACAACAGTAGTTGTGTGAATTTGAAAATTCACCAAAAAATTTGTAAGTTGAATTAAATTTTAAATAAATTATGGAATTCAAGTTTAATGAGTCTACTTTCATATAAAAGAAACAGGTGGAGAAAAAAAGTTCTATATTATGTGATATTCTAATTTTTGTGAGACAGTGTCAGAATGAATTCGAGATCCCCTACTCTTACTTGGAAAATTATTAAAAATTATATAAAAATAATTATGGGTTATAATTTATATTTCTAGAATCTTTGATGAGTCTACTTTTAGTAGAAGAAACGGGAACATTATCTGAGTTTTTACTATGAGATATTCAATTTTTAGTAAGAAGATGTTGGAACTATCAGATAGTGAAATAGGGGAAACTTTAATGAATAAACTGTACTAATTGGCTAAAGCAAAAATTCTGAAATTTTTATGGTAAGAAATTATATGAGTCTATTTTTTGGGAAAATTAGCAGATTTAAATTCAAAGTTTTGTAACTCTAGAAACAAATGATTTAGTGACATTGACTCAAGAAAATAGTTTGACCTGAACATAAGATTATGTACTATTATGATTGTTTTATTTTGAGAAATATTTTGATAAATTGTATATCACTTATGTACTTACTTACTAAGCTTTACGCTTACTCTCTTTTCTCTCTTGTCTTATAGTGTCACTAGGCCAACTCGGGATTCGGAGATCGTCGGAGATCCATCCGCACTATCAATACTTTTTGGTATTTTGTAAACATTATTTTGGAGTTATGGCATGTATAGATGACTTGGTTATTTTTGTTATATGTCATAATTAAATTGGCCTAAAATGTTGGTCTTCAAAATTTAATAGTTCATTTTGTATATGCCCGTTGATGTTAACTTAAATGTTGGTTATTCTAAGTCATGATTTCGTACATTTGCATGTATTATGTTCCGGTAATGTCTCGTACCCTGTTCTGGCTTAGAACGCAGGTAAGGGGTGTTTCATTTTTATTGGTATCAGAGCCAAGGTTTAGGCAGTTCTCTGATCTACATACTTATGTGTGGAAGTCTATCTATACATGCCATAAATATATTGTGATAGTGTGATGACTCCTGACAATTTAAATTTTGTTTTCATATAGTAAATGAATCCCGACCAAGCTGTAGCTGATGATGTAGAAAGTAATACACCGGCTCCCGCACAAGGGACTGCGCCAGCTGAGAGTAGGCCTGAGATACATGATCAGGGAGATGGGGCTCGGGAAGCCTTTCTCCATATGATGAGTAATTGGTATACCGAATTTGTTCAAGCAAATCTGAATGCTCAGCCTCCTCCACCTCCTCCTATTCCCCAACCAGTTCCCGTAGTTCCTCAAGGTGCCGAAATGGTAAGATTGAGCAAGCCCCCAGTTGATAAAATTCAAAACCAAGGGGCTAAATAATTCAAGGCTAATATAGATGATGATCCCGAGAAAGCAGAGTTTTGGCTTGAGAATTCTATCAGGTTATTTGATGAGCTCTCTTGCACTCCTGAAGAATGTTTAAAATGTGCTATATCTTTACTGAGAGATTTAGCATATCATTGGTGGAAGACATTGGTATCTGTGGTTCCAAAAGAAAGGGTTACATGGGATTTTTTCCTAGAGGAGTTTAGAAAGAAATATATAAGTCAACGGTTCATTGATCAAAAACGGAAAGAGTTCCTCGACCTAAAGCAAGGTAAAATGTCTATGGCAGAATATAAACGTGAATTTGTTAGACTCAGCAAGTATGCCCAGGAGTGTGTGTCTACAGAAGCTATTATGTGTAAGAGGTTCGAGGATGGGTTAAATGAAGACATTAGGCTATTAGTTGGGATCTTAGAGTTGAAAGAGTTTGTAGTATTGGTCGATCGAGCTTGTAAAGCCGAAGAACTAAACAATGAAAAGAGAAAAGCTATGAGTGAAGCCAGAGATGCAAGAAAGAGGCCAATGAGTAAGTCATTCCAATCCCAGTCAAAGAAGTCTAAAGAAATGAATCTTTGATTAATTGTTTCAGCTGGATATCCACACCGAGATCATGGGAGATCATATTAGAGTTCTAAAGCTCAAGCTACTTCAATGGCAAGTGTGGGTAATGTGAGATGTAATAGACCTGAGTGTCAGCATTGTGGTAAGTAACATTTTGGTTAGTGTGTAGTGATTATTCAGGCTTGTTTCAAGTGTGGTTCTCGAGAACATTATATTAAGGATTGTCCAAAAAGGGTTGAAGAAGAAAAATTTCAGAGTGTCAGACAGACTGGTGCTGCTAATAGAGGTAGGCCTCCGAGAAATACTGGAAGTGGAACTAGCAATAGAAGTGTGGCGAAGAATTCAATTGGGAGACCAGAAGCTAAAGCACCTACTAGAGCTTATGCCATAAGTGCTCGTGAAGAGGCGTCATCTCCCGATGTGATCACCGGTACATTTTCTCTTTATGATACTATTGTTATTGCATTGATTGATCCTAGATCTACTTATTCTTATGTTTGTGCGAATTTATTATCTAGTAAGAGCTTGCCTGTAGAATTTACTGAAATTGTGATTAAAGTGTCAAACCCTTTAGGCAAATATGTGTTAGTAGACAGGGTTTGTAAAAATTATCCTTTGATGATTCAATGTCACTGTTTTTCGGCTAATCTAATGTTGTTACCATTTGATGAGTTTGATGTTATTCTGGATATGGACTGGTTGACATTACATGATGCCAGAGTAAATTGTAGACAGAAAACCCTTGAGTTGAAATGTGAAAATGGTGAAATTCTTTGGGTTGAAATAGATGAATCAAATAAATTGCCTATGGTGATTTCACACATGTCTGCTCAACGATATATAAGAAAGGGGTGTGAAGCTTACCTTGCATATGTATTGAATACCAAGATGTTTGAGTCGAAGCTAGATTCAGTACTGGTAGTCTGTGAATTCCCAGATGTATTTCCAGAAGAATTGTCTGGGTTGCCTCCGATCAGAGAGGTAGAGTTTACCATTGATTTGTTACCTGGAACTGCACCAATTTCAATTTCTCCGTACAGAATGGCTCTAACTTAAATGAAAGAATTAAAGGCTCAGTTGCAAGAGTTAACAGATAAGGGTTTTGTGAGACCGAGTTTCTCTCCTTGGGGTGTTCCCATGTTGTTTGTAAAGAAAAAGGACGGATCTATAAGACTTTGTATTGACTATCGACAGCTCAACAAGGTGACTATAAAGAATAAGTATCCGTTACCGAGAATTGATGATTTGTTTGACCAGTTGAAAGGGGCGACAGTGTTTTCAAAGATCAATTTGAGATCTAGTTACTATCAGTTAAGAGTTAAAGAGTCAGATGTGCCAAAAACCGCTTTCAGGATGAGGTATAGACATTATGAATTTCTTGTGATACCTTTCGGTTAACTAATGCTCCTACTATCTTTATGGATTTGATAAACCGAATCTTTTAGCCATACTTGGATAGGTTTGTGGTTGTGTTCATAGATAATATTCTGATTTATTCTCGAAATGAGTCCCAGCATGCTGAACACTTAAGAACAGTATTACAGATTTTAAGAGAAAAGAAATTATTTGCTAAATTCAGTAAAAGTGAATTTTGGCTTCATGAAGTCAAAATTTTGGGGCATATAGTTTCGGGTGATGGCATTCGGGTCGATTCGAGCAAAATTTCAGCGATTATTGATTGGAAACTGCCAAAGGATATATCTGAGGTTAGAAGCTTTTTGGGCTTAGCTAGATATTATCGACGCTTTTTCGAGGGATTTTCAATGATTGCCTCTCCTATGACTAAGTTGCTGCAAAAGAATGTTAAGTTCGATTGGACTGAAGAGTGTCAACAAAGATTTGAGAAGTTGAAAGTGCTTTTGACTGAAGCACCAGTGTTATTGCAACCCGAGTCGGGAAAAGAGTTTGTGATCTATAGTGATGCGTCATCAATTGGTCTTAGATGTGTGTTGATGCAAGAAGGTAAAGTGGTAGCTTATGCCTCAAGCTAGTTGAAACCGCATGAGAAGAATTACCCAACGCACAATTTGGAATTGGTCGCCATTGTCTTTGCTCTGAAGATTTGGCGTCATTATTTGTATGCTGAGAAATGCATAATCTTTACTGATCATAAAAGTTTTAAATATCTAATGAATCAAAAGGATTTGAATTTACGACAATAGAGATGGCTTGAACTATTGAAAGATTATGAACTAAAAATTAACTATCATCCCAGGAAAGCGAATGTAGTCGCAAATGCCTTGAGTAGAAAATCCTTAGTTGGTTTGAGAGTTATGGGTACAAATTTGGCTAAGTCTGATGATGGTTCAATTTTGGCCGAGTTGAGGGCTAGGACGTTATTTCTTCAACAAATTTGTGAAGCTCAGAAGAAATATAGTGAAATACAAGCCAAGCGAGCTCAGTGTGAATCAGGTTGTAAATCAGATTTTGGAATCGGACCTGATGATTGCTTAATGTTCCGTGAACGAGTATGTGTACCGAAAGATACTGAATTGATTCAAAAGATTTTATATGAGGCACACAGTGGTTGTTTGTCAGTTCATCTCGATAGTACGAAAATGTACAATGACTTCAAGAAAGTATATTGGTGGAATGGTATGAAAAGAGATATTTTTGAGTTTGTATCGAGATGCTTAATTTGTCAGCAAGTGAAAGCTGAACACCAAGTACCTTCAGGTTTACTTCAACCAGTGATGGTTCCCGAGTGGAAATGGGACGAATCACGATGGATTTTGTGATAGGTTTGCCTCTGACTCCGAAAAAGAAAAATGCCGTCTAGGTTATGGTTGATAGATTAACAAGATCGGCTTACTTTATACCAGTATGTACCGATTACTCACTTGATAAGTTGGCTGAATTATATATTTCTGAAATTGTGAGATTACACGGAGTACCTATGTCTATTATTTCAGATAGAGATCTGAGATTTACTTTGAGGTTTTGGAAAAAGTTGCAAGAAGCTTTGGGTACGAAATTGAATTTTAGTACTGCATTTCATCCACAAACTGACGGTCAATCCGAAAGGGTAATTCAGGTACCCGAAGATATGCTCCAATGTTGTGTTTTAAAATTTGAGGGCAGTTGGGAGAAATATCTACCTTTGGTCGCGTTTGCATATAACAACAGTTTTCAATCGAGTATACAGATGGCACCGTACGAAGCATTGTATGGTCCCAAGTGTCAGACTCCTTTATATTGGACTGAGCTTAGTGAGAAACGAATTCATGGAGCTGATTTGATTAGAGAAACCGAAAAGAAAGTGAAAGTAATTCGTGATTGTCTGAAAGCTGCTTCAGATCGACAAAAGTCATACGCGGATTTGAAAAGAAAAGAGATCGAGTTCCAAGTCAGTGATAAAGTGTTTCTGAAAGTATCTCCGTGGAAGAAAATTCTAAGATTTAGCCGAAAAGGCAAGTTGAGTCCGCATTTCATTGGGCCGTATGAGGTTATTGAAAGAATTGGACCAGTGGCATATCAGTTAGCTTTTCCAACCGAGTTGGAAAAGATTCATAATATGTTTCATGTGTCGATGCTACGACGTTACCGTTCTGATCCTTCACATGTGATTCCTCTGATAGAGATTGAGCTTCGACCGGATATGACCTGTGATGAGGAACCAATAAAGATTTTGCCTCGAGAAGTTAAACAGTTGAGAAATAGAGGTATAGCCTTAGTGAAAGTATCGTGGCATAGACACGGAGTAGAAGAGGCTACATGGGAACCGGAGTAAGCCATGAGGAAACAGTACCCAAACCTCTTTACTGGTAAGATTTTCGAGGACGAAAATCCTTAAAGGGGGGAGAGTTGTGACAACCCAATTTAGGGCCTAAATAAATAGTGGTTTTGAAACCACAAATCCGAGATATAACTAATTATTTTATAATTATTTTGAGGTCTATGATGTAGTTGCATGATTGTGTGAAAAATTCGTGAAGAAATTTTATGCCTAAAGTGTCCAATTCGAAATTATGGACTAAATTGAATAAGTTACAAAACCTGCATTCTAGAAGCTTTTAGCATGAAATTGCTTTAGAATATTAATTATAAGACCTTAAATAGCAATTTGACCAATTTCTATGATTTTGGACAAAAATGGGCTTACATGGATAAAAATTGAAAGTTTAGTAAAAAGGGCATTTTGGTCATTTAGTTAATAAATGAATTAAAAAGGAAAAAATCAAGTAAAAATTTGCTCATCTTCTTCATTAGGCCGAAATTTCAAGGGTTCTCCATAGCTAGGGTTTGTTTCAAGCTTCCAAGCTCCATAATCAAGAAAGACGTAGAATCGACCTTGATCGGGGAAAAAAAAAAAATTTCGGACTAAATTGCAACATTTCTATATTTTGCACCGAGGTAAGTTTGTACGTAAATAATTTATCGATTCTTTTTATTTTATTATATTTTTTTATCATATGAAATGTGGCTGCCTATAGAATGATTATTTGTTGTAAATTGCAAACTGAAAAAGGACTATGAATAATTTGTAACATGTTGGAAAGTGAGGAATTTCCCGGTTGAGCCTTCGGAATAGAAACGATACGAATGACCTATTGCAAGGTCATGTGTGTAGTACTAAGTGCAGGCCACTACGTGTACGGGATTATTGGTTGCATGTGTAGTACTAAGTGTAGGCAACTATGCGTACCCGATAACTTCGATCACGTGTGTAGTACTAAGTGCAGGCTACTAAGTGTATCAGATGGTTAGGTCGTGTGTAGTAATAATGCAGGCTACTACATGTACTGGATAATTGGTCGCATGTGTAGTACTAAGTGCAAGCTACTGTGCGTACTAGATAGCTTTGGCTACAAGTGTTAAAATATGTGCAGGCAACTGAGTATCAGTTATTATTCCGAAGAGTTCAACGGGAAAATCGATTAAGTAAAAATACATGTGAACATGATTATATGATGAATAAGTGCAGGTATATGTTTAAGAAAATTTTGAGCAATATGCTCGATATTTGAGTGAACTTCGATAAGACAAAATGGATTAAGTGAAATTATGTAAGAGTGAATTTTAGTAGTAAAATAGTGTTGGACAGCAGCAGTTGTGTGAATTTGAAAATTCACTAAAAATTGGGTAAGTTGAATTAAATTTTAAATAAATTATGGAATTCAAGATTAATGAGTCTATTTTCATATAAAAGAAACAGGGGGAGAAAAAAAGTTCTATATTATGTGATATTCTAATTTTTTTGTGAGATAGTGTCAGAATGAATTATAGATCCCCTATTCTTACTTGGAAAAATTGTTAAAATTCTATAAAAATAATTATGAGTTATTATTTATATTTCTAGAATCTTTGATGAGTTTAATTTTAATAGAAGCAAGCGGGAACATTATCCGAGTTTTGTACTATGAGATATTAAATTTTTAGTAAGAAGAGGTTGGAACTATTGGATAGTGAAATAGGGAAATTTTAATGAATAAACTGTACTAGTTGGCTAAAGCAAAAATTCTAAAATTTTTATGGTAAGAAATTATATGATTCTATTTTTTTAAAAATTAGTAGATTTAAATTTGAAGTTCTATAACTCCAGATATAAATGATTGAGTGAAAATGACTCAAGAAAATAGTTTGACCTGAACATGAGATTATGTACTATTATGATTGTTTTATTTTGAGAAATATGTTGATAAATTGTATATCACTTACGTACTTACATACTAAGCTTTACGCTTACTCTCTTTTCTTTCTCTTGTCTTATAGTATCACTAGGTCAGCTCGGGATTCGGAGATCGTCAGAGATCCATTCGCGCTATCAATACTTTTTGGTATTTTGTAAACATTACTTTGGAATTATGGCATGTATAGATGACTTGGTTATTTTTGTTATATGTCATAATTAAATTGGCCTAAAATGTTGGTCTTCAAAATTTAATAGTTCATTTTGTATATGCCCATTGATGTTAACTAATATTGTTCAGGTTATAGGACATGAAAATGTATGTTTTTTTTAAAAAAATTCTATGCCATGATTTCGTACGTTTGCATGTATTATGTTCCGGTAATGTCTCGTACCCTGTTTCGGCTTAGAACACGGGTAAGGGGTGTTACAAATTTATAGCATGTTATTTGATATGTGTGAAAATTTCTTGAGCTAATTTTATCAACTGGTTGGTTAATTTGATAAAAAAGATTAAATCGCGTAAAATACAAAAGTTGCATTCTATTAGTTAAAGATGTCAAATAGCTTTGGCTTTTAATTATGTTGGCCTTAAATGGTAATTAGACCATTTTAAATGTTAGTGGACTTTTATGGACATCATTTAAGTGATTTTAAATGTTATAATTTAAGGTTAATATTGGTATTTGATAAATAATGTTAATATTAATAAAACAAAGTTAATTAAAGTTTCATTATCATCTTCATGCACCGAAATTAAAGAAGAACAAGAAGAAAAAATAGGGTTCTTCATTCGGCTAAAAATAATTCAAGCAATTAGGTATGCATTTTGATCGGTTTTTAATTATTTTTACATTTTTGAGATTGATGCTTCATATTCTAGCTAGCCCGTACCTTAGATTTTGAAATTGTTAAAGATTTAACATGTTGGCATTGTTAGTAATTTGATGGGCGATGATGGATTGTGAATAGTTGTTAACAGTTAAACTAGTTTTGTAAAGTAATTTTTGACAAAAATGTCAAAAAGGGATTAATTTGTGAAATGTGCAAATTGTGTGGTTGAAATGTGAAATAAATAAAAGTTTTGGGATTCTAGGGTCCTATATATAATTTTACCAAGCATGGGTTTTGTTGAATTGTGTGAATTTTGTGTATTTGTGAAATAGGGACTAAATTGATTAAGTGTGAAAGTTTAGGGGCTAATGTGCAAATAGGCCTCAAGGTATGTTTTAGACTAAATTGAATGAATGGTTGATTAAATAAGTTAATTTTAAATACATTTAGATCAAGAAAGGAGAAATACAGACTTAGATCGGAGAAAAGATAAAGTTATTGACTAATCGACTCGATTCACCGTTTTAACATCTGAGGTAAGTTTGTATGTTATAATTTTATTTCAAATGTATTTTATGTGCTTTGATATAGCATGAATCGTGATTATGTGATTACATCCAAGTTCGAAAATGATTTGACGAAGATTTGATAGTTGGAATCCCGGTTGAACCTTAGGAATAGTTTAGGATGCTAGTGACATGTCATTAGGGATACCTTAAGTTGGCTTTGAGCCATGATTTAGCACTTCGAGTGCAAGATAAACCGATTTGGCTTCGGGCCATGCATATCAGTTGATTTGGCTTCGGGCCATGATATCAGTATTTCGGATAAGATACCTTGATTTGGCTACGGGCCATGGTATAAGTACTTATCGTGTGAGACCCTTGAGTATCCGATTTCTATTCCAAATTGTTCGACGGGTAAATGAAAGACGAAAACATATATGAGATTGGTACGAGATGGCACAAGTATGTGAATAAACCATTTTAGATTTGAATTGAAGAAATGATGATGAGAGTATATAGTTTTATGAATGATTACTAGAAAGGTTTGATAGTTAATGAATGTTACATATTGATTTATGTTTATGTGATTGCATTAAGTTTATCTCATACGAACTTACTAAGCTTAAAATCTTACTTTATGTTATTTTTCTATGTTTTATAATGAATCAAGGCTAGCTCAGATCTGGGAGTCGTCGGGAATATCATTGCACCATCAAATGTCTAAGTTGGTACTTTTGAATTATACAATTATGGTATATGGCATGTATAGACTAGATGTGGTATTTTGGTTGTGATTATAGCCATAAGATTTGGCTTGTAAATGATGTTAATATTGATATGTGTTTGGCTATTAGAAATGGCTTGTAAATGTATATATTTTGGTTTGTATATATAGCCATGAGTGATGGCTTATTTTGGTATGTTTTGGTATGAATGTGGTGATGGTTTTATAGTTGCTCAAATGGTTGATTGATTTATGGAGTATAAATGCTTGAGAAATGCCTTGATGAGATATGATTTTAGATGTTGTCTTGGTTAATAATAGGGTATGTTATGTATGTGTAAATTATGGTAAATGAGCCATATTGTTTGATATTTTTTTGGCATGTATATGGATAAGTAAATGGTAGTGATTTGAGAATTGGAATAAATGAAATTATAATGTATGAATTGTGCATTTGATTGATGATTTTGGTAGCCTAATTGTATAATGAAATGGTATTATTTTGCCTTGTGTTGGTACTTTGAAGTTGGGGTGGCAAAATGGCTTGGTAAATAACCTATTTTTGTCCACACGAGCAGAGACACGGTCGTGTGTATCAGCTGTGTGTGACACATGGTTATGTATCACGGCCGTGTGTTCCCTGGTGTGGTTTTAGAAATGAAGTCAGTATGCTCCACACAGTCTCCCACACGGACGTGTGATCGGGTATGTGGCACAAGTTAGTAGACCCCTTAATTGAATTTATATCTGTGAAATTTTAGTGATTTAATTTTATCGTTTAGGTATCCGATTAAATAAAAGGACTTAATCGCGTAAATTGAAAACTTGATAGTTTAAAACACAAGGGCGAAATTGTTAGTGGCTTTCTAAGTTGGGGCATTTATGTTGTAAATATCCCATTAATATATTAGTAGGACGACATAAGACATAATTTACATTGTTTTATATTATATAAGTAATTAAACATTAAATTAATATATGTTATAATATAATATATATATATCATAAAATAATAATAAGCCATGCTCATCTTATTCTTTTGACCGAAACCAAAAATAAGAAAGAAAAAAAGAAAGGAAAACCTAGTTCGGCCATAAACAAGCTTGATTGAGGTATGTGTTTAGCTCAGTTTTTGATAATTTCTACGTTTTTGAGATCGTTGCTTTGAGTACTACAAAACCCATGCTTGAATTTTTTATTTTGGTGAATATTTTGAGTTATGCTTGTCGAAAACTTGTGATTTGTTTTGTTTAATGATGAAATATAAAAGATATGTTTTAGATTAACATATTTTGTATTGGAGTTTTTTGATGATTTTGAGTAATTAGGACTAAATTACAAAAATAATAATTTTAGGGACTAAAATGTGAAATAAATGAAATATATGGACTTGTATGAATACTAGGAATATTCGGCCAAACATGGGTATATTGAAATTTTGCATATTTTGTGTTTTTTACAATAAGGACTAAATTGTAAAAAGTGTAAATGTCAGGGGTAAAATGGTAATTTTCCTATTTATGTGTCTTTGGACTAAATTGAATGAAAATATATTTGAATGAGCTTAATCTAAATATGTTTAGATCAAGAACCAAAAAAATCAGATTTGGATCGGGGGAAAACGAAAGTCGTCGACTAGCTGTCCTGTTCCGTTTTATATCGTTCGAGGTAAGTTTATAAGTAAATAGAATATGTTAAATTTCAATATATATGATTAATAGATAGTTATATTGATTAAAAGTAAATTATGAATCGATATTGGAAATGAAAATAATCTATGTTTGATGATAAGTAATGAATAAATTTAGTATTTGAAGTGATGACATGAATTATATATGTTAAAATGTAGATTAATTGTATATTAATTACAAGTCTATATTCGGCTAAATGAAATATGTATGAGATATTAAAATGTGAATCATGGTTAAATGTATATATATAATCGAATATTTAATGATAATGTGACTTTGATTATGAATGATAATTTTGTTAATGAACTTATGTATAATTTGGCCGATTTGTAAAGTTGATACCTGGAAGAATATGTGGAATCGATATGTGACTTTGATATATGTGTGCGAGTAAGACCACGTTTAATACGTTGACATCGATATGTGATTCCGATATATGTGTATGAGTAAGTCCACATTTAATATGTTGGCATCAATATGTGATTCTGATATATGTGTGCGAGTAAGTCCACGTTTCATACGTTGGCATCGATATGTGATTCTGATATGTGTTTACGAGTAATGTAACACCCCAAACCCAGCCCAGACGTTATGGCCGAATCTGATGTGCCACATTGGAGTTGAAAACCCACGTTCCGTTTTAGTGTTTTAAAAGCCATATATTTTGTTGAGTTAACAAGGTGTATGGAAGCTGGGCACCAGGTAGGTATCCGAGATAGAGGAGGTGAGCCATGAAGGCTGCTTAAGTACCAAGCTCTTTGGTTGGATCCAATCCTAGACATGCCCACAACCATAGCCACACTTTGTTATATCGAGTTTAAATTTGTTTAAGTGGACAACTTTGATAAATCTATTAATCGTGGTGTTGAACTTTTTTGAAAACAGGTATCGTTTTGAAAACACGTCCTAAGTCTAGCCCATTTGAATAATTATCAACCAGGTTTGAAGTTATTAAAATTAAAATAATCCCGAAAAGAAATAAAAGAAAAGTTAAAATGGCCTTATTACAACCCAAAAATAAATAATAATTAAAGGGAATCTAATGAAAACCAACGCTTATTTAAAAGTCCAAAAGCGATCACCGTGGCCACTCTGAATCCCTCCGCCCAAGTCCCCACATCAAGGCTCACTGCAAGGTTAAGGAAAGGGTGAGTTTGGAAACTCGGTGTGCAACAAGCCCTTCGAGCCCAAAACAATAACAAACTGTTGGGTGCGAGCCCAAATCCAATCTCAAACATGTCTTGGGCCATAGCCCTTTTCATATTTCATATTTCATAACACTGGGTCAAGCATTTTCAAATTTCATATTCTTGGGCAAGCCTTTATCAGAAACGGTATGGCCCATAGGCCCATTTCAATATCACATATAATGTCAATGAAAGAATGCAACCCATTTGGGGAGGCTACTCAACCCACCATCCGCTACTCTCCACCCATACCAACCAACACACCATGTGGGATTAACTCGACCCACCCACCATAACTCTCCACCGGCATAGATAGCTTTATCATCTGATTGGAGGCCTAGCCTCTTTAATAACTGGGCATAAGCCCTTTAATAACTGGGGCATAAGCCCTTTTTAATAACTGGGGCATAAGCCCTTTTTATAACTGGGGCATAAGCCCTTTTGCACTTCCTCCATCCATATAAAAACCCAACCTAATGCATTTATGAACATCTCGTGTGCATATCATACATATCATGTGCATATCATACATGTCATGTGCATATCATACATATCATGTTTATCAAAATCCCATGCATTAAGTTCATATATAAACCCTAGGGGTATAATGGTCATTTTTACCTAGGGGCAAAACGGTCATTTTCATATTATAAGGGTAATCTTGTAATTTTACCAAAATTAGGGTTTCCATGTTCATTAACATTTACAAACAATTCATGGGTGCAACAGTGATTCGGCCCATTTTAGCGAAATCGAGTTATTGGGCCAAAAATCCCTAATGGGCCCTACTTAGCCGATTCGTCATCTAGGCCCATTTAGCCTTTATCCATAACAAGATAATAGTTTTAACATGCAATTTAATGATTTCCATTTCCTACCAAATTTACCCAAATGGGCCGAAAGCCTATTGGGCCCTAATTCACCCTCGAGGCCCAACTTACCGTGAACGCCAAAAACACGCCTTACTGTTTCCATTATTCCCAATCATCATCTCATCGATTCTAACTAACTAGTGAGCGTTAAGCTTGCTCACAAGTCCTCGAAATGCCGAAATTTGGCATTTGACATTTCGCATTTATCGCTTTAAGCTTATGAAAAGGGTTCGTTACACACCTGTTTGGCGATATTCCTCGACGAGATCTCCTACACGATTTCTCCTATAATCCATCATTAATAATCAGCTTCCTATTAATTGAACCAAACCTCAAATCATCTAATATTAATACTTACACATTCGGCCACCATCCATAATGGCCTTAGGAATCTTACCTTTGTCGCGATTGATGACTAGGTCTAGCCACTCCGGTGATCCAAGCTACTCCAAGTCGACACTACACCTTGCTGCTCCTTCAATAAATAAACCAAAAATATTAAAAGAAGACCCCATAAGGCCTACACCCACATTCGACCACCTCCCTAAACTAGAGGGGTTTCAGCTTTTGGCCATAGTTACACTAGGAATTGTTTAGAGTTTGAACACTTACCACAGTCTTCCTCCTCTTGAATCCGGATGCCTAAAAGGTAAAGGAATTGAACGCCAACTATTGAAAAGGAAAGAAAAGGTTGCTGGTCACAAAGAATTGGCACCCACCTATCGTCACTGATTTCGGCTTTTTTGCGGTATTTCGGTAGAAGTAGAGATTAAAGAAAGAAATAATAAATGAGTAGAGGAAAGTAATAGGCTGGATTTTGAAAAAGAAAAGGGAGAAAAGATGAGAGGAAGGATGGTAGATTCGGCTAGGGAAGAAAAGAAGAGAAAACTAAAACAAAGGAGAAAACAGCACGCCTAAGACCCTAATGCGAAATTACTAACCTAATACCCTTCTACCGATTCCCTCTCTAACCCCTTCCAAACGGCTAAGCTCTATCCTTCTCTCAAATCCCTAAAATCTCTCCCCTTATCCCTCCTTAATCCATGCGTTTGACTTGATCCAACTCTCCTCTTACAGAATCCACTTAGGTTCCAACACTTACCCTTCCTGCATATAAAAATAAATACTCTTATTTGCCAACACAGGGAATCGATCCCAGGTCTTCCCTTATGCTCCACACGCCACCTTTTTAGGAGCTTAGTGCCATCACCCTTGCCACTCTACCGAAGCTCTTTTTGTGATACACTTTACCCACAACTTAATATAAGGGCACCTAGCCAGAACCCCTAACTCCTAAGTCTAAAATTTAAAAATTCAACCAGGTTTTGGCTAACTCATAAGCCTTCCATAAGCCCATTTACACACCCGAATTATGAATTCCATAATCACATACCAAATTTTAGAAAATTACTTAAAATATCAGGAATCGCAAAAAACCTGAAAATCAGGATGTTACAAGTAAGACCCAATCTGGGATAGTGGCATCGATATGTGACTAAATGTAAGACCATGTCTGGGACGTTGGCATTGTACGATTTGTGAGATTATCTTAGTGTCTTATCCAATTCCAAATGGTTCATCGGGCAAAGGTAAATTGAGTTTGAATGTGTAAAATGAGCCATATGCCAGGTATGAATTAACTCATTAACTATTTGAGGTAAAGCAAGTAAATACCTTGTTATTTTTTCAAACCTTGAAATGGTGAAAATAAATGATATATGCGAATGTGAAATGTGTACTAAACTTTGTGAGTCAGTAGCTTATGTATCATGAATAATCTTTAATCATGTGCATATATGATTAGGTAATTTCCGTTACATATCCAATATATGAATATGATGAATTATATTGATACAGGGGTTTAAGTATTCAAGTGTAATCGGCCTTGTAATTATTATTTAAATGAAACTTAGTATTAGACATGCATGACTATAAGTGTTCGACTTCATAATTAGCATATATATATGAAACTATACAACTACACATGAGTTTATATGCTTTTGGATATGTGAAGTAAGTTACAATAATTAATTAGTTGTGGGAAATAAATGATAATAGTGATAATTTGGCTTCATGAGTGTTCAGCCAGTGTGACATTTGAGTGTGAAAATATATATTTATAATGAATTATAAATATTTGGATCAGAAAGGTTATGATTTTATAATTTAGTTTGATTTGAATAAGTTGATAATTTTATTGGGAAGCTAAATTGCTTATAACTTACTAAACTTCAAAAGCTTACTCTATGTTTTTATGTGTATCTTATTTTATAGATTTTGGATTCAAGTTACAAGCTCGGGGATCATCAGTAAAGTTTATCACACTATCTACAACTTCGGTACTTAAATATTCGAACTCGAATTATGGCATGTATAGGCTGGAATGTGTTTTGAAAAGTTGGATTTTTAGTTATGTGTAATCTAAGCCATGCGAAAATGGCTAAATTATTATATTAGAATTCGGTTACGTTAGGTAAGGCTTATATTAATTTTGGTTATTAAGTTGTGTGCCATGAATGCATAAAATATGTGATAAATATTAAATGTTACAAAAATGACTTGCTTATTATGTCCTGGTAAGTTCTTAGTCAAAATATTTAGTGAGCTTGTCCATTTGTAGTTGATGATGGAAGTTTTGGATGCGTATGTATTTCTATGTAGCTAGATTCGGCTATGAAAAAGTAATGGCATAACAAGTATTTGGTATGTTAATTAGTTGTGATGGGTAAAATGAAATGCGGCATATTTTAAGTGGTGAGTGATTATATTCTAGTTTGACTAGTTGGGTTGTTAAATGATAAACAATGCATGTGAATCATGAATAATCTAGTTGATTGCTTAGTATGTATTTAATGCTCAACTAGTGTACTACTACACTATATAGTATATAGTGTTGTTAAGTATGGCCTTGGCTTTAGGTTAAATGCGCACTATACATATATAAATGTTGATTAGGTTACATATAAATAGTTGGTTTTGTAATTAGCCTATATTGAGAGTGTAACCATAATTCAGATCATTTGTGATGAGGTTAAATACATATGTTCGGTCGTATGATTCATGATGAATATTATTGAGTTTTGGTAAATTAAGAAATTAGGTAAAAAGAAAGACATATGCATGATACAAATTTGGTGTTATTTATGGACTAAGTTAAGACATGCGTTTATAATATTGAGTCCATTTATTTTATCTAAGTTTTTATATGCCTTATACGTATATAAAGGTGTTCATATTAATGGATGCTATATACCCATGTATGTGACTACATGAATTTGCTAAACTTGTGTAAGTTTGCGTATGGGTACATTGATATATATTATATTTTATTTTTGCTTCTTGTGAGTGATGTGGCTATATATACATATGATATATAATAGATTTCACATATTTCATTTGTGTATAGATTATTATGTGCGATTAAAGTGTAATAAAGTTTGAATGTCTGCATATTTTTATAAGTATGAATTAAAAGTATATTCTATTATGTTTTATTAGTAATTGCTACAACTATTTATGTTAAATAATTGTTCTTAAAAGTTTATGTAAGTGTACTCATGTAAATGTTTGGATTTGTGCTTTGAACGGTGATACCTCGTAATCCTAATTCGGCGACAGATACTGTAACACCCCAAACCCGGCCCAGACATTAAGACCAAATCCGACGTGCCACTTTGAAGTCAAAAACCCGTGTTCTCTTTTTAGTGTTTTAAAAAGCCGACTTTTGTCAAACTAACCAAGTGAATAGAAGCTGGGCACTAGGTAGGTATCCATAACAGAGGAGGTGAGCTATGAAGGCTGCTTAAGTACCAAGCTCTCTGATTGGATCCAATCCTAGACATGTCCACATCCATTGCCACACTTGGTTATAACAAGTTGAAATTTCTTTGGTAAATTGAATATTCGTGACATCGTGTTATTTTAAAAAAAACAAGTATCGTTTTGAAATCACGCCCTAAGTCTAGCCCATTTGAATTAGAATCCATCAATTTAAAGTTGTTTTTAATAATATAATCCCAGAAAAATTAAATAAGAAAATAAAGTTAAAATGGCCTTATTACAACCCAAAAATTAAATAGTAATTAAAAATAACTTAAGAAAACCAGTCTCTTTTTTCAACCCAAAAGTATTCACCATGGCCACTCTGAATCCCCTTTGGCTCCAAGTCACCCACATCAAGGCTCACCTGCAAGGTTAAAGAAGGGGTGAGTTTGGGGAAACTCAGTGTGTAAGGAAAACCTATTCAAAGCCCAAGTCAGCTCAAGCCCATTGGGCCTAAGCCCATTCAGGTAACAGTGGTACTGGGCCAGAGCCCTTTTCAGATTACAATAAACTGGACCTTAGCCCCTTATTCAGATAACAGTATGGCCTATAGGTCTATTTGGGGAGATTATTTGGGGAGACTACTCATTTGGGGAGACTACTCAACCCACCAACCACTACACTCCACCCGTACCAGCCATACACTCCATGTGGGGAATAGCTCAACCCACCCAGCCCAACACTCCACATTCTTGCCTTGGCCTTTTGCTCGATTATCAAAGAATTGAGGCAAAGCCTCCAGTACGTGGACAAGCCATTTTCAGTACTTCCTCCGTCAATATGCCAGTCCCATGCATCAGATAATAACAACATGGCATGCAGTAAATAACAACAGTCAAACATGCATTTAGGTCAATTTAACCCTAGGGGTATTTCGGTAAACTGTAAATTTTCCACTTTTAAAGGTATTTCAGTAATTTATCTATTTTAGGGTTTTTCATGCATATTCCTACCTTTCACGTACTAACAGAATCACTACTGAGGGTTCTTACCGAATTGGGCCCGTTGGCCCATCATTCCAATTTTGGTTCATTAAGCCTAAAAATATCGAGGGCACAGAAATCATGCACTTTGCAGTCCAAACATTGCAGCTTACCAAAAACATTAATCGATTTACCTCACGAGCATTCGCACACTCGCAAATCTATAAAATACCGGTTTTCAGCATTTCAGCTTTTCGACTTTTGCCAATCTAGACTAAGAAAGAGGGTGTTAGTTACACACCTGTTTGGGACGATATGCTGACGAGATCCACACACGAACCGCCTACAATTGGATTACTAACACGTTAATCTAACTATTCAAATACAAACTACGTATTAACCCCTTACAATATTCGGCCAACCACACCTACAGATCATAGTAAGCTTATAAGAAATCAATAAGCAACTCATTAACAAATTTTTGTCAATGTTTACCACATAATCATAATTTCACTGCAAGCTGTCCTCCTGAGCAACAGTCACTAAATCATTTATAACTGGAGCTACGAAACTCCAAATCAAGTGCCGTTAATTTTCCCTGAAAATAGACTCATATATCTTATATCCATAAAATTTTCAGAATTTTTGGTTTGGCCAATCAATACCAGATTTTTCTCAAAGTTTCCCATGTTTTACTGTTTGACTAATCTGACCACTCTTCATTACGAATCAAATTTCTCATTGTAAAGAATTCAAAATATGTTCTTGTTTATTTCATTTGAAACTAGACTCATTAAGCTTTAATTACATAATTTATTCAGCTTCTAATTCATCTCCCACAATTTATGGTGATTTTCCAAATTCACGTTACTGCTGCTGTCCCAAGCAGATTTATTATCAAATCACTCTTTCACACCTAACTTGCATGCTTGTTATTTAAACATGTATATCACCAATCAATCATCACATATCTATGATTTTACTTAAGTATAATCTCCATTTCATCATTTTAAAGCACAACATGTTAGCCGATTTTTCCCTTAGCATCTAAGGCACATGCATGCTCATTTGTTTGGCTCAACTTCACCTATCTTTCATTTTTCATCAAAAGAACATGAAACAACAACCAAAAACCAAAATATGCTTCATGAGTTAGGGTAGAATCAAGAAGAACTCATGAACATCAAGATAGAAGCAAAGTACCAAGAACTTACCTTCAATTTTTCCCCCTCCTAGTGACCGAAGGGTTTCCTCCCCTATTTGCTCTCTCTCAAATTCGGCTATGAAGAACAAAGAATGAACAAAAACCTTCCTTTACTTCCTTTTGTTATTCTTATCACTCAACATTTTATGACACATAAATGATATACTAATATTTGTGTCATACTCATGCCATAATTCCAATAAAAATATGCCCATAATGCTTATCATGCCCATCATCCATTAACTATTAAAATGCTAAAATGCATACATTATCAACTATCCATCACCTTGGCCGGCCACTACATTAAAAGTGGGGAATTTGACATGCAAATCCTCCTATTTTGCACTCCTATTTATTTGGCCACTACAAATTAGCCTATAGCATTTTCAAACATTTTCACATAGGTCCTATTTCATAATTTCACTCCCTTTTTCTTATGGAACAAAAATTAACTAAAATTACCGGGTTCTATTTTAAGCTTGGGCCTTCTAGAGGCCCACTAACATAATTAAACCTATGCCAACATTCATAGAATTCGCGAAAAATGGGGCGTTACAGATACGGGTTAGGGGTGTTACACCTTATCCATGGTTTCCCCTTGTGAAATTCGGCCATGGGTTGAATATGGACAAAAATTGGCTTTTAATTTTGTTTTTAATTCATTTTAATTACTAAATGACCAAAATGCCCCTAACTTAAAAATATTCTATTTCACCTATTTCATGTCCATTTTTGTGCAAAAAATTAACCAATGGTCTAATTACCATTTAAGGACCTCCAATTTAAAATTTCATAGCAATTAGACACATCTAGCTTCTAGAACTCAAGTTTTGCACTTTTTACGATTTAGTCCTTTTGACTAAATTGAGTGCCCAAACGTCGAAATTTTCAAACGAAATTTTTATGAAATCATTTCGTGAAACTGTAGACCATAAAAATATAATAAAAATAATTTTTTCCTCATCGAATTTGTGGTCCCGAAACCACTGTTCCGACTAGGCCCTAAATCGGGCTGTTACAACTCTCCCCCCTTAGGGATTTTCGTCCCTGAAAATCTTACTAAAAGAAATTTCTTTCAACTCTCATGAATCACTTTCACTAATTTCCCAGAATCACAAATCATATCAACCTCGTATATCTCTTTCTAGTCACCTTGAACTTGAACACACAGTGTCGGAGCATATCGTCAAAGTTTTGTATTACTCTCTCAGACTTACCACCAATTGACAGGTGTATTACCTTGCCAAGATGAAACTGTGTATTCATAGTTTCCTATAGCTTTTTCCATAAATGGGATATAGCCCTCAGATCTCAATCTAAAATAATGGGGACTAGCAATCTATGAGAGCTAACAACCTCAGAAACATACAACTCGGCCGATCTGTCAAATGAGAAACCCGATCACCAAAACATTTATTTCAAATAACTGCACATTTTGATTACTCCCAGAATGAACCAACAAGCTACTACTAAGCCTCGTACAAAAATTCCCTACATAAGCACTGAATTCATCTTCACATAATTTCTATCTCAGAACAATAACATCAGTCATCAGGTCAGACCTGAAATTAAGAATAAAAAATCGACTCATACTGAACTCGTTTAGCTTACCATTCATTAACACATTTCTGAGGTTCTCAATCTTGCAATGAAAACGTTGCTTTAGCTTTTAATCTAGCTAAAATAAGATCATCATCAATTAAGATCAATCATGTAATCCCACTCACAAAATAAACAAAGATTTTTCCATTCAGCATCTGTAATTATATCTACTTTCCTAGAGATTAATCAATAACTAATCGCGATCTTTCAACAGCTCAAGTTAATAACACTATCTTAACTTCAGATCTTTCGATGACATTTGATACTTCAATTCTTGAAATCAGGGAACATGAGACACCTTTCATCGAATAAACAATATCACCAAATTCTCAATACAGACATAAAAGTGATGGTCTCTAAATCATTGGTCGAGCAGTTCTTTTAATGTGACATTAACCGTATGAAAACATGAACCATCATTTCACATTCTTGTAATAAAACACATTCCAATCCATTCAATAGTGCATCACTGAAAAATCATAAATTCATTACTCAGTTCAAACTGAACTCAGAACCAGAGCTTCGGTTAATAATATCTTCAACTATTTTCAGCTTGCTAACATTTATAGACCATCTAAATTTTCATAAATGTGATAACCATATCATTCAGAACAGCTTTAATTTATAATAACATCATCAGATTAGAACAAATCTAATGGGTATATCTCAGTATCATACTCTCTAGAATATCAATCCTTTATTCAAACTTTCTATCGATATACCCGTGAATGCACAAAATTTATTACTATAACTGAGAATACTTTAACTACATGTAACTCAAACACATTTCAACTGACCAGCTCATTCTGATAAAAACAACCGAATCGAATTTGACTATCAAATAATAACATAACAAAATGTTCCTTTCTTCATGCTATTAAAACAACTCAAACACTCAATCTTTCAAAATTCTCTTATCATGCTAATCAAAGGCCTTTACAAACGCATTAGTTCAAAGAAACAAAGACATCTCGATTGAATGCACTAACTTTAATCAACTTACCTGAGAAAGAAATCCATCATACGACTTGAGTTTGTGCTTCCATCTTTTATACCATTGCCAATGTCAATTCCTTACATGAAAATTAGAGAAATCCAGATACTAGAATCACCACATTTCTATGATCAAACCAGAAGCATAATCATAATAGACATAGTTATCACAAGCTGAAGAACACACTTTAAAGATAAGCCATGGTTGATAAATCATGAAATAAGAATGATAGAAAAATCGAGATAAAGAAATTCAAGATACAATACTATACCGGAAGTCTGAGAACATAACTCACAAGAAGATAATAAAGATCTTGATAATTCCTCAGAGAAAGCTAGAAGAAAAATACTGCTTACCGAATCTGGACTTCCATCATAAAAGATATAATTTATTTCCCTCATATATAAAACAACCATAATCAGTAGAAACATAAGATCAGTCTCACATAAATTTTTACCATCGACTTCATTCCAACATATTAGAATAGAAGTCCGAAGAGATAAAGAAATGTCGATCATGAACTAACCAGACCAACATAACTTTCGTCTAACATTATAGTCAGCTAACATTCTCACATGATAAGAATTTCACCAGAAAATGAACAATCACACACATATCTCTGAGGATAAAAGAATATATAGAATACCCAGAAAAGATCATCATATTCATTTCAACTGTAACTGTCACACACAGACATCTGTACTACTCAATTATCATTTCTCTGACTAATTCTGTCATCATGAACCCTGCATCATTCCATTCACTAACAAAAACTAATTCGGGAAAAATTTCAGCAAACACATACTTTAGACATCATATCTGAATAAGTCGATTAGCCGAGATTAACTTTTTCCTTAACCGTGTCATTGCGTAATCTGAATTATCTTTAGAATAATCTGATACCTCTTCTAGAACTATATTCTCTTGCCAAACTATTCTCAACTCTGACCACATTCTAGTTATTCTACTACCGAACCCTTTAGTTTCGCACTTGTGAGTTCATTCAACATAAATTTCGTAAAATCTTATTATAAAATACCACATTGGTAAGGGAGTGAGGTTGTAAAGCCTCTAATTTGACTCTCATAAATACACACATATGACTTAGCATTTATCATCCGTATAATATCGTCACAATCACATAATTCACTTCAAGCAAATTAACATACATATTTATGTTATACGAACTTTTCAATTATATTATTCAAACAAGTGCACATAAACACATATTCCATTGATTTAAGTAAGATTACTTATCATATTCACTTAATCAAATAAGTTAGGCACATAGCATCATATGGATATCGAACAAACATGGGTGAGCTAATCACAATATAAACTTTCATTTCATTTCACTTTTCCATATTTGTCAACTTATGTTTATTTCATTTTATACTTAATCACATACATATCATGAACTTTTATTCTTACCTTTCTGAGTTTCGTCTCATCACAAACACATTTTCAAACATCTTAATATCACTTTCGGCCTTATTGAAAGTAGCTCAGTTGGAAAGCATTTCTGTCTCAATAGAAAATTTCGTCAAGATTGGGAGGTATCATACTATCACATGTAGTAATATGGCATGTATAGCTAGACTCACATATGCTATGTTAGTCCGAGAATCGACTAAACCATAGCTCTGATACCACTAAAAGTAACACCCATTACCCGTGTCCAACGCCGGGACAGAGTATGAGGCATTACCGGACTTACACATAGCCAATCATACAAAATGGGGCCATAAAATTTTATTCAATTTAAAACCATTCATACACATGCATATCATCCCTTATATAGATCCACGAGGCCCAAAACATGCATTGGAAGTGATTCGAGACTAAATCGAAAACTTTGGAAAACTTAAAAAAAATTTCATCAAAATAAGGGTCACATGCCCATGTGGCTTGGGACATGCCCGTGTCCCGGGGTCGTGTCCTTCATATGACTGAGACACACGGCCGTGTCTCTGCCCGTGTAGCCATGAAAATGGCTATTTACCAAGCAATTTGCCACCCCCATTTGCACACTCACATACACACATTCAATGGCACTTAACATGGCACAATTGAGTTACCAACACAACCATGATCAAGGCTTAAACATATCAAAAAAATTATTTACAGTTCATAACAAAACTGTCCACTTGAGTCATAGTCACTAAATTTTTTATATCTTGAGCTAAAGAATTCTAAATTAAGATTCGCTTGATTTTTCCGAACCTAGACTCAAATATCTTCCTACCATAAAATTTTTAGAACTTATGATTTAGCCAATAAGTACAGTTAACTCTTCAAATTCATCCCCATTCTACTATTTGGCAGTTTTGAGCTTTCTTCACTAATAATTAATTATCTCTTAATACAGGATTCGGATGATGTTCCCATTTATTTTTCTTGAAAATAATCTCATTAAGAAATTAAACATATAAATTTTAAACCTCAAGTATTTTTATACAATTTTTAATTATTTTCCAAATTCAGCACAGGGGAACTCGAAATCATTCTCACCTTATATCACAAAAATTCAAATATCTCATTAAATGAAATTCTTTTTCTTACACCGTTTCTTCTATGTAAAACTAGACTCAATATGCTTTAATTTCATTTTTCAATAAACCTCAAATTTTATTTTCACAATTTTTGGTGATTTTACAAATTTATACTACTGTTGCTATCTAAAGCTGTTTTTAATACTAATTTTACTATTTCATGAGTTCTTTGTATTAACTTTCATTTAGACATGCAAAACACCAAAGCATATCCATAACTAGCCATTCCAATAGCTAGTCATTATCGATTATTTACATGCCATTCATTGGCCAATTTAACCTATACATCAACAATAAAAACTTAAACATATCATTTCCTTACCTTCATATACATGCTCATAACATCATACTTTATCAAGTCCACACATACCCAACACCTTCAACATAACAACTTCCCACATGTGTCATTTAGTCTAATTTCATTAACATACCATTATAAACCATATCACACAATGACATTGGCATAGGCATATGAGTAATTAATATGCTTGCAACTCATTAGCCAATATAAGCCAATTTATGTCGCTACATACCAAATCAAATCCTTAATCATTACAAGCCAATACATTTGGCCATATCATAATGACACATACACAAAATGTCTAAGTCCCTATACATTCCATAGACTCAAGGGTTTGTGTTCAATAACCCAACATGATAGCTTGATAGTGTGATAGCATCTCTGACGATCTCCAACTCGAGCTAGCATACAACCCTATAAGACATGAGAAAGGAATAGGAGTAAGTTACAAAGCTTAATAAGTTTGTATGCAAATAATAAGCAACAATAGTCATCCATTTGTCATACAACAAACATAACATAACACAACATAAACGTCATTAAATCTTTATACGCATCACTTACTCAATCACAATGCTTACCACCTTCAATTTATAAGCACAATTTAATACATCTTAACATTTGCCAAACGATCATAAGCTCTCCAATATAACATACCATAATAATAATTAAAAAATCATTTCAAGCCTTATAGTAACATGCACATTAATTATGCTTATTCATATTTTCAAGTCCAAAGCTTAACATCTTTCAATGATTTAAACTCTTAACTTCACATACTTTCATAACCATTTTAATAGGAAATTATGTAAATCTTTCATTTTTTTTGCACATATCCATTCAATCACAAATCAAGTGAACTAAACATCTTATCTCTCAATTTGATATAGCTCAAAAGCCTAACACATGATTCTCAACTGAATTTACCATGAATTTAGACATCATCAACATAAATACTTGTTCACAAGTTTAAGTTAAGGTCACTTTCATAATGATCATGAAACTCATAATATCATGAAGCCAATGCTTATAAACTTTACGTACATACCTGTATGAACTTGTAACACAGTCATATCTTTTCACATCGTTGACATAACCTTTGAACTACCCGTTGAACCACTTGGAGTACTAAAGGATACTCGGGAAACCTCATACACATATTAAGATGCCAATTGCATACCCCTGATATGGTCTTACATGGGATCATATATCGATGCCGATAGCCCAACTATGGCCTTACACGATGTCTCATATCGATGCTGTGTCCCAGACATGGTCTTACACGAAATCACATATCAATTCCATATCCCAGATATGGTCTTACACGAAATCACACATAACCCTAATGTCATGACATTTGTATCACATCTATTCCTAAGGTTCAACCGGGACTTCTTCTTTATCTTGGCAATATCAAACTTGCTCATAATATCAATCATATAAATTATATAATATTAAAGCAATTTAAAACATAAATATAGCATTGCATTATTCACATGCAAACTTACCTCGATACCAAAAATGGTGAAAAGGATCTAACCGTCAAATACTTGTTTTTCCCTCGTTCTAGGCCCAAATCTCGTTTTTCTTGATCTATAATATCAAATTTAGCTTACTTGTTAGTTACATTATTCAATGTGACCCAAAAATCATATTATGGAAAAATTACGTTTTTGCCCCTAAAGTTTGACATATTTACATTTTGCCTCTAAGCTCGAAAAATGAAATTTATTCAATTTCTTTGATTCCCAAGCCTAGACGAACCTCTTTTATACTTATAGCAATCCATATTTTTCATTAAATCACACTTTTATGACATATTTTGTAAATTTTATAAATTAGTCCTTTTAGGCATTTTCACCGAAAATCACTTAGTAAAAGTCATTTTTCTAACCATAAACATGCATTTTCTACCATTAAACACAAAAATACACACATATTCATCATGTTTCAAAACATATATTTTAACTATATCTTAAATTAGTGGTAGAAATAGATAGATCTTGTTACGAGGATTTTAAAAACATGAAAATCATTAAAAACGAGGCTAGAACGGACTTACAATTGAGCTTGGAAGCTTGAAAAACCTTATCCATGGTTTCCCCTTGTGAAATTCGGCCATGGGGTTGAATATGGACAAAAATTTGCTTTTAATTTTGTTTTTAATTCATTTTAATTACTAAATGATCAAAATGCCCCTAACTTTAAAATATTCTATTTCACCTATTTCATGTTCATTTTTGTCCAAACAATTAACCAATGGTCTAATTACCATTTAAATACCTCCAATTTAAAATTTCATAGCAATTAGACACCTCTAGCTTCTAGAACTCAAGTTTTGCATTTTTTATGATTTAGTCCTTTTGACTAAATTGAATGCCCAAACGTCAAAGTTTTCAAACAAAATTTTTATGAAATCATTCTGTTAAACCGTAGACCATAAAAATTAATAAAAATAATTTTTTTCTCGTTTGAATTTGTGGTACAGAAACCACTGTTCCGACTAGGCCCAAAATCGGGCTATTACAGTGATGGCTCGAGGGCGAACATAGGTATGAGTTATGAGATAGAAGTGGTTATGACCACATATTTGAACTTAATGTGTGAGATACTGAGTATCCGATAGTATTCCAAATGGTTCATCGGGCACAGTGATGTTACGAAGTGATAGGAGTTTATAGGAACTAGCTCATGTATTCATGTGAAATACAGAAAGTGATTTATATTTTATATATATAAGTACATAGCTAACATGATTGTGGATTATGTGTAAGGCTTTGGGCGAACTTGAGTTGCTTTTATACCTTAATTTTTCTTACCTAAATTGTGGATGATTGGTAAGATGTATTTATTAATTATACGATCTTACTAAGCTAAATTACTGACTCTATTTTATTTTTCATGTTTTATAGTGCTTCAGAGGCTCCTCAGTTTGAAAGTTGTCAGAGATTGCGTCACACTATCAAATACTCATTTTGGTACTTTGAACTTTATATTTTGGGTAAATGGCATGTATAGGTATTTTTGCTACTACATATTTTTTTTGTTGAGTTTTGGCAATTTGAATTGACTTGTAAGATCGTAAAATATTTTGATATGTATATAGGTATAAATGGCCTTATGATATGTGGTGTATAGTTATTATATGAATGCCTTGATTGTGAATTTTTATTTTGGCACTAAATGGTTGGAATTGAGATAAGTATGCAATATAAGTTTAGGCACAATGTCTCCTATAGGTATATGATCATTTAGGTAGACTTTGGAAGTATATTTGGTATGTTTTAAAGTGGTCAAATGAATGTGCTTATGGATATCACGTTGTATGTGTGGATGTTACTTGTTATAAACTTAATATTGGTTGGTTTTGAATGTTTATTTCTGTCATGATTGTATGTACATTGTTGAGCTTAGGTTGATACCATTTTGGGTGAGAAATATAGCTTGGAAAATGGCCTATTTTTGTATACATAGATGGAGACACGAGCGTGTGTCTCAGTCGTGTGTGACACACAGTCAAGTGACACGGCTGTGTGTCCCATGATACTTCTTTAGAAATCAAGTCAGTAGCTTCACATAGCCTAGCACACGACCGTGTGGCTTGGCCGTGTGGTACAAGTCAGTATACCCTCTAGTTTTCACATGACCTAGTACACAGTCTGGCACATAGGTGTATGTGGCCATTTCGAAGGGTACACGGCCTAACACAGAGGTGTGTGGGTAGGCTGTGTTACCCAAGTCAGTGAGTGACACGGGGTCAGACACGGGCTAGGACACGGCTATGCATCCCCATTTCAAATGCCCACACGGCCTAGCCACACAAGCGTTTGTCCCCTGCACTTTGAAAAAAAGTTCAATGTTTTTCTAAAAATTTCTTAAGTACTCGGTTTAGTCCCAAACCACTTTTAATGTCTATTTGGGGTCTCAAGGGCTTATATTAGGGACTATATAAATGAATTTGAATGGCTGTTAATTTGAATGAGAAATGAATTTGAGATGTATGATTGTTTGACCTATAAGTCTAATAATGCTTCGTAACACTATTTTAGCGTCGAATAAGGGTTAAGGGTGTTACCGGATTTTTTGAACCCGAACACCACAGCTAATAACTCTTTTTTTGTGGTGGTATAATTAAGTTGTGTATCTGTTAGAGTTCTACTAGCATAAAATACTGCACGCAGTATTTTGTCTCTTCTCTGCCCCAACATTGCTCCCATGGCATAATTGCTAGCATCACACATTAGTTCAAATGACAAGGTCCATTCTTGAGCTACTACAATTGGTACTACTAACAGTCTTTTCTTTAATTCCTCAAAAGTAACTAGATAGTGTTCATCAAAATCGAAGGGTCTATTTTGCTCCAGCAATGTGCATAAGGGTTTAGATATCTTTGAAAAATCCTTAATGAATCTTCTATAAAATTCTGCATGACCTAGAAAACTTCTAACACCCTTGACACTAATGGGAGGTCGCAATTTTTCTATGACTTCAATTTTTACTTTGTCTACTTCAATTCCTCAATGTGATATCCTATGCCCTAAAACAATTCATTCATGAACCATGATGTGACATTTTTCCCAGTCCAAGACAATATTTTTTTCTTCACAATGGTACAGAACTAATTATGCAAGTATGATATGCGTGTGAATATGATATGTAAATTGTGCAAGTATACACGTCAGATCAAGTAATAAAGTGATGAGTGAGTATCATTCCCATGAGTATCGAATTAAGGCATTAAAGTTGTCAAGTTATTATAATGAAATTTGATTAGCGTTATGGTAAAAACAATAATAAGAATGCAGTGTTAATTTAAAGGAATAATAATATGTGCAATATGTGTAACTGATAAATAATTGGAAATGCTATGACAATGCAAGAGTAAAAATGCACTGAAAACTATGAAAATAAATATGTGAATAACAAATAAATGAACAAATAAACAACTAAGAATGTTGTGGCAAAGATACTACGGCAAAAATAAGGGTTATGCAATATTGAGTGGGAAGGTCGGGATTACTAAGAATCTACTTTTCCTGTTAGCAATACCTCAGCAAAATCATAACCTACTATCCAAAAGAGTTCTAAAGTAGTCTGCTTCTTCTGAAAGCAGAAACCTCAAGCTACCTTGCCTGTGTCTTAGGCCTTAATTATGGTACCCTGTACTATTCCCTTCTGTACGAATATTGCTCTATGTCTAAAGTCAACTACAAGTATCTATTGAGTACTTTCTCATATCATTCAATCACAGTCTAACTAATCTAAACTTTTTAGAATTTTGAATAATTTAAGGGTATGCTACATAGTCGACTATGTTTAGGGATTGCTCACATATATTGTAAAGAATAAAATATTTGAATGAAACAGTAGAATAATTCAAATTTATACTGCAGCCATTAAAGACAATTAAAGTATCGTCAAATTAATCTCAACCCTAAGAGATTTACTCTGAGAATGACATGAGATGGAGGTGTGGCATCCTGATATTCGGGCTTGGTGACCAGGCTAGGTATAAGGTGTTACATGATGAACCATGAATGAAACCATGAACTGAGTATATACTCTTTTGATCCTTTTTTCTTAGTCTCTACACAAACTTAGATGTCAGACCATTGATATTGAGAGTTAGGTAGATACATAACGGACGTTTCAAAAAAAAGAAAACGTTAAAGTGAACCTAAGGAATGGTATGGTATATTGAATATAAGATTTTATACATGCACGAATGGGGTGAAATTTATTAAATTTTATTTACCGAAGCTGCCAATTTTCAAGCTTGGGAAATCAGTAGACTTGTGATGACTTTTTGGATGGGATCAAGGCATTTCTATGTTGATATATCTTCTTGGAGTTCGAAGATCTATCTATTAGCTTTGAAACAAACTTTGAATCACTCGACTTTGAGTTTGGGAACTCAAGTTATGACCGTTTTAGTGAAGATTGAGCGAGCAGAATTTTTGGACGGGATTATGATGGAAATCATGAGTTTCAGGCTTTTAATTCGAGTTTAAATCATATTGGGTTCGGTTTTTAGGCTTAATTTTATTATATATGATCCCAATATTATATTTATCAGCTCTAATTGTCTTATTATTTTATTATTCCAAATTTTCAATAATTATTAAGTAGTTTAAGTTATTGAGGAGTTTTATGTCAACAAGAAAGTTTAGTTTAAAACTACTTCTTTTCTAGATTAATTAGAGTTCTTATATACTTAAGAGTTTTATTGAGATTTATTTAGCTAGCTTATATATAGGCCTTTACAGTATACACAAATCATTCAATTCATTATTATTCAACTTCTCTTTTGAGTTAATAAATTCTCTTTGAGTTTTCTTTTCAACAATTTCTCTTGAGTTTCTTTTAGAAGAGTTTTACCAACCTTTTCAAATTGTGGGGATCATTTTCAAATTTTTTCTTGCCAAGATTTCTTTCATGGAGGGAAAATTAGAGCGGCTTGAAGGGAGTTGTGGATTCTTCGTGTTTCCAAGGCTTTTTAGGTCTTCTACATACCACGTTCTATCTTTCCATCTTTCTTCTTTATTTTCTTCCTTATTGATTTAATCTTTGAACTCATTTTTCTATTTTATTCATATTGATTATTTATTTTTAATTCTTCTCTTTATTTTTTTATTTGACTTGGATTTATTTGCGTTTCAGGTTGTTTTAAAATCCAAATTTCTTTTAGAACGTCTAGAGCCTTAAGTCAAATCCGTGACATGGATAAATTTTATGATCCGCATTCGCATTCATCCACCTCATTCTGTATCATTTGGTATCAGATTTGGGCGTTTTAGGTGTTCTTATAAAATTGATTTCTAGTAAACAACCTTAAAACAAAATTGTTTTACCTAGAAAGACTTTGAAAAAATATTTTTAGTCAAGAAATGTTTTTAAATGATTTGAAATTTTACATACTATTTCTTGGAACTCTTTTAGAATATAAAAAAATATTTCCATTAAAAATTGATAAAAAGTGGAAAAAATAGAAAAATAAGAAAAAAAGAAAAATTAAAAAATATTTTGTGCGTTAAAATTTGTGCGAAACTTTTCAAATCATATCTACTTTATTTAAGGAGATTTCAGTTTAAATTTCGTATTTTTAGAAATTGAGAATACCTCAAATGAAATTTGTCAAATTACTTCATAATTTTTGAGTTTATACTTTCATTGTGTTCTATTGTAAAAGTAAACTATATTATAATTTGATATATTCGCTTGAAGATAAAGTAATAATTTTATATTTTTTGTTTACACAATTTTTACTCCAAACATTTGGATGTCCAGAGGAGATCAGGTGACTGACCATGCTATATAAAGTCCTCCAAGTATGAGGAGTAAAACTAAGGTGTAAATATGCATGCCAACTCATTGACAACCAAACGCCAACTAGTTAACAATTCATATGCCAACTAAGCTTAAAACTAATTTAATAAAAAGATAGAAAATATTACTACTACGTGTGGATTTTAACATGGAATTCGACCAAGACATGCAAATGGGCTGCTTGGGCCAAATTTAACAAGATGATCCACTTATTTAATTTAAAACGAACTGACATCTAAAACTAAGTAGAAATGGGCCACTTTCACATGTTTAGTCAAATATTCAACTAAGTACATGGTAAATCATCCAATGGGCTTGTAGATGTCCTTATGGGCTAATTTTTAAGAACATGAATTTGCAATTCATTTATTGCAAGGTTGAACTCGTTTAAGCTAGTTAGTGTGATCCAACATGTACCAACTCTAAGATTTGTTTTTTTTACGAAGAATTTTAAGATTTGGATCTTGATTTTCTTTATTCTTGGAAACTTAATAAATGGTGGAATTGAGTCAATATGCAATTTACTGATTTTCTTGAAAACAACAAAATGAATCTTGATTTTCCTTTTTTTTTATATGAGCTTGTAGGACTTTCGTGATAAACTCTTTAATAGTTGTATTCAATCTTGATTTGATTTGTTTCACTTTAGACCTCATAATTGAAGTAGACTAAGTTCATCACGTCCATAATCTTTTTTTGGGACTTAATGCTTCCATCATTTATTGGCAGGTATAAAGAAGATATTAGTCTTTGTTGTATCTTTCAATGTTGAAATTCGAAATTTAATGTAGATGTACATGTTAAGTTTAAGTTAATTAAAGATGAAATAAAAACAATTTGTTTAGCTTGAACATTAAGTTCAAATTTCACTTCTAATATAAACTTTTAATGACCAAAAAATTAGTAATTATAAATAGAGTGAAAATAAGAAAAATAGGAATGACTTTATTTTACTTTCAAATGAGAATTTCTAAAACCAAACTAGGGTTATTGATGGATTGAAAGGGCAATTTACTTTGCATGAGTCACGTACCAAAAATAGAAGTGCCTATACATTAATTTAGAGGCTATAGATAAATGATAATAATCTTTTATACTGTTAATTAAAGCTTCGATTAATATGATGTAAGAAATTAATAATTAAGAAATGATAGAAAAACCTCTTATTTTAAAAAAATTACAAATATTAATATGATGATTTTTTTGTCTTTTATTTTTTAATAAAATATTTCCATTATGGGATTTTCAACTTAACCTTTTAATCGAAACTGTATTTGATTTTAATATAAAATTTTTAACATATGTTTTGCAAACTTTTTCACCATCATCATTGATGTACAATAACAACAACAATTTATGAACTTTTTTTCTTTTGAAAGAAACAATCTATATACTAGTTTTTTTTTTTTTTTTTTTTTATTATCTTGAGCAATGCACAGATTGATTGTGGGTATAAATTAACATATAGTTAACGATTTTGAAATTTTAATGAATTTCTAAAATTACTAAAAATAAATTCAATTTTTACTCAAATTACGTTTTAAATTAAATTTTATTTAAATAAAGTAGAATAGAAAATCTATTTAATTTATATACATGTTTAATTGGAAAACATTATATCAAATGTTAAATCAGTTGTTTGTGAATCGATATTATGAAATTGAGGCATACTGAAATAAAATATGAAAGTACTTTTATAATAATTTCATAAATTTATTCTACAATAAATTTAATCAAATTATTATGCTACCATCGAATCTAAACTATTATTCTTCTAAATTTTAGTTACTTTATTAACTTGTAATTAAATTTAAGAAAATAAAAGAAATAATGAATAATAAAAATGTCATAAATTTCAATTGATTTGAAACTCTTTTATTCATCGATAGGAATTGACAGAAATTAAAATAAGTAAACAAAAGGTATTAGAACGAACTAAAACAGAATTAAAAATGTAACAAAAAGTATTGTAAAGAAGTGACAAATATAAAAAATGTTGGAGAACTTATTTATGAAATATTGAATATATTATATAATTTTTTAAACATATGACTTATTATAAAACAAAATTAAAAGGTAGTTAAATTTGTATGTTAAATTAAAGAATATAAATAAATTAGAAGGACTTATTATGAAATATAATTCGCAAGACACTATTATTATTTATATAAAAATAAGGAGTGTGTTCATCAATATCAAAATAAGTTTTAAGTACTTTAAAATTCTAACAATCATTAGAAGTAGATCCTTACTTTATTTATACTTTTATGCTTATAAATAGAGGATTTAGAGAAGCTTTGTAAATATTCCGATTGATCAATAAATACACTCTCTTTTATTCTCCCATTTTCTTTTTTCTTTACTCACTGTCTATTTATTTTATAACATGTTATCAACACAATTCTCTTTTAATTGTTTTTCTCCATAAGTCACAAAAATTTTTCCCTTTAACCAAGACTTACCCCTTTTAAGCTACAACCAATGCAATACTTGTCACTCAAATTTACTACTCAAGTTGTTGTCGATTGCCTTCTATTTCAGTCTTCAATTGATGCCTGCACATTATGATGCTCGTGATAATAGCTAGAGTGATAACAATGATGTTATAGAATCTTAGGTATATTTTACTATGATTTATTTATTTTATCATGTTTATTATAATTGGATATTAATCATGACAGCATGAATAAATAGATTTTGATTTGAAATCCACATATATTTTGCAATGGTGATTATGAAATAAAGAATCAATGGAGGCGTTTAGAAATTTGTCCTACTAGATTTGTTACCTTCCCGAAGTGAATGCAAACATAAAGAAAATAAAAGATATAATCATGGACCACTAAAAGTAGGAACATATAATAAATAAGACAACAATGAGAGTTCTCAAGATAACTCTTCAAAGGGTAAAGATAAATTATGTTATCAATGTGATATGAAAGATTATTGGTCACATATGTGGTGTATGCCCAAATATTTTGTTTCTATTAATATTCTTTAAGGAAGGATATGAGAATGTTCTAATGAATTCTATCATTACAGATAGAAAATATTTATCTTCTTTGGTACTGAAACAAACATATATTATTCTGATATTTGATAGTACAAAATTAACTGAAAGCTCGAAAAGAGCTAAGATATCAATATCTAAAAAGCACAAAATTTATTATGGTTAATGCATTTGTTTTAAAAGATATTCATAATAATGGATATCATATTGGGATTATGAATGAAGAAAATATTATATTTCATATGAATCAAAAGAGGATTGGGTTATTGATTTATGTTTATTACTCTTGTTATAAATTGAATTGATCGTGACTATCATTGTGATATTCTTTTGTCATCATTCCCGTTAAGGGGTTGAAATCGAAATATGTAACTGTAAAAGATCTACTTATGAGTAATAGAGTATGGCAAATCTATTTAAAGCTTGTTATGGCTGGATGCACTTGAAGTTGTAATTTTTTTTAAAACTGTGAGTATAACTCTATAGTATTTAGAATAAGTTTTCAATTAAAATTACGTGGAAAAATATTACTGATGATAACCTTGTAAGAGAGAACTTATTCAACTTTTCATGATTCAAATGTGCTTCTACGGTAGCAATATCATGAAAAAAATTTTACTTATGATTGAACAAAATTTTTTAACCACAAAACCTAACCATTCCTTGAAGAAAATGTAACAAAATGTAATAAATTCAAAAGACATAATCTTTGACATGTATGTAGTAAATTGGGCTATAATAATAGTCACGTGGATGGTTGTAATAATTTTTTTCACCACCAGAAGTGGAAAAATAAAGAAAGTAAGAAAAGAACAAAAATTCTGAAGAACTCTTGAAGAAGAGAGACAACTTATGTATAAAAAGTCATTTATTATATATCTGTTGTACGCTTGAAAAATAAGAACCACTCTCAAAGTTTGCTATTAATAAAGTTTGATTGGATTCAAAGTCTACTATTGGAGTTTAATTTGCTTACTTTTTATCAACTTGATATATGATTTAAATATATTGAGATGGTCTTCTTTTTAAGTTTTGATTACATGTGTTACATATTGTTTTAAGCATATCATTTATTCATAAAATGAATATTAACTAATTTATTTATGTTGCTATAGTAGGTTTTATAATTAAATAATATATTTGATTGAAACATATCTAGCATGCAAATTTATGTTAAAAACCAATGAATTTTATGGTTATTCATATTTGATTTAGTTTAAAGAATTGTTAAATGTAGTAGTTAATTCATTTTATATTATTCCATTTGTTAATTATTTAGAGAAATGACATGAGCAATTGTAAATGAAAAGTTCTATGAGCTTGAATGGTTGGATTTTGAATTAAATTTCATGCATGTTTATGATGATGGTTATGAAAAAAATTGCTAGCTTTTCATTATGTCATATTTTTATATTTAAGATGTGACGTTTATTGATATATTTAGTATAGGCTTGTTTCTATACATGACCTAGATAGTTATTCTTGGTAGTTAATTAATTATGCAAAGCTTTTGTTAAAAGGGTTTTAAAAGTATTTTAAATCAAATTCAAGGCTTCTCACATCCGAAGCGAGAATCATACCACTAGACCAAATGCCCTGCATTTGAAGATTTTGACATATTCCTTGAAGCGAATATTGCATATAATTATTTAGAAATTGTATTTATTAGCATAGTGACTTATAGACTTCACATTGATTTAGACATTTTCAGTAGTAAATGTCACAATAGTACTTATATGTGGATACAAAGTAAAATGAATGATAGTAAAATTATCAATTTGTTACAATTTATTACAATTGAAACGCATGTTAAACTAAACCAGAAGTTTACTGATACAAATGCATTTATTACTTGGCATAACCAGTTAGACCATCTTGGATCATATATGATGCAAAAATTAATTTAGAATTCATATGACCATTCATTAAAAAACCAGAAGATTTTTTGATTTAAATAATTCTCTTTTGTTGCTTGTTCTTATTGAAAATTGATTGTTAGAAACTCACTAGCTAAAGTTGAGATTTAATGTCTTACATTTCTGAAATGAATATGAGCTCATTCATCCACCATGTGGGTAGTTTTGATATTATATGATTTTGGTAGATGCATCTACAAAATAATTACGTATGTGTTATCAACTTGCAATCTCTCGTTTGCAAGATTACTTGTTTAAATAATTAAGTTCAGATCATGCAATTAAGACAATTCATCTTGCTAATATTGATGACTTTATATCTCAGTCTTTTATTGATTGAGTTTGAAATTTTTTTTGTAGAAGTTTGTTATTTATGTGCATAATAGTTTAGAGAAATTATTGATTGAGCACCTCTGATTAATGTCTAAACTATTACTTATGAGAACTAAACTTCCTATTTCAACATTGGATTATGTTGATTTATCAAGTCAATATGTTATATGTTAGAATTAAGTGACCGAATCCTTATTTAAATAAAATATAGTGGTAAAATAAAATAAAAGAAGAATCCATATAGAATTACACTTCTTTTATTTTATTTTAAAATAAAGTTTTTAAACCTTATTAAATCCCATCTATTTGATATTGATTAGAATAAGGTGTTTCAGTTTTACTAGAATATGGTTTACAAGCCTATAAATAGACATAGTCTATTCCTCTTGTATTTATTCGAATTTGACTTAGTGAATTTTCTTCTCCTCTGCCCGTGATTTTTTCCCGAAAGGGTTTCCATGTAAAAATCTTTGTGTGTTATTTATTTTATTTTATTTTATTTTATTTTTCACAAATTGGTATCCAAGCTTCCGGGTTGTTCATCTTGATCACGGTAATGGCGTATTTGAAGTATGAAATTCCGCTGTTAGATTGCAACACCAGATTTGTGTTGTAGCAGATTAAGATGCAAGAAGTTCTTGCGCAGATAGATCTAGAGGATGCCCTGTTAGGGATAGATAAGATGCCTTCAACATTTACAGATGAAGAGAAGAAGTGTAAGGATTGAAAGGCGTTAACACAATTACATCTGCATTTGTCCAACAAAATTTTGCAAGATGTGATGAAAGAGAAGACCGCCGCTGCATTATGGAAGAGGCTAGAACAAATATGTATGTCGAAAACTCTAACAAGCATGTTGCATAGCGTCTTTATGCTCATCGTTTGGAGGAAGGTGCGTCTGTACACGAACACTTAACAGTGTTTAAAGAAATTCTCTCAAACTTGGAGGTCATAGAGGTTCAGTATGATAAGGAAGATCTAGGGTTGATTCTACTTTGTTCGTTGCCCCCGTCTTCTTCAACCTTTAGAGACATGATTTTATATAGCTGCGAGTCTCTCACAGTTGATGACGTTTATTATTCTTTAACCTTGTATGATAAGATAAAGCATCTTGTGGTTAAACCCAACTTTTAGAGAGAGGGCCTCATTGTTCGTGGGAGACAAGATCGGAATGTTAATGATGATTGTGGAAGGACACAAGAATGGAATCCTCGCGGTAAATCTAAGGGTAGATCAAAGTCTTCAAACAGGGGTAAAACTTGCAACTTCTGCAAGAAGAAAGGGCACATTAAATCTGAGTGCTATAAGCTACAGAATAAGATTAAAAGGGAGGCTGCGAATCAAAAGGGAAAGCAACTAGAAAATTTCGGTGAAGCTGATGTTGTAGAAGACTACAACGATGGTGAACTTTTAGTTGCTTCTGTCAATGATTCTAAAGTAAGCGAGGAGTGGATACTTGATTCAGGCTACACCTTCCACATGAGTCCCAATCGGGATTGGTTTACAACTTACGAAATAGTGTCTGAAGGTGTTGTTTTGATAGGAAATAATGCTTCGTGTAAAATCGCAGGTGTTGGAACAATTAAAGTTAAGATGTTTGATAGAGTTGTCAGAACACTCAGTGACGTACGACATGTTCCAAAATTGAAAAGAAATTTAATTTCGTCGAGTACTCTTGATTCAAAAGGGTATAGATACATAGATAAAATTGGAGTTTCAAAGATTTCCAAAGATTCCTTTGTTGTGATGAAAGGGCAGAGAAAGATTGCCAAGTTATATGTTTTGCAAGGTTCTACTATTACTGGTGATGCAGCTATCGCTTCCCCTTCCTTGTCAGATGATGATATTACTAAACTTTGGCATACGCGCCTAGGGCATATGAGTGAGAATGGCATGACAGAATTGAGCAAAAGAGGACTTCTTGATGGACAAGGAATTTGCAAACTGAATTTTTATGAGCACTGTGTTTTTGGGAAGCAAAAGAGAGTTCGATTCACCCACAAAGGGAACATTGGAGTATATTCATTCTAATCTGTGGGGGCCATCTAGAGTGCCTTCAAGAGGTGGAGCTAATTATATGCTAACTTTTATTGATGATTTTTCCAGAAAAGTTTGGGCTTTTTTCTTGAAGCAGAAAAGCAATGTGTTTTTCACATTTAAGTCTTGAAAAATTATGATTGAAAAACAGACGAGAAAATAAATAAAATACCTCCGCACAAACAATGGCTTAGAGTTCTGTTCTGATGAGTTTAACAGATTGTGCAAGTCAGAAGGGATCGTGAGACACTTGACAGTTCATCATACTCCACAGCAAAACAGCGTTCCAGAACGAATGAATAGAACGATCATGGAGAAGGTTCGATGTATGTTGTCAAATGCTAACTTACCAAAGTCGTTTTGGGCTGAAGCAACCTCTATTGTATGTTTTTTGATCAACCGATCCCCATCCATTGCCATTGAGAAAAAGACTCCACAAGAGGTATGGTCTGGTAATCCTGCTAATTATTTTGATTTAAAGATCTTTGGGTGTCCTGCATATGCTCATATTGATAATGGAAAATTGGAACCGAGATCCATTAAATGTGATTTTCTTGGTTATAAAACTGGTGTAAAAGGGTATAAGTTATGGTGTCCTGAAAATAGAAAAGTTATGATTAGTAGAGATGTTGTTTTTGATGAAATTGCTATGCTACCTAACTTATTTCTTAAAGACTCTTCCAATAAAGAAAATCAAAAGTAGGTGGAGCATTAGATTAATACAGAGTCGACTCCTCAAGCCAGTACAAAAATTGAGAATAGAGTTGCTTCTTCACCACAATTCTCTATCGCCAAAAACAAAACTCGAAGAGAAATTAAACCTCCAAAGAAGTATGCCGAGGCTGATCTAGTTACTTATGCTTTAAATGTGGCTGAAGATATAGATGCGAATCAAGAGCCATCTAATTATTCTGAGGCGGTTAGCTGTGAAGACTCAAAAAAGTGGATGTTTCCTATGCAATAGGAGATGAAATCACTCCACAAAAACAGAACATGGGATCTTGTGAAACTTTCTAAAGGTAAAAAAGTTTTTCGTTGTAAATGAGTGTTTAAAAAGAAAGAAGGGACTCTAGGATTTGAAGAACCCAGATATAAAGCAAGGCTTGTTACAAAGGGTTACAGTCAAATTCCAGGAGTGGACTTCATAGATGTGTTCTCCCCAATTGTTAAGCATAGTTTGATTCGAGCTTTGCTTGGTATTGTGGCCATGCATGATTTGGAGCTTGAGCAGTTAGATGTAAAAACTGTATTTTTGCATGGAGAAATTGAGGAGGATATTTACATGTAATAACCAGAGACTTTTACAGTCTTAGAAAAAGAGGACTATGTTCGGTTGCTGAAAAAGTCCCTTTACTATTTGAAACAGTGACCAAAACAGTGGTACAAGAGGTTTGATTCCTTTATGACTTCTCATGATTTCAAAAGAAGTAGTTTTGATAGTTGTGTTTACTTTAAGAAAAACAATTATGGTTCTTTTGTGTATCTACTTCTTCATGTTGATGACATGTTGATAGCAGCAAAAGATAAAGGAGAGATAAGAAAGGTCAAAGCCCAACTAAGTGAAGAATTTGAGATGAAAGATTTAGGACCAGCAAAAAAGATACTTGGTATGGAGATTCTCAGAGATAAAAAAGCAAGTAAATTGTACCTAAGTCAGAAGGGGTACATTGAGAAAGTTCTTTGCAAGTTCAATATGCAGAGTGCTAAGCCTGTTAGTACTCCTTTAGCAGCCCATTTTAGACTTTCATCAGATTTGTCTCCATAATCAGATGATTAGATTGAGTACATGTCACATGTTCTATACTCTAGTGTAGTGGGATCCCTTATGTATGCTATGGTTTGTTCACATCCAGATTTATCATATCAAGTCAGTGCAGTTAGCAGATACATGGCAAATCCTGGTAAAGAACACTGGAAAGCAGCTCAGTGGATTTTAAGATACTTAGGAGGTACTACTAATGTTTGCTTACAGTTTGGAAGAACTAGAGATGGATTCATTTGGTATGTTGATGCTGATTTTGCTGGAGACCTTGATAGAAGAAGATCTCTCACAGGTTATGTCTTTACAATCGGAGGTCGTGTAATCGGTTGAAAGCCACTTTGCAAACTACACCGCTTTGTCTACCAATCAAGTCGAGTACATGACAATTACTAAGGCTTGTAAAGAAGCTATCTGGTTGAAGGGACTCTTTAGTGAACTCAATGAAGACCTTCAAATCAGTACAGTATTTTGTAATAGTCAGAGTGCAATCTGCCTTACAAAAGATCAAATGTTTCATGAGAGAACAAAACACATTGATGTTCGGTATCATTTTGTTCGTGATATTATTGCTCGTGGTGATATTGTTGGAGCAAAATTAGTACTCATGAAAATCCTGCAGATATGATGACTAAGTCGCTTCCTATAACCAAGTTTGAGCATTGCTTAGACTTAGTTGGTGTTTATTGTTGAAGTTAAACCTTTAAGAGGTTTAATGGAAGAGGTGAGGAGAACTTGTTCATTGAGAGTTCGCGATGAAAAGCTTGTTCATTGAGAATTCGTGTCAAGGTGGAGATTGTTAGAATTAAGTGACCTGAATCCTTATTTAAATAAAATACAGTGGTAAAATAAAATAAAAAAAGAATCCATATAGAATTACACTTCTTTTATTTTATTTTAGAATAAGGTTTTTTAAACCTTATTAAATTCCATCTATTTGATATTGATTAGAATAAGGTGTTTCTGTCTTACTAGAATATGGCTTTACAAGCCTATAAATAGACATAGTCTATTCCTCTTGTATTTATTTGAATTCGACATAGTGAATTTTCTTCTCCTCTGCCCGTGGTTTTTTCCCGAAATGGTAAAATCTTTGTGTGTTCTTTATTTTATTTTATTTTATTTTTCACATTATAAATACTCCCCATTACAATTGTTTTTAGATCAAGAGCTAAATATTTCTCATCTTTAAGTTTTTATATGTGCGTATATGTTCCAATTGCTCCACCACAACACACAAAAAATGAGTGAATCCTCAAAGAAAGTTGGGTATATATATTAATTACATGTTTCCCTGTATTATTATATGTTTTAAATGTATTGGAGATTCAATTATGCCATGATTTGTGATTACTATTTTGATTCAATAGTTTTCCTGACATTAGGGGGAGAGAAATAGTAACTTGTAATAAGTTAGGGGGAGAGTAACTTGAACTAGAAGTTCAACAAGAATAACTCATTACAAGTTAACTGTCAGATATATTTACAAACTTAATGAGAATAACCAAGTGTTATATACCATTTAATATTTTAATTTGAATCAAAGTCTCAGTAAGACAATCAGCTAGAATAAATAATAGATTGATCGGTTCCAAAGATGAAAATTCTTCTAGATGGTCAAATAGTGGAGGTGGGTGCTCCATAAGAGACCCAAGACATAAATAATAAGTAAAACTTTAGAAGAGATTCAGGTACCTAAAATTGAACTTTAAAATAATGAAAATAAGAGATCTCGATAAGTTATGTTAATTCGAGAAAATATGGAACTGAATAATAAAAGTGGCCGACAATAATTTTACATGCAATATTATTATTGAAATAATAAAATAAAAGGAGGATCTTAAATAAATATATTAAAAAATATAGATATGGAATAAATTGATCAAAATAGAAAGACGCAACTTAAGTACAATTAAATTTGTGGAGGTTTTGGACCAGTAGTCCAAATATCTAAAGGTATAAAGCCAATGAGGGTGGAAATGAAGTAGTTTTGCAAAAGTGGAATAAAAATATAAATTTTTTCACTAAGCACTAACAATAGTTATGAAAAGATATAATATTCTTTTGTAGTGGATGCAATAACTTTAAGATATATTATTAAACCGACAGTTCAGTAAAAGATTTAACTTGCATCTAATGGTTGTTACAACCTTTTATGAATCACTATATAGTAAATTTTATATTAAAATCCTTGAATGATTTAGAATACTAGAAGCATATTGAAATTCTCGAGAAATTTTTCATTCATATAAATTGAAATAATTTGAACATATGTGGTAAATAGTAGTTGAAGGAGGATTATAAAATGATCCAAAATACCTATTTGTATTTATATAGAGGATCATAATTAAAATTTGTTATGATTATTATTGAAACTCCTCAAGAGATCAAAATATATTTTTCCAAAATTTCCCTTACTCATGACTTTAAAAAAATTGGTGATATAAATGCTTAGGAAATACATTCAAATAGTCATTTGAAAGACTAATAATCAAGATTGAATATGTAGAATATGAGAAATATGTGATGTTTTCATGAGGGGAGTAAATATGTGCTGTACTCTACCGAGATTTTGTCCCATTGAGTTTTCCTGGTAAGATTTTTAATGAGACAACATATTATCCGTATTATAGATATGTGTACTCTTTTTCCTTCACTAGGATTTTTTTCCCACAAGATTTTTATCTTAGTAAGTTTTAACGAGGCACATTATCTACCAATGGACATCCAAGGGGGAGTGTTATGAATATTTTATTAACTGTATGGCCATTAATATCAATATAAGTTTTGATGTACTTTAAAATTCTAATAATCATTAGAAGTAGATCTCTACTTCATTTATATTTCTTATGCCTATAAATAGTGACTTTGGAGAAGCTTTGTAAATATTCTGATTGATTAATAAAATACGCACTCTTTTTTGCTCTCCCATTTTCTTTGTTCTTTACTCCCTGTCTATTTGTTTTATAACAGAAGGGTTTCTGTTGTAAATTTTTCCTCTAGAAATGTTTTCTATCATTTCTTGTCACATGTCAAATTTATATAGCCTCAATACATTAAAACTTAAGGAACTCGTAATATATATATATATATATATATATATATGATATGAAAGGAAGGTCAATTTTATTAACACGGTTGCATTTTTTTTAGTTCCAGTTTCTTTATTATGTCTAAATTTGATATTTAATTCCTATGCTTTAATTTCTAACGTAATTTGGTCTTTATATTTTTATAATGTTATTAATTTAGTCGAGACAGTTAATATGGTTATCTTTTTTACTAAAATACTACATGAATAGATATATTTGCATTTCTTTTCTTTTCTTTTCTTTTTTAATATTACAAGACGATAGTTAAATTTTAATTTTGGCTCCTAGACTCTACTACAACTTTCATATAATCTATGTACTTTGATTTTTGGTATAATTTGATCCTTATATTTTTTAATGTTATTAATAAATCTAAATAATTAATATTATTAACTATTTCAATCAAAATGATAACCTCAATTAGAGCTATCCAATTGGCATTGGAATTGTTCACTTCATATCCTTGGTTTTATGCGAAGAAATTGCAGGTTGAGTCTGATTCAGTTACGGTTGTATCGTGGGTGACAATGAAGGAGCTTTGATTTTAGTGTTTGTGGGATGTTTTTGTTTCTATTGATTACTATATTGCTATTATCAAAGATGTTGAATATATCAATCTGCTTAGAGAAGCCAATGGGTTTTCTTTCTTCTTGTTTTCTTATATTTTGTTCTCTTACTTTCTTCGTCTTTTTGCAACTAGTGTTCCGAAAATTAGCCTTTATTCTACGCTTGAAAGAAGGATTCCCAAGTTTCATAGTTGGTACCTGTATCAATGGAAAATGAATTAGCAAATCTGACACTCAACGAAGAAGAGGATGAAATTTTGTAAATTCAAGTAGATCCAATCTCAGGAAAAGAAAGGGGTGAGTTCCAATTAGTAGCTTGTTTCCTAACAACAAGTATAATCCACTTCCCAGCCATGAAGAGCACGATGGTGAATCTGTGGCATCCGGTCCGTGGAGTTTAGATTTGAGATTTGGGAGAAAAAGGTATTTATTTCAATTTTTTCATGTCATGGACATGGAACGGGTTCTTAAGGGATCACCTTGGACTTTGAACAATCACTTGTTGGTTCTTTATAGATTACAGTGGGGGGAGGATCCGTTAAAAGTGCCATTTATCTTTACCCCTTTTGGGTAAAAATTCATGACGTCCCTGTTGGTTTATTTTCTAAAAAATTAGCAGCACAATTGGGTAATTTTTTGGGGAAATTTTTGGAATACGATGGCGCAAACCTAGGGAAGGAAAATCATAAATACATGCGTATGAGGGCCCAGATTGACATTAGATGACCATTGAAAAGGAAAAAACAGGTTATGTTTAATGGAAGATGTTCATATGTCATATTTAAGTATGAACGACTATCTTTGTTCTATTTCTATTATGGCCATTTGGGACATAGTGATTCGTTTTGTAAAGCTAAGATGTTGCTTGGGGTGGAAATTACTAAATTAGGTTGGGATTTATCTTTTCGCGCTCAATCACGTAGAGCCTTATCGATGAACAGTATTTGGCTTAGAGAGGAAGATGATGACAAACGTAATGGGGATAGGAGGAACAATTGGGTTTCAAGGAACAGAATATAGGAAGAAGTTAATAATGGAAGAAGTGGAAAAGCTATTGATCTAATATTGGGTTTTAATCTAGAAGGGGGATAATCATATCTTGATTGACAAAAGGAAAATCTACCGTCATATTTGAAGAAAACAACTATGGAGCATGACTTGGAGGATGGTGTCCTATTTGGAGAAAAGGGGAAGAAGAGAGTTAGAAAGGCGATGAAAGATTTTTTGGCGAGAGAAGAAATTGATAGCTCAATGGCAAGAAATAGAAGATTGGTGGAAGTTAATCATTTATCATCGGTGGCTGCCAAGAGGCAAGCTGACTGGTCATAATGAAAATTTTGAGCTGGAATGTCCATGGTTTGGGAGGCCGCGGATGATTTGACAACTTTGGCATCTGCTGAAGATGTATAATCCCCATATCGTCTTTTTTATGGAGACAAATCTTGGTAATAGATAGATGGAATGGGTGCGCCAAAAATGTGGTTTTGTGCATGGTGTTAAGGTTGATTCAGAAGGTAGTAGAGGAGGCTTATGTTTGGTATAGAGACTGGATGTTTCGGTCATACTTCGATCTTTTTCAAAAATGCATATTGATGTGGAAATTGAGGATAATGAAATAAGAGTAAAATTGAGATTTACAAGTTTCTATGGGTCCCCTTATGCATAAGATAGGAACAAATCATGGGATGTTTTGAAAGTCTAAGTATTGTTGACTACAACCATTGGTTTGTTTGTGGGGACTTTAATGAAATAATGTATGGGTTTGAAAAGAAAGGAGGGTTGCCTAGGGATGAAAGAAGAATAGATCTATTTCGCAGAACTCTAGAGGAATAACAACTGATTGATGTAGGATATTCTGACAGATGGTTCATATGGGAAAGAGGCAATCTTTCGGAGACGAATATACGTGAAAGGCTGGACAGAGGAGTGGCTAATGCTAGATGGGTATCTATGTTTCCGGAGGTGAAAGTGCAACATTTAGTGTATTCTTTTTCAGACCATTGTCCTATCTTAATTAATATAAGTATCGAAGGAGGACGCTTGAAGAATAGAACTTTCAAATTTGAAGCCTAGTGGTCGTTGGAGGAATCTTTCCTTAATGAAATTAATAGAATTTAAGAGATGTCTTCAGGGGACTTGATGCAAAAGTTAGAAAACTTGAAGAAGGATTTCGACAAATGGGCTAGACAAATCCATAGGAATCAATAAAAGAGGAAGCAGGCTCTTATGGCTAAGTTATTAGAATTATATGAAACCGATAGAGATGATAATAATTTGGCTGAGTTGATCAACACAAAAATACACTTAAACTTTAAGATTGAAAAGGATGAACGCTACTGGGAATAGAGGGCTCGATTGAACTAGTTGAAATTTGAAGATAAAAATACAGCCTTTTTTTCACAGTCATGCAACACAACATAAGAAGAAAAATCTCATTCATAAGTTACTAAATGAATATGGCAGGGAAACAGAGGCCTTACAGGAAATGGAGGGAGTCGTTTGTTCATGTTTCCAGAAGTTATTCTTGGCAGGACAAAAAGGCCCTAATGAACATTTGTTATCAGGCATTAGCCGGTGCATACATGATGAGGATAATAAACAACTTACTGCGAAATATACGAAAGAAGTAATCAAAGCGGCAGTGTTTGAGATGGGATTTACGAAGGCTCCAAGAGAATATGGATTTCTAGGACTATTTTATCAGTAATGTTGGCGCACTATTGGATATGAAGTCATTGGTTACTGTCTACAACTTTTAAATGGTGATATGGAAGTTAGTTCAATTAACTCTACAAATATGGTGCTAATCCTAAAGAATTTTAGCCCTTCTAATATGACACATTTTCGTCCGATTAGTCTTTGTAATGTTCTTTATAAAATCTTTGCAAAGGCTATTACGAATCATTTTTTAGAGGTGATTGGTAAATGTATTGATGCTGCACAGCGTGCTTTTGTGCCAGGAAGATTAATATCTGATAACGTACTATTAGCTTATGAAATTCTGAATACGTTAAAGCAGAAGAGGATGGGGAAAGAAGGGTTCATAGCAATGAAACTCAATATGAGTAAAGCTTATGATAAAGTAGAATGGGACTTTATAAAGCAGATAATGATACGAATGGGTTTTGCAACTCGATGGATAGAGGCTATTATGCAATGTATTACAACTGTTTCTTATTCAGTGGTTATGAATGGACATCTAGGAGAGAAATTTCAACCGACCAGAGGACTTCGTCAGGGTGACCCATCAAGCCCATTTCTATTTCTTTTATGTGGTAAGGCCTTATCGAGTCTAATGCGACTAGCAGTAGTAGGAATGGTCCGCCAACCTCACACTTATTATTTGTAGATAACTGTATCCTATATGGGGAAGCAACAAGAAGGGGGCACATTTATTAAAAAAATATCTTACAAGAATATAGATTTTTCTTGGGTCAGTGTGGGAACTTTGATAAATCAACGGTGTTTTTCAGTAAAAACACATTAGAGGAAGATAAGCAACAGGTAGTCAATGTATTGGGAGTACGTAGTTCAAGCGAGCCAGAACGCTATCTGGGTCTGTCGAATATGGTGGGAAAGAGAAGAAATGAAGCTTTTCAAAATTTGAAAGATTGCCTTAAAAAACGTATCGATAACTAGAGTACCAGGTTTCTATCGCAAGGTGGGAAAGAAGTCTTTACTAAAGCAATTCTCCAAACTGTTCCAACTTATACGATGGCCTATTTTTTATTACCTCATTCTCTATGTGATGATCTTGAAAATATTATAGCAAAATATTGGTGGTAGAAGGGACATGGGAAAAGCGGAATTCATTGGTGCACTTGGAAAAATCTTTGTTTTTTAAAAGAAAATAGTGGTTTAGGTTTTCGAAATTTGAGCCAATTTAATATTGCGTTGCTTGCTAAACAACGATGGTGTCTGATTAATTATCCTAATTCATTACTAGCCAGGGTCTTAAAAGAAAAATACCATCTGAAATTGAATTTCCTAGAGGCTCAGTTAGGAACTTTACCTTCACTTACCTGGAAGAGCATTTGGGCAGCAAAGGGTCTCATTTAAAAAAGTTTATGCTGGCGAATTGGAACAGGAAATAAAGTCTCCATTTGGAATGATTGCTGGATCCAGGGGATTGAATTATTGGAAAGGCACAATAGTTCAGACAATATGCAGTTAGAGTTAGTATCAGATCTTATTGATAATGCGAATAGGAAATGAAGGGAAGAGCTGATTAGAAATACCTTTCACCCAGATGTTGCTCGTATAATTTTACAGATCCCATTATCGAAATCAGATCACGAGGACTTTCAAGTTTGGAGGGGCCAACCGACTGGTGAATACTCAGTTCGTAGTGCTTGTAAACTATTACAAAGTGCTAATCTGGATCCTAGTAATTATTTATTACAGGCCGAAATTAATTGGAAAGCTATGCAACTTACAGCTACCATCTAAGATTACAGTCATAATCTGGTGCATCTCCTTTAATTACATTCCTATATTGGCCAATCTCAGATATAGAAAATTAGTGACAAATGCTAGTTGTCCTCATTGTGGTTATGGGGAAGAAGATTGTCATCACATCTTCAGGCAATATCCTATAAGCACCGAAGTCTAGTAGTTATTAAATCTATCTTGGATCAGAAATATCATGCATCAAAATCTTTGGGAATGGCTTACCGCGATTTTCAAACAAGGAACAAACGAATAGTGCAAATACTTTTGTTATGCCTTATGGTTACTTTGGTATTCAAGGAATCATCTTTTGCATGAAAGGGTACATTCAACAGGCAAAAACCTTGTACAAAAAGTCTAGAACCATATAGCAGAATACGAAGGGATTAAAGCAAAGAAGATTTTATCAAACATGGTGCATAATCAAAGAACTGTGGAGGACTTACCGATTATGAAAATCCAGTTTGATGCTGCGTTCGATAGTAAAGATTTTAGATTGGCGTCAGGGCTAGTGGTCTGGGGTACGGTGAACAAGTATTTGGCCTCAAAATCGATTCTTCATAACAATATTGCATCTCCTTTTGCAGCAGAAGCATATGCAGGCTTGGAAGCAGTTAAGTTAGGAATCGAAATGGGTTTTCAAGAAATACAAATATTAGGTGATTCACTAACAGTAATCAAGAAATGTTAGTCAATAGAAACCGATTATTCAGTTATTGGAGCGATTATTAGAGACATCCAGAGTAAGAAATCATGTTTCCAAAAGATTGAGTTCAAGCATATGCAGAAAACGAAGAATACGAGAGCCCATAATATCACGAAGGAAGCATTGAAGAGAAGCGAGAGGGCATACCTAGAGAATAAAGAGAAGATTCATCACAATGTTGGTGTAGCAGAGCAATGGGCAAGGAATCCGGACTAAGAAGATAAAGAAAGGATTTGGTTCTAAAGCAGATAGAAAAGAAAGATATTCTTGGGCAGTGCTATCGTCAAACGGATGGAGCAAATGGGACAGATGAAATGAAACGATGAGAATGATTAATGGTTTCTAGCCGTTGGAAGATTGACTAAGGGTAGATTAGGTTTCCCTTTTTCAAGGCGTATTTATTTTCTGATGATTCATTATTTTTCTGTTTCTTTTATTATTTCTTTATGTTTTGATGGTCTCCACTTCAGACTGTGGAAGCCCGGTTTGATATTTTGGGCTTGTCTTAATAAGCCTGAAACCTTTGTTTTTTTAGTTTATAAATACCCAGTCAATCCTTGATAAAAAAAACATTAATTTACTTACTTTGATGACAAAAAAAAAATACAATGATGTTAATGATAAATAGTTGGATAGAATACATTAGCCTTTTTTTGGTGAATTTGTATTGGTAAAAAACTATATTGATCTTTAACCAATTTTCCCAATTGACCTGAATTATGCAAGCTTAAGTTATGATGAATCTCTCTTGTAGTATTTTATTAATAAAAAAATCAAGCAAAATACATATTATGATAGTTGATCATGCATAGCTATTTATAGGCATGTCTAAATCCTACTTGAACCTTAAGTAATTACTAAATCTCTTAAGACTTAGTGTCCATTTGGAGATGTTTACCTCTAGTGCAGTGCGTTTTTAGCTTTGTTTGTTTCTCACGCTATAGTATCTAATTCACTGTCACTGTAATTTTTACACTAACCCTAGATAAACGCATTACCCATCTGAAGGGGCCCTTAGTCAACTATCTTGCAAAGTAAATAACATAAACCTCTTTAAAACTAGTCAAACACTTATTGATCTAAGATATTAAAAAAATTTGAAACAAATAAATACAAAAAATATAAGAGTTAATGAAAACATTGTCAGGCTTATATATATAATCAAAATTAAGCTTTATAATTGAACCAAATATAATTTAAAAGTTTATCCAAACTCAAAAACTCACAATTCATGATGTAATCACATTCAAACAATTTTGTTTGTGCAATTTTCACTAAAATGACCATATCTTGAGCTCTTAAAGTCGAAATTAGATTATTTAAAATGCATTTTGAAGCTAAGAGAATGATCATTCATCGGTTATAAGATATCTCAACCCATAATACCTAGATCCTATCCAAAAATGCGTTACAAGTTTATTGATCTTCTAGACTTAAAAATTGACAACTTTGATGAAATTGATTTAATGAATTTCAACCTATCCATACATGCCTCATTCTTTTACCCTAACGAGCTTGAATTTTTGTTTTAAAGAAAAAATCATAATATGTATTTGCAGCATTATTTTTATTATTACATAACTATCAAGTAAATATGTATTTTAAAATTCAAAATGTCACATAACATAATTTAATAAAAGAATTTTAAATTTTTAAATCTAAAAATAGATAGTTTAAGTTTCTGAAAATAAATGTATGAAAATTAAATTTCTAGTGTACAAAATATATGAAAATTTAGAGTATATTCTAACCTTTAAATTTTTAGTCTATAATTTAATACAAATAAATAATAACCCAACACGAAGCCTAAGATGATAACTAGTAATAACAAATAATGAAGGAATTCCGTTGGAACCAAACAAGTCATATATTGTTGTTGCTGCCAAACAAAATAAGTATTATAATGAATCCAAAATGGAAAGAGAAAACACCCAAAAAGTGCAGAAGTGCGCGGAGAAAGTGGGTTTCAAACGTGACCCTATCTCAAAGCTCATCCTAGCTTAGCATCAAACAAAAACTCATGGCAGCCAAACCGCACTAAAATCTATAAAGTATAAGTTCGAATGAAAAAGAAATTTACAAAATGCTATGCTTCAACTGCAGTCACACAGACACTTGAAGATGAGGTTCAGATGATATATATATCTTTGTGGCACATAGAAGCTTTCCCCGCATCCATATAAGATTAAAATAGGGTGGGAGATATTAGTGTTAGTCATTCCATATTTAATGATTGGTGTACATGTATTTTATTACAAGATTGAGATTGGGAATTGGTGCCCATCTCTGTGATTGCTTTTAAAAAACTGTGGAACTCATTGTCCACGTGTTGGCATAGAAGAGAAGCAGGAGTCTTCTTGGTGAGTTCCTTCCATAACCTTTCCAAATACAAACATGTCCACCACGATCATTTCTGTCTCAGTTTTTCCATAGGATCATTTCCCATTAATCTATATATTATATCCTTTTTCCTGTAGAAAAAACCAGGGGCTGCCTCCTATATCATCTTTCATCAGTGCTCTCAACTAAAACCTCGCATTTTCCCATGTGAGTCTCTCTTTCTCTCTCAGTTGCTTGAAATGAGCAAGTGCTATTTTGTTTGTTTTCTTTTAGATTAATCAATGAAAGGGTATGGATATAAATTCATTCCTCTCTTCTTTCCTATCTTACTGTCAAATTAGCGGTCGTCTACTAATTATTGAGTGAATTTAATAATGTAAATGTGAGAGTATAGGCAATAAAAATATCATTATCTTAATTAAAAAACATGTCAGGTCCAATTAACTGACTTAGAGAAAGTACAAGGAAGAGTCATTAATATAAGAAAATATTTACGTATCAAGGGGGGGGGGGGGTGAAGTTCGTGATTCCATGTCTTGTGGGTTGTTAAAGTACAAAGGAACACATGGAATTTAGCTGCTGATTCATTTCACAATAGAATTAATAAGAGTATGTTTTAGCAAGGGAATTAATGTTCCTAGAGCTTGGGAATCTTTATGACTAGGTGACTAACGATATTGGTGAGGACGAGTATGTAGTCTTCTTGGCTTGGTGTTTGTGCCTTTGATTAATGGACAAAGCTCAGCGTAATCATAGCCGACCTGCTAGATTATGATCCCACAATTATGGTCTAACAAATAATAAGTTTTATAAAATAATTCTAGGCATTGTTTTTTTTATTGGGAGCTTAGTTTTAAAAGCACAACATAGTGGATGATTTGTCTGCTTTTCTACAGTTTTAAATCTCATACCCCATGTGCTCTTCTCAGTTCAGGCTATCTCAAAAAAATTAAAGAGAGACTGATAAGAGTGTGAGAGAGATTGATATAATTCGAGCAAGATGTGATGTAAGGTAAACGAGTAGCACCAAAAAACCATGGTGGCATACATGCAGGAAAATAATAAAACTGTGGGGTCCCTAACAAAGGCATTATGGACGATTACAAACCCTCGATCTGCTCCATAAAATTCCCAAAACCGTTTTTATGCCTTTCTGATTCTGGTACTGAATGATGTTACCGTGGCCTATGAATAGGAAAATATTGTACCATGAACATAATAATTGAAAACATCTACGTTTCTTGTCATCTCTTTCTGTAGCTCCATCACTCTCCCAAAGAGATTACAACTGTTTTTCCCATCAATATGAATTAAATGATTTCTTCATACATACGAATATGCAAAAGTATTATTTTATGGGATTATTTCATGAGGCAAGGGCAGAACTGATCTGATTGCCCGGAAGTTGAGTGGATTTTGCTGTCAGTCGTATGAACATTAAGGCATTTTCTATATGTAGAGCAACATTAATTGATCAAAGAATTGTACCAATTAACAGCAGTGGGTTCACTGTAGTGGGACTGTGTCTAATCTTGTACGGTTGTTCAGTGCACCATATAGGATAATCGTTGGGCAAAATGTCAAACCGGTCTGTTATCATGTTGCATGTTTAGTGCAGTCAAGGCAGTTTATCTTGTTTATAATTAATACCTTTCTTGGAAAGCTGATTAATGCATCATCTGGATCTGATTACCGATTACGCATGTTGATTGGACCAATGACTAGATCACTATATTATACACAAAACTTTCAAGCATATATGATTATACTAAAACTTTAACTGCTTTGAATACATATTTTTATATATCTATTTTTCTAATATCTTATTTGTTTGTGAGTATACAGGTAAAATACCCTGAAATTTATTTGCTTGGACCGACAAAGGATTGAAATGCTGCCATTAATAAAGGCGACAACCCTTTGATTCCCCTCTGATCTTTGCACATAACTGTCTCTCTCTCTCCCTCTCCCTCCATAGGCCATCTCTTTTTTTACTCTTCTTACTATTTGTGGTTGCAGGAACAGTGAACCTTAGCACCTCATAATATAATGCTTGTCATACCCTTGATTTGCACTATATCCCCTTCTATCTTCCACAGGCTACTTTGATTTGCCTATAAACTCTTCCATTCTGTGGCTTTTCTTTAAGCTATTAGCTTTTCTTGATCTTCCGCCTACATTTTATTGAATCATCAGTATTCTTTTCTGTATCAAATAAGTAAACTCGTCTCCTTAATTCTCTTTATTATAGCTTGATATGGATTATCAGCCTAATACTTCTCTTCGTTTAAGCCTATCCAACAATCAACCCAACCTAGAGCTTGTGCTTGAACCATCATCGTCTTCCTTGTCGCCCCACAGTCCAGCTGCTCCTCGAATTTTCTCTTGTAACTACTGCAAAAGAAAGTTCTATAGCTCACAAGCACTTGGAGGCCACCAAAATGCCCACAAACTAGAAAGGACTCTTGCCAAGAAAAGCAGAGAGCTAAGCTCAGTTGTCAGGGCACATGGGGGATCCAGTATCAGTGGTTCGAGTCATGACCAACGTATCCAGTCACCAATGGCCACGTTTGAACAACATGGTCGAGCTGGCAGGTTTACTGGAGAAATGAGCTATGGAAGAACAGACGTGAACTACAGCTCCATGGGATACAGAAATGAGAATGTTGAAGATGAGTTTAGTCAGCTTGACTTATCCTTAAGGCTTTGACATTTAAGTTGCACTGTAATTCATTTGAATTTGTATTTTCATGTTATTCTTATTATACGCTTATATGTTTGAAATGCCAAATTATTCTTAATAGAAAAAAAAAAAAAGAAAAAGAAAAAAAGAAAGTCTGAGGCATGCATGTGAACATTTTTATTAGAAAATAATTTTGAGGCTAATTTTTCTTTTATGCCTTTGATATACACATATATATGGTGAGAAAACGTTTGGTTTATGGATCGTTGCAATAAGAAATGAACAAGGAAACAATTGAAGCCACAATTGTTTATGCAATCTGGTTTTATACTATGCGACCGAGATCTTGTTTAGAGATCAATTTAATATTGAATCATACAAGTTCTAATTTAAACTCAACTATCCTAAAGATGGTAGCTGTCTTGTTTTCTCAATGAAAGGTTATTACACATTTTCAGAAAATAACAATAAACTCATTATGATGCACTAGATGTAGTAAATTAGCCATAAACTATTATAATATTTTGAATGTTTGAATTAATGAAATATATTAGTATAGATGTGTTTAATGGTTTTGCATGAAATGCAAATGGGTAAATAAATATTTGCTTATTGAATATCTAAAAATTATTAAGTTATATTGATAAACTGTAATATATACATATTTTTACCCCATATTTGGCATATTTATGGATGATTTTTTTCTTGATTTTATTAAATTCGATACTCCTAATCCTTTAAATTCATGTGTTATACTTAGGCAAGCTTGGGATAACAAAAAAGAGCGAGAAACGGGCCAAAAACGGACAAATTGGGCCTAAATCAATGTTTCATACGGCCTAGGCAATTCCACACGGGTAGGCCACACGCCCGTTTGTCATGGCCGTGTCGACATTAATCCAAGTCAAAATTGCACACGGCCTGAGCATCTTCACACAGGCGTGGTACACGGCCATGTCCCTGTCGAGCCCAAGTCTAGTTCTACTCGGAAAAGGCATATTTTGGGCTAATTTTGGCATTCAAAAGTCTATATAAAGACCCTAGAAGAGGATGAGAAGGACACACAGAGTTGGAGGCAGAAAACACTCGCGACTAGCAATCGGAATCACCTCAGAGCCAGTATCTACATCAAGATTGAAGATTTCCATCCAATTTCCTAGACGTTCTTGGGTTTCTTTATGTTTTGTTGTTTTCTAAACTTTGAGATGTTTTCCATTATTATGATGAACTAAACTTCCTAAATACCCAAGAGAGATGAACCCTATGACGAATCTTATTATGCTTTGATTTATATGATAAATATTTGTTCTTATTCTTAATTATGAGTTTTAATTCTTGCTTTAATATTTCAGGATATTAATCCAGGTTTTTGATAAACTTATTCGGTGGAGCAAAAGTCCCTGTTTAAGAGTAGATCAGTCATAATTAAGCGGAGTTGATTGCAATCCTAGAGATAGGACGACAAAAATCTACCGGATTAGAGTCGAATCTAATAAGGGAATCCATAGATCGAGTTAATGTGACAATAACGGTTTTAATTAGAAAGAGATTTCAATTAATCAACCTAGAGCCAGTTGTTCTTAGTCTCGAGAGAGATATTAACATAAATTAGGGATTTCTACGGAATAAGTCAAGTGAATAAATCATCTAAGTCAAAGGTAATAAGTGAAGTCTAGGTGGATTCTTTCTTGGGTATTGTCTTCTCAATTAGTTTCCTAAAGTATTTTCCAACTTTCGTCTCTATCGTGATCTTAGATAAATTAGAAAATTATTTTAGGATAAAAAACACCCTTAAATCTTAAGCTAGATAATAAAAAGAGAGTAACTACTAGTACTTTTAGTCCTTGTGGATATGATATTCCGGTCTCACCAGAACTACACTACTGTTTGATAGGTGCGCTTGCCTTAAGTCAAATTATTAGTTAGTTTCACGACCATCAAGTTTCTAGCGCTGTTGCCGGGGACTAAGATATTAGGAATGTTTAATTTTTATTACTTTAGCAATTTTTTTTTATTTTTTTATTGCAGTTTAATTTTATCTTTGCTTAAATTACTAAATTTTCTTTTATTTACTTCTGGCAGGTTTTTATAGTTTATGACTAGAAGAAACATGTCAGGACCTTTACTTTTTGATAGTGAGATTGAAAGCATAGCTCGTAGAAATCAAAGAAAGATAAGGCGAAGCCTACGATACATAGAGGAAGGGCAAGAGGACGATATTCAACCCACAACCGAGGAGATGGCTGATAATCATAATAATCCGCTACCTCCTGTGGCTGTTGCGAACCCAGTAAGTCAGGATCCTGCTCCTCGTACTATGTATGATTATGCTAAACCTAGCTTAATAGGAGCTGAATCGAGTATAGTTAAACCTGCTATTGCTGCAAATAATTTTGAATTGAAACCTAACACAATTCAAATGATACAATAGTTTGTTCAATTTGATGGTTTGCAGGATGAGGATCCAAACACTCATTTAGCAAACTTTCTGGAATTCTGCGACACCTTTAAGACCAATGGCATTTCTGACGATGCCATTCGCCTTTAGTTATTTCCTTTTCATTGAGGAATAAGGCTAAACAGTGGTTGAACTCATTACCATGAAAATCAATCACCACTTAGGAACAAATGACCGAAAAGTTTTTGCTTAAATATTTCTCGTCGGCTAAAACAACTAAACTAAGGAATGATATTTCTTCTTTTGTGCAGATGGATTTACTAAAGCTCTATGATGCATGGGAGAGATACAAGGACCTATTAAGAAGGTGCCTTCACCACGGGATACCACTTTGGCTACAAGTTCAAACTTTTCACAACGGTCTGAACCCCTCAACTAGATAGATGATTGACGCAGCTGCTGGTGGGACTATTAATAATAAGACACCTGCAGAGGCCTATGAATTTATAGAAGATATGTCATTGAATAATTATCAGTGGCAAGTCATGAGGACAAAGCCGACGAAAGCGGCTGGCGTTTTTAATGTCGATTCGGTTACTATGCTCTCTAATCATGTAGAACTTTTGAGTAGAAAAATTGATGGTTTACTTTGTTCTTCACAGGTTCATCTAGTAATGCAGTGCGATACAAGTGAAGGTGGAATGATCAATTCAGAATACCTACCCTATGAACACAACATGGAGAACGAACAAATGAATTATATGGGTAATAATCCTCGACCTCAAAATAATCCTTATAGTAATACTTACAATGCAGGTTGGAGGAACCACCCAAATTTTTCATGGGGAGGCCAAGGGAGTCAGAGATCATCACCCCCTCCAGGCTTCCAACAACAACCTTACCAACAAGAGAAAAAGCCGAACCTTGAGGAGATGATGACAAAATTTATTTCAGTAGAGGAAACCCATTTTCAGAACACTGAAACTGCACTTAAAAATTAGCAAGCATCGATCTAAGGGCTCTAGAATCAAATTGGACAGTTGGCTAATACGATTTCAGAGAGACCACCAGGAAATTTACCTAGTAACACCGAACCCAATCCAAAAGAACATGTGAAAGCAGTTACACTAAGGAGTGGGAAAGTGTTAGCTGAATATGAAAAGAAGCTACCACAAGAAGCTGCCAGAACCGAAGGAGAGGAGGGAAAACTCAAAAACAATGACAATCCAATGCGAAAGGAATATAAGCCACCAATCCCATATCCAGCAAAGTTGAAGAAAGACCACATGGATGCACAATTCGGTAAATTTCTTGAACTTTTTAAACAACTGCATATTAACTTACCTTTTGTTTAAGCTATATCGCAGATGCCTACATATGTAAAATTTTTAAAGGAGCTTCTAACGAATAAAAGAAAGTTTGAAAACTTATCTACAGTGGAACTTAACGAGGAGTGCTTGGCCATACTCTAAAATAAACTGCCAACCAAACTGAAAGATCCAGGAAGTTTTACTATTCCCTGCTTAATTGGTAGTTTGAATGTTGATAAGACACTAGCTGATTTAGGCGTTAGCGTTAATCTGATGCCATATAAAATGTTTAAACAACTTGGTCTTGGGGAACCTAAACCTACTAGGATGAGTATTCAACTAGCTGATAGATCTGTTAAATATCCTAGGGGTATTATAGAGGACGTACTTGTAAAAGTAGATAAATTTCTATTCCCTGTTGATTTCGTTGTGCATGACATGGATGAAGATGTTGAAGTGGCTTTAATCTTAGGTCGTCCATTTTTAGCCACTGCTAGGGCTGTTATTGATATGGGTGATGGTAAACTTGTGCTTAAAGTAGGTGACGAAGAGATTATTCTTAAAATTTATGATGCCATGAGATTTTGTGACAGCCCTAATTTGGCCCTAGTCGGAAAGTGGTTTCGGGATCACAAAATTGAGTCACAAAAATAATTAAATGTTATATTCTATGTTTATTATATGTGAAAGTGCATGTGTGAAAATTTCATGCTTTGATTTTGTCATTTGAGAGTAAAATTATGAAATAGGACCTATGTGAAAATTTCTGAAAATGCTATAGGCCAAATTGTAGTGGCCAAATAATTTGTAGTGTAAAATAGGAGGATTTGCATGTCAAACCTCCCATTTTACATGTAGTGGCCGGCCATCATGTTGGTGGTAGACAACATGTGCAAATTTTTTTATTTAAATTATGGCATGAGTATGGCACAAATATTATATGCCATTTTGTGTCATAAATTGTTGGGTAATTAGAATAATAAGAATAACAAAAGGAAGGGAAGGAAAAGTTTTGTCCATCCTTGTTCATGGTAGCCGAAAATAGAAGAGAAAGGAGAGGAAAAGAGCTCATGAATGTTCGGTCACTTGGGGAAGAAAATCCAAGGTGAGCTCATAGTGCTTTGCTTCTATTTTGATGTTCATGGGTTTTTCTTGTTTCTACCTTAACCCATGAAGCATATTTTTGATTTTTGGTTGTGTTGTGAGCATTCGGTCATGAATGGAAATGAGGGAAATGGTTGTTGTTTCATGTTCTTTTGATGAAAAATGGAGAATAGATGAAGTTGAGCCAAGCAAATGAGCATGCATGTGCCTTAGATGCTAAGAGGGAAAAATCCGCTAACATGTTGTGTGTATTATGGCCGAATGTGAACTTGGATAATATTGAGTAATGTTGTGCTTTAAAATGATGAAAGGAAGATTATGCTTAAGTGAAGTTATAGGTATGTGATGATTGATTTGTGATATGCATGTTTAAATAACATGCATGCAAGGTATGTGTGAAAGAGTGAATTGGTAATAAATTTGCTTGGGACAGCAGCAGTAACGTGAATTTGTAAAATCACCATAAATTGTGGGAGATGAGTTAGAAACTGAATAAATTATGTAATTAAATCTTAATGAGTCTAGTTTCTTATAAAAGAAACCGTGTAAGCAAAAGAATTGCTGATGATGAGATATTTTAAGTGATGTGGGATAGGGTCAGAATAACTTCTAGATCCTATGTTCTGTTTTTATAAAATCATTATAAATTGTACAAAAATGGTTATAAGATGAAGTTTATATGCTTAGACTCCTTAATGGGTCTAGTTTCAAATGAAATAAACAAGAATGTATTTTGAATTCTGTACAATGAGAAATTTGATTCGTAGTGAAGAGTGGTTAGATTAGTCAAGCAGTGAAATAAGGGAAACTTTAAGAAAAATATGGTATTGATTGGACAAACCAAAAATCATGAAAATTTTATGGGTAAAATATATATGGGTCTATTTTCATAGAAAATTAACGGCACTTGATTTGGAGTTTCGTAGCTCCAGTTATAAGTGATTTAGTGACTATTGCTTAGGAAGACAGCTTGCAGTGAAATTATGATTATGTGGTAAACATTGACAAAAATTTGTTAATGAGTTGCTTATTGATTTCTTATAAGCTTACTATGATCAGTAGGTGTGAAAGTTGAATATATATATATATATTATATTTTGAAAGTGATGCTTGAATAGTCGAATAATGACTAGTTTAAAATCTTTAAATTTTAAGCTCAAGAGCATAGAGGGGCAAATTCGGATAAGAGAAAAGAGAAAGTAATCGAATAGCCATTGTAATCATCCGGCAACATTCGAGGTAAGTTCTTAAGTGTTTAAGCTTGATTCCTTTTTATATGCCCAAGAGTTAAATTAATATGGTAAAGGGAATGTAAATTTTATTTAGTTAATGTGCCGAATATGTAATGATTTAAGGCTATAAGCCGATTATGGCTATTATGCTTAAGTTGAATTGGATTTGGAAATTTGATGCACTAAATGAGTGTTACAATGAATAAACTATGTCGTATATGTGCTGGTGGAGATATCACGATTTGTGATTATTAAATACCTAAAGGAAACCATGATGTGTATAAAATTATTATTATTAGTCCTTTGTGATAGCCGAATATGGCTTGGCACTAAAGTGATTAAATGTGAACTTCGATGAGGTAAACCATTAAAAGTGTGGTGCTATAAGACTATGGACTAATACGATATGTGGATTCGTTCCGTAAAGTAAATTATTCAGGTATGCGATATGTACTTAGGCATGTTAAATCGATTGGAATTGAATCATGAATATGAATTGAGAAGCATAGATAAAAATGCCTATGACATATATGTGAGTAAGGGTAAAACCATCGTAAATTATCGATAAGGATGGGCTATGTGCGGAACCATCTTATAATTAATAATTTGAAAGGTTGTGTACGAATATGGCTTGGCACTAAAGTGATTAAATGTGAACTTCGATGAGGTAAACCATTAAAAGTGTGGTGCTGTAAGACTATGGGCTAATACGATATGTGGATTCGTTCCGTAAAGTAAATTATTCAGGTATGCGATATGTACTTATGCATGTTAAATCGATTGGAATTGAATCATGAATGTGAATTGAGAAGCATAGGGAAAAATGCCTATGACATATATGTGAGTAAGGGTAAAACCATCGTAAATTATCGATAAGGATGGGCTATATGCGGAACCATCTTATAATTGCTAATTTGAAAGGTTGTGTGCGAATCAGTGAGCACTATGCATATATTAGAAGAATCGTGACCTTTTGGTTCTACTTGAATTAAGTTGCGTGATAAATAATTTATGCATATGACTTATAGTCTAATGGTCACTATGGGTTAAGTTTGAATGGTGAAATGGAAATGTGATATGTTGAATGAGATGTGTTAATATATGATTAAATATGCATGATATTTTATGTGTATCCGGGCTTAAAGACCCGCAGGCTTCGTGCTGGTAAAATATTCGGGTTAAATCCCGCAGGCATCATGCTGGTATTATATCCGGGATAAATCCCGCAGGCCTAGTGCTAGTATTATATTCAGGCCTTCGTACCTAGCAGGCTTCGTGCCGGTGATGTGTATTCGGGCCTTCGTGCCTAGCAGGCTTCGTGCCGGTGATGTGTATTCGGGCCTTCGTGCCTAGCAGGCGTAATGCCGGTGAAATGATATGTTATGTGAATTCGGTGTTCCTTGTAAGATAAGGGTTTAGCCGAATGTTAAAGATGAAATGATAGTGTATTGTATCATGCTTATATGGCCTAATGGCTAGTATAACATGTTGGTAAATATGCAATGTGCTTTTATAATCGAATGATAAGTTTGAAATGAATGTGAGTGAAATGTTATGCATAAGCTATCAAACGCTAAGTGTGAAAATGAGATGAAAGAAAAGTGTTTGAGGTGTATAATTATATACGTTCGAATGATGTTAGTACTCAATTGATATGAATATGTTATATGGAACTTGTTGATTTGATTATTCGGGCCTTTGAGCTTAGCAGACTATAATGTCGGTAAGATACTATTAGGCTTCGAGCCTAGCAGGCTATAAAGCCAGTGAAATCATATCAGGCCTCGAGCCTAGCAGGCGAAATGCCTGTGATTTGAGAAAAGCTTATGACTAAGGTACCTCATGTTAGATTGTCAAATGAATACATTTAATACGTAAAGTGGGCTAGGTACGCAGTATGTACTCATATGTGAGTTTGATTTGAAGTGAATCATAAGTGAGTAATATGATACGTACGTGAATAAATGTTAAAACTATACCTATGATCATGATACACCTGGTCAGGGTGTGAAAGTATGTGAGGGTATTTGATTTAAATATGTTATATGAATTCAGATTAAGTGTGATAAGAATGCTGAACGTGCATTATGTGCTTGTGTATATTCGGCCAGATGGCAATATCCCTAGAATTTGGCCTCTTAAGAAATTAAATAATCGAAGTGTAACGCCCCAAAAATTGGGCCTAGAAGAGTTGGGCTTTGAGTCTGGGATTCGGATAGAAGAAAACCTGAATAATTAAGAAGTTTTAATTATTATCGTTTAAGAAAGAATTTTACTACTAGAAAAATTCTTACTATATTTATTATTATGGATATTTTAAATTTTTATGAAATTTTAATTAGCATTATGAGATAAAATTATTATTATTAGAAAAATATTACTATATGTATGTTTGAAAATTTTATGAAAATTATTATTATTTCTTGTATTATTGATATTTGAAATTTTATTATTAGATATATTTATAAAATTATTATTATTATTGGAAAGGAAAAAAATATTAGTTGTAACGCCTTGATTTTCGGGATTTTTTGGGTTTTTGTGATTTTAGTAAATCTTGAAATTTTCATGTTCTAAATATTCAATTATGTTTAAATGTGTTAGTAGACCTTTAGAAGGCCCAAGACTAAGCTAAACACGGGAAAATATCAAGGTGGGATTTTTAAGTGAATAGGAGATTTGGTTAAGTGGGCTTTTAAGAAGAACTGCGTAAGTTATGACACAAATAAGGCCTTGGTAAAGTGGCAAGGTGACGCCACTAAGTTTCTAAAAAGTGGCGCTGGGAAGGAATTGGAGGTCCAGGTTCAAGTTGTAAGGTAGGCATATTGTTTTTCTTTTAATTTTTAGGCATGTACTAGGCATGTGATCACACAAGTAAATTTCGACAAGGGCCTTAGAGAGATGGGCGATTGCTCTAATTTAATATTAGGGTTAGGTTCTTTTCTTTTCTATCTTGGAGAATTAGGGTTAGCCACCAAAGCTTTCTTTCATCTTTTTCGAATTCTCACAAAAGCCGAAAACACAAGTCTATTTCTCATTGTGCCAATTTTCTTCTTCTCTTTTCCTCCATGTTTTCTCTTCCTTTATGCTTCTCCTTCTAGCGAAACCTTCGACCATCTTATTCACCTTCTTTGTCGATCCCATCTTCCATTAAACCTTCATCACCAATCGCCATTAAAAGGCGAAATCACGAAAATTCACTACTTGTGCCGATTTCTCCAAAGCCAAATCCTTCAAGATTTTTGTTCCTTGTGATCAACATTCATCTTCTCTAAACCCTTAATATCTGTCGGCAATGTTACTCCAAGGTTATAGCCTCAAACCATCATATTCTTCATCACCTAAAAAGCCGAAATACCATAGATTTAGGGACTTATAGCCAGAACTTCAGATCTTCTAGATTTGAGTTCTACCATCGTTTAGAGGATAAATCTGCATCAGATCTACGTAGAAATCAAAGAGGAACAAGTGGTAAGTGCTCATCACTTCAGATCTAGTCTTATTTTACAACTTTGAAAAAGCCGAAGTCCTTAAAATCTAGGGAGGCTGTCGATTTGGGCATATGGCTCTAAGGGTCTTTAACTGATGTTTTCTTTCAGTGACTAGAGTCTTCTTAAGCGTTGAATTAAAGGCGTGGTTCATTGGAGCAATCGATTGAGCTAGCTATCGATTTTGGCTAAAAGGTAAGGTTTCAAAGGCTTTCGAGGACATGGTTCGGTCATGGATAAGTAGGTTTTGGGTTTAGTGATTACAGTTTGTAAATAAGAACTGTGCTAATCAATTGTAGGACATCGGAAGAGGTCTCAGTAGCGGTTGTCGCAAATCAGGTGTGTACCGAACACCCTTTCTTAGTTCAATTCGACAAAAGCCGAAATGCTGAAATTCTGGCATTTCATGGTCATGTGAGTATGCGAATGCTCTCAAGTCATAGAGTAATTGTTAGATCTGGCACCGCAAGGTGGTAAGCACGTTCGCGTGACGTTTTAGCATATTTCAAAAAAAAGGGGCTCGATGGGCCAAAACTGGGCCCAATGGGCTTACGGACCAATATGGGCAAGAGATGGGCAAATTAGCCTGTTAGGTAGATGGTGGAATCAAATTGCATAAAACTGATAAAAATTACTGAATTAGCTTGTGTAGTAGCGTAGATCACGAAATTACCCCTAAAGAGCAAAATTACCGATATACCCCTAGAGTTTTAAATTGGCTGAACTGCATGATTGATCAATGTTGTATTTTTCATGATATGCTTTTATTAACATCTGTTGCATGGGGTTGGGGTATTAATGGAGGAAATCTTGAAAGTGGTTCATCCATGTCTTCGGAGGCTTTGCCTCAATCGATCGAATTTGAGCGCTGCTTCGCAGCTGTGGTGTGTGAAATTTGGGTGGGTTGAGTAGTCTCCCGGATGGGCTTGCATTCATTATTACTATTGTTACTCATGTTATTGAAGCGGGCCTATGGGCCACATTGTTATGTTAAAAGGGCTAAGGCCTTGCTATCAGATTCGAAAAGGGCTTGACCTCTGTGTCTTATCGTTATCTGAATAGGGCTTAGGCCCAATGGGCTCGAGTGAATTGGGCTTTGGATGGGTTTCAGATATATCTGAGTTTTCCCAAACTCACCCCTTCCTCTTCCATCCTTGCGGTGAGCCCTAGAATTGGTGGACTTGGAGTGGCGGGATTCAGAGTGGCCATGAAGATTGATTGACGATTTTAAATAAGTTTAGCCTTTAATTTGGATTATTTTATTTTTATCATGCTTAAAGTTGTAATAAGGCGCTCTTTTTAATTACTTTTATTTTAGGGATTATTAAACTGGCTAGCACTAGGGTTCGTTTTATAAAAACTACTTGTTTTTAAAAAGTTCACGATGACGCATAAAGTTTCCATAAAGTAAATGTTTTCCCAAGAAAATAAATATCTTTAAGCAAACGTTTTTTGCCTTAATCATTTTCTTAAGATGGTCATAATCAAACAGTTTTTCTCAAAATTATACGAGATGTTAGAGTGTGGCAATGGCGGTGTGCATGTCTAGGATTGGATCCGAAGGGAGCTTGGTACTTAAGCAGTCCGACGGACTCACCTCCTCTTCTTCCTGGTTTCCTACCTGGTGCACAGCTACCGTTCACTTTAACCTACTTTTAAAAGTGTCTTTTACAACACCAAACTAAATTTTCCAAGCTAAGTAATACGGAATGATTTGAACACTTCAATGTGGCGCATCAGATCCGGTCATAACGTCTAGGCCGGGTTTGGGGTGTTACATTTAGTGGTATCAGAGCCTAGGTTGCAACAACTCGGCTGTGGATCGGGTCCGAAAATCTGTTCAAAAACTTGGGCCTAAGAAGGGTATTTTTGGAAAGGGCAGATTTTTCGAAGATGTTCAAGTTTTTCTATTTGTTAAACGGGGTTAAATCAATAGTTTTAAAATAAAAGTGTTTTCAAATCAAATCTTTTTTTCGATAAAACAAAAACAAGGGTTTTTATGGACTGATCAGGAAGTGGCACACTGAATCCCCGGCACCAAGTCTGTAAGTATTTCTGTTCCTCATATTACACTATATTAAGATATTATTGTAGATAGAAGTGAGACCATATCATGACATTATAACTAGGGCAACCCTAAAAACTCTAGAATACCAAGACTGTAGCTAGGCTATGATTCTGTGAAAATAGAAACTTGAAAATACTATCTCTGCATAAGACATGTGAATAAATAGTAAAATTTTTGAGACCTTTGTAGTTAATTGATATGTGTACAGGTAATGTAAAGTATTGATATGGATTCTGAGGGTAAGCAAAGTCTGCCAACTTTGGGTAGCGATAACTCAGAGCTTGGTACTGAGGCACTGGCCGAGTTAGTAAGGAAAGTGGTAGAGGAAGTATTGGATACAAAAATTAAGGAAATTAGGGAAGCGCTTCAAGCAGGGTGCTTGGAGTGTAAGAAAAGGAAGGATTCTAGTTCTCAGAAAACCAAGCCTCGTTCTGTGAAACATGTTAAGGTACGACCAAACTATCCAATCTGCAAAGATCGTGAATCGACGTCATTCGGTGAATGCCATAGGAGGACAGGAGCATGTCGTAGATGTGGGTCCAAGGAGCATCGAGCTCAGGATTGCCAAGTTTATTTTATTTAAATATATGTTACGAGTTGTATGCGTGCTCGATAAACGTTTCTTTATTTGGTAATTGGATGTTCGGGTCGTATTAAAATTATTTAGATCGAGTCTTGCAATGGTACCATAGTAGCATAGTGGTTTGACTTATACGATTAATTGATAGTTGGAAATTTCGAGGACGAAATTTTTTAGGGATAGAGTTGTAACGCCCAAAAATTGGGCCTAGAAGAGTTGGGCTTTGAGTCCGGGATTCGGATAGAAGAAAACCGAATAATTAAGAAGTTTTAATTATTATCGTTTAAGAAAGAATTTTACTACTAGAAAATTTCTTACTATATTTATTATTATGGATATTTTAAATTTTATGAAATTTTAATTAGCATTATGAGATAAAATTATTATTATTAGAAAAATATTATTGTATGTATGTTTGAAAATTTTATGAAAATTTTTATTATTTCTTGTATTATTGATATTTGAAATTTTATTATTAGATATATTTATAAAATTATTATTATTATTGGAAAGGAAAAAAAATATTAGTTGTAACGTCCCGATTTTCGGATTTTTTGGGTTTTGTGATTTTAGTAAATCTTGAAATTTTCATGTTCTAAATATTGGAATTATGTTTAAATATGTTAGTAGACCTTTAGAAGGCCCAAGACTAAGCTAAACATGGTAAAATATCAAGGTGGGATTTTTATGTGAATAGGAGATTTGGTTAAGTGGGCTTTTAAGAAGAACTGCGTAAGTTATGACACAAATAAGGCCTTGGTAAAGTGGCAAGGTGACGCCACTAAGTTTCTAAAAAAGTGGCGCCTGGGAAGGAATTGGAGGTCCAGGGTTCAAGTTGTAAGGTAGGCATATTGTTTTACTTTTAATTTTTAGGCATGTACTAGGCATGTGATCACACAAGTAAATTTCGACAAGGGCCTTAGAGGGATGGGCCGATTGCTCTAATTTAATATTAGGGTTAGGTTCTTTTCTTTTCTATCTTGGAGAATTAGGGTTAGCCACCTGAAAGCTTTCTTTCATCTTTTCGAATTCTTACAAAAGCCGAAAACACAAGTCTATTTCTCATTGTGCGAATTTTCTTCTTCTCTTTTCCTCCATGTTTTCTCTTCCTTTATGCTTCTCCTTCTAGCGAAACCTTCGACCATCTTATTCACCTTCTTTGTCGATCCCATCTTCCATTAAACCTTCATCACCAATCGCCATTAAAAGGCCGAAATCCTGAAAACTCACTACTTGTGCCGATTTCTCCAAAGCCAAATCCTTCAGTATTTTTGTTCCTTGTGATCAACATTCATCATCTCTAAACCCTTAATATCTGTCGGCAACGTTACTCCAAGGTTATAGCCTCAAACCATCATCTTCTTCATCACCTAAAAAGCCGAAATACCATAGATTTAGGGACTTATAGCCGGAACTTCAGATCTTCTAGATTCGAGTTCTACCATCGTTTAGAGGATAAATCTGCATCAGATCTACGTAGAAATCAAAGAGGAACAAGTGGTAAGTGCTCATCACTTCAGATCTAGTCTTATTTTACAACTTTGAAAAAGTCGAAGTCCCTAAAATCTAGGGAGGCTGTCGATTTGGGCATATGGCTCTAAGGGTCTTTAACTGATGTTTTCTTGCAGTGACTAGAGTCTTCTTAAGCGTTGAATTAAAGGCGTGGTTCATTGGAGCAATCGATTGAGCTAGCTATCGATTTTGGCAAAAGGTAAGGTTTCAAAGGCTTTCGGGGACATGGTTCGGTCATGGATAAGTAGGTTTTGGGTTTAGTGATTACGGTTTGTAAATAAGAACTGTGCTAATCAATTGTAGGACATCGGAAGAGGTCTCAGTAGCGGTTGTCGCGAATCAGGTGTGTACCGAACACCCTTTCTTAGTTTAATTCGGCAAAAGCCGAAATGCCGAAATTCCGGCATTTCATGGTCATGTGAGTATGCGAATGCTCTCAAGTCATAGAGTAATTGTTAGATCTGGCACCGCAAGGTGGTAAGCACGTTCGCGTGACGTTTTAGCGTATTTCGGAAAAAAGGGGCTCGATGGGCCAAAATTGGGCCCAATGGGCTTACGGACCAATATGGGCAAGAGATGGGCAAATTAGCCTGTTAGGTAGATGGTGGAATCAAATTGCATAAAACTGATAAAAATTACTGAATTAGCTTGTGTAGTAGCGTAGATCACGAAATTACCCCTAAAGAGCAAAATTACTGAAATTACCCCTAAAAAGCCAAATTACCGATATACCCTGTAACACCCCGTACCCGAGACCGTTGCCGGAGTCAAACACGAGATGTTAACGGACTTAATTCATTAATTAAACAGCTCATACAATTCATTTTAAAATTTCCAGACAAGCTGGCTAACTGCATCACAGTCGCTTTAAAAATCATATCTCGAGTTACAAAACTCGAAATCCAATTCCGTAAATTTTTCCTGAAACTAGACTCATATATATATCTACTAATTTTTTTCTAGAATTTTTGGTTGGGCCAATTAGTACAGTTTATTAGTTAAAGTCTCCCCTGTTTCAGGGTTCAACTACTCTGACCTCTGTGTATTACGAATCAGATATCTCCCTGTACAGAGCTTCAATGACTATGACGTTTCTTTCTAATAAAACTAGACTCAATAAGAAATCTGTACATATAAAGCGTGACTTCTAATTATCTTTGTAAAATTTATGGTGAATTTCTAAATTCAGAACAGGGGATCCAGAAATCGCTCTGGCCCTATTTTACAAAAATTTAAACATCTCATAAAATATAGCTCATATACCTGTTTCGCTTATTCCATATGAAAATAGACTCATCAAGCTTCGATTCCATAACTTATTCATTATTTAATTCCATTTCTACTATTTTTATTGATTTTTCAAACTCACGTCACTGCTGCTGTCTGAATCTATTTTATGGTAAATTTTACCTATTTCATGGTTTCCATGGATTAGCTAGCAATTTGACATACATAATACCAAATATGATCATGATTAGCCATTCCAATGGCTAATCATTACCAAGCATTTCTATTTCCATACCACTCAATAACCATATCATAAGACCATATATACAAAATGATTATAATGCTATACATGCCATACTCAAAATATACAAGCCATTATGCCAAGATGGTATACGGATAGTGTGAGCGTGCCTCCGACCGTTCCGATTTCGAGCTGGCTTGTCAACACTACAAGGAATGAAAAGGAGGAGTAAGCATAAATGCTTAGTAAGCTCACATGCAAATAGCAAGTAGCATAACCATATAAGCAAACATAAAACATCATTTGCATAATCATCACCAAGACATTCATATCACCTTTTCATTTATCATCTTACCATATTGTTGTTATATCGAGTTTTCAACCCGAGGGTTAAGTACATACCTGTTCAAATTATCCATTTCACAACACTTACCAATACGTCCCTTTCATCTTGAGTATTCCTCCATTTGAGTAGAACTTTACCGTTGAACACATCGAATATAATTGGATACATGGAAAGTTTGCACATAAGTGCCACATATGTAGCCAAGCTACCATGTAACCCGCCCATAAGTGAACTCGGACTCAACTCAACGAGCTCGGCGTTCGCATCCATAAGTGAACTCGGACTCAACTCAACGAGTTCGGATGCCTAGTTACATCTCAGAACTCGGACTCAACTCAACGAGTTGGACGCTCGCATCCATAAGTGAACTCGGACTCAACTCAACGAGTTCGGATGCCCAAATATCCCAGTGACATGTCACTTGTATCCTAATCCATTCCTAAGGTTCAACGGACCTTTTTCCCAATCATGTGTCTCAACCATCTTCTACGGAATGCCGATCCGATACTCGGTAGTATTTCACATTTTCCAAGTATATCACATAATTTAACATATTATCAAACAATTATCACAAGTATAATATTTCATAATAATTATCATATCATTTAAAAAACATTAAAACATTTAAAATAATAACTATGTTACCAACATTTACATATGAACTTACCTCGTATGCGAAAATGGCTATTTTACCATTTCGTCCACAACTTGGTATTTTCCCCATTTTAGCCCAATTTCAGTTTTCCTTGCTCTATCATTTAAAATATAGTCTAATTAGGACTCACATTATTCAAATTGACCCAAAATCATATTTTGGAAAAATTACAATTTTGCCCCTAAACTTTTGCATATTTACACTTTTGCCCCAAAGCTCGTAAATTAAAATTCAGCCTATTTTCTTATGTTTTATAACATGCTGATCATTTTTCCCTTCTATGGCAACATCAAATTCTCACTCTAACATGTACTTATGACTATTAGGTATTTTTACCGATTAAGCCCTTTTGCTCGTTTTCACTTAAAACCGAGTAGCACAAGTTGTCTAACATAATTTAAAACCTCATATTCTATCATAAAACACCAAAATACACAAATTTCACCTATGGGTATTTTTCCAAATATAAACCCTAGGTTAAATTATTGCTAGCATAAGCTAAATCGAGCTCTAGGGACTCCAAAAACGTAAAAATCATTAAAACGAGGCTAGAACGGACTTACAATCGAGCTTGGAAGCTTGAAAACCCTAGCCATGGTTTCTCCTTGCTATATTCGGCCATGGGGTTGAAGATGAGCAAAATTGGCTTTTAATTTTGTATTTTAATTCATTTTACCAGTAAATGACCAAAATGCCCTTACTACTAAACTTTCCAAAATTCCATCCATGTCCAATTTTTGTCCATAGACTTAGAAATTGGTAAAATTACTCTTTAAGGACCTCTAATTAATAATCTAATTCAATTTTATGCAAAATACTTCTAGAACACAAGTTTTGCAATTTATTCAATTTAGTCCCAAATTTCAAATTAAGCATTTTATGCATAAAATTTCTTCACGAAATTTTCACACAATCATGCAATCATATCATAGACCTTAAAATAATCATAAAATAATTATTTCTATCTCGGATTTTGTGGTCACGAAACCACTATTCGACTAGGCCCAAAATCGGGATATTACAACTCTCCCCCTTGAGGATTTTCGTCCCCGAAAATCTTACCGAAAAAGTGGTCTTCACTTTTAATCTCATATTTGGTGTCGAAGAACTTGCACTTAGACTGTACCTCCAATACATTTCTTCAATTTCTCATATGATCTAAAAGCTTACGTCTCAACTCTCAACTGTTCTTAAATTTTCAACCCTTCTCAATTTCCCATGATATCATTACATAAAACCCGGATCTCAACTTGATTTAATGGAGACCGAATTCCAAGAAATCCAACAATCAAAGAGACACGAAATTCCATGAATCGATGAGTAGGAATTCATTCAATACAAATGTGATTTATAGATCTCGCCAAACATTTAACAATAGGATACATCACATTTTCCTCTTTCCGCCATAAAAATAATTTCGATATGGCCTCAAGAATAATCCTTCTCATTTCCATCCCAATATCAACATTGACAAGGATAATTTTGATAGATCCCAATGCTCGGCTTTAACCCTTTAACAACTCCGATTTTATGTAACATCGGATGCTCTAAACTATCACATTACCTCACTTGTCTTGAAACACATCACAATTCATACAACAATACATTCTTGAAAGTCGAAGTCATTGCTCAATGTAGACTAGTCTAGTTTAGGCGCCTTGTTACCAATATTCTCATCTATCCGAACTCTGTCAACATGTAATAAACTTTTCAGCTTTCACAAGATGGAAACCTTATCATTCGTAGTGACTTAAACTAATATTCAACTCTTTCTAATAAATATACACTTCTCGTTCAAACTATTTACTCTTTTATACGTACAAAATGAAATTCTATTATCAGACTTGGGAAAAATAATCCTGACATAATTGTCACATGAAATCTTTCAAATAAATAATTTACCATACCGACTAAAACTCGCTTTTATCACCTATGCCTTTTCTTGATGTCAAATCCTTACACGAAATTAGAAAAATCCCAATACTAAAATCACCACATTACCAAGATCAAATTAGAAGTATAGTCATATTTGACATGATTATCACGAGTGAAGAACGATACTTGAACATGAGTCATAATTGACAAATTATGGAACAAAGATAACAAGAAAACCGAATAAAGAAATCCAAGATAGAGAAACCGGAATAAAGAAATCCAGAATAAAGAGATCCAGGATAAAGAAACCCAAGATACGATACTATGCCGGAGAATCGAAAACCAAATTCATAGAGAAAATACAGAATACCCTGATAATTCTTCAAAGAAAGAAAGTCCAAAAGAAAACATTATTTAATCCCACTGAAATCAAATATAACAAGATCAATATATCTTCCCATACATATATATCAGATGAAGCATCAAGTAGAAAAGCAGAATCATAATATCATATGAATTCTCTCATCAATTCTTATCAGACGAAATGAAATAGAATACCCGATGAAATAGAGCAATATAAATTATAAACCAGTCAGACTACCAATGCTTTCATCCAACACCAAATTAGAAGACATTCCCATATAACAAGAATTTCTTCAGAAGATCAATAGCCATAGAAATATTTCTGAGAACGGGTGAACACATAGAACATCTCAAAAGAGATTGCTAAATCTGTCCGGTCATAATTGTCACACTCAGATAATTCACATTTGAAATATCATTTCCCCAACTAGTTCTGCCGTCACAAATTTCATATTAAATCATTCACTAAAGAATGTGGGATTCGAATAAATTTCGATTTACACTTTTCTCGACCTTGCACTTGAGTAATTCGATTTACCAAAGAGAATTCCTTCTCTAACTGGGACAGTGCATAATTCCAATAATCTTTATATCAATCCGATACTTTCTGGCTCTGACTTTACTTATCAGCTCATTTTCAATCTCGGATCATACTTATAATTATTCTATCACTGAACTCTTTGGGTTCTCAATTGGAAACTTATTCAATACAAATCTCATGAAATTCCATTATAAGTACCACTTTGGTAAGGGGGAGGGGTTGTAGGACCTCTAACTCGACTTTCTTATACATACACATATGACACAACTTCCATCATCATAGTAACATCATCAAAATCATGTCATTCATTCATGTTGGCTTACACCAATTTTCCTATTGTCCCATTTAGACAATATACTTATGCATACATTCTATGTTTTCTAGACAGCTTTATTTATCCATTCATTTAATTAAATTAATTCATGCTCATGACATTATATAAGGCCAAACAAACATAGATATTTGCATCACAATCACAACTTTCATTTCGTGCATCATTATGTACATATCATTACAATCATACAATTCAGTCCAACAATTTAACATAGATAAGTTCATTTCATTATAATCCTTTATCTCATAAAAAATTATATACCATTAACATTCATCAACATTCGACATCCAATCAAGACAAGGACATTTTCATTCGTATTATGATATTATGACCTTTATTCATACCTCTACTACTTTTTATTTATTCCGTTCATCTTATCAAGTAAGCTACATACACTACATCGTATGAGCATTAAGCAAATATAGATATTTATCACAACATGAACTTTCATCTCACATATTATCACATATGTATCATAAACTTTTATTCGTACTTTTTGAACCGAGACTTATCATAATCATAATTTTACTCAAATATCTTCACATAACATTGAACATGGTCGGCACATTTCGGTTGGAGAGTACCTGTCTAAATAAGACGGTACTTATACGGCGTCGGAAGACATCACACTATCACGATCGCTGGCATGTACAGCTAAACTTTTACACATGCTAGGTTAGTCCGAGAACCGACTAAACCTGCTCGATACCACTAAATGTAACACCCCGTGCCGAGACCGTTGCGAGTCGAACACGAGATGTTAACGGACTTAATTCATTAATTAAACAGCTCATACAATTCATTTTAAAATTTCCAGACAAGCTGGCTAACTGCATCACAGTCGCTTTAAAAATCATATCTCGAGTTACAAAACTCGAAATCCAATTCCGTAAATTTTTCCTGAAACTAGACTCACATATATATCTACTAATTTTTTCTAGAATTTTGGTTGGGCCAATTAGTACAGTTTATTAGTTAAAGTCTCCCCTGTTTCAGGGTTCAACTACTCTGACCTCTGTGTATTACGAATCAGATATCTCCCTGTACAGAGCTTCAATGACTATGACATTTGTTTCTAATAAAACTAGACTCAAATGGAAATCTGTACATATAAAGCGTGACTTCTAATTATCTTTGTAAAATTTATGGTGAATTTCCAAAGTCAGAACAGGGGATCCAGAAATCGCTCTGGCCCTATTTTACAAAAATTTAAACATCTCATAAAATATAGGTCATATACCTGTTTCGCTTATTCCATATGAAAATAGACTCATCAAGCTTCGATTCCATAACTTATTCATTATTTAATTCCATTTCTACTATTTTTAGTGATTTTTCAAACTCACTTCACTGCTGCTGTCTGAATCTATTTTATGGTAAATTTTACCTATTTCATGGTTTCCATGGATTAGCTAGCAATTTGACATACATAATACCAAATATGATCATGATTAGCCATTCCAATGGCTAATCATTACCAAGCATTTCTATTTCCATACCACTCAATAACCATATCATAAGACCATATATACAAAATGATTATAATGCTATACATGCCATACTCAAAATATACAAGCCATTATGCCAAGATGGTATACGGATAGTGTGAGCGTGCCTCCGACCGTTTCCGATTTCCGAGCTGGCTTGTCAACACTACAAGGAATGAAAAGGAGGGAGTAAGCATAAATGCTTAGTAAGCTCACATGCAAATAGCAAGTAGCATAACCATATAAGCAAACATAAAACATCATTTGCATAATCATCACCAAGACATTCATATCACCTTTTCATTTATCATCTTACCATATTGTTGTTATATCGAGTTTTCAACCCGAGGGTTAAGTACATACCTGTTCAAATTATCCATTTCACAACACTTACCAATCGTCCCTTTCATCTTGAGTATTCCTCCATTTGAGTAGAACTTTACCCGTTGAACACATCGAATATAATTCGGATACATGGAAAGTTTGCACATAAGTGCCACATATGTAGCAAGCTACCATGTAACCCGCCCATAAGTGAACTCGGACTCAACTCAACGAGCTCGAGGCGTTCGCATCCATAAGTGAACTCGGACTCAACTCAACGAGTTCGGATGCCTAGTTACATCTCGAGAACTCGGACTCAACTCAACGAGTTCGGACGCTCGCATCCATAAGTGAACTCGGACTCAACTCAACGAGTTCGGATGCCCAAATATCCCAGTGACATGTCACTTGTATCCTAATCCATTCCTAAGGTTCAACGGGACCTTTTCCCAATCATGTGTCTCAACCATCTTCTACGGAATGCCGATATCGATACTCGGTAGTATTTCACATTTTCCAAGTATATCACATAATTTAACATATTATCAAACAATTATCACAAGTATAATATTTCATAATAATTATCATATCATTTAAAAAACATTAAAACATTTAAAATAATAACTATGTTACCAACATTTACATATGAACTTACCTCGTATGCTGAAAATGGCTATTTTTACCATTTCGTCCACAACTTGGTATTTTCCCCATTTTAGCCCAATTTCAGTTTTCCTTGCTCTATCATTTAAAATATAGTCTAATTAGGACTCACATTATTCAAATTGACCCAAAATCATATTTTGGAAAAATTACAATTTTGCCCTAAACTTTTGCATATTTACACTTTTGCCCCAAAGCTCGTAAATTAAAATTCAGCCTATTTTCTTATGTTTTATAACATGCTGATCATTTTTCCTTCTATGGCAACATCAAATTCTCACTCTAACATGTACTTATGACTATTAGGTATTTTACCGATTAAGCCCTTTTGCTCGTTTTCACTTAAAACCGAGTAGCACAAGTTGTCTAACATAATTTAAAACCTCATATTCTATCATAAAACACCAAAATACACAAATTTCACCTATGGGTATTTTTCCAAATATAAACCCTAGGTTAAATTATTGCTAGCATAAGCTAAATCGAGCTAGGGACTCCAAAAGCGTAAAAATCATTAAAAGCGAGGCTAGAACGGACTTACAATCGAGCTTGGAAGCTTGAAAACCCTAGCCATGGTTTCTCCTTGCTATATTCGGCCATGGGGTTGAAGATGAGCAAAATTGGCTTTTAATTTTGTATTTTAATTCATTTTACCAGTAAATGACCAAAATGCCCTTACTACTAAACTTTCCAAAATTCCATCCATGTCCAATTTTTGTCCATAGACTTAGAAATTGGTAAAATTACTCTTTAAGGACCTCTAATTAATAATCTAATTCAATTTTATGCAAAATACTTCTAGAACACAAGTTTTGCAATTTATTCAATTTAGTCCCAAATTTCAAATTAAGCATTTTATGCATAAAATTTCTTCACGAAATTTTCACACAATCATGCAATCATATCATAGACCTTAAAATAATCATAAAATAATTATTTCTATCTCGGATTTTGTGGTCACGAAACCACTATTCCGACTAGGCCCAAAATCAGGATATTACATACCCTTAGAGTTTTAAATTGGCTGAACTGCATGATTGATCAATATTGTATTTTACATGATATGCTTTTATTAACATCATTGCATGGGGTTGGGGTATTAATGGAGGAAGTACTGAAAGTGGTTCATCCACGTCTCGGAGGCTTTGCCTCAATCGACTGAATTTGAGTGCGTTCTTTGCTGCTGTGGTGTGAAATTTGGGTGGGTTGAGATATTCCCACATGGTGTGTAGGGTTGGTGCAGGCGGTGTAGTGGTTGGTGGGTTGAGTAGTCTCCCGGATGGGCTTGCATTCATTATTACTATTGTTACTCATGTTCTTGAACGGGCCTATGGGCCACTTTGTTATGTTAAAAGGGCTAAGGCCTTGCTATCTTGATTCGAAAAGGTCTTGACCTCTGTGTAATTGTTATCTGAATAGGGCTTAGGCCCAATGGGCTCGAGCTGAATTGGGCTTTGGATGGGTTTCTGATATACTGAGTTTTCCCAAACTCACCCCTTCCTCTTCCATCCTTGCGGTGAGCCCTAGAATTGGTGGACTTGGAGTGGGCGGGATTCAGAGTGGCCATGAAGATTGATTGACGATTTTAAATAAGTTTAGCCTTTAATTTGGATTATTTTATTTTATCATGCTTAAAGTTGTAATAAGACCCTCTTTTAATTACTTTTATTTTGGGGATTATTAAACTGGCTAGCACTAGGGTTCGTTTTATAAAAACTACTTGTTTTTAAAAAGTTCACGATGACGCATAAAGTTTCCAAAGTAAATGTTTTCCCAAGAAAAATAAATATCTTTAAGCAAACGTTTTGCAACCTTAATCATTTTCTTAAGATGGTCATAATCAAACAGTTTTTCTCAAAATTATACGAGATGTTAGAGTGTGGCAATGGCGGTGTGCATGTCTAGGATTGGATCCGAAGGGAGCTTGGTACTTAAGCAGTCCGACGGACTCACCTCCTCTTCTTCCTGGTTTCCTACCTGGTGCACAGCTACCGTTCACTTTAACCTACTTTTAAAAGTGTCTTTTACAACACCAAACTAAATTTTCCAAGCTAAGTAATACGGAATGATTTGAACGCTTCAATGTGGCGCATCAGATCCGGTCATAACGTCTAGGCCGGGTTTGGGGTGTTACACGAAGTATAATTGCGTTTATTTGTTTGCATTGCTTAAGACTTACTAAGCTTATGAAAGCTTACTCCGTTGTTACATTTCTCTGTTTTATAGATTGTTGACTTGATTACTCTTTCGGGTTGGAGTTCACGGAGATATTATCACACTGTCGAGCTCACGCTATCGGTGTAAGTAAATCCTAGTATTTCAAGTCTATGGCATGTATAGGGTTTTAATGTTGAGTATGTTGATATTATAATTTAGCCAAAGGTGTTGGCTAGTGATGTTTTGGGTCTCGTAAGCCCATATATGGGACAGATTGCATGTGAAAAGAAAAAATTTTAAATTGATTGAATTTTTTTTTGGCACGATTTTTGTGTGATTGACTGAGTTTAAGTCGAGTAACACCTCGAACCCTATTCCGGCGAGGGATACGGGCGAGGGGTGTTACAGATTTTCTAAGGAACAGGATGACTCATGTTATTTCATTGACTCTATTGATCATGCTACTCAAGATTCTTTTCAGAAAATCGTACATAAGGACACGTTGGAACTGTGTCTTGCCCAAGGAAAGGAGGTGGATGATGATGATTCTGAGATAGGAAAGATAAAATTTGAACTAAATTCCAATAAACCCTTCTCAAGATAAGCGGAATATGAGGGTATTAAGGTAAACGATGAACTTAAGCAAAAACCCTTTATTGAAGAACCTCCTAAATTGGAACTTAAACAATTGCCAAATCACTTAGAATACGCATTCCTTGGAAATAATTCTACATTACCAGTGATTATTGCTTCTAACTTGCAACCCAAGGAGAAAGAAGAATTACTCCAAGTAATAAGAGAGCATAAAAGGGTCATAGCTTGGAAAATTTCTGACATTAAAGGGATCAGCCCTTCTTTTTGCACCCACAAAATTTTAATGGAAGATGAATATAAGCCATGTGTGTAAGCTCAAAAATGACTGAACTCCAACATGAAAGAAGTTGTTAAAACTGAGGTAATTAAACTCCTAGATGCTGGAATTATTTATCCTATTTCTGACAGTTCTTGGGTAAGTCCAGTGCAGGTTGTTCCTAGGAAAGGAGGCATGACTGTTGTAGCGAATGAGAAGAATGAATTAATCCCAACAAGGATAGTTATAGGTTGGAAAGTTTGCATTGACTATAGAAAACTGAATGATGCCACGAGAAAAGATCACTTTCCCCTGCCATTCATTGACCAAATGTTGGAAAGATTATTAGGGCACATGTACTACTGCTTTTTAGACGGACTCTCTGGTTATTTTCAAATCCCAATAGCTCCTGATGATTAAGAAAAGATGACATTTACATGTCCATACGATACGTTTGCTTATCGTAGAATGCCTTTTGGATTATGTAATGCTCCTCTTACTTTTCAGCGCTGCATGATGCCCATTTTTGACGAACTCATAGAAGACATCATGGAGGTAGTTATAAGTGACTTCTTGGTATTCGGTAACTCTTTCTATCTTTTCCTTAAAAATTTAGAATGAGTTCTAATAAGATGTGAGGAAACGAACATTGTAATTAACTATGAAAAATGTCACTTTATGGTTCAAGAAGGTATTGTGTTAGGACATAAAATTTCTAGTAAAGGGATTGAGGTTGATAAATCTAAAATTGAAACCATTGAAAAACTACCTCCCCTAGTTCGGTTAAGGCTATTAAAAGCTTTTTAGGACATGCTGGGTTTTATAGAAGATTTATTAAAGACTTTTCGAAAATAGCTAAGCCTTTGACTAAATTACTAGAAAAAGATGTGCCCTTTAATTTCGATCAGGAATGTTTAGAAGCATTTAATACTTTAAGGGATAAATTGATTAATGCTCTGATTATAATCGCACCTGATTGGAATTTACCTTTCGAACTAATGTGTGATGCGAGTGACTTTGCAGTAGGTACAGCTTTGTGACAGCGAAGAGACAAGCATTTTCAACCTATCTATTATGCTAGCAAAACTCTGATAGCCGCACAAGAAAACTACACCACCGCGGAGAAAGAGTTGCTAGCTGTGGTTTTTGCATTCGATAAATTTAGGCCATATCTAATATTGTCTAGGGTTTTCGTTTATACTGACCATTCTGCTCTTCACTACCTTTTAACTAAGACTGATGCAAAACCTCGACTCATTCGATGGAATCTGTTATTGCAGGAATTTGACTTGGAGATTCAGGATAAGAAAGGAGCTGAAAATCTCGCTGCTGATCATCTTTCCAGGCTTGAAAATTCAAGTACCAAAGAGCTAGATAAAGTTGAAATAAATGTTTCGTTCCCTAAAGAACAATTCTTTGCTATATCTGATTCTGAAGTACTTTGGTTTGCAGACATTACAAATTTTTTAGCCACTAATGTTATCCTAAAAGGGTTGACACATCAGCAAAAGAAGCGATTCTTTACTGATGTAAAAAATTACTTTTGGGAAGATCCTTTTCTTTTCCGTATATGTGCAAATCAAGTCATTAGGAGATGCGTTACAAGGTCAGAAGCATTTAAAATATTGAAGCATTGCCACTCAGGACCGACTGGAGGACATTACAGTGGAAATAAGACAGCACATAAAACACTCGAATCAGGTTTTTATTGGCCTACACTATTCAAAGACGCCAACAGGTATGTTTCTACTTGCGATAAATGCCAACAAACAGGTAATATCTCTAAACGTGACGAAATGCCCCAAACGTACATGTTTTCATGTGAAATATTTGACGTTTGGGGTGTCGACTTTATGGGTCCATTCTCTAGTTCATTTGGGAATAAATACATCTTTGTAGCCATCGGTTATATGTCCAAATGGGTGGAAGCCCAAGCCTTACCTACTAATGATGCAAGAGTGGTAGTACGATTCTTTAAGAAACTCTTCTCTCGTTTTGGAACACCTAGAGTAATTATCAGTGATAGGGGTACTTATTTTTGTAATGCCCAATTTGGTAAGACCCTTAAGAAATACGAAGTTCACCACAGAACAGCTACCTCTTACCATCCTCAAACAAGTGGACAAGTCGAAGTAGCAAACCGAGAGCTTAAACGTATCCTAGAAAAGATAGTAGAATCAAACAGGAAGGCTTGGGAGATGAAAGTAGATTATGCTTTATGGGCTTATAGAAATGCTTTTAAAACCCCCATAGGAACATCCCCTTACAAACTTGTTTATGGAAAAAGTTGTCATCTACCGTTTGAGTTAGAACACAAAGCATTCTAGGCTATAAAGTTTCTAAACCTTGATCTCAAGCTTGCAGGTGAAAACAGGTTGATGCAGTTAAATGAGTTAGATGAGTGGCGAACTAATGCATATGAGAATTCACGCCTATACAAAGAAGCCAGGAAACGCCACCATGATGCTCAATTAAAGCAACACAAGCAATTTGAAGCTGGAGATTTTGTCCTGCTATACAAATCAAGGCTCAAATTGTTTCCTGGGAAACTAAAATCACATTGGTCAGGTCCATTCGTCAGCCAAACTATTTTTCTATATGGCACAGTAGAGGTAAGTCATCCAACTCACGGCACCTTCAAGGTAAATGGACATCGTCTTAAACTTCATAACGTGAGGACTTTAAGGATAATAGAGAGGAGCTACGGCTCCACGAACCTACCTAAATATGTTACATGGTGAAGTTGAGCTTAGACTTTAAATAAGCGCTTCTTGGGAGGCAACCCAACACTAACCTTACTAAATAGGGTTTAATTTTTCTCTAACTGTCCATAGTTTAACTTCACGAAATTTTGACATTTGACAGGGGCGAACACGGCTTGGCCCATGGGCATGGCCAAGGCCGTGCTGAAATAAGACTCACATTTTTTCCAAAACAGAGACACGCAGGCTGGGACAAAGGAGCCACGACCGTGCAATAAAGCCGTGTGATGCCCACGGTTAAGGGACACGGGCGTGTCCTAGACCTTGGTAAAACTGCACCTTAATTTTTACAAAAATTCAGCAGAAACATGGCCTACGATAAAAGCCCCACGGTCGTGTGAGGCGACCTTGAGAGCCACACGACCTAGAACATGGGCTTGTTTGAAGCTGTGTGAGAACTTGCCCAAACATTGAACCAACAAACGAAGTTAGAATAGAACACGGGCGTAGGCCACGGCCGTGCTTCCATGCCATGTGCAATCCATGGGTGTGTTAGCCTGCCAATGGGCATGGGAGAAACGAAGGAAACACTACATGGTTGTGCGATGTAGCTATGTAGGCCACACGGCCCAGACCCACGGGCATGTCCGAAGGCCATGTGTGATACTGACTTAAAACATTACCCATAAGCATGAACCATGAACACAGGCATGGGAGAAGCGAATGAACGTGCACACGACCATGTGCCATGGCTGTACGCACCACACGGCCTATGGACACGGGTGTGTCGAAGCAGCTGTGGGCGATACTGACTACGATTTCAAGAAAAACACAGGCTTGGAAAGCACCACACGGGCATGTGCCATGGCCGTGTGGCCCAAAACGGGGCTTACACTATCGTGTCCCCCAAATTTAAACCTCCCCTGGCCCTAATTTTCCTCTTTTTCTATTTACACCCCCTTTTTTTCATCATCTTCCCCAACCAGCCACCCTCCATTCTTCTTTCCTTTTCCTCTTTTTCCTTCTTCTTCCCACTACTCCCCCATTTTCTTCACCCCCATCTTTCTTTTCCTTCTTTTCTTTCTCTTCTCTTCTCTTGTCTTTTCTATTCTTCCCTCTTTTTTTTCCTCACCCCCTCCGACCACCACATCTCACCGCCATTCACCTTCCATTCTCCTCCCCCTTCTCTCTCACTTCCTCCAACCTCCACCTATGGCCGCCACACACCACTGCACCTCCTCCGACCGCCACTCTCGGTTTTCTTTCTTGCACCTTTTGTTCCATTTTACTATTTTAATTTTACATATGAATGTTGACTTTCTTAGTTCATTTAGAAATTCTTTATTTCATGTTCTATATGATTATATTCTTATTATTACTACTATTCTTGCTTTTAACATTTTTGAGGTTCATTATGTGTCATTGCTTTAAATAGAACTTAGAAATATACTATATAGATATTAAGACCATTTTTTTTAATAGAATTCATAGCTGATTATATTGAGTGATTCACTAGCTAGTTTCTTTATTGTTCCATAGGCAGTATCACCACTTGGTTTTGACATGCTTGCATATTTGTTCATATTATCTTATGAGCAAATGATTATTTTATACTATTACGATGATTGCTTGATATGGGGATTATCTTGATGATTAAACTCGCATTTACAGATATCATGACAAACTCAAAAGGCAAGAAAACTGCGGTTCCTAGCTCGAAAAATAAAAAGGAGTGACATCCTCCTCTAGCCCCACCACTGAGATATGACACCCATTTCTCCAATTTCCACCAGGGCCCCAGAAGGAACTATTTCAGATTCTACAGGCTCGGCCCTTAGGTGTGGGTCGTTGCATCGATTGGACCGCACTAGAGCAGGTCCATCTAGTTGATTCGGTTCGAGCCCTCTTAGCCATCGCCCCATGGGATCGATTCTTTGACATCGTCGAGCTGATGTATCTAGAGCTTACTTTGGAACTATGCTCAACATTCCAGATGCAAACAGTTATGGAGGAACATGACGACCTAGGAACAATCCAATTCCGCCTTGGCAGTTTAGTATGGCAGCTAAGTGTCCCAGAATTTGGTGTTGCCTTGGGACTCTATACGAAAGAGTTCATAGAGGTTGACAACTTTCCTTACCTCCACCGCCACATCCACTATGCGTCTTTATCATGTTGAAACGCCATGATGCCTGCTACAGGCATCTATGACCCCAGTCGTTCCAAGGCGTCGGCGCTAGCTCCAGCTTTACGATATCTCCACCCTCTTTTGGCACACATATTAATAGGGAGACGTGAGAGCACAGGTGTAGTGAACACGTACGACGCATATTTTCTATAGAGTATAAGGTAGTGGCACATTTTTTATCTCGCTTACTTCATTACCCTTGCCTTTCGCCATCAAATCAAGCGACACCGGAAGGGAGTCATCAGCCTAGGCCCATATGTGACTCGTCTAGCGTGCTACTTCGGGTTGCTGAGTACAGTGGCGCAGTCTTCATCGCTCACTCTCATTGGCCAGATATCCCCATAGGGCATCCAAAGTATGCTCCATATGCGGATGATTGAGTGTCATCATGGGTTCGACCTTCCTCAGTACCGAGTTGCACGAGCTACCGATGAGGATGACGCTGAGGATATTCCTGACGATATCCCTGCATTTTAGGAGGACCCACCATCACAGCCACCACCGAGCCACCGACCAATTATGCGGCTGCTTCATTGTCTAAAGTTTTAGACCACCTTTAACGCTTTGAGCAATACTACACTCAGTGATTCGACAGCATCGAGGCGACTTTACAACAAATTTGCCAACATTTTCACATATCACCTCCAGCACCACCACCTCGGGATCCAGCTGTCGACGAGGACTTTTTAGTCCATTTAATTTTTAAATTTTTTTTCTTTTTCTTTTATTTTTATTTTTGTATTTCTTTTAAACCCTATTTATCATTTTCTTCAAAAACTTTTATTAGTTTAATTTGAATTTTCTTTTATTTAGTTATTTCATTATTACTAACTATGACAACCCTATAAATATAAATCCCTTAAACATTACTAATGGCATTGCAGTTCCAAAAGGATCAGTTGATGGGAGCTACTCAGGAATAAACAAAGACCCCTCCACGACTGCCATGTCCTGCTCGACCACGACCATAGCCACCACGACACTGACCACCACGATAACCTCTTCGTTAGACACTGCGATTGTGGAACCCAACCTCTACCACCACCTTCACATCTATCTACACATCACTTTCAAATGCCTCTAAACTCGTTTCCGCTCTTTCAAAGATTACATCTAAAAATTTAGGGCAATTTCGCTTCTCTCCCTCTCTTCTTATATTATGCTTACATCGCTATTATCTATCTTTGTACATTGAAGACAATGTATATCTTAAGTGTGGGGAGGTTATTTATGTGATTATCAAAAAACCCCTAAATTTTTATCTTGTTCCCAAATAATTTTCTCATATTACTATTAGAATGAATCTTGATTGGTTTATGAATTTTATTGATATGTTTTGAATTAAATCATAGGTAATTGTGCATTAATGGTTGAAACTTTAAGGCACTAGATGATCAAGCATGATAAGTTGACTTTTGAAAAGTAAAACTGCTAGGTTGTTTCTTTGAATTGAAGTATTACCTTTAAGTTTTGAATTTACAGGATTGACGTCAAATACCCATAACTTTCGTGAGATTTTAAGCCTTTTAGAGCATTTATCTTTCTTGCTCATTGATTTTATTGGTTATGAGTGTGTCAACATTGATTTTTATTCTAGAACTTGCATCGATTATACATGTCAAGACCACACATTTGATTTGGTATACTAAAATGATAAAGGCACTTAGGTTCTAACCCATTTACCCCATAAAAAGCCTACCCGCACAATTAACCACTAGTAAACCCCTTTGAGCCTTAACTATTATTTCTTGATTTTTCCCTTAATATTAACCCACAACTTAACCCTTTTTGATTTGTTAAGAATTTCTCCCTTTTATTGATTCCCTTTTTAGTCGAGATTTAATTTAATCGGTTATCTAATTATGTTCGTTCATTCTAGTTGCTGAATTTATCCTTATGATGTATTCTCCATTATGTATTCTTATTCTTAAAAAAAATTATAGTTATTCATTCAGTTACATATTGTTCTAAAGAGCTTGGATAAGTTAAAATTGTTATATTGAGAAAAAGCTTACATCATTTGCTTTAGATAGTTCAAATTCTGACACTTTCTTATAATTAGCATTTTACTTCATTCTTCTAAGTTGGGTAATCTATTTAAATTAATCTCGATTCTAACCCTCTTTTGCAGCTTTTATCCACACCTTTAACCCAAGCTCCATTACAACCCTGCTAAAGACCTTTTGATCTGTGTACCATCTCATTTATAGTGGTGGAGATTTGATTTTCATGTAAGCTTATGGTAATAACTTTTCATGTTTGACTGTTGAGTGCTTAATTGTTAAACCTTAAACACTTTGAGTGATTTGAGTGAACCTTTAGTAAGGATGTCAACCCTTGTCAAATTGGAATTAAAGATAACTACTTAGATAAAGAGGGATGCCTATGATTTTAGGATTAAAATGCTTAATTTGGATTGTTTGAAACTCTGATGTTCTTATGGTTAAGCTCTTAATGTATAATTACTTATGGATTATTTCGAACATTATTGATGAGAAGGATTTAGTTTAATTGTGAGTTGAGGATTTTGCTTAAGGACAAGCAAATGCTTAAGTGTGGGGATATTTGATAAACCGTAATATATACATATTTTTACCCCATACTTAGCATATTTATGGATGATTTTTTCCTTGATTTTATTGAATTCGATACTCCTAATCCTTTAAATTCATGTGTTATACTCAGGCAAGCTTAGGATACCAAAAAAGAGCGAGAAACAGGCCAAAAATGGACAAATTGGGCCTAAATCAATGTTTCACATAGCCTAGGCAGTTCCACACAAGTAATCCACATGCTCTTGTGTGACACACGGGTAGACCACATGCCTGTGTGTCATGGCCGTGTCGACATTAATCCAAGTTAGAATTGCACACGGCCTGAGCATCTTCACACGGGCGTGGCACACGGCAGTGTCCCTGTCGAGCCCAAGTCTAGTTCTACTCGGAAAAGGCTTATTTTGGGCTAATTTTGGCATTCAAAAGTCTATATAAAGACCCTAGAAGAGGATGAGAAGGACACATAGAGTTGGAGGCAGAAAATACTTGCGACTAGCCATCGGAATCACCTCGGAGCCAGGATCTACATCAAGACTAAAGATTTCCATCCAATTTCCTAGAAGTTCTTGGGTTTCTTTATGTTTTGTTGTTTTCTAAACTTTGAGATGTTTTCCATTATTATGATGAACTAAACTCCCTAAATACCTAAGGGAGATGAACACTGTGACGAATCTTATTATGCTTTGATTTATATGATAAATACTTGTTCTTATTCTTAATTATGAGTTTTAATTCTTGCTTTAATATTTCAGGATATTAATCCAGGTTTTTGATGTGCTTATTCAGTGGAGCAAAAGTCCCTGTTTAAGAGTAGATTAGTTATAATTAAGTGGAGTTGAATGCAATCCTAGAGATAGTACGACATAAATCTACTGGATTAGAGTCAAATCTAATAAGGGAATCCATAGATGGAGTTAATGCGACAATAGGGGTTTTAATTAGAAAGAGATTTCAATTAATCAACCTAGAGTCAGTTGTTCTTAGTCTCGAGAGAGATATTAACATAAATTAGGGATTTCTACGGAATAAGTCAAGTGAATAAATTGTCGAAGTCAAAAGTAATAGGTGAAGTCTAGGTGGATTCTTTCTTGGGTATTGTCTTATCGATTGGTTTTCCTAAAGTATTTTCCAAATTTCGTCTCTGTCGTGATCTTAGATAAATTAGAAAATTAGTTTAGAATAAAAAACACCCTTAAATTCTTAGGCTAGATAATAAAAAGAGAGTAACTACTAGTACTTTTAGTCCTCGTGGATACGATATTTCGGTCTCACCATAACTACACTTCTGTTCGATAGGTGCACTTGCCTTAAGTTGAATTATTAGTTAGTTTCACTACCATCAAATATATTAAGAAATATTTTATAATGTACAAGGAAACCTACTTTAGAAGGTAATTTAAATGGTTTGTAATTCATATGGTCATGATTGGAAAGTGATCCATGTTAAGACAACTATGGAGTTTATAAGTCCAATTACGCAGATAGCTTTTAATGGTTATTAGAGAAAGATTAATTCTTAAGATAGAGACATAGATGAGATTGTTTTGATCAATATTACATTGGATTAAACCCAAGATGAAATAATTTGTTTATGGATTATTTCTTCTATGACATTCATAACATGAATTACTTAATCTTAAGAAAGTGAATTTCTTTGTATATATGACTCATATAATTTGATTTATTGATATCCGGCGTTGAATACGGGTAAGGGATGTTACACGTATCTATCTTTGGAATAGGGTTATGGAGCATTACCAGAGCTTTTATAACATTTTCAGATAATTCAAGCATTTACTATTCATTCCTCGAGATTTATTCATAACGTCCCTTAAATGGACCCTTGAGGCCAAAACTAGCATTAGAATCGAGTCGGGACTTAATCAGAAAATCTAAGAATGTTTCACAAAATTTCAAAATTTTTCCAAGGTGCAGGGCTCAAATGCTCGTGTGGTCCAAGGGACATGCCCGCGTGACCCTAGGACACGCCTGTGCTACAAGCCATGTTCGACCCCGTGTAACTCTCTGACTTGTGCACACGACCATGCCACACGCCCGTGTGCTAGGCCGTGTAGCATACACGGCTGAGACACACGCCCATGTCTCTGGTAGTGTGCTTAATTTTGAGCATTCTGTTTTCTCAAATTTAAGGTGCAGGGGACACAGGGCCTAACCACATGCCCATGTACTAGGTTGTGTGTCATACACGGTCTAAACACATGCCCGTGTAGACAAAATAAAGCCATTCCTAGCTTCACTTCTCACCCAAAATCATACCAAATTCCTGCACCAAACTTACATCCAAACACCAACCAATCCAAGCTTTGAATTCAAGCAATTTATAACGTCTGATATGATATATTGTTACATGCACTCATGCTTTTAATCTTACCTTTTATAAGCATACTCATTTTAACTTTTCTCAATCAATCACTAATAAACAATTATGTTATCTCCATAAAATAAACTTAAATACATATATATACATGTACCAAAACATAATCATCACTAGCCATTCCACTGGCTAGATTACAATAATCATTTATATTTACATGCCAATATGACTAATATAACCTATACATGTTATTGTAACCATAATTGCTTTACCATATTGTATCGACATCGGCCGATGGATAGTGTGAGTGATCTTTGCTAAGCTTCCAATCCAACGAGCTTCTGATTTACTCTAAAACATGGAAATAAAACTAAGCAAGCATAAAATGCTTAGTAAGTTCGTATAATATGGTACTTAACTTACCATTCATTCTATTTTGAGGTAACTATGTAAGGCATATTCAATCAATTTGACCTTAAGCCCTACACATATCCTCATTGCCCTTGTTAGTCATATATTCCATAATAACATCAAAACAAATATGGACTCAACAATAATCAAGTTCCCATGCACATATGCTTTCCACAAGATGTATTCATTTAACATGTATAAATCATCTCTTTATATTACAAGTATAATTTCATAATAGTTCATCTTGAGTTCAGATTATTTCATGTCGGAACTTTACTCCTATCATTCGAAATATCAAGGTCACACGAGTAGTAGTACACTGAAGGTGTACAAGTCTATAATCAAGGATGAACATTCTCATCAAATAATTTCCATATACAAATATCATCACCTTATACTTTCATTTATCACTTATCATGTATCATCATTTTCTTGTATTTTAGACGTATACATGTAATAACTCATTTTGTTCTTCATATCTTCTCATGTCTCGATTATCATCCACTGAATTTATTTGAAATATCGATAGATACACAGGTAGTACACTCAAGGTGTAGAAATCAGGATCCGTCAATTTATATTTAATGATACCCATAAGGTACTATTTCAGAGAGTACACTCTCGAGCCACACATGTATACAATAGGATTACCAGTCCAGGCTAAATCCTATCTCCAATGTATATATACTCAATAGAGCTTAGTCAGGATTACCAGTCCAGGCTAAATCCTTTTTATGATATATGCTCTAATGAGCTTGATCTGGATTACCCGTTTGGGCTAAATCCAATCCATAACATAAGCTCGAGAGGACTTATATTAGGATTACCTGTCTGGGCTAAATCCTTTTTGTAATGAGGTCAATAGGATTACTCGTCTAAGCTAAATCCCGTCAGCAACAAATACAGGACCTCATTCATTTCTGGAAATCACATATCCATCGATTTTCCATTTATTCAACCGAGATTTAAACATTTTTCAAGCATTATCGGACATGTGATTATTTAATACATCCATAACATTCATATAATTCAAATAAACACATTCCACATTCATTTCAATCATAAAAAGTAACATTTTTATCATTTCTCATTTTTTGGGCATTATCGTTGATCAGGCTTTGTTAGATACAATTTCAATGTCACATATACATATGATACTTATACAATTCACAACGCAACATTTCATTCAAACATATAAACATACATAAATTAGTTACACGAACTTACCTCGACAAATGTTCGTGTACGTAAAATCTAGTAATCTGACATTTTGCTCTTTTCCTCGTTCTAGCTCCGAATTTGGTCTACCAGGATCTATACGAGTAAATTTTACATTAATTTATCACATTTCATATTCAAGTGAACTCAATTTACATCTTAGGCAAAATTACCATTTTTCCCCTAACTTCTCCATACATTCCCATTTCACCCCTAGGCTCGGAAAATGAAATTTATGCAATTTACTCCCTATTCCAAGCCTAACCAAAATTTCACCTTACAATTTACAACACATATATTCTACAAAATCCATAATTTTTCTTCAATTTTCAAAAATTTACATTTCAGTCTCTAAATCATTATTTCATCAAAAATCACTTTGTAAAAGTTGTTTATCTATCAACAACCTTTCATTTTCTTCCATAAATTTTAAATTTTTAGTATATTCATCCATGACCTAATTTTCATACTTTGATAACTTCTCAAATTGATCCCTCAAATAGATAGATTAAGCTATACCGGTTTCAAAAATATCAAAATTACTAAAAACGACACAAGAAAACTTACCCAATTTGTCCAAGAAAGTTTCTTCTCTCTCTCCTAGGATTTCCATGGAATATTTTGGGGAAAAAGATGATAAAAATGATTTTTATTTCTATTTAATTAATTTATCATCTTTAATAATTTTGATTTCTAATTTAGTTTTTAGCCTTTTTCTAATTTTCCATGGATGAATCATCCAAAAATATCTACTAACTTTTTATTAGTGGTCTAATTACCATATAAGGACCTCAAGTTTTGAATTCCATAGCTATTTAATCCTTCTAGCTACTAGAATTCAACTTTTACATTTTATGCGTTTTGTTCCTTCATGTAATTAAACACATAATCGGTAAAATTTTCTTATCAAAATTTTCACATGCCATTTCTATCATATTACGAACCATAAAATAAAAATATAATAAATTTTATTTTTTAGCTCAGATTTGTGGTCCCGAAACCACTGTTCCAATTTCATCGAAATTGGGTGGTATATGACGATGGTAATAACATACTTTTGTTGGAAAAATATGAACATTACATATATAATAAGAATAATTACATCTATTATTTACTATCATAAAATATTAGTCCAAATTAAAAGTTATCTAATTTGGTTAATGTTTATTGAGCTTGATTAATAAATAAAGTATGAGTCAAATATGTGTAGATACTCTCATAACTAATTTCTAATGAGTCAAATATGTGTAGATACTCTCATAACTAATTTCTAACTAATGATATTTCTAAAGTTAATGTGCAAAAGTTATATATTAAGGTTATGGTCCCCAAATTAAATAAATGTAACTCTTCCGACACCTCATTTTTAGAAAAGAGAGAGCCCCCTTCTATAAATTACTTGTGTATTAATTTGGAAGACCAAAACTGGAAGACTCGAAGACTCAAGATATCAATGGATTAAAATATGCTTCTGTATCTAGTTTTTTTCTTGATGATTTAACATACAAGACTTTGGTCTGTAAAGTTTTGTTGGATTGTCGGTATGCCTCGTGAAACACTCCTAACCTGTATCCATTGCTGGAACAGGGCTATGTAGTATTATCAAAGTTTACAGAACATTTACAAATATTTCAAATCAATTACTATTCATTTTCTAAAATTATTCTTAACATCCCTTAAATGGACCCTCGAGGCCCAATTTGAGTATTAGAATCGAGTCGGGACTTAATCGGGAACTCCAAGAATTTTTCACAAAATTTTTAAAATTTTCATAGGTTGAGGGCTTAAACGCCTGTGTCATCTAGGGACATGCCCATGTGACCGTAAGACACGCTGTAACACCCCGTACCCGAGACCGTTGCCGGAGTCGAACACGAGGTGCTAACAGACTTAATTCATTTATTTTCATAGACCATTTTAAAAATTTCTAGACAAGCTGGCTAACTGCGTCACTGTCACCTTAAAAATCATATCTTGAGTTCCAAAACTCGAAAACAAGTTTCGTAAATTTTACCTGAAACTAGACTCATATATCTATCTACAAATTTTTTTTCTAGAATTTTTGGTCGAGCCAATTAGTACAGTTTATTAGTTAAAGTCTCCCCTGTTTCAGGGTTCGACTACTCTGACCTTCATGCATTACAACTTAGATATCTCCTTGTACAGGGCTTCAATACTTATGCCGTTTGTTTCTAAAGAAACTAGACTCGAAAAGGAATCTGTACATTAGGGCATGACTTCTAATTATCTCTGGTTAATTTATAGTGAATTTCCAAAGTCGGAACAGGGGATCCAGAAATCGCTCTGGCCCTGTTTCACGAAAACTTGAGCACCTCATAAAATAAGGCTCATATGATCATTTCGTTACTTTCATATGAAAATAGATTCATCAAGGTTCAATTACATAATTATTCACTATTTAATTCCATTCCTACTATTTTTAGTGATTTTTCAAATCCACACCACTGCTGCTGTCAGCATATGTTTTTAAGGTAAACTTTACCTATTTCATGGTTTTCCATGAATCAACTAGAATTTGTCATACAAAGCACCAAAATGATCATGATTAACCATTCCAATGGCTAATCATTACCAAACATTTCCATACCTCTCAATGAACAACATACAAAACGATTATAATGCTATGCTCAAAGTATATATAAGTCATTTTCTTATGGCTATCCAAATTTATACAAAACCAAAGGGTACATGACCAACAACAACAAGGGTAGTCCTATACATGCCATTTTCAGAGTTCAACCAAAAGTGTACCAAAAGGGCTTTGATAGTGTGGACGACTTCGACTTCGACAATCCCGAGTCCGATAGATGAGGAACCAAAATCTATAAAATAGAGATTCAAAGAACGGAGTAAGCATTTAATGCTTAGTAAGTTTTGAGCAATGAAATTAGGCACAACTGAAGTATAGCATTCATATAACTAAACGGATAATTTCATATACACATATTCTCAAAAATCAGTCCTACTTCACATTTCCAACCCTCATATTCACACATAAGGGATCAACTTAACCAAAGGCCTAAGCTCATTAATTGGTGGCGAATAATATTTAAAAGGAATCAACTACTCCAATGCATATCTAAACGCATACCTCATCGTTGGGATTTTACGAGCGTATTAATTGAAATTATTACAGCAAGATCGCTCATTCCCAAACCAAGTACCTTGAATTTAGCGGATATAGCTACTTGCTCAAATGCCTTGGGACTTAGCCGGTTATAGTAACTCGCACAAATGCCTTGGGACTTAGCCGGATATAGTAACTTCGCACAAATGCCTTCGGGACTTAGCAGGATATAGTAACTCGCACAAATGCCTTCGGGCTTAGCCTAGAATTAGTCACTAGCACAAATGCTTCAGGACTTAGCCCGGTTATCATCCGAATATCCATGCACATATCAATAAATCATGACACATCTATATTTCATTTTCATAACTAGAATTCAAACACAAGTCACTTATCAAGCATTATCATTTTCGGCTCAATAATTACATACAAAGAGCATGATTTTGATTTACTTAAAACATGATCTAATCGAATCATAATCTAAGATCCATTACTCAAAAACTTACCTCGGATGTTGTCGAACTATTTCATGGCTATTCGATCACTTTTTCCTTTCCTTATCCAACTTTGGTCCTCTAAGCTCTTGAGCTAATTCAAACAAATTTAACTTATTAAAGTCTCATTATGCTAGCTTATGGCGAATATGACAAGGAGTTTGATAGGTCATATGGCCACCTTTAGCTCAAATACAAAATGGTCATACACATTTTAATCACATTGAGCAATTTAATACAATTAATCTAACATTTCCTCATGTGCACCTTTATGACCGAATACACACATCATTAACCTAATATCAATTAACTAAGCACTTTAACAAATTCTCCTTGAGCCGATTATCTAAGTCAAGATAGATTAATCATTATGCTCGCCTATAACCGAATACATGCAACACCAATCTATCTCATGTGGCGAATATGCATGTCTATGTTGAGGCCAATTATATGCTTAATACTTCCTACAAATATGGTTACTTGTATTGACTACATACCATTTTGTTTCAAGTTCAAAACTCGGCTAATACACATATATACACTAGTAATCAAATACTAACATTTGCACTTCACCTTACTACCATTTTTCATCCAAATAACATGAACAACAACCATATTTCTCTTCTACTTCCTACCATGGCGAATGCATCAAGACACCATACCATTTCAATTTTGGTCATGGGTTAAACAAAGAACTTAATGTCTAACTCAAAAATGCTAAAAAGAAAATCCAAGAGTCATCAATCCACCATCACATGTATCATTACAAAGCTTCACATTTAGCATGCAAATGACATCAACACAAATCCACCTTAGCCGAAACTTAACTCATCTTCATGCCTCATCACCACAACATCAAACACCAACCAAGAAGACAACACCCATGGCGAATATCATCTCCATCACATAGCAAAGATTTAAACCATGGGCTAGGTAGAACTCAAGCTAACAACTAAAACATGCATGAATCTCATGGAACAACATCAAACATACCTCCTCCTAAACACCAACCAACCGAACATGAAGCAAGAAAATCCTCTTCTTCTTCCTTCCTCAAGTCACGGCAATGGAGGAGTAGCCTAGCTCATTTTTTTTTTCTTTTTCTCTTTCTCCTCCTACTAACCACTATTATTTTATTACCCATGCTCCTTATTTTATCATTCCTCCCATAAAACACTAACATAACATGTTTATGACATGTTTTACCCATCACATTTGTCCACCCTCATTGTCATGGCGGCCACTACCAATTAAGTGGGAAATTGACATGCAAGTCCACCCTTTTATTACATGCACTAATAGATCCTTATAGATTAACCTATCACATTTCAAAAGTGTCACACATAAGTCCTATTAACTAAATTCACATACAATTAACTAAATCGAAGCTTAAAACTTTCACACATTCATATTCACATATTTTAAACAATAATTATCATATTCAAATAATTTGGTGACTCGGTTTAGCGGTCCCGAAACCGCTTTCTGACTAGGGTCACTTTAAGGCTGTCACATACGCCCATGCTGCATGCCTTGTTCGACCCCGTGTAACTCTCTAACTTGTACAATGTGGCCAGCCACACACGCGTATGAGTAGGCCGTGTGATTAATTAAATTTTCAAAAATTAGGTGCATGGTTCACACAGCCAAGACACACGCCTGTGTTCTAGGCCTTGTAACGCACACGGCTGAGACACACGTCTGTGTCTCTGCCCGTGTGCTCAATTCCAAGCATTATATTTCTCAAATTTAAGATGCAGGGGACACACAGTCTAACCACACGCCCATGTACCAGGACGTGTGTCACACACGGTCTAGACACACCCCGTGTGTCTACCCTTGTGGACAAAATAAAGCAATTTGTAGCTTCATTTCTCACCCAAAATTTTACCTATATCTTGGACCAAAACTTACATCCAAATACAAACCAATCCAAGCATTATAATATGACCAATTCAAGCATCTAACATAGTATATCATTATATGGATACCTCAATCAAACCATAATATATGTACTCATGATAATACCATATGATTTCCTTAATAGATACCCCAAAATATAATCATTACTAGCCATTTCAAATAGCTAAATTACAAACAGCATTTATGTACCAATATTTAGCTAAGTTACCTATATATGCCATTATACCAAAATGAGGTTACTATTTACACCAAAACAAGATTGTGGATAGTGTGATTATGCTCCAACTGTTCACCAACCTTCGCTAGCTTTCGAGCACTATAAAATAGAGAAAAGTAAATCTAGTAAGCAATATATGCTTAGTAAGTTCGTATAACTAGAATTAAACTTACCAATCTCATTTATTAAAATTAAGCATATAATAACATATTTCCATCAACTTGACAAGATTGCCTTAACACATGCATTCAATCAAACAAGTTAGTAACTTAATTCTCATATACATCAAGTAAACATAGATAAGCTCATCATACTATATTCTTTCAAGACATTATTCATTTCGTCTCATAATTCTCATATCATTCAAGTATTTTATCTGTTGAATTATTGAAATTTAAATGGATACTCAAATAGTACACTCAAGGTGTACAATTCAATAAGCCATCAATTCATATTCAAGAGTACTCATTAGGGCATATAATCAGTGAGCACCCACTCAAGCCACATATCATATAACATGATTACTTGTCCAAGCTAAATCTTGTTTCCAATATATGCTCACAGGAGCTTATTCAGGATTACCCATTCGGGCTAAATCCTATCTATAACATATGCTCAATAGGGCTTATATCAGGATTACCAGTCCAGGCTAAATTCTTTCTGTAATGAGGTCAATAGGATTACTCGTCCGAGCTAAATGCCGTTAGCAACAAATGCAGGACCTCATTCAATAAGGGAAATCACAATTATCCATCAAAATTCAGTATTCAAACGGAACTTAACCTTTTTTAAACAATTTCAAGCATGTATTTAATTCTTCTAGCTACTAGAATCCAACTTTTTCATTTTATGCGATTTGGTCCTTCCCGTAATTAAGCACATAATCGGTAAAATTTTCTTATCAGAATTTTCACATGACATCTCTATCATAATACGGACCACAAAATAAAATTAAAATAAATTTTATTTTCGGCTCAAATTTGTGGTCCGAAATCACTATTCTGATTTCACTAAAAATGGGCTATTACAACTCTCCCCTCTTAAGGATTTTCGTCCTCGAAAATCTTACCAGTAAAGAGGTTTGGACATTGCTTTCTCATGGTATCCTTCGGTTCCCAAGTTGCTTATTCAATACCATGTCTTTACCAAAGAACTTTTATTAATGCCACCTTTTTATTTCTTAACTCTTTTGTTTCACAAGCTAGGATTTTGATCTATTCTTCACTATATGTTATATCAGGCTGAAGCTCTACCTATGTTGGAGAAATAACATGTGAAGGATCTAATCGATACCGTTGTAGCATAGACAGATAAAAAACATTATGAATTCGATCAAGTTCTGGCGGTTAAGCTAACCAATATGCAATAGGTTCAATTCTTTCTGTAATTTCATATGGTCCAATAAACCGTGGACTCAATTTTCCTTTACGACCAAATTGTAGAACTTTCTTCCGAGGTGAGACTTTCAAGAATACCTTGTCACAGACCTGAAATTTTATTTATTTCCGTCTAAGATCAGTATAGGATTTTTGATGATCAGAAGCTGCTTTCAAACTATCCCAAATTATTTTCACCTTTTATTCGGTTTCATGAACTAAATCAACTTTGTGTAACTTTTTCTCACTGAGTTATGTCTAATACAATGGAGTTCTACATTTGAGACCATATAGAGCTTCATAAGGTGCCATTTTGATACTGGAATGATAACTGTTATTATAAGCAAATTCAACCAAAGGTAAATACTTTTCCCAATTACCTTCAAATTCAAGTACACAACATCGAAACATATCTTCCAAGATCTGTATTACATATTTAGGTTGACCATCTGTCTGAGGATGAAATGCAATGCTAAAATGTAGCTGCGTATCCAAAGCTTTTTGCAATCTGCTCCAGAATCAGGATGTAAATCGAGGATTTCTATCGGAAATAATGGAGAAAGGTACTCCATGCAATTTAACAATCTCAGAGACATATAATTCGGCCAATCTATCTAAAGAAAAATCCATACGTATGTGCAGATTTTTTTCAATCGATCAACAATTACCCAAATGGTATCTTTCTTCTTGGGAGACAGAGGTAGCTCTGATACAAAATCCATGGTAATTCTTTCCCATTTCCATTCTGGTATTATAACTGGCTGTAATAATCCTAAAGGAAACTAATGTTCAGCTTTTACTTGTTGACATATTAAACATTTAGATAAAAATTCATAAGTATCCCGTTTCATTACCGGCCACCAGTACATCTTTTTCAGATCATTATACATTTTATTACTACCAGATGAATATACATGTTACCATTATGAGGTTCAATCAAAATCTTTTGTACTAATTCTAAATTCTTCGGTACATATCTTCTGTATCTGAATAACAAACAACCATCAGTGCCGATTTGAAATTCTAAATCAGAAGTCGATTCACATTGTATCCGTTTCGCTCGTAATTTACTGTCATCTTTCTGAGCTTCACTAATCTGCTGCAAGAACATCAGTCTACCTTTTAATTCAACTATAAGTGAACCATCATCAGATAACATCAATCAAGTATTCATTGCTTGCAAAGCAAACATAGATTTTCTACTTAGAGCATCTGTAACTACATTGGCTTTTCTTGGATGGTAGTTAATAACTAGATCATAATCTTTCAATAACTCAAGCCACCTGTGTTGTCTCAAATTCAAATATTTTTGTGACATCAAATATTTCAAACTTTTGTGATCAATGAATATATGATATTTTTCAGAAAATAGATAATGTCACCATATTTTCAATGCAAACACAATTGCTACTAATTCAAGATCATGTATCGGGTAATGTCTTTCATGTGGTTTTAGCTGTCTTGAAGTATAGGCTATTACTTTACATTCTTTCATCAAAACACAGCCTAAAACATTTAACGATGCATCGCTATAAATTATAAATTCTTTACCTGATTCAGGCTAAACTAACACAAGTGCTTCTGTCAATAAGGTTTTCAATCTATCAAAGCTTTGTTGACACTTATCAGACCATTCAAACTTCACATCTTTTTGTAACAATCAAGTCATCAGAAAAGCTATCATTGAAAAACCATTTACAAACCTCCGATAATATTTGGGAAGTCCTAGAAAACTTTAGACTTTAAATACATTCTTCGGTGGCTTCCAATTGACAATAGCTGAAATTTTACTTGGATCTACTCAATACCCTCTGCAGATACAATATGTCAAGGAAAACCAACTTCTCGTAGCTAAAATTCACATTTTCTGAATTTAGCATACAATTATTTTTCATGTAATGTATGCAACACAATTCTCAAATGTTCATTATGTTCATTATGTTCATTTTTATCTCGGGAATAAACCAAAATATCATTAATGAATACCACTACAAATCTATCTAAATAAGGCTTGAAAATTCTGTTCATCAGATCCATAAATACTACAGGTGTATTTGTCAAACCGAATGGCATCACAAGAAAATCATAATGTCCATACCTGGTTCTAAAAGTTGTATTTGGCACATCTGAATCTTTTACCCGTAATTGATAGTAACCAGAACGAAGATCAATCTTTGAAAATACAGTGGCCCCCTTCAATTGATCAAACAAAACACCAATGCGAGGCAATGGATACTTGTACTTTATTTTAACTTTGTTAAGCTGTCTGTAATCAATGCACAGCCTCAACGATCCATCTTTCTTTTTTACAAACAAAATCGGTGCACCCCATGATGAAAAACTAGGTCGAGCAAAACCTCTATCAATCAACTCTTGCAACTGTACTTTCAACTCCTTTAATTCGGTAGGAGCCATTCTGGAAGGTGCTATAGATATAGATGTTTTTCCTGGGACAAGATCTATAGAGAACTCTACTTCTCTAACCGGTGGTAAACTAGGAAATTCCTCTGGAAATAAATCAGGAAATTCATATACAACCAGCACTGATTGAATTTTTGAATCAGATACTTTAGTGTCCAATACATTTGCAAGATAAGCTTCATAACCCTTTTTTACATATTTTTGTGCTGATATTGCTAAAATCACATTTGATAACCCATTTAATTTATCAGATTCAACATGGAGTACTCACCGTTTTGACATTTCAACACAATGTATTTCTATTTACGATTTACCACTGCATCATGTTGGGTTAACCAGTCCATTTCCAAAATCACATCAAATTCATCAAATGGTAATAACATCAAATTAGTTGAAAAGCAATAACCCTTAATCATCAACGAACAATTTTTACAAACTTTATCGACCATAACATACTGGCCTAGGGGGTTTGAGACTTTAACCACAAATTCAGTGAATTCAACAGGTAAATTTTTAACATACACTAAATTTGTGCATATATATGAATATGTGGAATCAGGATCAGTCAAAGCAGTAATATTAGTATCAAGTAGAGTAAATGTACTAGTAATAACGTCTGGTGCAGTGGCATCTTCTCTAGCATGAATAGCATATGTCTTCGCCGGTGCTTGTGCCTCAGATTTAACTGTTGTATCTCTTGTAGTACCTTGACTAACACTGATATTGCCGGGATGACGGGGTGGTCTGCCTCTTGAAATAGGATTACTAGGCTTCCAAGCTTGCTTAATTTCTTTTTCAACCCTTTTTGGACAATCTCTGAGAAAATGGTCAAGGGAACCACATCCATAACAAGCCCCACTTCTCAAACGACATTCTCCAAAATGAAACTTATTACAATGTTTACATTTCAGTTTAGGATTACCAACACTACCAACACTGGTTACAGATGGAGATGAAGACCTCGGGTTAGAGCGTTGAGAGCCTCACTCTTTTCTAGAATATCCCGTAGAGGTGGCAACACGATCATAATACTTTTTTAATTTATTAGAAGCAGATGATTGTGACTTACTCATAATTATTTTACTAGAAACTTGAACTTCTTTTTCAGCTTGTTTCTTTTCTTTACTCAATTCTTCAGCTTTATGAGCTCGATCAACTAGTACCGTAAATTCCCTTAATTCAAGAATACCAATCAACAACTTAATGTCTTCATTTAAACCCTCTTCAAAATGTTTGCACATATCAGCCTTAATTGGAACCCACTATTTGACATACTAGCTCAACCAAAAAAATCCCACTCATACTCAGATACAGTCATGTTGCCTTGTTTGAGCTCTAAAAGGTCTTTCTTTTTCTAATCCATAAATCTCTAGCTAACATATTTCTTTCTGAATTTAGTCTGGAAAAACTCCCATGTAATGTTTTCTCTTGGTACAACAGAAGTTATGGTATTCCACCAATGATAAGCTGTGTCTTTCAGTAAAAATACTACACATTTCAGACATTCAGCGGGTGTACAAGAAATTCATTTAAAACCTGAATAGAATTTTTGAACCAAAACTCATCCCGTTCTAGATCATCATCTATAGTAGCTCTGAATTCCTCTGCCCCATACTTACGGATTTTAACTATTGGAGGTTTGCTAGTTCTAGCGGGTTATGCACCTTGTGGTACCTCAAGAACTGGTTGTGGAGCAGGTGGGAGAGGTTGTTGTACAACAGGATTTGTTCTTATATATTGAGTGAACCATTCATTCATCATTTGAAAGAAGGCTTTTCTTGCCTCCTCACTTTGGCCCTTAGATACAGACCTTTCACTACTAGTTGCAGCTCTTTGAACTGAAGCTGAAGCATTACTCTCAGCTTCCTTCGATTCAGCTCTAGCATAGTTGGATGACATTACTATATGAAAACACATTTAAAATGGTTAGGAGATATCACACTATCAGAAATTATATAATGGCATGTATAGCTAAACTCATACTTGTTACGTTCATTTTAAGAATTGACTAAACTGTAGCTCTGATACCAATAAATGTAACACTCCTAACCTGTATCCGTTACTGGAACAGGGTTATAAAGTATTACTAGAGTTTACAAAACATTTACAAATATTTCATATAAATTACTATTCATTTTCCGAGATTATTCTTAACGTCCCTTAAATGGACCTTCGAGGCCCAATTTTAGTATTAGAATAAAGTCGAGACTTAATTGGGAACACCAAGAAATTTTTGCAAAATTTTAAAAATTTCCATAGGTGCAAGGCTCACATGCCCGCATGGCCTAGGGACACGTCCCTATGACCCTAAGACACGCCTATGCTGCATGCCATGTTCGACCCCGTGTAACTCTCTGACTTGTGCCACACGGCTAGCCACACGCACGTGTGAGTAGGCCGTGTGATTAATTAAATTTTCAAAAATTAGGTGCAGGGTTCACACGACTAAGACACATGTTCATGTTCTAGGCCGTGTAACGCACATGGCTGATACACCCCCGTGTCTCTACCTGTGTACTCAATTCTGAACATTCTATTTCTCAAATTTAAGATGTAGAGGGCACACAGCCTAACCACATGCCCAAGTACCAGGCCATGTGTCACACACGGTCTAGACACACGCTCATGTGACTGCCCGCATGGACAAAATAAAGCCATTTGTAGCTTCATTTCTCACCCAAAATTTTACCTATATCCTGCACCAAAACTTACATCCAAATACAAACCAATCCAAGCATTATAATATGACCAATTCAAGCATCTAACATAGTATATCATTATATGGATATCTCAATCAAACCATAATATATGTACTCATGATAATACCATATGATTTCCTTAATAGATACCTCCAAAATATAATCATTACAAGCCATTTCAAATAGCTAGATTACAAACAACATTTATATACCAATATTTGGCTAAGTTACCTATGCATGCCATTATACCAAAATGAGGTTACTATTTATACCAAAACAAGATTGTGGATTGTGTAATATCCTGATTTTGGGCCTAGTCGGAATAGCGGTTTCGTTACCACAAAATTCGAGATAGAAATAATTATTTTATGATTATTTTAAGGTCTATGATATGATTGCATGATTGTGTGAAAATTTCGTGAAGAAATTTTATGCATAAAGTGCTTAAATTGAAATTAGGGACTAAATCGAACAATTTGTAAAACTTGTATTCTAGAAGTTTCTAGTATGAAATTGTTTTGAAATATTAATTAGGAGGTCTTAAATAGCAATTTTATCAATTTCTAAGTCTATGGACAAAATTGGACATGGATGGAATTTTGGAAAGTTTAGTAGTAAGGGCATTTTGGTCATTTAGGGTAAAATGAATTAAAATACAAAATTAAAAGCCAATTTTGCTCATCTTCAACCCCATGTCCGAATATAGCAAGGAGAAACCATGGCTAGGGTTTTCAAGCTTCCAAGCTCGATTGTAAGTCCGTTCTAGCCTCGTTTTTAATTATTTTTACGTTTTGGAGTCCCGTAGCTCGATTAAGCTTATGCTAGCAATAATTCAATCTAGGGTTCATATTTGGAAAAATACCCATAGGTGAAATTTGTGTATTTTGGTGTTTTATGATAGAATATGAGGTTTTAAATTATGTTAGACAACTTGTACTACTCGGTTTTAAGTGAAAACGAGCAAAAGGGCTTAATCAGTAAAAATACCTAATAGTCATAAGTACATGTTAGAGTGAGAATTTGATGTTTCCATAGAAGGGAAAAATGATCAGCATGTCATAAAACATAAGAAAATAGGCTGAAGTTTAATTTACGAGCTTTGGGGCAAAAGTGTAAATATGCAAAAGTTTAGGGCAAAACTATAATTTTTCAAAATATGATTTTGGGTCAATTTGAATAATGTGAGTCCTAATTAGACTATATTTTAAATGATAGAGCAAGGAAAACTGAAATTGGGCTAAAATGGAAAAATACCAAGTTGTGGACGAAATGGTAAAAGTAGCAATTTTCGCATACGAGGTAAGTTCATGTGTAAATAATGTAGCATAATTGTTATTTTTAAGTTATTGATGTTAATTATATGATATGCTGATTTTTTTATCGTGAAATATTATGCTCTGTGGTTAATGTTGAGTAATATGCAAATTATGTTTACTACTTGATAAATATGAATTGCTACCGAGTATCGGTTCCGATATTCTATGGAAGACGGCAATGTGAGATCGAGGAAAAAAGTCTGTTTGAACCTTAGGAATAGATTAGGATACAAGTAACATGTCACTAGGATGGTTGAGCATCCGAACTCGTTGAGTTGAGTCCGAGTTCACTTATGGATGCGAATGTCCGAACTCGTTGAGTTGAGTCCGAGTTCGTGAAATGTAACTAGGCATCCAAACTCGTTGAGTTGAGTCCGAGTTCACTTATGGATGCGAACGGCCGAGCTCGTTGAGTTGAGTCCGAGTTCACTTAGGGGCGGGTTACATGATTTCTTGATTACATATGAGGCACTTATGTGCAAATTATCCGTGTATCCGAGTTGTATTCCGATGTGTTCAACGGGTGAAATTTCTAGTGAAATGAAAGAACACTTAAGATGCAAGCGACGTTTTGGTAAGTGTTGTGAAATGGACACTTTGGACAGGTATGTTCTTAACCCTCAGGTTGATAATAGATACAACAACGATAAGGTAGTAAGATGATGAACGATAAGGTAGTAAGATGATGAATGATGTTTAGAAATATGATATATGTTTTGGTGATACCATGCTAAAGTTGTTTGGTATATTTGTATTGTTATATTACTTGTTATTTACATATGAACTTACAAGCATTTATGCTTACTCCCTCCTCTTTATTTATTGTAGTTTTGAACAAGCCAGCTCGGGAATCGGGACGGGTCGAAGGTTCGATCACACTATCCAAAGGACTTTCATCTGGGTAAATGGCTTGTAAAACTTAAGTATGGCATGTATAGCAATATATTTATTTTGTGTAAATAATTTTATGATATGGCCATGATTGGTTGAGAAAATGTTTGATATTGATAAGTCATGGTGATGGTTAAATTTAGATCATGTTTGATATCATGGAAGTTTAATAGGTTATCTAGTTCATAACAACTCATGAAAAGATGAAATTTGCCTTAAAACAAAATATTGCTGCAGCAATGACATGAATTTGAAAAATCACTAAAAATAGTATAAATGGAATTAAATGATGAGAAAGTTATGAAATTTAAGCTTAATGAGTCTATTTTCATATGGATAAAAAAAAACAGGCATATAAATTATACTTTATGAGATATTTGAAACCTTGTGAAACAGGGCTAGAGTGATTTCTGGATCCTCTATTCTGACTTTAAAAATTCATAATAAATTGTAAAAAAATAATTAGAAGTAATTATTTATATGTACAGATTCCTTATTGAGTCTAGTTTTAACAGAAACAAACCTTGTAGTCATTGAAATTCTGTATAGAGAGATATCTGATTCGTAATACACAGATGTCAGAGCAGTCGAACCCTAAAATAGGGGAGACTTTAACTAATAAACTGTACTAACTAGCCCAACCAAAAATTCTAGAAAACAATTAGTAAATAGATATATGAGTCTAGATTTATGGAAAATTTACGGATCTTGATTTCGAGTTTCGTAACTCGAGATATGATTTTTCTTGTAACTGTGACGCGAGTAGCTAGAAAGCTGTGAATCTAGAAACAAAAGATTTGAAGTTCTTATTTTGATAAATTATGTTCGGTAACTCCTCAAGCTCGACTCCGGCGACGGTTTCGGGCGTGAGGGTGTTACAGATTGTGTGATCATACTCTAACAATTCACCAACCTTCGCGAGCTTCTGAGCACTATAAAATAGAGAAAAGTAAACGTAGTAAGCATTATATGCTTAGTAAGTTCGTATAACTAGAATTTAACTTACCAATTTCATTTATTAAAATTAAACATATAATAACATATTTCCGTCAACTTGAAAAGATTGCCTAAACACATGCATTCAATCAAACAAGTTAGTAACTTAATTCTCATATACATCAAGTAAACATAGATGAGTTCATCATACTATATTCTTTCAAGACATTATTCATTTCATCTCATAATTCTCATATCATGTCAAGTATTTTGTCCGTTGAATCATTGAAATTCTGATGGATACTCAAATAGTACACTCAAGGTGTACAATTCAATAACCCGTTAATTCATATTCAAGAGTACCCATTAGGGCACATAATCAGTTAGCACCCTCTTAAGCCACATATCACATAACAGGATTACTTATCCAAGCTAAATCTTGTTTCCAATATATTCTCATAAGAGCTTATGCAGGAACACTCATGTAACACCCCTTACCCGAGTTCGAGGCCTGGACAGGGTACGAGGCATTACTGGACTTAAACATACACAACTATGTAAAACTATGCCATAAAATCTCATTCAATTTAAATTGAATCAAAGATATGTACATTGTTCCTTATACGGGCCTACGAGGCCCAAAACATACACCGAGGTGATTTGGGAGTGAACTGAGAATTTTTAAAAATTTTACAACACTTAAAGAAATTTTCCATGTTTGGAGAGTCACACGCCTGTGCAGCTTGGGACATGCTCGTGTCCTCAGCCTGTGTAACTCTCTATTTATAACGTCATCAACAAATGAGGGTCACACGGCCAAGTCACTCGCCCGTGTGCTAGACCGTGTCCTCCACACGGATGAGACACACTACCATGTCTCTGCTCGTGTGGCCGAGAAAATGACTATTTACCAAGCCATTTGTCACCTTTATTTGCACATACTTAAACACAACTACAATATTACATTTCATGGCATAAATAAACTACCATCAGGCAATAACATATCATCTTCACACCATCATCTATAATGCATTATAACATCATAGTCTACCAAATCACTTCATGTTGAGTTCACAATCAAAAGGCATTAACATATGAATAAATTCATATCCATTATATATATATATATATATGTATCAAGAAAATATAAATCACATTACAAAACATTGCCATATGCACATGCATAATTATATGGGCTTACAACCAATTAGCCAATATAGCCAATTTGCATGGCTACAAATTACATCCAACCTTTAGCTTCACAAGCCAGTACATTTAACCAATTCATAATGACTCATACAAAAAATGACCAAGTCTCTATAAATGCCATAAACTTAAAGGGGTTTGCATTCACTTATACCTAACATGATAGCTTGATAGTGCGATAGCATCTTCGACGATCTCTAACCCGAGCTAGCTAAATTAACCTATAAAAGATGGGAAAAGAAGGGGAGTAAGCTTTAAAGCTTAGTAAGTCTGTATGAAAATAATAAGCATTTTATTAACATGCTTCTACCAATTCTCACAACATGATATGAAGGTAAAACAATCATATTTGCACTTTTTTTTTACTTATATTCATGACAAGCTGTCCACTCGAGTCATGGTCACTCAATTATTTATAACTTAAGCTACATAATTCTAAATTAAGATCCGTTAAAAGCATTTGAAACTAGACTCATATATATTTCTACCATGAAATTTTTAGAATTTATGAATTATCCAATAAGTATAGTTTATTCTTCAAATTTACCCCTATTTTGCTATCTGACAATTCTGACCCATCTTCACTAAAAGTTAATTACCTCCCCGTACAGGATTCGAATGATTAATTAATCATGACCCATTCTTCAAAGTTAGCATGATATTGCAACAAAATTCATAATCATAATTTATACATCTTAGCTCACCAAGGTCTCAACATTTCAAAATCTCAATAATCATAAGCTTAGCATACATACCTGTACCCTTTCAACATTTTTCACATATTCATTCTTTCTTTGACATACCCTTTTGGGACTATCATCAAATCATTCTTTGAACTACCTATTGAACACTTGGAATACTATTGGATATGCGGAAAACTTGCACATAAGTGCCACATATACATACGTATGCAAAGCTACCTCATAACATGTAACGCTCATAATAGAGCTACTCACGGGCCTACTCACATAAGCTATCAGTCAAGGTGTAACTACATGGGCTGCTCACACAAGCTGTCAGGTATCCGACGCACTCGGGACTACCTAGACACCGATAGAACACACATAAGACCAGCGTCCGAAACCAAATTACATGTATTGTATCCATCATGAACTCAAACCAACTCAATGAGTTCAGATGCCACACATATATCACGAACCTAGACCAACTCAATGAGTTCAGATTTCTAAATTCCTAGTGACATGTCACTTGTATCCTAGACTATTCTTAAGGTTCAAACGAGGTTTCTTGCTTATTGTATCACTGTCGAACTTGCTCGTAATGTCATTTACAATATCCATAATGCCAACCATATACTCATGGAATATCAATGCATATAATTCATGATAGCAAATAAGCATTTAAATTCATATAACATTAAAGAATTAAAATATGTAACACATCACATTATTTACACATGAACTTACAACTCATATAATATCAAGCATTAACATTCAAGTATAACATTGCATTATTATTATCGTATGAACTTACCTCGATACCAAAAATGGTGAAAAAAGGACTTAACCGTCAAATACTTATTTTTCCCCGATCTAAGTCTGAATCTCGTTTTCCTTGATAATCGAGCTTGGAAGCTTGGAAAACCCTAGCCATGGTTTGTCCATGCAAGTTTCGTCCATATCTTGAAGATGGACAAAAATTGGCTTTTAATTTTATTTTTAATTCATTTTAATTACTAAATGACCAAAATGCCCCTAACTTAAAAATATTCTATTTCACCTATTTCATGTCCATTTTTGTCCAAAAAATTAACCAATATTCTAATTACCATACAAGGACCTCCAATTTAAATTTCATAACAATTGGATACCTCTAGCATATAGAACTCAAGTTTTGCAGTTTTTAGAATTTAGTCCTTTTGACCAAATTGAGTGCCCAAACGTCAAAATTTTCGAACAAAATTTTCATGAAATCATCCCATGAAATTGTAGACCATAAAAATATAATAAAAATAAATTTTATAATGTTGGATTTGTGGTCCCAAAATTACTGTTCCAACTAGACCCTAAATCGGTATGTTACAACCCGTCCGGGCTAAATCCTATCTATAATATATGCTAAATAGGTTTTATATTAGCATTAGCAGTCCAGGCTAAATCCTTTCTGTAATGAGGTCAATAGGATTACTCATTCAAGCTATAAATCCGTCAGCAACAAATGCAAGACCTCATTCAATAAGGGAAATCACATTTATCCATTGAAATTCAATATTCAAACTGAACTTAACACTTTTTAAACAATTTCAAGCATGTATTCATTTCTTATATGGTAACATCCAAACAATTCACATACAAATAAACCACATTCCATACAAGTACAACATCCAATTCAACAATTAACATGCTCAATTAAGTTACACGAACTTGCCTCGACACTTGTTCGCTTATATAAATCTACTAATTCGAAACTTTCTCCTTTCCTCGTTCTAACTTTGAATTTGAATTATCTGGATCTATACAAATGAATTTAATCCCCCAAATAGATAGATTAAACTATCCCGATTTCAAAAATATCAAAATTACTAAAAATGGGATAAGAAAACTTACCCAATTAAGCCAAGAAAGATTGTTTTCTCTTTCCTAGGGTTTCCATGGAATATTTGGGGAAGAAGATGATATGAAATGATTTTAATTCTATTTTAATTATTTATCATCTTTAATTATTTCTATTTCCAATTTAGTCCTTACCCTTTTCTAAATTTCCATGGATGAATCATTAAAAATATTTACTAACTTTTGATTAATAGTCTAATTACCATATAAGGACCTCAAGTTTTAAATTCCATAGCTATTTAATCCTTCTATCTACTAGAATCTAACTTTTGCATTTTATGCGATTTGGTCATTCCCGTAATTAAGCACATAATCAATAAAATTTTCTTATTAGAATTTTCACATGACATCTCTATCATAATACAAACCATACAATAAAATTAAAATAAAATTTATTTTCGGCTCGAATTTGTAGTCCCAAAACCACTATTCTGATTTCATTGAAAATGGGTTGTTACACCCCATGGCATAGTGGAAAAAATATTCTAGCGATCATCAGTCATGTATCCATGTAAGATGAATGAATTGGTGTTGAAACAAAGGTTGAAAAATATACCTTTTGAAACTGAAAAGAGACGAATAAAATTGTTGACAGGATCCCTTTTGAAGATGTAAATTCCAAGCGACAAAAATAGTGTCTCAGCCTCTACGTAATCCACCCAGTTAAAGAACGAACAACAACAAACTTTTGAACTTTTTCAGAGACTATTTTAAAAATGACTGCTAGACTTTTTTGTTTTATTTTTTCTCTTGGTAACCCTAACACATTAATGGATTCCTTTTCCTTTTATTTTCTTTGATATCATATATTAGAAAACAAAACAGGATTATTCCCTTATTATTAGAGAAACAAATGGAAAGTCAAGAAAAAAAATATTATTTCCAAAAGAATATCACTTTCCATGTCCTTTTATATTTTGACCGAAATTATTATTATAACTTTTGTATTAAGAATTTCATAAACTATATACAATTAATATTTTATATGAATCAAATTCATATATTAATTTTAACTATGTTTTCTATTTTGTAAAATAAGTTTGTACGAATAATGTGTTGAATATTTAACCATCAAATTAAATTAACTCAATAATTAATTTAATTCATGTGATAGCTAAATACAATACCGAATGTATTTGGATTCTGTTCACTTCAAGTATAGGGTGTGATCCTATAGACTCTTGTATTGTTAGTAGTAATACTAGAACATTTCTACTATTACAAGCAATGAGTGACATCTAGCAATGCATCATTGCTACCCAAGTTACAAGAAGTTGTGATTCAACATAACCTTTCTATGACAAATTTTCATGTATTATATCATTTTATCTTTAATATCTAGATTAAACACAAGTCATGGAATTGTCACATTTGTATAGTCCAATCTCATATTTCTTGATATTCTAAGTAGACTACAATAAACAAATAAGTGTGATATCTCATATCAACTTATTCGAGCATGGTCGTGCATTTCTAGTCTCACATCATCAAGAGGCCTAAGATATTGCTCCCATCATGTAGGAGGGACAAATCCTATCTTGGTCTATCATCTCCCACTGCATAGATCGTGGCATACCCAACATCAGTATTTATCATATGACCTGTTATGGTAGACATTTATCTGTGCCAAAATATACAACTCACGATATTATGACAGTGATGATCTCAAGTCTGAGGATTATACACATAGTTATCAATATGAGTAATGTTGTGACTATTATATGATAATCCAAGAAATATACTCATAGCGGGTAGGTCCAGTATGTTGTTATCTAACATATACTTATGTATCGATTTTTGACATCTCTATGTCAATGGTAACATTTTGTCATCAATCAACTACACATTAGTCTCAATGCATTATCATTGTCAATGCCCACAATAATACTTGACTAAGGACCTTTTAAGAATAATCATATTATTCTCAGGACTTTATTATTAACCACTTTATTTATACACATAGAAAAAGAAATTGAAATGACAGTGGCAATGCCTTATTAACAAACAAGGTAAAAGAGTATGTGATTACAATCATCTCATGATTGGTCTTTAAGTATACTCTAACAAGATTTATATCAAATCTTGTTTTAAGATTCTAACAAGTGGCATCAGAGCCTCGTTATGCCTAATCATCAAGAATGAATTGATTCTCTATTATTTTTAGATTGATTCATTTTTCAGATTTTATAGATTTAATATTTCAGTTATATATATGTTTGTAACACCCTACACCCGGTCCAGTCGCTTGAGTTGAGCTATATGATGCTACAACATTTAACTGAATCATTCCCATACAATTAATTCATTAAGAATCAATAAAACAATAAATTCATGTTAAGTCTTTATTAATCATACATTAAAATAAAAAAAATGAGTAAAAAAGAGCTTACGAGAGCCCCTAAAATAGCTCAAAACCAACTCAAGACTATTTTGAAACATTTACAAAAAGATAAATAAAATAGTGAAAAGGGGTCACATGACCATGTGATAGGGCTGCGAGCGAGTGGTGCCATTGCATAGTCATGTCCCAAACCCATGCTAAAGACTAATGTCGTGTAATCCGAGGTCACACAGCCATGTCACTAGGCCAAGTAATAGATTGTGGCCGTGTGAGCTAACCTACCCTAAATTAAACATACCACACGACCATGCCCTGCACCTATGTATGCTTATGGCCATATGGAAAATTGTGTCACAGACCATGTGTGTGCAAAAAGCCTGTAACACCCTATACCCGGCTCGGTCGCCAAACCCAAATATCAGGATATCACACCACCACCACACATCACACACATTATAGATTGTCTCATTGTTCAGCAACACCCTTTTGTATTAGCGTATGCACGAGTTTTAAGTCAAATTTACTCTAATATTCATTAATACATGCTAAACATACATCAAATAGTCTTAAATAATAACTAAACATGCATAGGGACCATTTAGCAAAATCTCCAAACAAGTCACATAGGTATCGATACTAAAAGAAATGCATCAATATTTCTTTTAAATGGTATCGATTCCAATTGGAAAATCAATACCAAAAAAGTATTTTTTTCTCACCTAAAAATTAAATTCCAGAATTTATCGGTACCTTTATTAAAGTATCGATTATTTTACCCCGAGTATTAATACTCAAGATAAGGTATCAATACCAAATTACCATACTATCTTCCTGCACATCAAAATATCATAGAGGTATCATTTATAAAACCCGAATATCAATACCTCTGCTCTTAACCACAAAAATACAACAGATTTAAACATTCAAAACATTCGAACTTATACCAATACAACATCACCAAAAAGAACATGAAAACATCTGTATTAATAGTTCAAAAGAACGTAATAATGTCCGAGCAAGTGAACGACATAGTAAGATCGATATTCAAAATTTCTAGACAATAAATTCTTGAAAACAGACTAATAAACATGGAAAAAAAACTAGAAAAAAGTCTACCACATTGCCTTTATTTCCCCAAACGTAAACAAATAAATAACACCTACGAAATAATGCTAAGGTCTTGCTTGGACCACTCTCTTGGAAACACTCTGTTCACACTAGAACACAACCAATCTACAATGGTTTAAAAAAGGAGTGGGTGAGCTTTATAAGCTCAGTGATTAATCAGAATAACTTCCATGCAAACATGTCATCATGCATTAATGAAACAACTTATATAGCACAGTTACAATGTTTCCAGTTCTACTGTCACACCACTTATTCATTAGTTCGTTGACATAGAGTTCACATACACATTTAGACATTTATAACATTATACATAATCACATTTATTGATAATTTGGCACTTGAACTATGGAACATTAAAGCGGGCTTTATCAACACATTTGTCCCGGGCCTTAACCCCCAAAAAACACAACACATATAGGTTAGTACTCAAAATCCTATGGCATGTCAACTATATCTAATGGTCTCTGTAACACCCTTCACCCATATTCAACACCGAAATAGGGTTACAGAGTATTACCAAACTTATAAAACATTTAAACATTTAATTCACATATAATTTCACATTCCATGCAAACATAATTCAAACTCAAGCATAATGTCCCTATAATGAGCCTACGAGGCCCTAAACATGCTTTGGGAGAGGTTCAGGACGAAATCGATAGCTCAAGAAATTTTTACAAAACTTAGAAAATTTTCCTTAAAACAGGGGACACATGCCCGTGTGGTCTGACCGTGTCTCTCACACAGCCACCAGACACGCCTGTGTCACAAGCTGTAATAGCCCGGTTTTAGCTAAATTGGAACAGTGGTTTTGGGACCACAAATCTGAGGTTATAAAATTATTTTAATATTATTTTTGGTATTTATAGCATTTGAATATGTATGTGTGAAAATTTCGTGAAATGATTTTAGCGTTTGAGTGTTTAATTTGACGAAAGGACTAAATCGCGTAAAATGCAAAAGTATCATGCTATAAGTTAAAAGTTTCTATTTACTATGGTTTATTAAATGGAAGGTCCTTATGTTGATATTAGACCATTGATACTGGATTTTTTTATAAATGGCCTTACTATGGTTTATTAAATGAAAGGTCCTTCTGTTTGATATTAGACCATTGATAGTGGAATTTGTCATAAATGGCCTTATATTAATTTTTTTAAAGGTTTTTATTAAAGGTTAATATTGGTAATTGATAAATCATGTTATTATTAATTAAAACAAACATAATAGTGGCTATTTTATCATCTTTTTGCACCAAAAATAGAAGAAAAAAGAAGCTATTTTCATGTTTTAGGGTTTGGCACTTTGTGTTTCTAATTAAGGTATGATTTGAGTTCAGTTTTTGATGATTTTTATGTTTTTGTGATTGTTGCTTTGAGTACTAGCTAAGCTAGGGACTAATTTGCAAAACTGCTTAATGTTTTGAAAGTTGCCATTGATGAATTCATGTGTTTTTGAATGTTTGATGATGAATTATGAAAGTTTAGTGATGGATATCTACGTTCTGTAAAGTGACTTTGAGTAAAAATGTATACTAGGGATTAAATTGTGAAAAAATAAAAATTTGGGGTTAAAAGTATGAATAAATAAAAGTTTTAGGCTGTTAGAGGTCCCTATGAAATTTGATCAAGCATGGATTAAATTGAATTTCATGAATTTTGTGTATTTATGAAATAGAGACTAAATTGAATAAATGTGGAACTTTAAGGGCTAAAGTGTAAAAATGCCCAAATTGTGTGTTTTGGATGAAATTGAATGAATTTATGAATAAAGGAGTTAATTTTGAATGTTTATAGATCAAGAAAGAAATAAATTGGATTTAGATCGGGGAAAATTGAATGTTATCGAATAGTCGATGCAGTCCATTTATTCTGACTATGAGGTAAGTTCATATGCAAATAAATGTCTTTAAATTGAATTATACATGTTTGTCATTGAATTAACATAAATGTTGAATGAGCAAGTACGAGTAAGAATCAACAGAGTTACGACATCCGAAAGTCCTGTACGAACCTTAGGAATAGTATAGGATACAAATGTCATGACATTAGGTTACCAAGATGTGATTACATGTATGACCATGTCTGGGACACTGGCATTGTATTGTGATTACGTGTAAGACCATGTCTAGGACATTGGCATCGTTATATGATTTTGTGTAAGACCCTGTCTTGGACAGTGGCATCAATATGTGATAACATGTAAGACCATATTTGGGATATGGCATTGTACGAGCTTTATATGATTTTCGAGTATCCTTAACGATTTTGAATGGTTCAACAGGAAAATTCAAGTCGAGAAAGAATGTGTGAATGGGTTAAGTGACTCAGGTATGTATGAGATTCATACAAGTATTGAAAAGGGAAGTATTTGACAAATTCAATTATGATACTGAATATGTGTACAATGAGAAAGGTTTGTGAACTTGTATGTGTTTAACTATGCTTGGCATATTTGAATTGATATGCAATTATTCACAAGATGACTTTATTTGTATATGGCTTACTAAGCTTTTAAAGCTTACTTTGTGTGTTCTTTCCCTATTTTATAGATTATCAAGCAACCTCAGAGTCGGGGATTATCGGGAAACGTCATCACACTATTGATCATCTTGGTGGTACTTTTGAAGCTTTGGAATTATGGTATATGACATGTATAGGCTAGTAGTTTGATGATAAGTTTTGAGATATGATAGCAGCCATTTGTATTGGCATGTGAAATGATGTAAATGTTGGTGTGTATGGCCATTTAAGTTGGCTTGAAGTAGGTGTTTGGTAAGTAATTCATGATGTATAAGTCAACATATGTTTTGGTTTGTTTGGTATGGTTATATGGTTGCTCAAGTAACTAGTTGTCAATTGGTGAGTTAATGCTTGAATGATATTATTTTGTGGCTTGGTTTTGAGATGATGAAATGGTATGATTTGACGCATGACATAGATGATAAGATGACGAGGAAATGCATTTAGAAATTACATAAGTTTGATGATTTTGGCATATTGATTTGGTATGTTTTGGTTATGGATTTGAGTAGTTAAGAGAATGGTTTATAAATGGCATGAAATGTGTATGAATTTGCGTGTTTTGCCTGCCTATAAATGTATTGAAATGGTACCATATTGATTGCTAGGTGTGCTTGAGAAAAGGGTGGCAAATTGGCTTTGCAACTAGCCTATTTTTTTGCCCACACGGGTAGAGACACAGACGTGTGTCTCAGCCGTGTGTGACACACGGTCATGCTACACTGTCGTGTGTCCCTTGGGGTACCCTTTCAAATTAAGTCAGTATACACTATAGGTTTGACATGGCCTAGACACACGGGCGTGTCTACTGGCCATGTGTGACACATGGGCTGGCACATGGGCGTGTGGCCGACCGTGTGACCCAAGTCAGTAACCCCTCCAGTTTTTCCACGGCCGTGGCATACGGGCATGTCTCTGACTGTGTGGTACAAGTTAGTATGTATGCCCTGTTTTCACACGGCCTGTGACACGGGCGTGTCTGGTGGCCGTGTGAGGCATACGGCCTATTCACACGGACGTATGACCCCTGAAAGATTGAAAATTTTATAAGTTTCTCAAAGTTTGCAAATGATATCAATTTAGACCCGAACCACTTCTAAGCATGTTTTAAGGTCTTCTAGAACCTTATATGGGACTATATGATTATGTTAGTTTGATATTTATATGAAATTGAATCTTGTATGAGAAATGTATATTATATGTTGTGCCGGTAATGCCTGTAACCCTATTCCGGTGATGGATACGGGTTGGGGGTGTTCAACAAGCCGTGTGGACATTCGAAATGGGAGCACATGGCGATGTCCCAGCCCATGTCCAACCTCATGTAACTCTCTGACTTAGGTCAGACAACCAACACACACGTGAGTGTGGCTAGCCCATGTGCCAGGCCATGTGCTAGGTCGTGCCAAACCTGTAGGGTATATTGACTTATGCCATATGTGTAACATTCTGAAATAAGGCCTAATTGGAACATGGTTTCAGGACCACAAATCCGACATTGAAATATTTATTTTATGATTATTATGAGGTCTAGAATATGAAAATATGCATGTGTTAAAGTTTCATGAGGAAATTCTATGAGTAAGGTGTCCAATTGGTAAATAAGGACCGAATTGAATAAATTGCAAAACTTGGATTCTAGAAGCAATTTGTATGAAATTTCTTTAGATTATTAATTAGAAGGTATTAAAGAACAGTTTGCCCAATTTCTAAGTTTTTGCACAAAAATGGGCATGTATGGATGAAATTTGAAAGAAAGGGCTTAAGGGCATTTTGGTCATTTGGCTAATTAATGAAATAAAATGGGAAAAAGAAGGCAAAAATCAGCCATTCTTCTCCCTTGTCCAGGAAAATTTCTCAAGCCTCCATAGCTAGGGTTTTCAACATTTTCAAGCTCAGTAGTAAGTGCTCCCAAGCCCCGTTTTTAATGTTCTTCGTATTTTTAAAATCCCGGTAGCTTACTCTCTCCATTTCTACCCATATTTTGAGTTAGGGTTCATGTTTTCAAAATGAACCATGTGTGACATGTTTATTCCTTGATGTTTTATGGAGGAATATGAAGGTTGGATGTGTGTTAAACATCTTTTTCTAGGTGATTTTCATGAAAAAACCCCTAAAAGGACCTTTTTGCAAAATGTATAAAATATGTGGTAGAAATGTGAAATAATGGAAAATGTGGGCTGCCATAAGAGGGAAAAACATTCGGCTAGGATTATGTAAGGTAGAAATTGCATGCATTTCATTTTACGAGCCTAGGGACTAAATCGTAAAAATATGAAAAGTTAGGGGCAAAACAGTCAATTTGTCCGGGGGTGAAATTTAGACTTGAAAAGTATAATGTGAAAATTTAATGATTCTAATTTATTGTTATATACCCCAAGGAACAAATTTTGGAGGTCGATCGAGGAAAACGAAAGGTTTCATAATAACTGAAACACGATACTGAAATGAGTACCAGGTAAGTTCGAATAACTTTAAGTAAACTATTAATATGCCTAATTACGTGTGTTATGAATGCATGATATTTAGTTATAAGAATGACATGAAAATCCATGAAAATGTCAATAATAATGATATGATAATAAATGTCCCGGTTGAAGTAAAAAGGGAAAATTCGATGGATAAACCATGGCTTACATGACTTGAGATCCTGTATATGTTGCAGAAAAGGATTTAGCCCGGACGGGTAATCCGTTGATCTCAAATGTAGAAAGTATCTAGCCCAGAAGAATATGTGTACATTGTGGGTTTAGCTCGGACGGGTAATCCGATTAGGGTCTGAATTTAGCTTGGACTGGTAATTTAGATCCGAGCTTATTGAGGGTGTTTGTCGCTATAAGGGATTTAGCCTGGACTGGTATTCCTGAAATCACCTTATGAGTTTACATTACGAGAGATTTAGCTTGGATTGGTAATCCCGCCGTAAGATGTAAGATTCGCGGGAGTGCATATATGAGATGATCGCTCTTCTGACTTGACGGTAAATGGATAATCCATTGAAATTTTACAAGTAACTCAACGGGATTAATATGTGATACATAAATGAAAACATTGAATGATGAGCTCATCTTAGATAAGTTACATGGTGTGATGTTATGTGACTAACTTGTTGATGGAGTGCATGTTATAGGGAAACCATTCCATACTTGTTGGTTTATTTGCCTAATATGGTTGCATGCTAAACAAATCGGTAAGTTCATTTTCCAGTTATTCGGGCTTACTAAGCATGTAAATGCTTACCTCTCTCTTTTCCCTGTCTTACAGAGCTCGTGGACTTACGAAGATTGAAGGACAATTGGAGAGTCAACACACTATCATCTTGTCTAGCTTTGGTATATAGATACTTTTATTTTGTTCAATGGCATGTATAGGGCTTCTGTTAATTTTGTAATATGTGTCATTTGATTAGCCAATATGAAGGCTTGTAAGGTGTACATGTCCACATGCATATGGCCATTGGATTTGGCTCATTTTGTTATAAGGTATGACCTACATAGTTGTGCATATTTGTGTTCTAATGTTATTGAGATGAATGAACATGGCGTATCACAAGTAGATACACATGTAACATGGCCAAATCAAATGGGATGGCTAGACCATAATTGGAAATGAGTTATAATAATGAGCCAATCTTGAATGTGTTATAAGGTAGAGACATTCTTGATACAAGATAAATAATCGTAGCATGTGTAAGACTGATGAAATGAGGTTTACATGCAATGAGGTGTATCGAGGTCATTTGAGAGTATAATTAGGCCTGGCTATATGTTATGCAATGTTTCCACACGGGCATGTGAGACATTAACTCAAAATTTTTCTTAAATTTTTATTAGGTCCTCGGTTTAGTCCCGAATCAATTCCAATGTACGTTTGAGCCTCGTAGGCCTATAATAGAGACATGAAGATGCTATTGGATTGGTTTCAAATTGGAACGAAATTTTATAACCTGTATTTCCCGAAAATTTTCAAGTACATGCCTGGTAACGCCTCATACCTGGTCCTGGTCTCAGGTATGGGTAAGGGGTGTTACAACACGACCATGTCACACACCCGTGTATGAGGCAGTGTAGGGTATATTGACTTAGTTTTTAATTCAACACCAGGGGACACATGGCCATGTAATTTGACCGTGTGTCGCACATGGCTGAGACACACGCCTGTGTCTCTGCCCGTGTGGACAAGAATAGGCTATTTACCAAGCCATTTTGCCACCCAATTTGGTACACACCTACATTAAACCAATTTGCACCAATACAAAGCATAAATAAGCATTCTATTAACATTTTTCAAGCATAATTCATACCGTCTCAACACCAACCAATAAAAACACAATACCATTCAATTCCATACCAAAACTCACTTGCGCAACACATCTACATGCACTATTTCATCTAAACGTTCCTTTACCTAGAAGCACAAGCATACCAATCTCAAATTCAACCATTAGCTACTTAAACTAATAATCCACAATCAACCCTTCACTATGCAATATAAACCACATCACCAAATGGCATTAGCACACACTTATGTATATCACCAACTAAGCCAAATAGGTCAACTTACATGGCCATATACAACATTATATACATAACATTTATAAGCCAACACAAATGGCCAAACTCATAACAACACATATTCCAAAATGACCAAAGTCCCTATACATGTCATATACTTAAAATACCAAAGTTCATAGGTACCGAGTGATAGGCGGGTGGTGTGAAACGAACTCTGACAATCTCTGAATCCAAGCTAGCTTGATAACACTATAAAACATAGGAAAAATAAACAAAGTAAGCTATAAAGCTTAGTAAGCTCGTATGAAACAAACTCGATATAATCATATTCACATAATTCAACAATTGATTATAGATACATGAATTCACATCAACTAACAAACCTTTCAATTACTCATTCACAAAACTATATACTTTCATCATCATTTCTTCGATTCAAAGCTAATTGGTTTATGCACATACCTGTACCGTCTCGTGCCAATCTGATTTTCAGCCACATCATTCATTTACCCATTAAACCATTCCGAATAGAATTCGGATACTCAAGAGTCTTGCACATTAAATACCTATACCATGGCCTGAAGCCAAATCAAGGTAACTTATATCCGAAGTACTGATATCATGGCCCAAAGCCAAATCAGCCAATATTCATGGCCCGAAGCCAAACGGTATAACTCGCACCTGAAGTGCTAATATCATGGCCCGAAGCCAACTCAATGTATCCTCTAATGACATGTCACTAGTATCCTAAATTATTCCTAGGGTACAATTGGGATTTCGAATGTCGAATTACCATCTAGTCATTGTCGAATTTATCCGAAGTCTCGTATTCACAAGTTATATAATATTAAAGCATTTAAAATACACTTATAATGAAATTTATCACATATGAACTTACTTTAGATGTGAAAACGATGAAATAAGTCAATTAGTCAATACCTTTAGTTTTCCTTCGATCTAGATTGAATTCTGCATTTCTTCATCTAAATATATTCAAAATTAACTTATTTAATAAGCTCTCTATTCAATTTAATTCAAAACACACATTTAAACATATTTACACATTTTCCCTTAATGTATCACCACTTTTACAATTTAGTCCCTAGGCTTGTAAAACAAAAATTCATTCAATTTCATCACAACCCAAGCCTAGCTGAATTACTATTATGCCTCTAGCATCCCATATTTTTCATTTATTTCACATTTTAACCACAAAGTTTCCACATTTCACAATTTAATCCCTAATTTGCATTTTTACTAAAAATCACTTAACAAAACTTGTATATCTATCAACAAACATTCATAATCTATCAAGAAACTTCAAAACTCATGCTTTTTCATCAATGGAAACATTCAAAATCTTTAATAGTTTTGCAAAATAGTCTCTGGGCTAGCTAGAACTAGTTGCAAAGATCATAAAAACATAAAAATCATAAAAAACCGGGTAAAAAATGACTTACATGCACAAAAAGACCTAGTCGAACCTTCAAATACGAGTTCCTTCCTTCTTAATTTCGGTGGACAAAACCAATAAGGAAGATGATAGCTTTGTTTGTTAATTGTTTTACTTAACTCATTTAATAAATTACCATTTTAACCTTGTTAATTAATCACTTAAAACATTTAATAGATGTCCATCTTTGTCCACTCATATTAAACATGGTCTAATTACAACATAAGGACCTCTACTTTAAAGTTCTATAGCTATTAAATACCTTTAGCTAATAGAACAACACTTTTGCACTTTATGCGATTTAGTTTTTTTTTTTTATTATCAAATTGACCAATCAAACGATAAAATTTCTTAATGAAATTTTCACACCAACATAATATCATACTGTAGACATTAAAATAATAATAAAATAATTATTTCAACTTTGAATTTGTGGTTCCGAAACCATTGTTCCGATTTAGCTAAAAACGGGTTGTTACAGTCTCAAAGTTCACATGGCCAAAATATCTGTAATTAACATGCATAATTACTTACTATTTTTTTGCATTTTTTCACTGCATATTTACATTATAAGCACAACATAATTTCTGTCATTTGACATGCATAACACGTCCACATTTCCACATTCACAATAATCATCACAAACATATAACACATGTCATGGCATCACATTTTACTTCACTTTCTCACAACACATAAGCGGATATTTCATAGTCTAAACGTTGGTATGAGAAAATTTACACAAGGAATTTGGAGTTGGGGTTTAAGCTACTACTAAATTTCCAATGAATGCAATGAATCATGTCTATAAGCAGTGATTCCAAACATTCACCAATTACGTTTCTATTGAAGTGCCAAAAGCCCAAACTAGCCTTTCCTTAACTCGTAAAAGGTCCTAACTGTGACAGCCCTAATTTGACCTTAATCGGAAGTGGTTTCGGGACCACAAAATCGAGTCGTAAAAATAATTAACCATTAAATTTTGTGTTTATTGTATGTGAAAAGGCATGTGTGAAAGTTTCATACTTTAATTTTATCATTTGTATGCCAAATTATTAAATAGGACTTATGTGAGAAAATTTAGAAATGTGTTAGGCAAATGTTGAAGTGACTTATTAATGCATGTTATAAAAATGCTTGGACTTGCATGTCAAATATCCCCTTTTGCTAGTAGTGGCCGACCATGATGATGAATTTATATTAAAAAAATGTATTAATTTTAGTTAAATGGTTTTATACTTTAAATAAAAATAAAGAAATTTGGTGATGAAAACAAAGTTCTCTCTTTGTTCAACTTGGCCGAATAGAAGAAAGAAAGGAAGGGAAAAATTTCGGTCACTTGAATCCTTAGGGAGGTTAGTATATTGTGTTAAATTTGTGAAATGTTTACTTGTTTTAGGTAAATTATCATGGTTCTTGCTTAGCCCATGCTAAAATTTTCAATAATGATGGGTGAATGGAGCATTCGGCTATGGTTATAAAGGAAGGAATTTTGATTGTTTTATTTGAATTTTGATGATGAATGTGTTGAGGAAAGAAATTGGTCTTTCTAAAAAAAATATGAATGGTTAATGCTTATACTAGTAATAGCCGAAATAAAGATGCTTGATGTCATGAATAAATGTTGTTTATATGTTTGGAATTGAGAAAAATTTGATGTTTAATCACTTAAGGATTCGGCATTGTTTAAGATAATTTATTTAAAATGTGATTTTGAATATTATGAGTATTGGGATGTAAGTATATGTGTGTGCTTGGTCGTAGGAGTTTGCTATGAAATTTTGTTTGGTTGAGTGATGAATGGTCGAATGAACTATAGGCTAGGGTGGATAAATTTTTGTACATAAGTAGTGAGTGTGACTATTGGTTAATGACATTCGGCATTATATTTTTTATATGTGTGCATTCGGCCTTTGGGGGGGGATAACAAGATGAAGTCAAAATGTTAAAGAAGGATTCTAAGACTTGCTAAGTTGTTATGATCATTGCCGAATGTATATTGGTCAAAGGGAAATTTTCAAATCGTTTATGTATGAGTATGTGAACAAAATATTAAATGAATATTCGGCATAATGGGGTTTATGAGTAAATGGCATACTATATATATATATATGTGAATACGTGGTAGTGCATAAAACAAGTAATCGATTAAATTGTGATAGTCACACATAGGTATAGATATATGAACGCTTTATGGATGTACCTTGAGACATAGGGACATTTAGATATATATATATATATATATAGTTAAATTCGTGTATATGGAAGCATGGTAAGTTATGTGAATTTTTGCTTGTTCATGTGAAATAGATATCGGTATAATAAGCATAAAAATTTAGTCTTGGCATATTATATAAAACATATTATACTTTGAAGTTATGTGACTGCCGAATGTGAATAATAAGTAAATAATATTAGTTAAGATATTAAACAAATTTATTTACATTTATTAAGCTAAAGAGCAAGGAGGATCGAAGTTGGAAAGGGAAAAAGAGAAAGCAATAGAGTAACCAATCTACAACCGTTCGAATATACCGAGGTAAGTCTTTGAGTAACGGAACTTAGCTTATGATTTTATAGGTATCATATAAAAGCATAGTAGATAAATTGTGATCTTATGGTTCTATATAAATTACATAGTGAAACAAATGATTTTTATTTTATATGACTTGGAGCCGAATGGTTAAAGAATTCATGTGGAATAGCGAAATGAAATCGTATTACGTGTATGTAGCTATTGAGCCGTAAGAGTAAGGGTTGATAAGCATATTGAACTTGTTTGCTAGTAATGCTAATGGGTTATGATATATATATGTGCAAGGCATTAAATGCGGGTTATTATAACCGGGTTAAGTCCTGAAGGCATTAAATGCGGGTTATTATAAAGGGTTAAGTCCCGAAGGCATTCGTGCTGGTTGTTATATCCGAGCCAAATTCCGAAAGTATTTATGTTTGGAAAGGTGCGATTCTGTCGTAATAATTCGATTAATGTGCTTATAATCTCTAATATGACCAGGTATGGATCGTATATACATTGGAAAAATTTGGTACAGTATAAGTTGTGATTATGTAATCGAATAATGCTCTCCCGGCCATTCCTTAGGGTTATATGAAGTCTATAGCTCACTCGAGTTACATGAAATTGATTCAAATGAAATTTAGTTAAGTTTGACTTCGAATGTGTAAACATATTGATAGAAGTGTAAATTAAAATGAATATGTGATCTTGTGCATAGACATTTATTTATCCTTATGAATGCTATTTCTTTTGTGTTTTTGTTTCAAATGATTTCCTTACTTATAAGCTTACTAAGCATCGAAACGCTTACTCTGTTGCTTAAATTCTCGTATTATAGATTTTGTTCGTCATTATCGGACTCGGAAGTGTCAAAGTCGAAGTCATCCACACTATCTAAGCCCCTTTTTGGTACTCTTTTAGTTGAACTTTGATAATGGCATGTATAGGACTGACCTTTGTTGTTAGTTAAGTATCTTTTGGTAATGTATATATTCGTATAGCCATGTGAAAATGGCTTATATATTTTGAGTATAGCATTATAATCATTTTGTAAATATGGTCTTATGATATGGTTATTGAGTGGTATGGAAATGCTTGATAATGATTAGCCATTGGAATGGCTAATCATGATCATATTTGGTGCTATGTATGTCAAATTGCTAGCTAATCCATGGAAACCATGAAATAGGTAAAATTTATCACAAAATCAATTCAGATAGCAGTAGTGACGTGAATTTGAAAAATCACTAAAAATATTAGAAATGGAATTAAATAATGAATAAGTTATGGAATCGAATCTTGATGAGTCTATTTTCATATGGAAGAAACAAAACAGGTATATGAGCTATATTTTATGAGATGTTTAAATTTTTGTGAAATAGAGCCAGAGCGATTTCTGGATCCCCTGTTATGACTTTGGAAATTCACCATAAATTTTACGAAGATAATTAAAAGTCATGATTTATATGTACAGATCCATTATTGAGTCTAGTTTTATTAGAGACAAACGACATAGTCATTGAAGCTCGATACAGGGAGATATCTGATTCGTAATACACAGAGGTCAGAGTAGTTGAACCCTGAAATGGGGGAGACTTTAACTAATAAACTGTACTAATTGGCCTGACCAAAAATTCTAGAAAAACATTAGTAGATATATGTATGAGTCTAATTTTAGGAAAAATTTACGGAATTGGATTTTGAGTTTTAGAACTCGAGATATGATTTTTAAAGCGACTATGATGCAGTTCGCCAGCTTGTCTGGAAAATTTTAAAATGAATTGTATAAGCTGTTTAAGTAATGAATTAAGTCCGTTAACACCTCGTGTTCAATTTCGGAAACGGTCTTGGGTACGGGACGTTACATTTTATTGGTATCAGAGCTACGGTTTAGTCGATTTTAGGACTACCGTAATAAGTATGGGTCTAGCTATACATGCCATTATGTGTTAATATGATAGTGTGGTGATTTCTGACAGATAAAAATGTGTTTTCGTATAGAAATGGATTCGATCTGATCGAGCGATGGTGATGATATTGAGAGTGTAGCGCCTGCTCCCGCCTACGGGACAGCGCCGATTGACTCTCAATTAAATGCAAGTAATCAAAATGATGAGGCAAAATAAGCCTTCTATGCTATGATGAACGACTGGTTTACCCAATATGTTCGAACTAATCCGGCTGTTGCACAACCCTCACCCCCGACTAATACAAACCCTACACCTGTAATATCTCCTGTAGTTGACCCATTGAGGTTGAACAAGCCCCCGGTTGATAGGATTCGGAAGCATGGGGCTACTGAGTTCAAGGCTACTGACAGTGATGATGCTGAGCAGGCTGAGTTTTGGCTTGATAATACCGTTCGTGTGTTCGATGAATTATCGTGCACACCTGATGAATGTTTAAAATGTGCTATATCTACATTACGTGATTCTGCCTACTATTGGTGGAATACTTTGGTTTCGTTGCCGAGAGAACGGGTTACTTGGGAATTCTTTCAAACCTAGTTTCGCAAGAAATATATCGATCAAAGATTCATCGATCGAAACGGAAAGAATTTCTTGAGCTTAGCGAGGTTCTATGTCGATTCATCGATTATGAGCAAAAGTTTGTCGGACTTAGGAGATACGCTCGGAATGTGTTTTAAATCGAGGCTATCATGTGTAAACGCTTTGAGGACGGGTTGAGCGAAGATATAAAGCGTATGTTGGCATTCTTGAAATTAGAGAATTTGTAGTACTTGTCGAGCGAGCTTGCAAAGCCGAAGAGCTCAGTAAGGAGAAAAGAAAAGCTAAAGTGGAAGCAAGAGAGTTTCGTAAGAGATCTTCAGGAAAGCCTTTTCAACAATCATCGAAGAAATTTAGAAATGATCCAGGCCGATCTATAGACACTTCGGGCTTTTCCAGACGAGATCGTGATCGACCCCCTGTGAGTATGCGAGTCACTTCACTTGCCAGTGTTGGAAATGATCATCGGGACAGGACAGAGTGCCAGTATTGCGGTAAATGGCATTCGGGGAGTTGTAGATTCCATGATCGCTCCTGTTATAAGTGCGGATCAGCTGACCACTTTATCAAAGATTTTCCGAAACTGTCTGAACAGAATGTAAATCAGAGTGGGAAACTGGGTGCTACTACAACACGAGGTAGGCCACCTAGGAATACGGGGGACGCTAGCAGCGATCAGAGAGGGTCTAAAGATCTTATCACCAGATCTGAGGCTCGTGCTCCTGTTAGAGCTTATGCTATACGTGCACGCGAGGATACTTCTTCGCCTGATGTTATTACCGGTACTTTCACTCTCTTTGATACTAATGTGATTGCTTTGATTGACCCTAGATCTACTCATTCTTATGTATGTGAGACTTTAGCATCCAGTAAGACTTTACCTGTTGAGTCTACTGAGTTCGTTATTAGAGTGTCGAATCCCTTGGGTCGTTATGTGCTTGTCGACAAGGTGTGTAAGAAATGCCCCTTAATAATCCGAGGCTCCTGTTTTCCGGCTGACTTGATGCTTTTACCGTTTGATGAATTTGATGTTATTCTCGGTTTGGATTGGTTGACCGTACATGATGCAGTTGTGAATTGCAAAAGTAAGACTATTGATTTGAGGTGTGCAAATAATGAGATAATCCGAATTGAGTCTACTGTTTTGAATGGATTGCCAACAATAATATCCTCGATGTTAGCTCAAAAATATGTGAGAAAGGGGTGTGAAGCGTATCTTGCATACGTACTTGATAATAAAGAATCAGAAAAGAAACTTGAATCGGTACCAGTGGTTTGTGAATATCCGGATGTTTTTCCCGAAGAATTACTGGGGTTACCACCTGTTCGGGAGGTAGAGTTTGGCATTGAACTTGTACCTGGGACTACACCGATTTCGATAGCTCTGTATCGTATGGCATCAACGGAATTAAAGGAATTGAAAGCTCAATTGCAAGAGTTGATGGATAGAGGTTTCGCTCGACCGAGTTTCTCACCTTGGGGTGCACCAGTATTGTTTGTGAAAAAGAAGGACGGAACCATGAGGTTGTGCATCAACTATCGTCAGCTGAATAAAGTGACAAGAAAGAATAAATATCCGTTACTGCGTATTGATGATTTGTTTGATCAACTAAAGGGAGCCTCAGTGTTTTCAAAGATAGATTTGAGGTCGGGTTATTATCAGTTGCGAGTTCGAAATTCAGATATACCCAAAACAGCTTTTAGAACGAGATACAGTCACTATGAGTTCTTAGTGATGTCGTTTAGACTCACTAATGCCCCTGCGGTATTTATGGATTTGATGAATCGGATCTTCAGACAGTATTTGGATCAGTTTGTAGTTGTGTTTATTGATGACATTTTGGTCTATTCGAGAGATGAAACTGAACATGCTGAGCACTTGAGATTAGTGTTGTAGATATTACGGGATAAGCAGTTATATGCTAAGTTCAGTAAATGTGAGTTCTGGTTGAGAGAAGTTAGCTTTTTGGGTCATGTGGTATCTGGATCGGGTATTCGAGTTGATCCAAGCAAAATTTCAGTCATACTTAACTAGAAGCCTCTGAGAAATATTACTGAGGTTCGGAGCTTTTTGGGACTTGCCGGTTACTACAGACGGTTTGTAAAGGGTTTCTCGATGATAGCCACACCAATGACGAAACTACTTCAGAAAGATGTTAAGTTTGAATGGATAGAAAAATGTCAGAAAAGTTTCGATCAACTAAAAACTTATTTGACTGAAGCTCCAGTACTAGTGCAACCCAAATCAGGCAAAGAGTTTGTCATTTACAGTGATGCATCCTTACTTGGGTTGGGTTGTGTATTGATGCAAGAAGGTCGAGTTGTAGCTTATGCGTCGAGGCAATTGAAGCCACATGAGAAAAATTATCCAACCCATGATCTCGAATTAGCTGCCATCGTATTCGCTTTGAAAATATGGCGACATTACTTATTTGGTGAGAAGTGCCATGTATTTTTGGATCACAAAAGTCTCAAATATTTGACGACTCAAAGAGATTTGAATCTGCGACAAAGACGTTGGCTTGAGTTGTTGAAAGATTATGAGCTTGTCATTGACTATCACCCGGGAAAGGCTAATGTGGTTGCGGATGCTTTAAGTCGTAAATCACCTTTTGCTTTACGAGCGATGAATGTACACTTGTCTGTTCTATCCAATAATGTGTTAGTAGCAGAATTAAAGGTCAAACCATTGTTGATTCATCAAATTCGTGAAGCTCAGAAAGTCGATGATGAATTGGTTGCAAAACGGGCTGAATGTGTTTCGAATATGGAATCAGAGTTTCAAATTGATGATGACGATTGTTTGAGGTTCAGAAGTCGTTTGTGTGTTCCAAGAAATTCAAAACTTATTTCGATGATTCTGAACGAAGCTCATTGTAGCCGAATGTCAATTCACCCGGGGAGTACGAAAATGTACAACGATCTGAGATGTCAGTTTTGGTGGCATGGTATGAAACGTGACATTTCTGATTTTGTTTCGAAGTGTTTAATATGTCAACAAGTGAAAGCGGAACATCAAGTGCCTACAGGTTTACATCAGCCGATCATGATACCTGAATGGGAATGGGATCGAGTCACGATGGATTTTGTATCTGGGTTGCCATTGTCGGCAAGTAAGAAAGATGCGATTTGGGTTGTTGTTGATAAACTGACTAAGTCGACTCATTTTATTCCTGTACGTACGGATTATTCACTGGATAAACTAGCTGAATTGTATGTTTCTCAGATTGTAAGATTACACGGGGTACCTATTTCTATTGTGTCGGATAGAGATCCGAGGTTCACTCGCGATTTTGGAAGAAATTGCAGGAAGCTTTGGGTACCAAGTTGCATTTTAGCACCGCTTTTCATCCCCAGACTGATGGTAAATCCTAGCAGATAATTCAGATACTCGAGGATATGTTGAGATGTTGTATCCTTGAGTTTAGTGGTTCATGGAAGCGGTATTTACCTTTGATTGAATTCGCTTACAACAATAGTTTTCAGTCAAGCATTAAGATGGCACCTTACGAGGCTTTGTATGGTCGTAAATGCCGTACACTGTTATTTTGGACCGAGCTTAATGAAAATAAAATCTTTGGGGTTGATTTGATTAAAGATGCTGAGCAGAAAGTAAAAGTAATCCATGAAAGTCTAAAAGCAACTTCAGATCGTCAGAAGTCGTATGCAGATTTAAAGCGAAAAGACATTGGATATCAGGTCGGAGACAAAGTGTTTCTTAAAGTTTCACCTTGGAAAAAGGTGCTCAGATTTGGCCGTAAAGGCAAATTGAGTCTGAGACTCATCGGGCCGTATGAGATATCCGAACGAATTGGGCCAGTCGCATACAGATTGATTCTACCCCCTGAACTTGAAAAGATTCACAACGTTTTTCATGTCTCGATGCTTCGACATTATAGATCCGATCCATCGCACATAATTAATCCATCAGAGGTTGAAATTCAATCTGATTTGAGTTATCAAGAAGAACCGATTCGTATCCTAGCTCGCGAGGTGAAAGAGTTGCGAAACAAAAGGGTTCCGTTAGTAAAGGTGTTATGGCTCAAACACGGGATCGAAGAAGCTACTTGGGAAACCGAGAACTCTATGAAAGAACGATACCCAAATCTATTTACAGGTAAGATTTTCGGGGACGAAAATTTCTTAAGTGGGGGAGAATTGTGACAACCCTAATTTGACCTTAGTCGGAAAGTGGTTTCGGGACCACAAAACCGAGTCGTAAAAATAATTAACCATTAAATTTTGTGTTTATTGTATGTGAAAAGGCATGTGTGAAAGTTTCATACTTTAATTTTATCATTTGTATGCGAAATTATTAAATAGGACTTATGTGAGAAAATTTAGAAATGTGTTAGGCAAATGTTGAAGTGACTAATTAATGCATGTTATAAAAATGCTTGGACTTGCATGTCAAATATCCCCTTTTGCTAGTAGTGGCGGCCATGATGATGAATTTATATTAAAAAATGTATTAATTTTAGTTAAATGGTTTTATACTTTAAATAAAAATAAAGAAATTTGGTGATGAAAACAAAGTTCTCTCTTTGTTCAACTTGGTGAATAGAAGAAAGAAAGGAGGGAAGAATTTGGTCACTTGAATCCTTAGGGAGGTTAGTATATTGTGTTAAATTTGTGAAATGTTTACTTGTTTTAGGTAAATTATCATGGTTCTTGCTTAGCCCATGCTAAAATTTTCAATAATGATGGGTGAATGGAGCATTCGGCTATGGTTATAAAGGAAGGAATTTTGATTGTTTTATTTGAATTTTGATGATGAATGTGTTGAGGAAAGAAATTGGTCTTTCTAAAAAAAATATGAATGGTTAATGCTTATACTAGTAATAGCCGAAATAAAGATGCTTGATGTCATGAATAAATGTTGTTTATATGTTTGGAATTGAGAAAAATTTGATGTTTAATCACTTAAGGATTCGGCATTGTTTAAGATAATTTATTTAAAATGTGATTTTGAATATTATGAGTATTGGGATGTAAGTATATGTGTGTGCTTGGTCATAGGAGTTTGCTATGAAATTTTGTTTGGTTGAGTGATGAATGCCGAATGAACTATAGGCTAGGGTGGATAAATTTTTGTACATAAGTAGTGAGTGTGACTATTGGTTAATGACATTGAATTATATTTTTATATGTGTGCATTCGGTCTTTGGGGGATAACAAGATGAAGTCAAAATGTTAAAGAAGGATTCTAAGACTTGCTAAGTTGTTATGATCATTGCCGAATGTATATTGGTCAAAGGAAATTTTCAAATCGTTTATGTATGAGTATGTGAACAAAATATTAAATGAATATTCGGCATAATGGGGTTTATGAGTAAATGGCATACTATATATATATGTGAATACGTGGTAGTGCATAAAACAAGTAATCGATTAAATTGTGATAGTCACACATAGGTATAGATATATGAACGCTTTATGTATGTACCTTGAGACATAGGGACATTTAGATATATATATATATATATATATATATATATATATATATATATAGTTAAATTCGTGTATATGGAAGCATGGTAAGTTATGTGAATTTTTGCTTGTTCATGTGAAATAGATATCGGTATAATAAGCATAAAAATTTAGTCTTGGCATATTATATAAAACATATTATACTTTGAAGTTATGTGACTGCCGAATGTGAATAATAAGTAAATAATATTAGTTAAGATATTAAACAAATTTATTTACATTTATTAAGCTAAAGAGCAAGGAGGATCGAAGTTGGATTGGGGAAAAGAGAAAGCAATAGAGTAACCAATCTACAACCGTTCGAATATACCGAGGTAAGTCTTTGAGTAACGGAACTTAGCTTATGATTTTATAGGTATCATATAAAAGCATAGTAGATAAATTGTGATCTTATGGTTCTATATAAATTACATAGTGAAACAAATGATTTTTATTTTATATGACTTGGAGCCGAATGGTTAAAGAATTCATGTGGAATAGCGAAATGAAATCGTATTACGTGTATGTAGCTATTGAGCCGTAAGAGTAAGGGTTGATAAGCATATTGAACTTGTTTGCTAGTAATGCTAATGGGTTATGATATATATATGTGCAAGGCATTCGTGCGGGTTATTATAACCGGGTTAAGTCCTGAAGGCATTCGTGCGGGTTATTATAACCGGGTTAAGTCTCGAAGGCATTCGTGCTGGTTGTTATATCTGAGCCAAATTCCGAAAGTATTTATGTTTGGAAAGGTGCGATTCTGTCGTAATAATTCCGATTAATGTGCTTATAATCTCTAATATGACCAGGTATGGATCGTATATACATTGGAAAAATTTGGTACAGTATAAGTTGTGATTATGTAATCGAATAATGCTCTCCCGGCCATTCCTTAGGGTTATATGAAGTCTATAGCTCACTCGAGTTACATGAAATTGATTCAAATGAAATTTAGTTAAGTTTGACTTCGAATGTGTAAACATATTGATAGAAGTGTAAATTAAAATGAATATGTGATCTTGTGCATAGACATTTATTTATCCTTATGAATGCTATTTCTTTTGTGTTTTTGTTTCAAATGATTTCCTTACTTATAAGCTTACTAAGCATCGAAACGCTTACTCTGTTGCTTAAATTCTCTGTATTATAGATTTTGTTCGTCAGCTATCGGACTCGGAAGTGTCAAAGTTGAAGTCATCCACACTATCTAAGCCCCTTTTTGGTACTCTTTTAGTTGAACTTTGATAATGGCATGTATAGGACTGACCTTTGTTGTTAATTAAGTATCTTTTGGTAATGTATATATTCGTATAGCCATGCGAAAATGGCTTATATATTTTGAGTATAGCATTATAATCATTTTGTATATATGGTCTTATGATATGGTTATTGAGTGGTATGGAAATGCTTGGTAATGATTAGCCATTCGAATGGCTAATCATGATCATATTTGGTGCTATGTATGTCAAATTGCTAGCTAATCCATGGAAACCATGAAATAGGTAAAATTTATCACAAAATAGATTCAGACAGTAGTAGTGACGTGAATTTGAAAAATCACTAAAAATAGTAGAAATGGAATTAAATAATGAATAAGTTATGGAATCGAAGCTTGATGAGTCTATTTTTATATGGAAGCAACAAAACAGGTATATGAGCTATATTTTATGAGATGTTTAAATTTTTGTGAAACAGGGCCAGAGCGATTTATGGATCCCCTATTATGACTTTGGAAATTCACCATAAATTTTACAAAGATAATTAGAAGTCATAATTTATATGTACAGATTTATTATTGAGTCTAGTTTTATTAGAGACAAACGGCGTAGTCATTGAAGCTCTATACAGGGAGATATCTAATTCGTAATACACAGAGGTCAGAGTAGTCGAACCTTGAAATAGGGGAGAATTTAAATAATAAACTGTACTAATTGGCCTGACAAAAAATTCTAGAAAAAAATTAGTAGATATATGTATGAGTCTAGTTTCAGGAAAAATTTACGGAATTGGATTTTGAGTTTTATAACTCGAGATATGATTTTTAAAGCGACTGTGATGCAGTTAGCCAGCTTGTCTGGAAAATTTTAAAATGAATTGTATGAGCTGTTTAAGTAATGAATTAAGTCCGTTAACACCTCGTGTTCGATTCCGGCAACGGTCTCGGGTACGGGGCGTTACACTAACAAATATGAAGCTTCAACATAATAAATTACATAACAATACAATAAACAAACAGCTAAGGACTCACATCAAGCAATCAAAATACAAGCCTAAGCTAACTTCTCATGCAATCGAAACCTTTGGCATAGCAAACTCAAATTTCAAATATTTCGGTCTATACTTAATCTTTTTGCCTAAAATGAATTTTATTCATCTAATTATTCACCTACGATAGATTCTCTACCTTTAAACTACGCAAAACTACCCAATTCATGGTATCAAAAGTTTTCAACAAGTTATGGTAATTTCTACAAAAATTCATTAAATCCATAGAAATCTTTAACGAAACTTTAAAATAAGTTAACAAATATTTTTACTTTAAAACTAATGAAAAAAACACTCTAAAACCACTTTTTTTTTTCAAAATCCTAAAATCCACCATTAATGACCCATTTTTTTTACTTTTATTTGAAACATGAATTTAATGGCTAAAAACTCAGTTTTAAAGACTAGCTAGCTTTTAAAACTAATTAGAAATCGATTAGTTTCCTTAGTTGATGATAAACCGAGTGTTTGATCAAAAATTAGAAAAACCCAAAAACTCAACAATGGAGAAATATGTGGTGTTTTGAGTGTTTTTCTTGAAACACTACGAAGGTCTATGTTGGGAGAATGAAAGAATCTAGGGAATGGAGTTTGGGAATCAAAATTTGAATTGGAAGAGCTTGGGAGAGCAAGGGACGGAAAACAAAAGAAAAGGGAGAAAACTATCGTGAAAACTGCAGGTGGGGGGAATAAAATAGGGTGAAAATTAGAATTTTGTTTGACTGTCTTTTAAAAACTCTTAATTTAGATTATTTTACAAATCAGTCCTTATTTCAAAATTGAAAATCTTTTGAACATTATTTTCAAAATTGTTTTAATTTTTAAAAGCTATTGAAATTCTTCAGCTCATTAGAGCTAAAATCCCTAAAATATCCCTAAACTCCTAGGCCTAATTTTGGGTGTTACAACTCTCCCCTCCAAAAAAGAATTTCATCCTCAAAATATACCTAAGCTAAACAAATAAGGATATTGCTGCCTTATTGCATCTTCAACTTTCCAAGTTGTCTTTTGTATTGTGGTTGCGTTACAAAACCTTAACCAATGAAACCTTTTTATTTCACAAAACCTTTTCTTCACGAGCTAGAATCTTAATTGGCTCTTCTTCATAGATTAGATCAGTTCAAACTTCAATCCCATCTACTAGCACAATATGTGACAGATCTAAAATATACTTTCGCAAAATAGAAACATCATGAATCTGCTCAAGTTCTTGCGGCAACTTGAGTCAATAAGCTACCGAACCAATTCTCTCAACAACATCATAGGATCCAATGTACCTTGGACTCAACTTACCCTTCCTTCCAAACTTCAAAACTTTCTTCCAAGGTGAAACCTTTAAGAACACCTTACCACCAACTTGAAACTTGATATCTCAACATTTCAAATCAACATAAGATTTCTACCTATCAAATGCTGCTTTCAATCAATCACAAATCAACTTCACTTTCTCCTTTGTCTCACGAACTAAATCCATCCAAACAACTTACCTCTCATCCAATTCTGTCCAACACAAATGAGTTCTACTCTTCCTACCATACAACACTTCCAACGGTGCCATACGAATACTCGCTTGATGTAACACCCCAAACCCGACCCAGACGTTATTGCCAGATCTGATGTGTCACATACACTTACGACTTAGTATGCATTCGTTGGTTTAAGTGATTGGGGTGGTCTTTGTAAAAACAACGATTGAATGAAAAGCCGGTTTATCAATCTTTAGGCTATCCATTTGTTGTGCTTGTTGAGTCTTGGAAAACATTCATTAATTTTGAAAACCCGTGCAGCTAACACTAGCAGTTTAGACATAGTATGAATATAATCAAAAAATAAAACCATGGCAGGAATAAGAAATTTAAATAGTGGCCTTATTACAACTTAAAACCCAAAAATTAGAATATAAAAATAATAAAAATAAACTAACTTAGGAAAACCAACTTTGCAGATGATGTGGCCGCTCTGAATCCCTCACGGCTCCAAGCCCACTATGGTTGGGGATTTCCTGCAGAGATGAAAATAGAGGGTGAGTTCGGTAAACTCAGTGTGTAACATAACCCAACCATAGCCTAAAACAGATTAAACCTCAGAGTCAAACTTATCTGGGCCTTGGCCAAGTACAGATATCAGAATGAAACCCATAGGCCCATAGCAGATACAGAACAAATATATCATGAATGCAGAAATCCCAACCCAGAGCCATCCATAACACCCCCGTACCAGCTTTGCACAATGTGGGGAGACTACTCGACCCACCCAACCGCTACACACTACAGAAATTGCAGCGAGGCTGCCAGATATTGTGACGAAGTCACCAGATACAGATATTGTGGCTAGGCCACTAGAATAGATATATATATGTGGCGAAGCCACCAGATTGCAGTGAGGCTGCCAGATATTGTGACGAAGTCACCAGAACAGATATATGTGGCGAGGCCACCAGACTGCAGCGAGGCTGCCAGAACGCTTCCTCCATCAATATAAACCCATGTCTCATGCAATAGAAATAATATGTCATGGCATACGTATATAGAAACAGAACATCATGCTTTTCAGAAAAAAATAACCCTAGGGGTAAAATTGTAATTTTGCAAGCATAAGGGTATTTCAGTATTTATTACCTATTGCTAAAGTTTCATGCTCATTCTAACGTTTACTAAGTAATCAGAAGTACTTACCGCATCTTTTTACCAAAGTGGGCCCATTGGCCCATTTGCCCGTTTTCGGCCCATTAAGCCCAAAAATACCGTTGTGCACGAAAATGCACACTCTGCACTCTAACCATCCAAATGCACCATATTCATTAACAACTGTCTCACGAAGCTTCAGACGTCATGAGTTCTAAAATACCAACATTTCAGTATTTCAACTTTTACCGATTCAGTCTAAGGGAGGGTGTCGTTTATACACCTGGTTGATGACGATTGATGACGATATCTCTCACGCGATAATCCTACAATCGATCAGTAACACATTAGACTTACGAATTAACGATAACTAACACAAATCCACGTCAACTAACCCAATCATCACACAAGTTAGTCATTTACGCACGAGAGGCAAAATAGTCATTTAACACCCTAGGGGCAAAATGGTAATTTTACCCCACAAGGGCATCTTGGTAATTCTACCCTACAGGGGTATTTCGGTATTTCTACCCTATAAGGGTATTTTGGTAATTCTATTCTACAGGGGTATTTCGTTAATTCTACAACTTATCCACTTAGGCCTACAGGCCGATTGGGACCACATGGCCCATTTCAGCCCATCGCAGCCCGAAATAGCCATCCTACTGCTAGAGTAGTGAGAAATACACACCTGTTAGGAGACTGCAGTTAATCCGCGCTCCAAACACTCTTAGCTGACGCCCAACCCAAATGAACATGTCACAAAGCGAAAGGGATCAGCCAAGAAGGGTATGCCTACTCTCCTTATGGTTTGCTCTATTTAAAGCCAGCTCTCCATCTACTCTTATGTTAGCTTCCTGATGTGGGATCCCTCCATCACCAGAGTTTAAAACCAAAACCAACTCTTTCCGTCCCAACATAGCAAAATAATCAACCTTTGCGTGCCAAGGGATTCGAACCAAAGTCCTCTCACATGCCAACTTACGCCACCACCACTAGGCCATCAACTCATTTGTGTCATAAATCCAACACATTAAACTTTAAAGCGCACCTACTTGCTTCCAGATTTATTGAAAAGAAAAACCAAAATATATTGCAAGAGCCAAGACTTGAACCTTGGACCCCTTGCTTCCTCTATGGCGTCACTTCCTTGTCCCCTAAGTGGCGCCACCTTGCCACTACACCACACTTCTTTTTTGCATCATCTTTTACCCCTTTACTCTTAAAAGCCCAAATGCCAATTGCATCACCTGTTCATAAAATTAAAATTTCGAAGACTACCACAGATTTAACTTAAGTTTGGGCCTTCCAAAGGCCCACTAACCTACTAAAATATATATATTAACCAACCAGAACACACACAAATTTTAAAAATCACAGAAACACAGAAAACCCGAAAATTGGGGCGTTACAAATCTACCCTCCTTAAAGAAATTTCGTCCTCGAAAATTTACCTAAATCAAACAGATGAGGATATTGTTGACACATCACCACTTCTGGCTCCCAAGTAGCTTCCTCTCTGCCATGATTACGCCATAGCACCTTTACTAGCGGAACTGATTTCCTACTCAAAATCTTAACATCTCAATCCAAAATCTGCACAAGCTCTTCCTTAAAAGTCAAGTCTGTTTGGACCTCGATCTCTGCAACCGGCATAACATGAGTAGGGTCAAAATGATACCGCCTTAACATGGTGACGTGAAAGACATCATGAATCCTATCCAACTTTGGAGGTAGCTCTAATTGATAAGCCACTGGACCCACTCGCTTAAGAATCTGATAAGGCCCAATGAACTGTGAACTTAACTTGCCTTTCCTCCCAAACCTTAATATTTTCTTCCAAGGTGAAACCTTCAAGAAGATCATATCACCCACAGAGTACTCAATTTCCTTGCGCTTCAAATCTGCATATGACTTCTATCTATCAGATGCTTCCTTCAACCGGTCTCTAATCAACTTGACTTATCCTCAGTATCTACCACCAACTCAGGTCCAAGAACCTGTCGTTCACCTAACTCGTTCCAACAACTAGGTGTACGACATCTTCGCCTATATAGTGCCTCATAAAGAGCCATTCGAATACTTGCTTGATAACTGTTGTTGTATGCAAACTCTACCAACGATAAGTAATCCTCCTAACTGCCTCAAAAGTCATAACGCATCCCCTCAACATGTCTTCCAGAATCTGAATAACCCTTTCCGACTAACCATCAGTCTAAGGATGAAAGGCTATATTAAAGTTCAACTGCGTACCCAACGCCTCATTCAACTTTTTCCAAAATCAAGATGTGAATCTAGGATCTCGATCAGAAATAATCGACACTGGAACTCCGTGAAGTCGTACTATTTTTGCCACATACAATTTGGCTAACTTCTGAAGTGAATAATCAGTGTGGACAGGTATGAAATGAGCAGATTTGGTCAACCTATCCACAATTACCCAAATCGAGTCCTTCTTCGATGGTGTCAAGTGTAACCTACTCACAAAATCCATGGTTACCCTCTCCCACTTCCAAAGTGGTACTTTCACTAGCTGCAAAAGTCCAGATGGTAATTGATGTTCAGCTTTCACTTGCTGACAAGTCAGACATTTTCCTACAACTTCTGTTACCTCTCGCTTCAATCCAGGCCACCAATACAACTTCTTTAAGTTGCGATACATTTTACTCCCTCTAGGATGTATAGCACACAGCCCTCCATGAGCTTCTTTCAGAATTGCTTGCCTCAAGTCAGAGTCCTTCGGAATACAAACTCTACCTCGGTAACACAGAACTCCCTCACTGTTCAGTCTAAACTCAGAAGTATCCCCATTCTTAACCTGCCGGAATCAAGAAACTAAGGACTCATCCCTTGACTATTTTTCCTTAATCTCATCCACCCAGGTCAGCCTAACTTGCAGTTCTGCTAACAGACTACCGTCGTCATACAGACTTAAACGAGCAAACATGGCTCTCGGATCGGATCTGATTCTACGACTTAGGGCATCACCACCACATTAGCTTTGCACAGGTGATACTCAATCGCGATCATAATCCTTAAGCAACTCTATCCATCTCGCTACCTAAGGTTCACTTCTTACGAGTCGCAAGTACTTAAGACTCTTATGATCGTGTATATAATACACCTTTCTCCGTATAGGTAATGTCTCCAAATCTTAAGCGCAAAGATTACGGCGCTAACTCCAAATCATGAGTAGGATAGTTAACTTCATGTGGTTTAAGTCGTCATCGCGATGCATAAGCAACAACTTTACCCTCTTGCATCAAGACACGGCATTAACCCTACATGTGATGCATCACTGCATACGGTAAAATCTTTTCCAGACTCCAGCTGAATCAGTACAAGTGTCTCGGTCAGAACTTTCTTCAACTTCTCAAAAGATTTCTGTTGTTTCTCAGTCCAAACAAACGGTACTCCCTTACTTATAAGCTTTGTCAAAAGTGCTTCCATCACAGAAAATCCTTCCACAAACCTTCTATAGTACCCAGCTAAACCTAGAAAACTTTGAATTTTCGACACTAACCTCGGTGACTTCCATTCCAGAATCGCTTCAATCTTTCGAGGGTCTACCTTGATCCCTTCAGCAGAAACAACATGCCCCAAGAAAGTTACCTCTCTCAACCAGAACTCACACTTACTGAATTTCGCATAAAGCTCCTTCTCCCTCAGCACTTACAGCACAATACGAAGATGCTCATCATGCTTCTCCTCAGTTTCAGAATAAACCAGAATATCATCGATAAAGGCGACCATGAATCTATCCAAGTATGGCTGGAACACTCGATTCATCAGATCCATAAATGCCGCAGGTGCATTCGTCAACCCAAATGGCATAACCAAGAACTCATAGTGACCATACTGAGTTCTAAATGTCGTCTTGTGAATATCCACCTCCTTAACCCTCAACTGATGATACCCAGATCGAAGGTCAATCTTGGAAAATACTGAAGCTCCTCTAAGTTAGTAGAATAAATCATCGATTATCGGCAGTGGGTACTTGTTCTTAATCGCCAATTTGTTCAACTGCCGATAATCGATGCACATCTGCATTGACCCATCTTTCTTCTTTACGAACAACACTGGTGCTCCCCATGGAGACACACTTGGTCTAAAAAGCCTCTATCCAATAACTCTTGAACACCAACTCCTTCGGTGCCATCCTATAAGGTGCAATGGACACTGGTGCTGTTCCAGGCAACAAGTCAAATCCAAACTCAACCTCTCAGTTCGAGGGCAAACCCGGAAGCTCCTTTGGAAAAACATCTTGAAAATCCTTGACGGTTCTAATTTTATCCACTGTCAGATCCTCAGTTTCCGATTGGCTTACAAATTCCAAATAAGCCTCATATCCCTTTCGAATCCACTTCTTGGCTCTCAATGCCGACACTACATTACACAGATAATCCCTACACTCACCTATCACCAAAACCTCCTCATCCTTTGTGGTCTTTAACATTATTCGCTTAGTAGCACAATCCAGGGTAGCCCTATGCTTAACAAGCCAATCCATTCCCAAAATGAGATTGAATTCTTCGAAAGGTAGCTCCATCAGATCTCCAGAGAAAACTTTTCCTTGAGTTTCTATAGGCACATCTCTATACAGTTTATCTACCCTAACCGAGTGACCCAAAGGACTTAGTACAGATACCCCACTCACGGTCTCCTCAGAGTGCACACCCAGCGACCCAGATATAGCACATGCAACATATGAATGGGTAGATCCAACATCTATCAACGCAGTGTATGGCATACTGGAAATAAAAAATGTACCAGTTATGATGTCAGGTACATCACCCTCCTCTCGGTGACGAGCTGCATACACCAATGCCGGCTGACGAGCCTCAGTAAATCTAGCACCTCTGCCAGGCGCTCCTCTTCCTCGACTGTTTCCATTACCACCACTGCCTTGCCCACGTCCTCTCGAAAACTGTGGTCCACCCCTCACTGGTTGAGTGACCCTCTGCTCTAAAACTTGAACCTGATCTGGTTCCTGGGGACAATCCTTAACCCTATGCTCCATAGATCCGTATCGAAAAAAAGTACCAGAATGTTTCTGACACTCGCCCATATGCATCTTCCCACAATTCCTACAACCCTGCAGTCTAACAGCACTCATTGTTATTGCTCGAACTGGCTCCATTACCCTTGCTCTCTTAATATTCCTGTTCATACCACCTGAAAGTCCTGAAACTCTCCTAAAACGGTTCCGATCTTTCTCACGATTCTATCTTTCTGTATGCTTCACTTCCTCAGCTATCTTAGCTTTCTCCACTAAAGCAGCAAAGTTACGCTCCTTCTGCGAAGCAATCAGCACCCTAAGTTCATCTCTTAGACCATCCTCGAAGCGTACGCTACGCTCATACCCTGTAGTGACAATCCCAGAAGCATACCGGCTCAGTCTTAGAAACTCAGACTCATACTCAGCCACTGACTTACTCCTTGGACAAGTTTCAGAAATTCTTTCCAGCGAGCGTCCACGTAACTAGCCCCAACATACTTTCCTTTGAAGGCTGTCTTAAACAGCTCCCAAGTCACACTGTCAGCAGGAGTTCCATCTCTCGCCATGAGCCACCACTGATAAGCCTCATCCCTGAGAAACGATATGGCTCTCTTCAGCTTCTGCTCCACAGAGCAGTCCAGATCATCCATAATCCGCTTTGTGGCTTCTAGCCAATACTCAGCCACATTCGGAGCTACACCAAATACGCCCCTAAATAACTCTGCTACATTGGCCCAGTGTGACATCCCTAAATTGACCCTAGTCGGAAAGTGGTTTCGGGACCACTAAACCGAGTTATAATAATAATTAACCATCATAATTGATGCTCATTATATGTATATATGCATGTGTGAAAATTTCATGTTTGGATTTTGTTAATTGTAAGTGAATTTTTATCAAATAGGACTTATGTGAGAAAATTTAGAAATGTGCTAGGCAAATGTAAGGTGGCCTATTAATACATGTGGGAAAGTGTTGTCCTTGCATGTCAAATTAGCCAAAATGAAGCATGATGGCCGGCCATACTATGGGTGGAAACATGTCTCCAACATGTTAGACTAGTGATGCATGTAGGAAACAATAAATTAAGAAAGTTAGCATTAAAGAAATGGAAAAAGAAAATGATGATAACAAAAAAAAAAGTGTGGATGCTTCCCCCTTGCCGTACATGAGAGAAACAAAAACAAAGAAAGAAAGAAAAAAATGTTCATTCTCTCATTTTCTCCTTGCTTGGCGAATGTACTAAGAAGAAAGGGGAAGCTTGAGAAAATCAGCCATGGGAGTTTGCTAGACTAAGGTATGTTGATGTTATCCATGAGATTTATGCATGTTTTAGTTGATAGTTTGAGTTCCACCTAACCCATGGTCTAAACCTTTACCATGAAATGGGGATGATATTCGCCATGGGTGTTGTCTTCTTGGTATCATTGATGTTTGATGTTTGATGTTGTGGTGGTGAGGCATGAAGATGAGTTAAGGTTCAACTAAGGTGGATTTGTGGATGTTATTTGCATGCTAAAGGTAAAGCTTGTAATGATGCATGGTATGGTGTTGTATGGCATTTGGCCATGGTAGGAAATAAAAGGAAACTATGTTCGTTGTTCATGTCATTTGAATGAGAAGTGCTAGTAAGGTGAAGTACAAATGTTAGTGTTTGATTTACTAGTGTATATATGCATACTAGCCTAGTTGTGAACTTGAATCAAATTGGTGTTAAGTCGATACAAGCGACCTTACTTGTTGAATGTATCAAGTGTGGAAATCGGCCTTAACATGAACGTGTATGTTCGGCCACATGAACGAATACATATGTTGATGTGTATATTCGGCCTTAGGTAGCCTATTGAGGGCCTTAGCTTTTCCTTGATGCTTGAATGAATTGTATTGAATTGCTTGATGTAATATAAAATGTGCATGACCAATGTGTATCCAAGCAAAAGGGTGGCCATATGACCATTTAAACTCCTTGTCATATTCGGCCATAAGCTAGCATAATGAGGTTTTAATAAGTTAAATTTGTGTGAACTAGCTCAAGAACTCAAAGGATCAAAGTTGGACAAGGGGAAAGACAAAGTAATTGAATAGCCATTGAAAGCGATGCGACAACATCCGAGGTAAGTCATTAAGCATATATTTGGTATTGATTTAAATGATCATAATATATATGCAATTGTGTTTAATGAATTGATGTGTAAATGAAAATGTATGTGTATGGAATGATGCCATTGTTGAATGTATAAAGGCAGCAAAATGCATAAGGTATTGGTCACGGCACTAAGTGTGCGGGTATAAATGGACACGGTGACAAGATTGGCACTAAGTGTGCGGGTTTAAATTGTACAGCACTAAGCGTGCGAGTTTGATTCTATAGCACTAAGTGTGCGAGCTGAAAATATATAGCACTAAGTGTGCGGATTCACTATATGCTCTTGTATTACAATCGGCCTTGAGTGTGCGAGATTATCGAGTTAATCCGGACAGCGAATCGGGTAAGTACCTTGAGCTCATGACGAATAGGCGGTATGTTCATGCTCGGGGTTGAGCTTGGTAAGCTTTAAATCTATGTGATGATTGCAATTGTGTGATTGTGGTGAAAATGAGTTAGTGTGTGAAAATGCCTCAAATATCTTATCGTATAAATATGAAATGTGGATGTATGGCTTGGTATGAGATTGAACCGAAAGGTCCGAGGAATTATGGTATAGTTCGATATGGATGAAGTACCTAACCTTGTTTCATTGTTTCACTTTGTGATGAATTTAGCTAATGGATAAGCGTAAAGTGCTTATGACTTCTTGAGTTATAAACTCACTCGGTGTTTTCTTGTCACCCATTTTAGGTCTCTTGGACTCGTATTGTTGCGTGCTCGGAACCGTCGTTGAAGTCATCACACCGGCTGAAATATTTTGGTATTGTCTTCGTTGTTGAAGAACATTTGGCATGTATAGGCTATTATATTTTGTTGAACTGTGGGTTGTAAACTTTAAGCCATGTGAAAATGGGCTATGTGGTCGTCGAGTGGGATGCTAGAACCTATAGCCACGAGTCTTAGAAACTTTAATTTTGATAAGGTGGCCATAATTTGTGTCATGTTTGATGGATGATTAAGGCCAAGGAAAGATTCATGAAATTGGCATAGTCTCATCGCAGTAACTGTTGCGGACAGCAGCAGTGAGGTGAGATTGAAAATCACTAAAAATAGTAGAAGTAGAATTAAATAGTGAATAAATTATGCAATTTAACCTTGATGAATCTAGTTTAATATGGATGGAACGAAACGACCATATGAGCAGTATATTGAGAGATATTAAAGTTCTCGTGAGACAGGGCCAGAACGGTTTCGGGTCCCCTGTCGTGACTTTGAAAATTTACTATAAATTATCCAGAAATAATTAGAAGTCATGCCTTATATGTGCAGATTCCATTTTGAGTCTAGTTTCATTAGAAACAAACGGCACCAGTATTAAAGCCCTGTACAGAGAGATATTGAGAGATATTCAAGTTTTAACGCGCGAAGGTCAGTGTAGTCGACTTCTGTAACATTGGTGACTTTAACTAATAAACTGTACCAATTGGCCCAACCAAAAATTCTAGAAATAAATCTATTGATAAATATATGAGTCTAAATTCAGGGAAAATTTACGGAATCAGTTTCCGAGTTTCAAACTCGAGATATGATTTTTATGGCGACAGTGACGCAGTTTTCCAGCCTGTCTGGAAATGCCAAATTGGTTGGTACCTTGAGAAGATTTGGCCCATTAACCCTCGTGTCGGCTAACGGCGACGGTCACGGGTTCGGGTGTTACATTTAATTGGTATCGAGCTATGGTTTAGTCGGTTCTAGGACTACCATAGCGTGTGAGTCTAGCTATACATGCCAAATTGTTAGTGCTTAATAATGTGATGACTTGACGGTTGAAATTTTTGTTTTGATTAGCAATGGAACCGGGTAGAGAGACCCTTGGCGGATCACGTTGAAAGTGTAGCGGCTGCTCTCTGCACAAGGGACACCGCCGTTGAGCCTCGTCATCCGCGAATAATCAAAATGAAGGCGAAACAAGCCTTCTTCACCATGATGAATGAGTGGGTCGCGCAATATGCCCGAACCAACCCTACTGTCCAACCATTCCCGAATTTAAATACTCCACCCCAAGAGCCCGCAATGCCTCCGATTCATCGATCCCGTGAGGCTGAGTAAACCACCGTGGACTTGATTAGGAAGCGTGGGGCTGAGGAGTTCAAGGCCATAGTTCTTGATGATGCCGAAAAGGCCGAGTTACGCTCGATAACACCATTAGAGTGTTAGATGAACTGTCATGCACACCGATGAATGTCTTAAGTGTGCTATATCCTTGTTTGAGACTCGACTTACTATTGGTGGAGGACTTTAATTTCCATAGTCCCAAATGAACGAGTTACTTGGGATTTCTTTCAATCCAATTTGAAAGAAATACATTAGTCAACAGTTCATCGATCGAAGCGTAAGGAATTCTTGGAACTCAAGCAAGGCCGGATGATCAGATCTGAATCTGAACATGAGTTCGTAAGACTTAGTCGGTATGCTCTGGAGTGTGTGGCTGATGAGGTTGCGATGTGCAAAAGATTTGAAGAAGGATTGAATGAAGAGTTAAAGTTACTAGTGGGAATTTTGGAGATAAAGGAGTTCGTGACACTAGTCGAACGAGCTCGCAAGGCGGAAGAACTTGGGAAGGAGAAGAAGAAGGCTGAATTTGAAGCAAGAGATTACCGTAAAAGATTGACGAGTAAAGCTCCGTTCTCGGCTGTAAAGAGGTTCGTGGAGGACACCGAAGAAGTCGAGGACGATGCGGGAATTTCCATTAGAGCCCGACCATTGACGGACTCGAGCTACTTGAGTAGCTAGTGTGGGCAATAATCGTCAAGAGAGACCTGAATGCCCCCAATGTGGAAGACGACACCTAGGTGAATGTTGGGGTAAGTCATTAATAGGGCTGTTATGGATGCGGTTCAAGGACCACTTCATTAGAGATTGCACGGAGCTAGATGAGAGGAATAAGACGCAAGGTGCAAGACCTAGTGGAACGACGGCTAGAGGTAGGCCCCCGAGAATCTCTGGAGGTAGGGGTGGTAATCAGAGAGGAGCCTCTAATACGACCGTCCGATCCGAGACCCGTGCTCCTGCTAGAGCATATGCCATCCGCGCACGAGAGGAGGCATCCTCCCCTGACGTTATCACTGGTACTTTTACTCTCTTTGATACTATTGTGATTGCATTGATTGACCCCGGCTCTACTCACTCCATAGTATGTGAAACCTTAGCATCCAAAGAAGACTCTACCTATTGAGTCTCTTGAGTTCGTAATTCGAGTGTCAAACCCTTTGGGTCAATACGTGCTTTCGTTGATAAAGTGTGCAAGAGATGCCCCTAATAATTCGAGAATCGCTTTTCCGGCCGATTTGATGCTTCTACCATTTCATGAATTCGATGTTATTCTTGGTATGGATTGGCTGACCGTACATGATGCAGTGGTGGACTGCAAAAGGAAAACCATTGATTTGAGGAGTGCAAATAATGAGGTAGTCCGAGTCGAGTCTCTCGATTTAAAAGGAGCGCCGCGATAATATCTTCTATGACCGCCGGAGGTATGTGAAAAGGGTGTGAAACATACCTTGCGTATGTGTTTGGAAGTAAAGAGACGGAAAGGAAACTCGAATCGGTACCAGTGGTTTGTGAGTATTTAGATGTTTTTCCGAGGAGTTACCTGGGATTGCCACGGTTCGAGAAGTGGAATTCGCATCGGTTGTACCGGTACTACGCCGATTTCAATAGCCCGTATCGTATGGCGTTAACGGAATTAAAGGAATTGAAGGTTCAATTGTAAGAATTGACGGATAGAGGTTTCGCTCGACCGAGTTTTTCTCCATGGGCGCTTTGTATTGTTTGTGAAGAAGAAGGACGGAACCATGAGGTTGTGCATCGACTATCGTCAACTCAATAAAGTGACGATAAAGAATAAATATCCATTGCCACGAATTGAAGATTTGTTTGATCAATTAAAGGAGCCTCGGTGTTTTCAAAGATAGATTTGAGGTCGGGTACTATCGGTTGAGGGTCCGAGAATCGGACATACCCAAAACCGCTTTTAGAACGAGGTACGGTCACTACGAATTCTTGGTGATGCCGTTTGGGCTCACTAATGCCCTACGGTGTTTATGGATTTAATGAATAGAATTTTCAGGCCATACTTGGATCGGTTCGTAGTTGTATTTATCGATGACATTTTGGTCTATTCGAGAGATGAAACCGAACATCTTGAACACCGAGGCTAGTGTTGCAAATCTTACGAGATAAGCGATTATACGCAAAGTTCAAGTAAATGTGAATTTTGGTTGAAAGAGGTTAGCTTTTGGGGCACGTGGTGTCCGTGATCGGTGTCGAGGTGGACTCGAACAAAATTACGCCATAGTCGATTGGAAACCACCAAGGAATGTTACGAAGTTAGGAGCTTTTGGGGCTTGCGGTTATTACCGATGATTTGTAAAGATTTCTCGACGATAGCCACGCCAATGACGGCTTACTCCAAAAGGATGTTAAGTTCGAATGGACGGAGAAATGTCGAAAAGATTCGATCAATGAAAGCTTATTTGGTGAAGCCCCAATTCTAGTGCAACCCGAATCGGGCAAAGAGTTTGTCATTTATAGTGACGCATCCCTACTTGGGTTGGGTTGCGTATTGATGCAAGAAGGGCGAGTTGTGGCCTATCGTCGAGGCAATTAAAGCCACATGAGAAAAATTATCCGACCCATGATCTCGAATTGGTCGCCATCGTATTCGCCTTTAAAGATATGGCGACATTACTTATTTGGTGAGAAGTGCCATGTGTATTCGGATCACAAAAGTCTCAAATATTTGATGACCCAAAGAGACTTAAATCTGCGACAAAGGCGATGGCTCGAGTTGTTAAAAGATTATGAGCTCGTCATTGATTATCACCGGGAAGGGCTAATGTGGTTGCGGATGCCTTAAGCGAAATCATCCTTTGTTTTATGACGATGAATGTACACTTGTCTATCCTACCCGACAATGTGTTAGTAGCTGAATTGAAAGCCAAACCATTATTGATACGTCAAATTCGTGAAGCTCAAGAAGGTCGACGATGAGTTGGTTGCAAAACGGGATGAGTGTGTTCGAACAAGGACTCGAAATTTCAAATCGATGATGACGATTGTTTGAGGTTCAGAAGTCGTCTGTGTGTTCCAAAGAATTCGGAACTTATTCCAATAATTTTGAACGAAGCCCATTGTAGCCGAATGGCAATCCACCCGGGGAGTACGAAGATGTACAACGATTTGAAACGTCGGTTTTGGTGGCATGGTATGAAACGAGACATCTCTGATTTTGTTTTGAGATGTTTAATATGTCAACAAGTGAAAGCGGAACATCAAGTGCCTTCAGGATTACTTCAGCCGATCACGATACCCGAGTGGAAATGGGATCGAGTCACAATGGACTTTGTATCCGGACTGCCATTGTCAGTGAGTAAGAAGGATACGATTTGGGTCGTTGTCGATAGACTGACTAAGTCGGCTCACTTTATCCCCGTACGTACGGATTTTTCAATGGACAAACTAGCCGAATTGTACGTTTCTCAGATTGTGAGATTACACGGGGTGCCTATTTCCATCGTGTCGGATAGAGATCCGAGATTTACCTCGCGATTTTGGAAGAAGTTGCAAGAAGCTTTGGGTACCAAGTTGCATTTCAGCACCGCCTTTCACCCTCAAACCGATGGTCAATCTGAACGGATAATTCAAATACTCGAGGATATGTTAAGAAGTTGTATCCTTGAGTTTAGTGGTTCATGGGAACAGTATCGCCTTTGATTGAATTAAACACAACAATAGCTTTCAATCAAGTATTAAGATGGCGCCTTACGAGGCTTTATACGATCGTAAATGCCGTACCCCATTATTCTCGGGTGAACTTAGTGAAGGTAAATTCTTCGGGGTTGATTTGGTTAAGGATGCCGAGCAAAGAGTTCGAGTAATTCGTGAAAGTTTGAAAGTTGCTTCGGATCGCCAAAAGTCGTATGCGGATTTGAAAAGAAAAGATATTGAATATCAGGTTGGAGACAAGGTCTTTCTCAAAGTTTCACCTTGGAAGAAGGTGCTTAGATTTGGTCGTAAGGGCAAATTGAGTCCGAGGTTCATCGGGCCATATGAAGTATCCGAACGAGTTGGGCCAGTCGCATATCGATTAATTTTGCCCCGAGCTCGAAAGGATTCACAACGTTTTCATGTCTCGATGCTTGACGATATAGGTCGATCCATCGCGTAATTGCTCCATCCGAGATTGAGATTCACCTAATTTGAGCTATGAAGAGGAACGGTTCGCATTATGAGGCGTGAAGTAAAAGAGTTGCGCAATAGGAAAATCCGTTAGTGAAGGTGTTGTGGCATAAACACGGAATGGAAGAAGCCACTTGGGAACTTGAGGACTCTATGAAAGAGCGATACCGAGCCTATTTACTGGTAAGATTTTCGGGACGAAAATTTCTTAAGTGGGGAGAGTTGTGACATCCCTAAATTGACCCTAGTCGGAAAGTGGTTTCGGGACCACTAAACCGAGTCATAATAATAATTAGCCATCATAATTGATGCTCATTATATGTATATATGCATGTGTGAAAATTTCATGTTTGGATTTTGTTAATTGTAAGTGAATTTTTATCAAATAGGACTTATGTGAGAAAATTTAGAAATGTGCTAGGCAAATGTAAGGTGGCCTATTAATACATGTGGGAAAGTGTTGTCCTTGCATGTCAAATTAGCCAAAATGAAGCATGATGGCCGGCCATACTATGGGTGGAAACATGTCTCCAACATGTTAGACTAGTGATGCATGTAGGAAACAATAAATTAAGAAAGTTAGCATTAAAGAAATGGAAAAAGAAAATGATGATAACAAAAAAAAAGAGTGTGGATGCTTTCCCCCCTTGCCGTACATGAGAGAAACAAAACAAAGAAAGAAAGAAAAAAATGTTCATTCTCTCATTTTCTCCTTGCTTGGCGAATGTACTAAGAAGAAAGGGGGAAGCTTGAGAAAATCAGCCATGGGAGTTTGCTAGACTAAGGTATGTTGATGTTATCCATGAGATTTATGCATGTTTTAGTTGATAGTTTGAGTTCCACCTAACCCATGGTCTAAACCTTTACCATGAAATGGGGATGATATTCGCCATGGGTGTTGTCTTCTTGGTATCATTGATGTTTGATGTTTGATGTTGTGGTGGTGAGGCATGAAGATGAGTTAAGGTTCAACTAAGGTGGATTTGTGGATGTTACTTGCATGCTAAAGGTAAAGCTTGTAATGATGCATGGTATGGTGTTGTATGGCATTTGGCCATGGTAGGAAATAAAAGGAAACTATGTTCGTTGTTCATGTCATTTGAATGAGAAGTGCTAGTAAGGTGAAGTACAAATGTTAGTGTTTGATTTACTAGTGTATATATGCATACTAGCCTAGTTGTGAACTTGAATCAAATTGGTGTTAAGTCGATACAAGCGACCTTACTTGTTGAATGTATCAAGTGTGGAAATCGGCCTTAACATGAACGTGTATGTTCGACCACATGAACGAATACATATGTTGATGTGTATATTCGCCTTAGGTAGCCTATTGAGGGCCTTAGCTTTTCCTTGATGCTTGAATGAATTGTATTGAATTGCTTGATGTAATATAAAATGTGCATGACCAATGTGTATCCAAGCAAAAGGGTGGCCATATGACCATTTAAACTCCTTGTCATATTCGGCCATAAGCTAGCATAATGAGGTTTTAATAAGTTAAATTTGTGTGAACTAGCTCAAGAACTCAAAGGATCAAAGTTGGACAAGGGGAAAGACAAAGTAATTGAATAGCCATTGAAAACGTGCGCCAACATCCGAGGTAAGTCATTAAGCATATATTTGGTATTGATTTAAATGATCATAATATATATGCAATTGTGTTTAATGAATTGATGTGTAAATGAAAATGTATGTGTATGGAATGATGCCATTGTTGAATGTATAAAGGCAGCAAAATGCATAAGGTATTGGTCACGGCACTAAGTGTGCGGGTATAAATGGACACGGTGACAAGATTGGCACTAAGTGTGCGGGTTTAAAATTGTACAGCACTAAGTGTGCGAGTTTGATTCTATAGCACTAAGTGTGCGAGCTGAAAATATATAGCACTAAGTGTGCGGATTCACTATATGCTCTTGTATTACAATCGGCACTGAGTGTGCGACATTATCGAGTTAATCCGGACAGCGAATCGGGTAAGTACCTTGAGCTCATGACGAATAGGCGGTATGTTCATGCTCGGGGTTGAGCTTGGTAAGCTTTAAATCTATGTGATGATTGCAATTGTGTGATTGTGGTGAAAATGAGTTAGTGTGTGAAAATGCCTCAAATATCTTATCGTATAAATATGAAATGTGGATGTATGGCTTGGTATGAGATTGAACCGAAAGGTCCGAGGAATTATGGTATAGTTCCGATATGGATGAAGTACCTAGCCTTGTTTCATTGTTTCACTTTGTGATGAATTTAGCTAATGGATAATTGTAAAGTGCTTATGACTTACTGAGTTATAAACTCACTCGGTGTTTTCTTGTCACCCATTTTAGGTCTCTTGGACTCGTATTGTTGCGTGCTCGAACCGTCGTTGAAGTCATCACACCGGCTGAAATATTTTGGTATTGTCTTCGTTGTTGAAGAACATTTGGCATGTATAGGCTATTATATTTTGTTGAACTGTGGGTTGTAAACTTTAAGCCATGTGAAAATGGCCTATGTGGTCGTCGAGTGGGATGCTAGAACCTATAGCCACGAGTCTTAGAAACTTTAATTTTGATAAGGTGGCCATAATTTGTGTCATGTTTGATGGATGATTAAGGCCAAGGAAAGATTCATGAAATTGGCATAGTTCTCGCAGTAACTGTTGCGGACAGCAGCAGTGAGGTGAGATTGAAAAATCACTAAAAATAGTAGAAGTAGAATTAAATAGTGAATAAATTATGAAATTGAACCTTGATGAATCTAGTTTAATATGGATGGAACGAAACGACCATATGAGCAGTATATTGAGAGATATTAAAGTTCTCGTGAGACAGGGCCAGAACGGTTTCTGGGTCCCCTGTCGTGACTTTGAAAATTTACTATAAATTATCCAGAAATAATTAGAAGTCATGCCTTATATGTGCAGATTCCATTTTGAGTCTAGTTTCATTAGAAACAAACGGCACCAGTATTAAAGCCCTGTACAGAGAGATATTGAGAGATATTCAAGTTTTAACGCGCGAAGGTCAGTGTAGTCGACTTCTGTAACATTGGTGACTTTAACTAATAAACTGTACCAATTGGCCCAACCAAAAATTCTAGAAATAAATCCATGGATAAATATATGAGTCTAAATTCAGGGAAAATTTACGGAATCAGTTTCCGAGTTTCGAAACTCGAGATATGATTTTTATGACGACAGTGACGCAGTTTTTCAGCCTGTCTGGAAATGCCAAATTGGTTGGTACCTTGAGAAGATTTGGCCCATTAACCCCTCGTGTCCGACACCGGCGACGGTCACGGGTTCGGGGTGTTACACCCAGAGCCGCTCAGAAATAGACCCCCGAATTTCATTTCCCGTACTTGCCTCAGCAACCCTTTCCAAAACTTAGAGCATTGCCTGGGATAGAGCATCATCCCTGGCACCTCGATCATGCGACTCTACCTCCGTTGCTGGTGGTACCGGTGCATCTGCTGCCGGCACATGTCCTGAAGAGGAAGATTCAGCCTAAGCATTACCTCGGCCACGTCCACGGCCTCTTCCATGAGCTGCTCGTGTACTTATTTCAGACATATCGATTAAGAATTTTATGAATCGTTTAATATTTGAGTGTTTATTACAGATGTCTTATGAATAATGATAATTGAGTTTGAGTTTGTTTCATTTTGCGGTAGCCTAGCTACTGATCTCGATCTACTTATCGAGTTTCTATAGTTCGGTGTTACCCTAACTAAAGTACCATGATAAGGTTTTGTACAAGCATATAATGATATTTCAGAAACAATCAGAAAGGCTCAGAAAACTTACAAACTTGGGCCAGGGATTCGATGTGCCACCTTCTAAAAACCTAATTTTAGAAAACCGATTTTAATCTTTAAAATCATCTATTTGCAAAGAGAAAATATTGGAAACATTCTCGAAAACAATTTATAATCAAGTTCCAAAAAAAATGATTTTTGAAGACCTTTATTCAGTGTTTCTTTACAAACTCCCGTTTTTAGACCCGTTCTACAACCGAGTTGTTGCAACTTGGCTCTGATACCACTAAATGTAACACCCCAAACCCGGCCCAGACGTTATTGCTAGATCTGACGTGTCACATACACTTACGACTTAGTATGCATTCATTGGTTTAAGTGATTGGGGTGGTCTTTGTAAAAACAGCGGTTGAATGAAAAGCCGGTTTATCAATCTTTAGGCTATCCATTTGTTGGGCTTGATGAGTCTTGGAAAACGTTCATTAATTTTGAAAACTCGTGCAGCCTAACACTAGCTGTTTCGACATAGTATAAATATAATCAGAAAATAAAACCATAGCGGGAAAAAGAAATTTCAATAGCGGCCTTATTACAACTTAAAACCCAAAATTAAATTAGAATATAAAAATAATAAAAATAAACTAACTTAGGAAAACCAGCTTTGCAGATGATGTGGCCACTCCGAATCCCTCACGGCTCCAAGCCCACTATGGTTGGGGATTTCCTGCAGATATGAAAATAAAAGGTGAGTTCGATAAACTCAGTGTGTAACATAACCCAACCATAGCCCAAAACAGATCAAACCTCAGAGTCAGACTTATCTAGGCTTTGGCCCAAAACAGATATCAGAATGAAACCCATAGGCCCATAGCAGATACAGAACAAATATATCATGAATGCAGAAATCCCAACCCAGAGCCATCTATAACACCCTTGTACCAGCCTTACACTATGTGGGGAGACTACTCACCCACCCAACCGCTACACACCACAGAAATTGCAGCGAGGCTGCCAGATATTGTGACGAAGTCACCAGATACAGATATTGTGGCGAGGCCACCAGAACATATATATATGTGGCGAAGCCACCAGATTGCAGCGAGGCTGCCAGATATTGTGACGAAGTCACCAGAAAAGATATATGTGGCGAGGCCACCAGATTGCAGCAAGGTTGCCAGAACGCTTCCTCTATTAATATAAACCCATGTCCCATGCAACAGAAATAATATGTCATGGCATACGTATACAGAAACAGAACATCATGCTTTTCAGAAAAAAATAACCCTAGGGGTAAAATCGTAATTTTACATCCATAAGGGTATTACAGTATTTATTACCTATTGCTAAGGTTTCATGCTCATTCTAACGTTTACCAAGTAATCAGAAGTACTTACCTCGTCTTTTTACCAAAGTGGGCCCGTGACTTTTAAAATTTACTATAAATTATCCAGAAATAATTAGAAGTCATGCCTTATATGTGCAGATTCCATTTTGAGTCTAGTTTCATTAGAAACAAACGGCACCGATATTAAAGCCTGTATGAGAGAGATATTGAGAGATATTCAAGTTTTAACGCGAAGGTCGGTGTAGTCGACTTACGTAACATTGGTGACTTTAACTAATAAACTGTACCAATTGGCCCAACCAAAATTCTAGAAATAAATCCATGGATAAATATATGAGTCTAAATTCAGGAAAATTTACGGAATCAGTTTCGAGTTTGAAACTCGAGATATGATTTTTATGGCGACGATGACGCAGCTTTTCCACTGTCTGAAATGCCAAATTGGTTGGTACCTTGAGAAGATTTGGCCCATTAACCCTCGTGTCAAACACCCATGACGGTCACGGGTTCGGGTGTTACATTTAATTGGTATCGAGCTATGGTTTAGTCGGTTCTAGGACTACCATAGCGTGTGAGTCTAGCTATACATGCCAAATTGTTAGTGCTTAATAATGTGATGACTTCTGACGGTTGAAATTTTTTGTTTTGATTAGCAATGGAACCCGGGGTAGAGAGACCCTTGGCGGATCACGTTGAAAGTGTAGCGGCTGCTCCTGCACAAGGGACACCGCCCGTTGAGCCTCAGTCATCCGCGAATAATCAAAATGAAGGGGCGAAACAAGCCTTCTTCACCATGATGAATGAGTGGGTCGCGCAATATGCCCGAACCAACCCGGCTGTCCAACCTTTTCCCAACAACTTCTCAGCTTGCATAGCGAAAACCATATTAGTTATAAATCCTAGTCTTTCACCAACAACAATAATCTCCAACCCATCACTATTTCTCAAAGTAATTCGCTTAGCCATATACTCACTCAACCAGTCCATACCAAGAATCACATCGAAATCGTAGAAAGCCAGTTCCATAAGATCAATAGAAAAAACATATCTTTGAATCATAAAAGGGGATCTATGATAAACTTTATTCATTGCCACACAATCTCTACAAGAACTAATAATAGTCATACCCAAATCAAGAATCTCTACAGGAATCCCTAACTTACAAATCAATTCACACAAGATATATGAACGTGTAGAACTAGAATCAACCAAAGAAAATAACTGAGTGTATTACAAAGTGAAAGTACTTGCAATGACATCAATTGGATCCTGATCCTTTGGCTTTCTAACAGCATAAACCCCAGTTGAACCTTTAGACTCAACCTATGTAGGCACAATATGAGGAATAATCCACTACCGAACCGGTCTCCCATTACCTTTACTGCAATCCCACCTCTAGCAAGTGCAGAAGCAAGTGTTGAAGTTTGAGTTTGTGAAACCTCAACTCTGTTTGGGCAGTCCCTCAGAAAATGTTCCTTCGAACCACACTTAAAGCAACCATCTCTCATCTTGCAACACTCGCCAGGATGCTTACGCTCACAATGTGCATAAAGCGGCCGTCCAAAACCACCCGTTGAACCACCAGTACTAACTATGAAACTACTTTTCTGTTTTGACGGACTCGGTTGAGACCCAAGTCTCGTACCCCTACCAAAACTCTAACTATCATGCCCTCTATTAGGCGATCGACCAGATGCACAATCGGAAGTCCTTTTACTAGACTCAGTAACCACAAAATGAGGCGGCTCATCTAAAGTCTCATCAACTACTTTGTCTTTCTCAACTAACTTATCTAACATCGTTGTGTTCTGAGTTACCAAATAAACCCGAATCTCACGGTTAAGCCCAAAATGGAACCTCTTACAATGGTTCCTATAGAAAGAACCATCTCAGGAGCATACTGGCTAAGTCACACAAACTTCATTTCATAGTCAGCTACTGACAAATCTCCCTAAACCAGATCCAGACACTTACGTTTACGAGCCTTCATATACTACTTGCCCATAAACTTTCTTTTAAATACCTCAAGAAAGTAACCCCAAGTCAAACAATCAGTAGAAGTAACCTTTTAACATTATTCCACCAATGATGAGCCTCACTGTTGAGTAAGAACATGCTACCAACTTCTCCTCATTAGAACAAGACATTTACTTGAGGATCCTTTCAACTCCCTCCAACCAGTACTCAGCTATAGTTGGATCGATTCTTTTTACCCTAGAAAGTTCCTTACGACCCAACGCCTGAAGATATTCAAGCAGCAACCATCAATTAATAGATACAAGGTTGGCAAGTGTAGGAGCAGGGTTAGCACCAGCAATCCACTAAAACGCTCCAATCATAGCCTCCATCAAAAGGCCAACACCCTTATCAGGTATGTTCACTTTACGCGGCGGCATAGGAGGTGCAGAGGGAGTATGTAAGGCTTTGAAAATAGGTCTAGTAATTTCAAGTAAGTTTACCAGGTTTTGAGTGAAATTTAGGAGTTAGTCGAGTTTATTAGTGATTTTTTTAATTTAGTTAGCTTAATTTCATTTAAACTCAAAAAATAATATTCTGGAAAATGAAAAAAATGTTTCAAAAATTTAATTTTATGGTTTAAATAATTTTTGGGTAAAATAAATATTTTGGGTCTAATTAGAAAGAAAAATAAATTAAAATGGGGGTTTAATTGAGAGAATTTAAAATATTAAGTAAATAAGACCATTTTGTAAAACAAGGGAAATGTAAAAGTGGTTTTATAGCAAATATCCTTATTTTCAGAATTTTAGAGGGAAAGGTGTTTGTAAAACAAGGGAAATGTGGGAGTGGCCTAAAGGAATTTCCCCAATTTTTGAAAATCAGGTGGGGGTTTTCAGTTTTAAAAATACTACAACTACCTCACTTTGCACATCATTTTCACCCAAATTGAGAACTTTTTCTCTCTTTTTTTTTTCTCATTTTTATAGACCGCGTATCAGAGATAGATCTCAACTTTTACTCTATCAAAATTCTCTCCAAAATCTCCATAAAAGTTTTCCAAAGTTGAGTAAAAGTCATCTGAAATTTCTTCAAGGATCTTGAGTCAATCTTCTAAATTGACGATTTGAGATCAATTGAAGGTAATTCTCAAATCTAAATTTGTTTTTAATTTTTCAATCATTATTTTCTATTTAAATTGATTAAAATGGATTTTCAAGTTTTGAATTCTTCTTTCTTGAACATGGAACTCAGCAATGGTGAATCCATGGTTTTGAGTTGGAATTCAACTTTTAATGGATTTCTAAGCTCAAAATATGTTTATCAAGAGGTTTTTAATTAGAAAATAGGAGATCAAACTCGTTTGGTTGATCAATTTTGATAAATTCGTTTTTAATCAATAAAATGAGTTGATTTTCCAGAAAATTTTAAAACAATTTAATAGATGAAATTAACACTTAGGTTTTATGTTAATGGACTAGGAATGAAGTTTAGAAGTGGTCTGTGGTGTTGAGATTAGTTGATGAGTTTTATGTTTTGGCTTAATTGTGTAATTTCAATAAGGTAGATTAGAGAAACAATTTAGATTTGTATAGTTTATGAAATTTAGACTTTCTTGGTGTTAATGTTAGTTTGTAATGCATATTTTGTCTGTGTTAAAGCTTCACACTGAGATGAGGATGATGCTAATTGAATTTGAGGCTAAAACATACCTACTTGAACACATTTTTGTTTGAAAAACAAAGTGTGGAGGTGAGTGATTTTAAAGGCTATTGGTAAATTTTCCCTGTTATTTGTTAAATTGAAGTTTTAAATAGTGTTTTTAATAACTTAATCACATCCTATTTGGTTGGATTTGTAAAAATTGATTTTATTTTTCAATAGCATTATTGCAATTGGCTTTTGGAAAATTGCGTGTTAAGCATTTTGCATGATTAATTTGGATTGAATGGATTGTTAATTGGAGCATGAGTAACTAAATTTTTGAGCATTGGATGTTGGTGTTATGATTTGTTTAAGATTCATGGACAAAGGCATTTGTCATACTTAATTATATTGATGTTGAAATTGTTAAGCTACATGCTTTTAATGACATTTTTACATATTAAATTCAGTGTTTAAACATAAGATTTTATGCCTTGTATGTATTACAATGTTGGCAACATTGCATGGTGGATCTATTGGATATAGTTGACATGCTATAGGATTTGTTAGTGCTCACCATTATATGTGTTATTTGTGAGCATATTTCTCAAGAAGTTCTGATTTTTGGAGTGAATAAAAGAGTGTTGAGCTTATGTCTTGATCGACTATTTAACGTCACAGCAATAATGTGCAAGCGTACACTGTTGATACAAGTATAGTAGACAGATGTGAGTTTTTCAGATATCGATCCCACAGGGATGGGTGTCTTTTGTCTATTAATGTTGGTACAATAACCGGATATAAATGAGATGAATTGTGAGGATAGTTGTCGACGAAATAACTTTAAAAACAATAAAAGAAACTATGATAATGATAAACTAGGATCTCCAACATGAATCTTTTAGCAGAATACTAAGTGCTCACAAGGTATAAAAGTATAGGTGATTGTCGATGCAATAAAGCTCAATGTATATCTTACTTAGTGTTACTCCTCTATTTAAACTTATACTTAACCAAGCATATTAACCTCACATTCCGATGGTGGCAGTATTGCACTAGTAAGAACAAGTGGACTAAAATCCTCTAATCTTTACTCAACTTCCGTTGTAATGCTTGTTGGCTCAAACTGTCATTGCACTTTCCAGTGTCAGTGATTGCAATAACACTTCCGTGTTAAAAAAAATTCAAACCCCAAGATTAAACCATAAAAGCAAGATTAAATAAGATAACATTTCACCAAGAACTCATCAATACTTCCATACAATCAGAAATTAGAGAGTAATCACCAGCATTTAGAAAGAAATAAGAAATAATTGAATGGAGAATATATCCCTAGACAACTCGACTGAATCTCTCTATTCCCTCTTGTCGTGCACTTAGGTCTCCTCGTCAGGAGCTAGTCTGCATCTTGTTTTCACGTTGGCTCACCCATGAGAGGTTTAAGTTGCCATGGCTACAAGCTCCAAGGTCGAATGGTGAAGATGATGATGGAGAGAAAAAAACTCAAGAAGGCTCATTTTTTCTTCTCATCTCCACCTTTTATGTCCTCCCCCATAGTACAGGTGTCATTTCCCTAAAATTATTCTGTCCTTGTTCGTACAGGTTGGTTATACCAGACTGGATAGCTCATGTAGTTTTGGTTCTTATCTGGACAGTTGTCAAGTACGGGAACAATTCTGAACGCAATTTGGAATTAACCCATGTAACGACATTGCAAACATCTGTCAAGTGCAGCGATAATTTTAGACGCAATTTGGAATTAACTCATGCGGTGACATTAATGCAATAAGATAGCAAAATTAAGGATAAAATAGGCTAGGATTCACTGAGTTATAAAATGCAATTTACTAAACTAAAAATGCTAAAATGTATGCTAAGGATAACTAAATGGGAACAATTTAACCAATAAGTAAGGGAAAACCTATGTTCTTTCTAGTGCTATCATGTCTCCACTTAACGAGACTGTGAGGCAATATAAGGGAGCGTGTGGCTTCAACCCGTTCAACCTTGTATTGTTTCTGATTTGTAGGAGTCTAGAGATCCATTTATTGAATGTTTGATCACATGTTTAAATATTGCCATAGATGTATTATGCCTATATAAGTGTATGTTTATAAGTTAAATTATGATTTCATATGCTATATCAATTTGGAATTTTATTCATGGAATATCATATGTTATTATGATTATAATATGTGATATTGTGACTGAAATTTTAATGCTTAATTTTTCTGGATTTATGCATGAATTGGACGTGATTTACTTATTGTTTTTACGACCATTCACTGAGCTTTTTAAGCTCACGCCCTCACACCTTTGTGTAGAGACATTTCTGGCTTGAGGAGTTGAGGAGTGAGTGCAAGGCTGTTCCAAGATGAAGGCTCGGTAGTAGCTTAAGATTTCTTCTTTAAAAACAATAGGGGGCATTGTAGCACTTATTGGGGCTAGATTTTATTCAATTGTAATGGACATTGGACATTTATTTGGACATTTATTTTGGTGATGTTATAATTACTTTAATGCTTGACTTTTATGCTTAATTGTTGTGTGGTTTATGGTATGTTTGTAACGCCCCAATTTTTGGGAATTCTGTAAAAGTTGTAAAATTTAAAATTCTGTATTCTGCTTGTTAAGTGTAGGTTTAATTGTGATAGTGGGCCTCTAGAAGGCCCAAGCTTAGGATAACCCGATAGTTTTAACTAATTTTAATTCCATAAGAGAAAGGGGTTCTGGTAAATTGGGCTTTGAGGAATTAACTGTGTAAATAGATCACAAGGAAGCAAGTGGTGAAGTGGCATGTGATGCCACAGGGAAGGCTATAAGTGGCATGTGGAAGCTAGGGAGGAGCCAGGTTCAAGTCACGTTGATAGCAAAACAAGGGATTAATTTTTATGAACAGAAAAGGTAGGTAATAGAAATGAAGTGAAAGACTGTTAACAAGAGTTTGAGTTGCTCAGGAGATTGAATAAGGATAGAGATAAGGGAGGAAATCTAGGAGCTGATTGGGGTGAGCTGTGTTGGCCGAATTTTGGACTCTTGAGGGGCAAGAGGTGGCCAGCTAAGGGTTTCTTTAGGGGGAAAATTTTGGCTAGGTCAAAAGCTAGGTATAAATTCGGCATTAGGGAGTGTTGTGCCGTTTTTTTTCTTTTCTGACCATTCTTCCTTCTTTTCTTTTTTTTTTCCTTTTCTTTTTTTCTCTCCATCTATCTTCCTTCTCCTTTCCTCCATTACTGAACCTTCCTACCATCTTGTTCATCTCTATTTTTTCCTTCAACCGTTTCAAAACCTTCATAGCCTTTGGCCATAAAAAGCCGAAATCCCGAAAGCTTGATTTTTTTTGTGCTGATTTCTTATAACCAAAACCCCATCTCTTCTCTTCATCATTTGTGGCCGATTCACCAGCCCACTAAAACCTCAAGTTTTGACGACAAGACCATAGCAAAACCCTCTCGTTTTACCTTTCTAAGCACAAGTTGCAAAAAGCCGAAAACCCCACATTAAAAGGGACTTGGCCGAATACTGGAATCACTGAAAGCTCGACTTTTGTTATCATCTGAGGGGTTAGATCTACATCGGGATCGAGTGGGAAACTCATTGGAATCAGTTGCTGAGGAATCGGTGGTAAGTCTTCTCCAAAACTAAGTCTTCTTACATATTTTAGGAAAAGCCGAAATCCCTAAAAGTTAGGGAGGTTGTCGATTTGGACTTGTAACCTTGAAGGTTCGTAATAACTATTTTGTTTTGGTAATAGCGTGATTTAGAGGCGGTTGATCAAGGGGTTGGACAGGTGGAACGATCGGATCTTTGGAATTAACCATCATTCGGCAGTAAGGTAAGAGCAATAAGGGATTTAGGCATGTTTGGCCGAATGTGGTAGAGGACTATGTACTCAATTTTATTTCGATATTTGGAGTAATATTAAGTTATTCAATTGTAGGCAGTTGGTGTGTAGATCTCGTCAAGGAAATCCCAAAAATAGGTGTGTAACTGACACCCTCTCATAGGCTAGATCGGGAAAAGCCGAAAAGCCGAAATGCCGAAAAATTGGTATTTTAGGCACTTGCGAGTGTACGAATGCTCGTAAGACGTATGGGTAATTATTACTGGTAATCAAAAGTGATAAAACTGCAGTACGCGCGATTTCGTGCGTTTTGATATTTTGGGCTTGATGGCCAAAACTGGGTTAATGGGCCAACGGGCCCAATTCGGTAAGAACACTCGGTAAGTGTTTCTGGCTAAAGCGTAATAGCTACGATATGCATGAAAACCTTAGAAATAGTTAGATTTACTAGAATACCCCTATGTATGCAAAATTACCATTATACCCTTATGTATGCAAAATTACCATTATACCCCTATGTATGCAAAATGACCTTTATACCCCTAGGGTTAATTTTGTCTGAAAAGCATGATGAATTAAATCGTATGATGTATGCCATGAATGTATATCATTGCATGGGGACATGGGTTATATTATGGAGGAAACGTCCCGGTGGCTATGCCACAAATTATTTGTTCGGTGGCCCCGCCACAAATTATCTGATCGGTGGCACCGCCACAAAATATCTATATCCGTGACTCTGTCACATTTTACATTCTGGCGACCATCTTTGCATATTTCGTATGTGTAGCGGTTGGGTGGGTCGAGTAGTCTCCCACATGGTGAAAGGATGGTATGGAGGTGTATGTGGTTGGATATGGTTGGGTTTCGCATAAGCATGATATATACGTTCAGTCATTGCGGGCCTACGGGCTTTATTCGATATCTGCTGGGTGAGGCCAACTTATTCATCTCGTGGTTTGAACTGATCTAGGCTATGGTTGGGTTGAATTACACACTGAGTTTTCCAAAACTCACCCTTATTTTCATCCTCGCAGTAATCCTCAACCATAGTGGGCTTGGAGTCGTGAGGGGTTGGATCGCCACATGTTTCTACGAACCTGGTTTCTTTCTGGTGAGCTGGACGTCCTTTTAATTTCATTTATGGTTTTGGGGTTTTAAGTGTAATAAGGCCGCTTAATTATTATTATGGTTTTGTTTTACTTTTATTATTTTATTTTATTATGATGAAAAAAAACTATGATAACTAAGGAAAATGGGTTAGCTTTAGGACGCGTTTCCAAAAACATTAAGGGATTTCAAAATAACACGTTTACAAGTAATACTTCCACTAAGCAAACGTTTTCAAACTTAATCATTTTTCTTAAGATAGTCATAACCAGACGGTTTTCTCAAAGTTATACGAGTTGTTAAGGTGTGGCAATGGTGGTGTGCATGTCTAGGATTGGATCCGGAGGGAGCTTGGTACTTAAGCAGTCCAACAGACTCACCTCCTCTTTTCCTGGTTTCCTACCTGGTGCACAACTTCTATTCACTTTAACCTACTTTTAAAAGTATCTTTTACAACACCAACTAAGTTTTCCAAACTAAGTAATACGGAACGTTTTGAAACACATTGATGTGGCACACCGGATCCGGTCATAACGTCTAGGCCGGGTTTGGGGTGTTACATTTAGTGGTATCAGAGCCAAGTTGCAACAACTCGACTGTGGAATGGGTTTACAAAAACGAAGATTTTAAAAAAAAAAATCTGGACTTCAGAAGGTGGCATTCCGAATCTCCGGCCCAAGCCTGTAAGTATTCTGAATTTTTCTAAATATATTCTGAATTATCTGTCTGTACTAAAACTTTATTAGAATACTCTAGATAGGATGCTACTGAAATCCTAGAAAAACTTGCTAAAAGACTGAGACTGTAGCTAGACATCGATTCTGCGAAAACCCATTTCTGAATTACTGTCTGAATTATAAAACATCTGTAATAAACATTGGAATGATATTAATGCATAAAAGTCATAATCAGATAATACGATATGAGTACGCGAGCAGCTCGAGGTAGAGGCCATGGACGAGGCCGAGGAAGAGCTCGAGCAGGATCTTCGCCTTCAGGACATATGCCAGTGGCAGAAGCACTGGTACCATCGGCAACGGAATTGGAATCACATGATCATGGTGCCGGGGATGACGCCCTATCGCAGGAAATGCTTCGAGTTCTGGAAAGGGTTGCCGAGGCAAGTTTGGGCAACGAAATTCGAGGATTGATTTCTGAATGACTCCGGGCTAATGGAGCGGAGATCTTTAGGGGTGTATCTGGTGTAGCCCCGAATGTGGCAGAATATTGGTTGGAGGCCACGGAACGAATTATGGATGACTTGGACTGTTCTGTGGAGCAGAAGCTGAAGGGGGTCGTATCGTTGCTGCGAGATGAGGCTTATCAGTGGTGGCTCACCATGAGGGATGGAACCCCAGTTGATAGGGTTACTTGGGAGCTATTTAAGACAGCCTTTAAAGGAAAGTACGTCGGGGCAAGTTATGTGGACGCCCGTAGGAAAGAATTCCTGAATCTGGTCCAAGGAGGTAAAACTGTTGCTGATTACGAGGCTGAATTTCTGAGGCTGAGTAGGTATGCTGTGGGAATAGTTGCTACGGAGTATGAGCGTAGCGTTCGCTTTGAGGATGGACTCAGAGATGACCTTAAGGTGCTGATTGCTCCACAGAGGGAGCGTGACTTTGCGGTTCTAGTGGAAAAAGCTAAGATCGCTGAGGAGGTAAAGCGTACTGAGAGGCAGAACCGTGAGAAAGATCGGAACCATTTTCGGAGGGATTCTGGACCTTCGGGTGGAGCAAACAAGAATGCCAAAAGGGCGAGAGTGGAGGAGCCAGTTCGAGCTGTTCCGATGAATGTGGTTAGACCGCCAATTTGTGGAGACTGTGGTAAGGTACACCTGGGTGAGTGTAGGAAACATTCGGTGCTTGTTTCGATGCGGATCTATGGAGCCTGAGTTAAGGATCTGCCCACGAGAGTGATCGAGCTCAAAGTTCTTTGTCTGAGGGTTGTTCAACCCATGAGAGGACGTGGACAAGGTAGGGCGAAATGGGAATGGAAATGGTCGAGGTCGAGGAGCTGGCGGGGAGCCAGAATCTTGAGGCTCGACACCAAAGATTGGTGTATGTAGCTTGTCGTCTAGAGAAGGGCGGCCTTTTGATGTCATAAGCTGATACGTTTTAGTTTCTAATATGCCGATAACGCCTTGGTGGATATTGGATCTACTCATTCTTATGTTGCGTGTGCCATATCTGGGTCATTGGGGGTGCATTCTGAGAAGATAGTGAGTGGGGTATCTGTGCTAAGTCCCTTGGGTCAGTCGGTTAGGGTAGACAAGCGGTATAAGGATGTACCCTTAGAAACTCAAGGTAGGATCTTTCCTGGTGATCTAATGGAGTTGCCGTTTGGAGAGTTTGATCTCATTCTGGGAATGGACTGGCTTGTTAAGCATAAGGCGTGTAACACCCCGATCCCGATACCGTCGCCGGAGTCGGACACGAGGGGTTCACAGACTAAATTTCACTTGTCACACAGACCATTTTAACATTTCCAGACAAGCTGGCTAACTGCATCACTGTCACCTTAAAAATCATATCTCGAGTTCCAGAGCCCGAAAATCAGTTCTGTAAATTTTTCCTGAAACTAGACTCATAATTCTATCTACACATTTTTTTCTAGAATTTTTGGTCAAGCCAATTAGTACAGTTTATTAGTGAAATTCTCCCCTGTTTCAGGGTTCGACTACACTGATCTTTGCGCGTTACGACTTAGATATCTTCTAGTACAGGGCTCCAACACTTATGCCGTTTGTTTCTAATGAAACTAGACTCACAAATAAATCTGTACATGCATAGAAAAACTTCTAATTCCCTCTGATTAATTTATAGTGAATTTTCAAAGTCGGAACAGGGAATCCAGAAACCGTTCTAGCCCTGTTTCGCGAAATCTTGAATATCTCTTAAAATCCGACTCATATGACCATTTCGTTTCTTTCATATGAAAATAGGTTCATCAAGGTTCAATTACATAATTTATTCACTATTTAATTCCATTCCTACTATTTTTAGTGATTTTTCAATTTCACATCACTGCGGCTGTTAGCATCTGTTACTAAAGCAAACAATGACTATTTCATAATTCTTCCATGGCCAAGCTATAATTCATCATACATAACACAAATTATGACCACCTTATCAAAATTTAGATTTCTAAGACTCGTGACTATAGGTTTTAGAACCACACTCAACCGACCACATAGGCCATTTTCGCATGGCTTAAAGTTTACAACCCAAAATTCAACAAAACAAAAGAGCCTATACATGCCAATGTTCTCCTAGATCGACTAAGAAGACAATACCAAAAATTGCTCGCCGGTGTGATGACTTCGATGACGGTCCCAAGCACGCAAACAGGTCGAGTCCAAGAAACCTAAAATGGGTGACAAGAAAACACCGAATGAGTATATAACTCAGTAAGTCATAAGCATTCCTCAACCATCCATTAACAAAATTTTCATAAAATGAAATAATGATACAAGGCCAAGTGTTCCAGCCATACCGAACTATACCATAGTTCCTTAGACCTTTCGGTTCAATCTCATACCAAGTCATACATTCACATTTCACATTCTAATCAATAGGATATTTGAGGCAATTTCCACACATCATTTCATTTCCGTTACAATCATACAACTAAATGATCTTTCGTCCATTCGACGATACCTTATTTACGTGAATGCAATTGAAATCATCACATAGGTTCAAACTTACCAAGCTCAACCCCGAGCATGAACATAGGGTCTATTAGCCATGATCTCAAGGTACTTACTCTTTCCGCTGTCCATAATCAACTCGACAAGGTCACACCCTCCATGAAAATAATCAATCGAAGATCTATATTTAATTCGCACACATAGTGCTTAATAATCGTTCACGCACACTTAGTGCCATGTGATTTAAGCTCGCACACATAGTGCCAGGTAGTCCAAGCTCGTACACTTAGTGCCATACATTTCAAGCTCGCACACTCAGTGCCAATCTCGTCACCGTACACATTTATTTCTCGCACACTTAGTGCCATAAGCAAACTCTCTACACACATCACTATCTCTTAGTGCCATAAGCAAACTCTCTACACACATCACTATCTCTTTTACATTCAACAATATCATCTTTTCATACACATACATTTGTATACATTTCATCTCATTAAACACAATTGCATAGGTATTACGATCATTTAAGCAATATCAAATATATGCTTAATGACTTACCTTGTGTTAGGTAAAACGGTTCCAACTCGGCTACTCGACGTTCTTCCCTTTGCTTTTGCTTGATTCGCCTCCTCTAACTTCTTGAGCTAAATCAATAAATTAACTAGTTTAACCATCTTGCCAAATATTTATATCAAAATACTAATGATTTCATAGCATAGGAGACACATGGCAAATTTATATCTTTCTACCTTATGTTCTTAAGCTATTCGACTTATAGCCAATTATCTAAGTCAAGATAAAAATCATCGATTTGCCTAACTATAGCTGAATGTGCAACATCAATCTATCATTTCCACTTCATTTAACACTTAACATTTACCACATATCAATTAACCAAACTCTTCATCTAATCATGCTCTCATATTCGGTCATCCATAGCTATACTAACCATATAGCAAATTGATTCTAAGTCTAACACAAGTACCACATTTTTAACACCATGGCCGAAGACTTCATGTCTCATCCACAACATCAAAACACCAACCGAATCCTTCCTATCACCGAGACTAAAATTCACACCTTGGGCTTCCTACATTCTTTTCATAACATTCATAGTTCATTCGGCCATTCATCACTCAACCAACAAAATTTTCTAGCAAACTCTTATGACCAAGCACACACATATACTTACATTTCAAACTCAAAATACCCAAAATCACATATTAACTAAGTCATCCTAAACAATGCCGAATCCTTAAGTGATTAAACATCAATCTCTTTTCTTTTTTTTCCTTTTCTCAATTCCAAACATATAAACAACATTTACTCATGACATCAAGCATCTTTATTTCGGCTATTACTAGTATAAACATTAACCATTCATATTTTTTAGAAAGACCAATTTCTTTCCTCAAGACATTCATCATCAAGGTTTTGACATGGCTAAGTAGGAAACTTAGTAGCTAGCTTAAAGTATGCTAACCTTTCAAGAACCAACATGAACTCACTTACCTTAATTCAAGCTCAAGGGTGACCAAACCTTCTCTTCCTTTCTCCTTCAATTCGCCAAGCATGAACCAAGGATGAACACTTTTTTTTTTTTCTTTCTTTCCTTCAACTCACGGCAACAAGGGGGGC